>NC_136509.1:91372064-91957064 GCF_053919585.1 Euprymna scolopes
TGCATTTTTCCTTTTAATATACTGAAGATGTCCTCTGCAATAGGGACGAAACGTTAACCATTTCATAAATTCATTCGGTTTTTCTTTTTTCAAAACAATATAACGTCAACCATCGCTGGTATTTTTATTTTATTTTTATTTTTATGCATATATATATATATTATCTTTTATAGAAAAATATTACATAGTTGCTATACTGAACATGCTAATGTTTCGGACAATTGTTTAGCAAGAACCAAAAGTCATCATCAGGCGACGTAATAAAGCTTATGTGCCATCTGGTTCTCGAATGGAAGAAAAGAAATATATTTTTTTATAAAAATTAAATGGTAAATTTAAACGGGAGGGAGGGGTGATAGGTTAAGTGACATTTTAAACTCAAAACACATAAAGGAAAAGAGAACATCAAAATTTAACAGGATAAAGAGGAGAAATAAAAAGGAAAAGAAAATGAAAAAGAAAAAAGAACAGAGAAACAGAAGAAGGAAAAAGGGTCAACATGATTACATTGCCATAAGAAATGGGAGGGGGGGATCAAAACATTTGAAATCATCTTTAATTAAGTGTTGAAAGTTAACACGTGAAAAACATGAGTTTTGTCTGCCATAGAGGAAACATATAGAAAGAAAGAAAGAGGTCGATGCAAGGGGTGATCTGACCTGTTTGTAATGGGTTTCTAAACAATCAAATTATTATTTCAGTGCGATTCAGTAAATGCGTAAGTCCAAAAAGAATATAATGAATGTCGAAAGAAGAAAAAGTTAATGTGCAAAATATTTGTCCTAGCGACATTCTAAAGTGTTCGCTTGGAATGATCTAATTCTGAAATAAGAGAATTAGCAGGCAACCAATCAGAGATGTGAGACTTTATTATTTTTTATTCTATTACAGGAAAGATAATGGTGTATCTGTGTATGCATGAGCCAATTACGGCTGGTGTAAGCGTAGAATCTGTGGAACATGTAGACATCCTCCCGGTGTCGACTGGTGGTTACACTGATAAGTCTAAATATTTAGAGGGGAAAATAGGTACCCCTTACTCTAATGATGTTGCGACTGTGATGGTGTTTGCTACTAGGATGTAATGTAGTATTTTATTATCACGATTGAATGTGTCTGCAAAGTTGTTCGAAAACTACATACAATAGTGGCTATTTACCTAGCTGTATTGAATTTGTATATGGCATCTGTTGTTGCTAACCCACGATACGTTTTTTCCAAAGAGGAATTCCTGCAGCTCCTTTATTAATATAGAGATATCTATAAAAGTGAGAATGTGTGTGTGTGTGAGGACACTTCTCAACCTATATACTCAACGGATCTTTGATCTACAGACTCTTTGTTTTGGTATTTGGTATTCAGACAGAAAACTTTTTAATCAGTTTTTACCTGAAAGAAAAGGCTGCTAGGGGTCAAAATGAGCAAATTGGTGTTTGTCGGATTTTTATCGGTCTGTAAACAGTTTCATGACTGCGTATGCACGGTCGAGAAACATAATAGCTTTTTATGTTAAGTATAAGATTTTTTGAAAACACTTGGTAAATGTGGTGTGTCAAGCTGGTGTAATGGTTATTGTACTTGACTAAACGTCTTTAAGTTTTGGTTTTGATCTCATCTAAACTGTTTAGAAAAAAAAAAGCCTTAGTTTCTGTATGAATTAAATTATAATATTTATGTATATTTTAGAATTGGACGACCTAATAGTATATATATATATATATATGCATATGTGTATATATATATATATATATATGTGTGTGTGTGTGTGTGTGTGTGTATATATATATGCATACATGTGTTTGTGCATGCATATATATGCATCTGTGTTATATATATATATATATATATATATATATGTATATACACATATATATATATATATATATGTATATACACATATATATATATATATATATATATATATATATGCATACACACACACACATAAACTATTAGAGGATAGGTATATTTTATAGCTTTTATTATCTACTTCAATAAATCCTGTACCCATTAAAATGTTTTTATTCTAAAGACTTAGTTATATGGTTTGGAGACTCAACTGGCCATTTGGAGGTAAATGCTTTACTCTTGTACCAAGTACAGCTTTTTATGCCTCCATATCTATAAGAGTAGGTTTCAGATCTGATATAAGGGGACCAGTTTATGCTTGAAAATTATCGGATTCTCTTTACTCCATATTTATATCTTTTCTCACCGGAAATGGTGACTGCATGATTTTTTTTGTTTTTCAAATCACTCTTTAATTTTCATTTTTTTCCCCCCAAAATCAAGCAATTTTTTTTTTAGTTCGTTTTCCGTTTTCATACCACTCACTCACTGGAGGAAATGCACTCCCAAATCAAGATGGAAAGCAATGGGAAACTTCCATCTTGTCTTCCTGAGATTACCATGGCTCTCCATGCTGTGGTCGTCGACGTTGTTAAAACAGTAGAGCCACTGCTGATTTTCCAGTCACTAACTTAAGGGAAGTAACTGATTTTTTTAAATGAGTTATTTCCCCTTTTTTATGGAATCTATATAAGTGTGAGTGTGTGCAAGTGTCCAGAAAGGGGAATGGGCAGGGTAAAGACGAAATTTATGAGGAAAGAGAAAACAAGAAAGATAGAGAGACAGATAAAGAGAGGTAGAGAGATACAAGTTTTAATACAAATGTGCTACATTTTTGCACAAGGCAATGCCGGGTAACTCTGACTTATAAGTAAAAAAAAAAAAAAAATTTAAACCTAATCTTTTGTTTCCCACTTGAAAAAAATACACTTCAAAGGGGAAATAACTATTACAGAAGATCAAACGCAATGCTTATCGGCTCGATTAGAATCGACGCGTTGTAATCTATAAATGGTGCCATTAGACAAGATCAATATTGGACATCACGATCATCTCCAAACAAATCATAGATAAACAGAAGACGAGACAAATATAGAACCGGAAGTAGAAAGACAAAAACAAAAGCACTGGTTTTAGAATTAACAATAAATGAACTCGTCTGACAAGTGATAATGACCAGCACAGGCAAAATACACGACAAAGTGAGATTCAAGTAAGGGGGGGGGGATCATAAAAACAAATTTCTGCAAACTGGTGATCAGGACGACATCTCCCAGAAAATCAACTTAAAGTAAAGAAATGAATCAAAGATTATCAAAAGGGTTCCCCTTGATCATAACATTATTTTTGTTACCTGAAGGTGAGACAAATTACTAGAAAGAATTGGCCAATCAGAATGGTAGAATCACATTAACACACCGGCTCCCCCTGGATCACCGAAGTTAAGCAACATTGAGCTTGGTCAATACCAGGTGGGTGACCATTTATGAAAGTGGGAGCTGTATGTCGGAGGATGTTGACACCTTCCTACAAAAGCTGCAAAAATCCAACACCGTCATCTCCCGTAACGGGGATATACATGCGACTGGGGACCACTTGTGAATTTCATACTCCCATAAGACTTCCTTCTCTGGAGGAAGCTGGTTCAACCCACATAGGGTGAGCATTGCTTCAGTACAGCACACTGTTTCTGGTCAACTGAGTACGAGACGATCTTCATCAGAACTCGGGAGGAAGGGGGGGGGTATAATCTGGAAATCCAATGTATTTTATTTTTATTATTAGGTCATCAATCATTAAGGCTAAGAACCACTCAAGGATAGGGGTTAATAAGATGAAAATGTTTACTAACCAAAAGATGAGGAATACTATGGAAGTATTAACACTGATCATTGGTATGAAATGTGTGATTGGGATTGTGCAACCCTCGAGTCACAATTACACATGCAGGCGCCCTTACAGGAGATATCCACTGTCTCTCATGAACAGAAGCCATGAACATGAACTGATTGGTTATGCGACAAGAAACCGTGGATATTAGATTTGAAGACGACCAAGTTGTAGCTAGCTGAAAAGTAGTCCCATAGTAGTTCACAGATGGGAAGTCCTTGGAAAGAAACTCTGTGCAAGGAAATTCCATTTGATGTTAGGCACACAATCTTTACAATTTTGGTAACAACACAAGTTGATTTAAATATCTTAGAGAGAAGAACAAAAGATTCAAGCTCAGTCGAGCAATCTTTCACGAAAATAATGATAGAGTAGGAAAAGACAATCCATCTCATTAACCCATAACCTTGAGTGGCTTTCAGACCGGATAAGCGATGATAAAGGATATTAATGATAAAAATAAACGTTTTGTTAAATTTATTCCATTAAAAACAAAAAACAGATACTTATTCACAATTCTCCTATATAAAAAAAAAATAAAAGTATAGAAAATTAGTATTACATACGTAATTGTGATGAAACGAAAATATCATATTCTAAAAATTACATTAATTGATGAAGTAGTTTTACTTTTACGTGATTTTAATTTTGGAATTCTTAGGCGTTACTACATAAATCTTAAATAATGAGTATGAATTATTGTTATCTCCCTTTCTTCCTTGAATTTTTCTTTTTCCAAAATGGCAGGTGTAATAATCACTTAATCACTCCTCCGATACTCATAAAATTTGATTTTCTCATTAGTCTTTATCCTTGAGTAGCTTTTGGACCTAATAAGTGGTGACTTGGTGAATTAATGATAAAAAAAAAAAAAAATTCAAAATTTATTCCATTAAAAACAAAAATAGATTCTTGTCCAGAATTCGTCCCTATTAAAAAACAAAGTAAAGAAAATCTGCGGATTTAATGAGCTCCACAGGCAGAAAAGAAACTCTGTTCATGGAAATTCCCCCTGATGCTTAGGACATGAAAGGAGAAAGGAAAAAAATTTTTTTTTACGTTGTACAGTAGTAGGGTTGCTTGGTGCAAGTAATAAATAATTAAGGATTCAACAAAGAGTCGTCAACCTAATAGGTCCTGAACTATCAACTAAACTCCAACCTCTGTCCCATCACCGAAACATGGCATCTTTGTGCCTTTTTTACAATGGCAATGGGGAGTGTTCTGACGAACTCCAAGCACTAGTACCCCCTTCAACGACAATATCCCCAACAAACCAGATAAGCAGCAAAATCCCACCCTTACACTGTAGAGATCCCTAGATTCGGTACTTCTTCTACTTGAATAGCTTTTTCCTCTCTGACTGCTGCACTTTGGAATTCCCTCCCAGGCCCCTGCTCCTCTGACTGTACTGACATGCAGAAGTTCAAGTGTAAAGTGAACAGACATCTTTCTGCCCAACTACATAAACAGTATCCCTGCAAATCTGGTCCCAAATAGTAGCCCCTCACAAATAAGTGGCCATGTGCCTTGTTTGGAGAGAAAGATCAATAAGACAAAAAATTATCATAATAATCTTGAATTTGAGAAAAAAAAAAAATAAATAAATAAAATAAAAATAAAATGGTTACGTGTCCCTTTCAGTTATTTTATTCCTAAGATTTTTAGTTATTTTGATTGACTTATACAGTTTTTTTTAGTAATACACGCACATCAGTGCTGCAGAGCGGAAGTCTGAGCAAATTCAAGTCTTCAGCAGATTGTTGTCGTCCAGAAAAGTAACCAAGAAAAACTCATCGATATGGTTTAGAAAGAGTATTTGTATTTACAACAACACAGAATACATAGAGAACGAAAGTTGTAGTACTTTATGCTAATACTAGCATGGCATGGGTGCCCGGCCTTGCCCGGGTGTTTGGAGATGTGTTGAGAAAAAAAAAAAAGGGGGGGGTAGCAGGCAGGCTGGAACCTGTGATACGAAGGTGAAAAAGAAAGTGAAAGAAAACCTGACGTTTTACCGCTACTCCATGACACAACCGGAGGTTCGGTACGTTAAAATTAGGCAAAGTCAATCCAACCAATACAATGACTTGCAAAAATGGCTTGGAAAAAATCGACCCTTTCTTGTAAAAAAGTGCCCAGTCGAGGGTGAAGGAATAAATAGTTTGGGCCAATTTTTCAATATTTGTCGTCAGAGATGTTGAGCTTCAAAATGATACTGATCTCGTGAAAATCCGTTGCTTCTGTCGAAAGTTTTAGGCAGACATAGAAACATACATACATTCAAACAGACAGGTGAGATTTATATTATAGATGGCGTACTAAGAGGCAGAGACAAACCATTTTATATTTCAAGGGGAAGAGCAGAACCTTTTTATATTTCAAGGGGAAAAAACCAGACCTTTTTAAATTTCAAGAGGCGGCGGAGACGGACCTTTAATAATTGCAGAAAGTGGAGCAAGACCTTTTTAAATTACAAGAAGTGGAACCAAACCTATTTAATTTTCCAGAGATACAGCTGCGCCTTTTAAAATTTCAAGGGAAATAGCGGGCCCCATGAAAATTTTTAAACAAAGAACTGAATTCATAAAAATTTTAAAAGGCAGAACTGGATCGATTAGAATTTTAAGAGGCACAGCAGGGCACATTAAAATTTTAAGAGGCACAGCAGGGCACATTAAAATTTTAAGAGGCACAGCAGGGCACATTAAAATTTTAAGAGGCACAGCAGGGCACATTAAAATTTTAAGAGGCATAGTAGTGCAAATTAAAATTCAAGAGGCATAGCAGAGCACATTGAAATTTTAAGAGGCAGAATCAAGTGTTTGGATTATCAACTTCACAGACATTGGATGCATTTACAAACTTGCAGGATTTCTAAAAGTGTTACATCTCTACAAAACTCGTTGACAACAGGCTGCTGCAGGAAATTGTGTGAAAAGGAGGAGATAGCATCGACTGAGAAAACTACAAAATCAAACATAGATTATCGATTGATTTTATTGATTAGCAAGAATTGATTGATTACAAATGCAGCATCTTGGTGAAATTCCAGAAGAGAAAGAAAATTTTGATTTATTTTTTTTGCTTTGTTTTGTTCACAGGAAAAGATCGATACAAATTATAATAATAATAGTCGTCATCTTCTTCGTTGTCCGTCATATGCAATGATGACAGTCCTGTTTCCGCATCAGAAGTAGATCTGGATACTTGTAAATTGATTGAGATTTTATTTTATTGTTTTCTTTTATGGTATAGCAACCTCTTGGGGGGGGGGGTATTTAAGGCTATTTTTTTTTCTTTAATTAGTCCTTTTACTCCTTACATTGTATAAGTGATGTATCTGACAAGGGGGGGGGGATTGCTATTTTCTGAGTCGGAATCTATCCATTTCATACTTATCATGGGCTAGATTTTAAGTATTTTTTGTTCCTCACATTTAGTTTTATGCCTTGTCTGGAGTGATTTCGATTTAAAAAAAAAAAATATCAAGTAACAAGTTTTTTATGCTTTGTGTTTTTAATAGCGTCAATTATCGATACTTCTACTAAACAAAACCAACTTTTGCCGAAGCAAATTTATGCAAGCACTGAAGTGTTAATCCAATCAGAAACTTAGAGAAAAAAAATTCCTGGCAGACGACAAATAAATACATCAAATGTAAATTGATTTATCTAAAAATGAATTGTTGAACTGGTCGACTTATTTTTTACCCTCACTATAACCTAATCTAACCTTAAGCTATGTACTAAGTGACTGTTAGTCAAGATATTTTTGCAAATGACTCAAAGAATTTGGTTATAGTCAAAACTGCCCGCTCTTTTTGACTTCTGATTCCTGCTGTCTGTTTGATTGGATAGTTAGATATGGCTAAGCAGACAGGAAAACCATTCTTAACATGGAGAAGGGGAGCTCTTTAACGTTATCTGAGAGAAAGATAATTAGCATTACAAGTGTATGCTGTACTTTCATGGACATCGGCAATATTACATACCTAATGTGCTTCAACAAGTCATATCTTTTTTATTTGTTGGTCAATTTTTAAAAGAACTATATTGATGAAAAGAGAATAGAATAAGCATTCCAATGATGTTAATTTATTTTTCTTTTATGCGTTCAATATTTTAATGCTCCAAGTTAAAAATGAAAAAACGGTAAAAAATGACGACAGCAAAAAGGGAAACAGTCTTTTCAATGTTTACATTTCATACGTTACGTTTGAATACACATGCGCGGGGTTAAATTTGATTGGATATGGCTGAAAATTTTACAGGTTATATAAGCATAGAAGTCCATCTCTACTGGACTTTGATTTTTATTTTTACGACCACAGGAAGTAAAGTTACGACCAAGCAAAGTTAACCAAGAATATTTCAAAATTGATAAAATAAATCGGTATATGTCATCCATTTTCATATAGATAATAATTTCAATTATTTTCATGTATAATATGTAAATATTTGATAATTATTAATTGTGCAGAAATTTCTTTAAAATGTTATCTTTTATAGAAATTCAAATCGCTTAAAGGGAAATGGCTCGCTTTGCACTAACAATCGCTGTCAGTATATTAATGAGTTTGTATTCTCTTAAAAATAGAAAACTGTTGTTTTTTTTTGCTTTCAAAACGAAAGCAGAAAAATCAATTTCATTTTTATTCTGAGTTTGTCAATTTAAAAATTTTTTCACGTTTTTCAAATTTGATTTCCAAACAACATTTTGTTGTTTTTAACGCTTTTAGTAAAAAAAACAAAAAACAATAAAATGTACAAAGTACATGCGTTTGTTTTTTAGGGATAAAAAACAAACAAACAAATATATAACAAATAAAAGGTACTTGTGCACTTATGCTACCATGCTGAAATAATAACGTTATTATTTAGAAACCCATTCTTAACATGGTGAAGGAAGGGTGTTTTGTTAGCTATTTTGTACTTTCACCTAACAGTTAAATAAAATATATTGTGAAACTTGAATTTATTTTTAACTCATTGTCAAGACCATTTTTTCAAATCTGTAAAACAAACCCGTTTTTTGTTTCAACTGAAGATATCTAAATAATAATAATAATAATTAGGCGGTTCGATAAAGAATTTCATTGTGATGCATTTTGTAAATTTTTACCTTGTTTCCATCTTAACATTTTTCTTTAAATTGATAATCTCTTAAGGCTTTCAGGTATGCTGAAAACGAATATCACATTTAAATTTTCCGCAAATAAGTAGCTTTCCATATATTAATCAATGTAATTTCTCATGTTATTGCTGGTGGCCATTTTAGTACGTGCATTCGCACATAGTTTCTCGGGGTAAGGTTTGCACGCTCGCGCAATCCCTGTCCCATCACTGCAATGTTGCATCTCTGTGCCTGTTTTACAAATATTTTAATAGAATGTGCTCTGATGACCTCGTTGCACTTGTGCCTCCTTGGCATACATATCCCCAACAAACCCATTTAGCAACAAAATAACACTTCCTTCTTCCTTCGAAAAGCTAGGCTTTGGAATTCCCTTCCTGCTACCTGCTTCCCTAATATGCAGAAGTTAAAATGTAACACAAACCAACATCTAGTTAATCTTTCAGTCCATCACATAGGTAGCTCAAGTCTTGTTGTATAGATGACACATAGCAGCAGTTCTGTCTCTGAAAATTTTAGTTTCTTTGGAGTATTTTTTAAATGGTATTTATGATGGATAATATGAGCACAAACTTCCATTTACAAATTCAAATATTTCAGATTTGCACTAAATTTGATCCATAATCATGGTAATCATAATAATGATAATGATAGTGATAATAATAACAACAATCGTAAAAATAATGATAATAATTTACAAAATAAATAATGACAGTACCTGTAGATTTGGTTGGCCTAAGGCAGGAGCCGACTGCCGCCTTTTGGCATTTTTTTGAAATATCCGGCTTGAACCAGATGGTTGCCGAGGAGGTAAAAGTTGGCTCTGAAAATAGAAAAAGAAAAATTGATTATTTCCTTTAATATATTGTTTCCTACTAATAATTACGCGCTTTTTATTTATTTATAAACAAGCAAAAACCTGTGTCCTGGAATTATCCATGAGAATTGAGGAGATAGCAAAAAAAAAAAAAAAAAAAAATCGCCATCCTATTTTATTACATAATTTTATTAGGAAATCACCAAGAAAATTCCGTGAGAAAAGTTTCTTTCTTAAAACTGTCCGTCTGTGAAACTCAATACTGTGTGTCTGCATCCTGGCTGACTATAACATGGTCGTCTTCAAATTTAATATGTATAAATTCCTATTAAGCCGTCCTCTTAGATAATATGTCCCTACCCTAGTTCCACCATAACCGATCATGTTGTCTCACGATCTACCTAATACTTAACCCTTATCGTAAAGTTACCTTCCCTTAAAAAAAAAAAAAAAAAAAAAAGATCAATTTTTATTTCAAGTTAGAGGAGTACCGAATAATTTTTATTTCTTCCTAAACAAGTCAGGGAAGTACCGAATAATTTCTATTTCTTCCTAAACAAGTCAGAAGAGTACCGAATAATTTCTATTTCTTCCTAAACAAGTCAGAAGAGTACCGAATAATTTCTATTTCTTCCTAAACAAGTCAGAAGAGTACCGAATAATTTTTATTTCTTCCTAAACAAGTCAGAAGAGTACCGAATAATTTCTATTTCTTCCTAAACAAGTCAGAAGAGTACCAAATAATTTTTATTTCTTCCTAAACAAGTCAGGGGAGTACCGAATAATTTCTATTTCTTCCTAAACAAGTCAGGGGAGTATCGAATAATTTCTATTTCTTCCTAAACAAGTCAGGGGAGTACAGAATAATTTTTATTTCTTCCTTAATTAGCAGAGGATTAACAAGATAAATTTTATTTCTTCCTAAATAAGTTAGGAGTACTGATTAATTTTCATTTCTTCCTAAACAAGTCTTTCTTATATAGACAAAAAATGTTTTGAATCTTAACCATAAGAAAACCTTTGGAAAATGATATTACATTCAAGTAATTTTTCTTTTCAAGTAATAAATTTAATCATGTGACAAAACAGATCATCTTATCACATGAAACAGAAAATAAACAGAAAATATAAAATGCTTAATAGCTTCAAGTAAAACCAATTAAAACCCCATAAATTTTTTTTTTAATGTTTGTCATCAACAAATGTAATTATGTCACAAGCTGAAGAGAGGTGGATGAAGGAGAGACGTTTTTATTACTTCCCTATCTATTAGTGATGGGACGATTCCAATATTTTTCTCGATTCTGATACAACTAGTCTGGGCGCCCAGCGTTGCCCGGGTATTTGGAGGTGTGTTGAGCAAAAAGAAAATAAGAAAATTGCGAGCGCAAAAAATAAAAAAAATAAGTAGTAAGCAGGTTCGAACCCGTAATGGACCAGAGAAAAAGGAGGTGAAAAAAAAAAAACAAAAAAAAACGCTCTACCACGGTTGTGACATCACCAGTGGTCGAAATAAGGCATTTTATGACTACAATTTGTTGATGTTGTTGTACCGCCCTGAGAGGGAGGAAGTGTTAAGGGGGCATTAAATTCACAGGCAGTCGCCTGTAGCTGCAACATAGCCTTACAAAATAAATGTCTATTCATTGAATCTACTTTATCTGCTGACGTCACAGTGATTGGTTTTATTTCTTCTAAACAAGTCAGAAGTACTGATTAATTTTCATTTCTTCAAGCTGAAGAGAGGTGGATGAAGGAGAGACATTTTTATTACTTCTCTATCTATTAGTGATGGGACGATTATGATACAATTAATTCACCCTTTGCATATACCAATTCAATGTATGTTAAATACAACAACAGGGCAAATATATAAGAATGAATAACAGCATAGTTACATTCCAAGATCCAAATATTTATTTTTCATGCAAAACAGCTCCTCCAGCATGATAAAATGTACATTTCTTACAGATCCGTTTCGTTATGCAAAAACAAATGTCCGTTATGTTAATATGAACAAAGATGGCTGCCAAAAATAAACACACCAAGTTGAATCTTTATGAACTTTTTTCTTCTTGTAGCATTATATTGTTATGCATTTTTTTTTTCTACCTAAGCAAAGAATATCTCATTTTTTTTCTGAAGAGCATATGCACGAAAAGAGACGGTACTGACATAATGAAACGGATCTGTACAAAATGTACTGAAATTGTGTTTTTCATGAAAAATAAGTATTTGGATCTTGGAATCTAACTCATCTGTTATTCTTATATATTAGTGGGTGGTCGATTAATCAGAATCGGGAATAAAAAAAAAAAAAAAAAAAATTTGGACTATCAGAATCGGTATCCAAAAAATTTGTGCCTATTTTCCAATGCCAACAACGATTCTTTTAACTGGCTTTTTTTATTTGATTTTCTTTAAAGAAAAAATATTCTACCGCTGATAGTGATACTAAAATAGTGAATATCTGTTGATTATAACCTATTAGTAAAACTAAAATCGATAGATCATCCCTCACAAGTGTATCCTTACGTTTAAGAAAACATCTGCACATTTAACGTGTTTTTATGGTAATCGTGAAAAGTAACAACTTTATAGTTAAATATGCAGAGATTTAGAAAGAATCGGAATCGGTAATTGTATCGGAATCGGGAATTTAATACGGAATCGGTTATTGTATCGGAATCTGTAAAAATGCGGGAACTTTCCCATCTCATATATATATATATGAATGAGACAGATGTCCTTAGAAAAAACAAGCGTTGATTCACTCAGTTTTGATCTAGATACGTTCATATATGCGTGTGTGTGAAGAAACACTTTGTATAAAATTCAACAAAAAAGTCAAACATAAAAGCAAAAGCGCAAATACCTCAACTAAGTTGCAATAATAAAATTGATTCATGTGAAGGATATAATATTTCAGAAATCTCTATAATAATACGCTAAGACAATTTTATATTATTTGGATTCATCGGACTACTGTTCTCATCTTGAGTATGATTTTCACAACGTTTCAGTCGATATAACCTCCATTGTCGAACTTGGAAATTTGGACGGAATTTTGAGCGAAATCTTTTATTTACTTCACGGGGGTAGCGTGCTCTTGTTCCATCAGCCATGACTGGATAGAGGTCCTAAGTAATTCGCAATTGTATTTTTCAGTCACCCACACTGAGAATTGAACCTTCAACCTTCAGGAGAATATCACTTTTTGCAATTGATTTTTCCAAGTACTCTAACCACTGCGCCACGGGTCTCTGCGGAAAATGACACTCTAGATGAGAACAGTAATCCGATGAATCCAAATAATACGAATAACCAATCCTCATCTCGAAAATTCAGAAACGTCAAAACAATTTT
The DNA here is from genome assembly GCF_053919585.1 of Euprymna scolopes. Taxonomy (NCBI): domain Eukaryota; kingdom Metazoa; phylum Mollusca; class Cephalopoda; order Sepiida; family Sepiolidae; genus Euprymna; species Euprymna scolopes. The sequence goes on from NC_136509.1 coordinate 91,385,122, forward strand.
ATGTTTGTACCTGCGTTATCGCCTTTCATCCTTCTTTTTTAAAATATCGAATCGCTCAAGATGCAATGCCAAAAAAAGTATTTTGAAAACATTCATCCGATGTTGCTGTTTTGATGCTAATTTTTATTTTAAAATAGACGGTTAATTTTGGGACACTCTCGACATTGTCCGGGATTGAATGAGAACAAATGTTCTGCCCTCCCATACTTTTATTGCCATTGAAATCAGTGAATTGCCTATTTTCCAATCAAATCGATTAATTGCCCGTTCTAATGGAACACGTACATCAAGTCTGTTGCCAAGCTCGCTGGAAAAATGGTAGGATCCTTACCGCTCCAGAAGATATCTCACTGATGATGCAATTCTCTTTCTATATAAAAGCCAGGTACGTCCAATGATGGAGTACTGTTGCCATATCTGGGAAGGAGCTGCTAAAAACAGCCTATCCTGCCTTGACAGAGTACAAAATAGACTTCGTGGCTTAGTGGGGGATGCCCTTTTCTCTTCCCTGCAACCTCTCTCCCACAGAAGAGACATCGCGAGCCTGTTTTTGTTTTATCGTTATTTCCATGGCAAGTGCTCGTCTGAGCTCCAATCTCTGGTCCCTTAACCCCGAGTGGCTTCCGGGCAGTGATAAGTGGTGACTCATGTAAAACAAAAAAAAATAGTCAGATACCCATCGTTGTGTAGCTTCACATGCCTCCTCGCACTGAATTAGTTCAAAATACATTGTAGTCTACATTGCACTGTAAAGAACCTACTGTTTATTTTATCAAATTATTCTTTATAATGGCTTCAATCAAAATTTAAAAATTCAAAGTCAAGTGTAATGGTTGAATTGTGCTCTAAACAGAAACATTCATTTCGAACGTGCCCCTGTCTTATCAAAAGAACTACTGTTGAGTTTATGCACTGGGCCGTTTCGCTTATGCGGTAATAAAACTTCTCGAATGCAAGAGTGCTGTTAGGCTGTATAAGGTGTTAATTTTGGTCTAAATTGGACTTCCTTCTTTAATAGGATTTTTTTCCGATTAGCGATTTTGGATACTTATCAGAGGCATTCCGATACAAAACCTATCTATGAACACTCCCAGGCACATCAAGTAAATTTGTGTGAAATTTTTTTTTTTAAATCAGCCCAGCCATTTTGGCGTCCATAGGGAACCAACCCACCAACACAAAGTGCCTTTTATATACAAATAATAATAATAATAATATATATATATATATATATATATATACACAAGGGGCGTGCAATAAGTAATGCTCCTGACTCACTTCCCATAGCAGTAGAGCAACGAAACTTGGCACAGTTATTAGTCTTTCTCTACATAGGAACCGCACAGAGTTATGCATTTCTCCCATTGTTTGATGCAGCTCTGGAGACTATTTTTGTAGAACATCCCAGGTTGGCCCTCCAACCACGACTTCAGAAATCAAGGCTGCATCATCTGGGAAACGCTTTCCTTTCAAAAACAACTTCATGGCTGGGAAGAGGTGAAAGTCAGAAGGTACAAGGTCAGGAGAGTAGGGAGGATGGGGAAGGATTTCATAACCACACGCCCATGCTTCTGATCTGGCGACATGCGAGTTGTGGACCAGAGCGTTGTCCTGCAGGAGGAGAGTACCTTTGCTGATCATGCCCCGCCTCTTGATTTTGATAGCTCCCCTTAATTTCCTTAAAAGTGAAGCATAATAGGCTCCTGTAATTGTGGTACCTTTGCCAGGAAATATGTCATCACTACACCGTCCTGGTCCCAGAAGACTGTGAGCATGACCTTGCCAGTGGAGGGCTGCACCCTTGCCTTCTTTGGAGGTGGTGAGTCCAAGTGCTTCCACTGCATTGACTGAGCTTTGGTCTCTGGATCATAGTGATAGATCCAGGTTTCATCCTGTGTAATCAGTCTTTTGAAAAACTTTGACTCATCTTCTTGGCACATCTCCAAATTCATCCTTGAGCACTTGACGCGTTTTCGCTTCTGGAATGGTGTGAGCTACCTGGGAATCCATCTGGCAGACACCTTATGCATATGCAAATGGTCATGAATGATGGTTTCCACAGACCCTCTACTAATCTTGACATCTTGGGCTATTTGGCAAATAGTAATGCGCCGATCTTCCAAAATGGCAGTCTCAACTTGACGGACAAATGCGTCATCAATGGCAGAAGGGGGGGGGGGGCGATCAGGTCTGGGAGCTGTTTCTACAGACTTCCGGCCATGTTTGAATTCACGATGCCAGCGTTTTACAAGGTCATATGATGGGGCATTATCACCATAAGTTTCTTTCATTTCATCAAAAGTCTCCTGTTGTATGCGTCCTTTCAAATACAAAAACCGGATCACTGCTCGACATTCAACAGGCTCCATTTCACACCTGACTCAGTTCAAACACCTGTAAAACAGAAACTATAATTAGTTCAGAGCTGTAATTTGCCACATAACCCATGGAGATATAAATTATTGCACATGCTAAATTTCAGCTAGATCAGACAACTGGAAGTGGGTCAGGGGCATTACTTATTGCACGCCCCCTCGTGTGTGTGTGTGTGTGTGTGTATGTATAGAGAGAGAGAGAGAAATAATCCATATATATATATACATATATATATATATATATATATATATATATATATATGTATATGGATTATTTCTCTTAACTAATTAATCAGATAGGTTCCGATTGAAGGAGGGAGGGGGGAACCTCTATTGTGAAAAAAAAAAAAAAAATGAAACATCTTTATGATTTATATATATGTGACACAAAAAAAATATCATACACCAAAAATTACGTACATTGATCAAGTAGTTTTATTTTTATAGAGAAAATAAACGAATTTTAAACGAATTTGAGTTTTCCAATGCCCGGCCCCCTCCTCATGTTAAAAACGGCTTCTTAAAAATCTCGCAAATTTGAATTATTTGTAATCATCACCATTGTCGTGCAAAACAACGTTGAGAGATTGTTGATCATCATTTTGTCATGAATTGATTTTTTATTATTACTATTTTATTTATTTATTTATTTTAAATAAAACTGCTTGATTAATTTTACATGATTTTTTTGCGTCACAGGTATGTACATCACAGATTTTTCTCTAGTTTTAGTTTTTTCACTCGCACCAAACACTTAACCACTATGAAAAAAAACATTCTACACCAGCGATTGCCATGACAAATAACACCCTACCTGACAGCACATCTTTCAAATTCCTTGTCTTAACATTCACAGGGAACATGAATTGAAACAAATACATTGAAAACATTGCCGAGGCTGCTGCAAAGAAGATGGGCTCCCTCTACCACCATTAGAAAATTACTCACACCAGAGAGTATCCTATATTTTTACAAAACCGCATTTCGCTCCTGCATAGAGTACTGTTGCCACATCTTGACTGGTACATCTAACCACTAGTCTCTCCTTAGACAAGATAAAAAAATAAAAAAAAAAAGTCTTAAATCTAAATAGGTCCCCACACTATTGGCCAAGCTCCAACTCCTATCCGATCGCCGCAATGTTGCATCCCTGTGGCCCCTGTGCCTGTTTCACAAGTATTTTAATAGAATGTGCTCTGATGGATTCATAGCGTTTGTGCTCAGCTTGATGTACATACTCCCAACTAACTCGACAAGCAGCAAAATCCCACCCCTTCACTGTTGAGGTTCCTAGATGCTGAAAATCCTTCTACCTTAATAGTTTCCTCCCTCGGACTACTACACTTTGGAATTCTCTTCCTGTTTCTTGCTTTCCTTACTGTACTAACCTGCAGAAGTTTAAATGTAATGTGAACAAACACCTTGCTACTCCTTATAGTCCCTTACGTTCTAAGTGACAATAGGTCTTGCTTGACGTAATAAATAAAAATTTTAAATAAAGAAAAAAAGGTAAAAACAAATGAAAAAAAGAAAGAATAAAAAAGGAAAAAGAAAGGAAAGAAAAGGAAGAGAGAAAGAAAGAAAAACGGAAAGAAAGAAAGAAAGAAAAACGGAAAGGAAGAAAGAAAGAAAGAAGTCTTACATGAACAGCAATGTAGACAGATTTTCGTGACGGAACCGATTGCTTTCCAGACAATAAGAGACTCATAGTGTTGCTCTTCTTCGGACGTGGAGCTTTGGCGAAACCCAACAATTATTTGAAAAAGATGATATTCTTGCAATGCGAACAGCAGTAACAGCCAGTATGCCAACCGCGTATCAAGCGAAACTGTGGTACTAGGAGCAGAGCCGAATGGACCAAAGCCAACCAGATAGATCGGAAGAGAAACGGGGGCAGGGGAGATAAAAGTCATATTTGATGACAAACCACTACACAAACTGACTTGACAAGCAAAGAAAGAAAATAAACCATCACGTTCTTGAAGGGCTTGTCACTCATTATGATTAGAGAGATTGATTTTAAAAGCATTTGAATATCGTTTTTATTAGCCGAAAAGATTTATTATACGTTTAATTGCCGTGCAGTAAAACTTGGCCCATGAACAATAAAAATGGCTGGCGTCAGATTGAACAGGAGAAATAAAATTGTTTTTTTTTTCCTCTCTCACACTTTTGGCCATGACTCAAGAATTAAGAACCCCCCCCCCTCCCCGCCAAATACCTATTTACCTGCCTCCCCACGAGAGTAGAGTTAGATGAAAGGTCAATTTTTTTGTGGAGGTAAAAAAAGGGGGCGAAGGGGGGGGGGCACTATGAATTGCAAAAAAAAAAAAAAAAAAAATGGGGTATGTTTTTACCAAAGGCAAGCTAAGTTACCCTTCTACCTACCTAGATCAGGTTTATTTTTCTTTTACAAGAGAGTCACTACTTAACAAGGCCCGAAGGCCACTCGAGGTAAGGGTTAAGGGATGTAAAGTGGTAGTTTAGTAATCGTCAATGGTGTAGATTGCGTAGATTATTTAAGAGAACTTGTTTACATTGAACTTGAAGGCTACCATATTGTAATCGGCCGGCCAGCAGTCAATAGAGTAGTCCACATGAAGACAGTTCTATGAAAGAATCTTTGTTCATGGAATCTGTGTTTAGATTTAGGCACAGAGAGTGGGCAAAATTGTTGATCATGGTTGTAGCTAGTCGAGTGTTGAACAACAACTTCTCAAACACTTCCTATTGGTGTATCCGATTATTATCAAGAGCAGTTGCTGTTATCGTTTTCTTTTTCTTTGAGGCTTGGTGTATTTATAGAAAGTGCTCGAGAAGAACAACAACTTTTGGGCGCCATTTTATACAGCATATAAGCTGAAATAAAAAAACACCGCTCGGCAAATCGAAAAGATATCCAGAAAAATCGGAAAAAAGAATAACTCTGTCATGTTCAATCAGACGTACTTGAATAATGCCAATATATCTATATAATTATAAAACTCAAATGACCTTGTAACGGGTGTTGTAAACACACATCCGGTTTACGACTTCCGGTTGCTCATGCATACATAAACATAAACCCATAACAGCATTTTCTTCTACACTTCTTCTACAAACTAAATAAATAACCCCGAAAATGTTTTTTTTTTTAAATTTGCGTTACAAATAAATAATCAACGCAACAATAAGATGTATTGTTTTACAGTGTACGTTTTCAGCGTCCTAATTGTTTTTTTTTGGTTTTTTTGCGTTTAAATTAAAAGATATATCAAAATTTGAATTTAACTTTAAGTATCATGGTATCTGTTCAGTGCACATTTACCTATAAGTATGGCAAACCACTTATAATTCAATGGCTGTAAGTTTTTTTTTCAAAAGTAAACAATTATAAACAGAACGACTAATAGAAATCTATCTATATTCTATTTTCATTTCAATATACTTTCATAGAAATGTTCTGTTATGTCAGAAAAAACTTGTCACGCTCATACATTAATTCCATATTGCCCTTGTGGCAATCTTCTGGCCCATGTAGGGGAAACGCTACATATCAGTGTGCAAATCACTATCCAGCTCCCATTTCCCACCTCTCAGGAGCTGATCCCCTTTTCCCCTCCCCCTCCCCCTCCACACTAAAAAACGGCCTTGTGCCTAATTTGCTCAGTGGGGAAGCAAATACTACAAACACTAGCAGGTCGCTCGGTATTGCATGACTAATATACGCATAAATATTATATTTTAATTAATACAGATTTCTTGTTTATTATGAACAGAAATACTGTAGGTATGAAAAGTAACGTTAAATTCTTTAAAAAAACAAAAACAAAAAAAATTGAAGCAAAAATAAAAACGGAAATAAACTGAGACACGTGCATATGAGTATTATGCTTTTTCCTAAACTAAACCAGCTCGATACGGTCTTTAAAAAGTATTTTCAAATCTACTTATTCTTAACATAAGGAAGTTATTATGTGAACGATTCACGTCTGCTATTAGTTAAACAGTTGACAAACAGATTAAAAGCTGATGACCTCTCCCACCACGTACTAAATTTTCAATTTTGATCCTTTTTTTTTTTTTTGCCTATTTTTCAGGATGAAAGCCGATTAAAAATTTTTCCACATGTCTGAATACTCTATATACCAAATTTCAAGTCTGTAGACAAAAAATTTGTTGAGCATATAGGTTGAGAGTTGTCCTCACACGCATTCTAACTTTATGTTTTTTTTTTGTCTTTTTTTTTTACATAGGAGTCACCACTTATCAAGGCCTGGAGGCCACTTGAGGATAAGGATTATAAAATTTAATTGCCTCAGTTTAAGAGGATTTCTTGTTCTTCTTTATTGATAGAGGTTGGAAAAGATGAGGTGTATAAACTCTGTAAATTTGGATTTACAAAAATTTATTATTCGACAAGGAAAACACAATGAACATTTGGAAAATTCCTTATTCCATAGAATTTCAAAGAACGCCTTCTCTTCAGAGGAAAGATATTAGCAAAATATTATTTTTAGTTAAACTATGATTTTGCCGTTTAGCACGTAAATTGAAACTGCAACACATGAGATGATTTCATTTCCTATTTTCATAAAAGTTAATGAAAAAAGTTTATGAAAATGCAGAAATACAGGATATTTAAATGGAGTCCAGATAAATCCAGGAAACATGATGAGGCAAGCAAGAATCCGTGGAACAACTTCAAGTTGTAAATAACAATAAATAATAATACCTCTTTTGAATCTTTCGCTCATATATATATATATATATATATATATATGAAACGTACGGTCATAAGCACTACATATGTGGGTGCCGGGTTTGTGTCGTCAATAGTGTCTCAGCTCTAAAGCTTCTCCAATCTTACTCTCTATTTCTTGTTTCCCTTTTTTGAGACCGTTTCCGCCAGCTACTCCTTTCTTGGGCTTGTTCCTCCAAACTCTCAAGATTGATGTTCATCGCCTTCAAGTGCCGTTTTGTTACATCTTTGTAGCAAAGCTTCTGACCCCCTACCTTGCAGATTCCTTTTCCAGTCCCCCCCCCCCGTAAAAGATCATCTTTGGGATTCAGTGGTCTTCCATTCTGGCAATGTACCCGGTCCATCATAGTTGCATAGTAGCAAGGGTACCTTCCATGCTGTCTAGGTTTACTCTCCTGAGAACTTCCACATTTGATACATAGTCACTCCATTTGATTTTCTGTGACCGGACGTTTCACACAGAAAGAGGGCTTTGACAACACAGAGGGATAAAGCACCAAGGCCCCGACTAGTCATCGTCAAGACTGACGGATTGCATGATGATGATTATATATAGTCTTTGAAGTTTTTAACCTTTAAAACTATACAAAAAAATATTTTTTATAATTCGTTAGAAAACCATCTAGTCAGTAAGTCATTTAATCACCTGCAATCACTGCATCAACTCGCTCTCGAATTTACTATAGTACTAATAATTTATTTTTCAAGGGATCATCAGTTGTTTACCATGAAACACTGTTTCGGGGATTTAAAAACAAAACAGTTTATTACAACATAGCTCCCCAGCAGTGTTGATCAAACACCACCTCCCTTAATCTTAGGAAAAAGACATGTTACAAACATTTGATCCAATTTCCTATTCTTAATTGCAATTACTAACCTTTTCATACTATAAAAATGAATTTCTTACCTTTGTGATTCATCAATTTCCACATTTAAAATGGATATATTTTTTAATTTATCAGTATGTATATATATATATATATATATATATATATATATATATATATATATATGCACACACCCTTGAAGCCAAAAACTAGTTAATGCTAATTGTGTTAGATGAAATAGATTCTAACCCAGAAAACAGCAATACTTCTCCCTTTGTCAGAAACATCGCTGATGGAATGTGAGAACTAAATGAGAAAATGAAGAAAGCATGCATTAAATGATAAAAACAGACCTGCATCATTCTACCGCTCCAGAAGATATCTCGCTCCAGACACAATCTTCTACCTGTATAAAAGCAAAGTACGTCCTAGGATGGAGTACTGTTGCCACATCTAGGCAGGACTTGCTTAAAGCACCCAATCCTTCCTTGACAGTAAGTGATGCCCTGTTCTCCTCCTTGCAACCTCTTTCCCACAGAAGAGGTGTTGCGAGCCTGTCTATGCTCTATTGTTATTTTCATGGCGGATGCTCGTCTGAGCTTCAATCTATGATCCCCCTATCAAACTTTCACAAAAACACTCAGCTAGTGACAACCACTATCAACAATTCCTCCCACTCTATATCTGTCCCTAAATCTAAAAACAAATTACATGAACAAAGTTTCTTTCCTAGAACTACCTGCTTGTGGAACTCTATTCTGCTGGTCTGCTTCCTAACTGACTACAATATGGTTATCAATGTAAAGTTTTTGTTGAGACGCCCACTTTAATAATTATATTCTACCCAATTTCCACAACTAACAATCACTATACTGTTGTCTCAGTGACAACCGTTCACTCATTAACTTATATCCTTGAGTAACCTTGATAACTGGTGATTCCATTGTAAAAATAAAATAAATTAATAAATAACAAATATGTCATAAAACAATATAACTAAACCGTTCATGTCATTTTGTGTTTTCTGTATTTAATCCTGACAATTTGGCATCACTTTCCGGCCGGGCAGGGGTCACTACTCTGCTTTCTCTATCTCCCTCCTCTAGATCCCTATTCATTTATCTCCCCACGAGAGCAGGGTTAGACAAAAAGTCGGTTTTTAATGTGAAGAATATCAGCTCCCCAAAAAGGGACAATCTGGATTTGGACAGAATTTATTTTTTTAATTCCCTCAGTTTAAAAGGATTTCTTCTTTATTGATAGAGGTTGGAAAAGATGAAGTGTAGTATCAGAACAGATGCAACACTTTGCTTCTAAACGAAAGGCCCCCCCCTAAAAAGGGGAAGGCTCCAAATTAAGAATCACGTGTGTGAAAAAGAGATTAAGAGCCTAACATAGAATTTTGACTGCTACTGCTTTGTTTAGTGAACAACGGGAAGTAACTCTATTTGAAAGAAAGAAAGGGAGATAAGTGATCGTAATTGCATTTTTGAAATTGATAAATGTCATATATATCATCTATATGGTATTGATATATCTCGTATATAATTATAAAACTGTGGACCTTGCTTGCATCTTGTCTACTACGATCAGGCGATTCCATCTTTTCAAAAAGGGATTACAAGTGAAACGTGTGTGTGTGTGTGTGTGTGTGTGTGTGTGTGTGTGTGTGTGTGTGTGTGTGTGTGTGTGTGTGTGTGTGTGCGTGTGTGTCTAATAACATGTAATCTGCATGAATTAAAATATACTTAAGTATATCTTACGACCGGGCAACGCTGGGCAGCCTGCTTGTGTGTGTGTTCCAATAGTAATGTCTCCTATTTTATTTTTATTTTGCCCGAATAGATCAGAGGATTGTAAATTACTTTGCTCTGATGACTGAACTTTTGCATTCATTATCTGAAAGTGTCATCTTTCTGTTGTAGATAATGACGGTGTGAGACTAAGAAAGCAACTCGTCATGGACATGCGTCAGAAGTAGAGATGTGTCATTGAATTTCTGGCCAAAAGTGTATTGAAAATGGTGGCTATTATGTCGAAAGAAAAGAAAAATGGGGGGGGGCACAAAAGGTCGCTTGTTTTAATGGTACTATTCCCATCTTCGTAGCTCTTCAACATTTTGAGTTAAAAAAAAAAAAAAAAAAAATAGGAGGCTTCATTTTTAGAACGACTTGCATATTTTACTCACCCCCACCTCCATGCTGTGTTGATTTAGTCACTCTTAACTAATTCTTAACATCTCTGTGCGTTAAAAAAAATGACTTTGGGGGAAGGGGGAATCGTTGCCATCTAATTTACGTGCATGTTTCTATACACACCACAAACACATATGTAAATTAGATGGCAAAATAAGACTATTTACTTTCACATAAGAATAATAAGCAGATCATAAGGATTCCCGATTTGTAAAATGCAGTTAACAGTGTTTGCTTAAAATTGGTTCCTGATATTAAATTTCATTTCGGATTCCTAGTATTCGGTCGTTTCTTTTTTTCTCTCTGTATTTAACTGTTAGCAAATGATAAAACGAGCTTGTCTTACAATAGACAGGCATACAAAAAGTGATACACATACACACATACACACATACATACACACATACATATGGATATAACAAATAAATGTCGTCAAAGGCAAGATAGGTTACTCTTCTATTTAGCTCAGTTCGAAAAACACGTGGTGTCCAGCAAAAATACTGTGTAAGTGTCACGTACTTAGAAAAGTCCAAATGACGTGTTTAAGGGAAAGTATAGAAATGGATTCCCCTCTCACTAACTGAAAATAAATGGAATCATCATAACTATTTCTGCTGTAAAAAAAAAAATATGCTAGATATCAGAACATCTGTGGACGATTATTAAATCAAACCAAACTGAAATAAATACGTAAATATTAACATTTGCAGTTAAAAAAAAAATAACATTAAATACTACAACACACTTATCTGCCAAAGTCTTCCGCCTATTCTGCAAATTATTAAAGACGTATCACTTTAAAACATTTAAAAAAAAAAAAAAAAAAAAAAAAAAACCGTCAGAACGTGATTCTTGTTCCAAGAGTTTTATTAGTAACGTAAAAGGCAACAGGAAATGGGGGTCATGTTAATATTTATTGGACGAGTTTCTACAAGTCTTACTTTTGATTATCAAGACTTCAAACATGTAAGAGTCATATCGCGGCCATTTTTTCTTGTTCTAAGCTCACACTCAACACTACTTGTTTTTTGAACCGAATACACTGAAAGTCTCACAAACATTTTTAATCTTGATTTTTCATTTAATAATTATAATAAAAATTAAATACAGCATTACTCGGTTTTCCAATATTTTTATTTTACAGGGTGGAACGATAAATTTGTCACCCTAAAGAAAACAACACTACAGCTTTATTTTAAAACTTTTATCGAAAAACTCAATTCAGGTAACTTGATTATGTAGTAGAGCTGACATCTATTCAATGTAGCCGCCTTCAGCCTCAATCACCACCTCGATATGGGTTCAGAACTGGGAGCATGCCTTTCCCACAAGCGCTAGTGGGAGTTTGGTGAATACTTGGCGGATGGCGGCGATCAGGCTGGCTTTGGTGCCGGGGTGGGGGGCAGTGAAAGAAGAATATAAAGTCGTAGCACTTCTTCTGGGTCTCTTTGGACTTGTGGACCAGTGTCGGGTCGTACTGCCACACCCAACCTCTGCCAGCAGCCATCTGATTGAACCAGGGAATCACCACTCGTCAGCACATTCAGGTACACTTTGGTGTTGATTTCAAAGATGTGAGGTGGCATGATGTGCTCCCCCACTTGAAACCTCACCAAAGGCTATAACCATGGCCGTAAACTTTGTTTTCATCACCCTGGGCATGTCCTTGTTATTCGTGGCAATTCAGCGATGCATTTTGAGGGTGCTGGCAATGGCCCTGTTGTCATAACTTGGATAAGTAGAGAGAGAGCATGAGTTGTACAACGGCGCATCTCCGATCTCACTCGTTGAACATTGTGTCACTTTCAAACATGATAGAAAACTCCTATCACTCTTGCAATTTGTACATAACTGGCCAACTAGTAGATAGTCAGCAACAAAAAAAGAAAACCGGTTTTCATCAAACGGAAATGGAATCATCCGTCTTTTCTAGGGCTAAAATTTTATCGTTCCACCCTGTAAACTTACAAAATAATATTTTAAAGGATGTGCTTGCTCTTATCCAAATACATAAACTACAATTCACTTAATCAAAACAATGAACGTAATAAATGAACTTACAAGTATCAGATAATTATTTTCTATCACCTGAATCCCTCCCCGTTCTCTCCCTCTCTTGCCACGTATATTAAAATATATACGACTTTTATTTATCAATCAATCAATGTTTATATTTTGCCCAAGATGAATTGGAATCATGTGACCCAGAATGAAGAAAATTGATTAGTCATTCAAACCAGACAGCAGTCATATTGTTGGAGAAGAGTTGACCTATGATTCAATAGAAAATTGTAGACGCCATTTTTTTTTTCATTCCTGAGTAGGGAAATGACTATACAAAAAAAAATTTAAAGAGAACAAAATTATATTTATATTTATAAACTTCTATAAATAGAGTGAATCTTGGGCATAAGTGCACGTTAACTCGCCGGAAGCATTTTTTTTTTTTTTTTTTTTTTTTTCATTTTCAGAAGAGTGATACTAGCGAAAAGAGAAGACAATCCAGAATTAATAATCTTGTTTGTTTTGGGGTTTTTTTTCTAACCTAATTTTTCTGGTAATTAAAAACAAGTTTAACGAAGCAACACAGCAAAATGCTGTAACGTTGTCACTTTTAAAGTGAACAGAGATGTTGTATGTAGAGACAGCCTATAAAAAAAATAAAAGTTAACATTCATTTTCGGTGATTTTTGAAAAAATTTAGTAACAATTAGAGATGGAATGATTCAATATTTTTCCCCCCAGATTCAGATACAATTACCAATTCCGTACTAAATTTCTGATTCTGATACAATTATCGACTCCGATTCTTTATAAATCTTTAAATATTTAACTATACAGTTGTATTTTTTCTCTGATTATCGTAAAAGCACACATGTTAAATGTAGAAATATTTTCCTAAACGTAAAAAAATATAGTTGTGGGGGACGATCTGTCGATTTTAGCTTCACTGGTGGTTTAAAATCGATAAATATTTATTATTTTATCCTTATTATCAATAATGGAAGATTTAGCTTAAAACAAAATCAAATTCACAGGAAACATGAGTTGGAACAATTACATTGAGAGCATTGCCAGGACCACTACGAGGAAGGTAGGCTCTCTCTACCATGCTAGAAAGCTACTAATGCCCGAAAGTATCCTGTACCTCTATAAGGGCACCATTTGCCCATGTATGGAGTATTGTTATCATATTTGGGCTGGTGCATCTGCTACTAGTCTCTCACTCCATGACAAGGTTCAAAAGAGAGTCGCCAACCTAATAGGTCCTGAACTGTCATCTAAGCTTCAGCCTCTATCCCACCGACGAAATGTTACATTCCTCTGCCTGTTCTACAAGTATTTCAATGGTGAATGCTCTGACGAACTGCAAGCACTTGTACCCCTACGACGTAAATACCCTCAACAAAATCTGACAAGCAGCTGAATCCCACCCCTTCACAGTAGAGATCCCTAGATGTAAGAGAGCTTTCTACTCTAGTAGTTTCTTCCCCAGAACCGCTAGACTTTGGAATTCCCTTCCAGGTTCCTGCTTCCCCAACTGTACTGACATGCAGAAGTTCAAGTGTAACGTGAACCGACATCTTGCTGCCCTACATAGTATCCCAGTAGCTCATGTCCCTGATAGTAGCCCCCTTACACCAAAGTGGCAATGTGCCTTGTTTGGAGTGAAAATGTAATAAAAAAATAAATTTAAAAAAAAAAAAAAAGAAAAAAAAAAAGAAAAAAAAAAGAAGACAATTAAAAGAATTGTTTTGGCATCGGAAAATTAATACAAATTTTTCTGATTCCGATACCGATTCCAATACCTTCACTTATTCCGATTTTTCTGATTCCCGATTCTGATTAATCGTCCCAACACTAGTAATACTTTAAAATAAATTATTTTTTTAAATTTTGCAAATCAGATGTAAAATTCTATATTTTGAAGTAATTATTTTTAAAGTATTTTGTTTTTATCTCTTTTAGAAAAGTCACTTTGTGTGTGTGTGTGTGTGTGTGTGTGTGTGTGTGTGTGTGTGTGTGTGTGTGTGTGAGAGAGAGTTCCTTTCTCATAGATTTTGAAACAACTGAGTCTATCTTTTGCAAATTTCACACAAAGGTAGTTTATATGTCTGGCAGTGTTCTTAGATATGTTTTGCACAGAAATTCATCCAATGAGTATCGAAAATCAAAAAAAAAAAAATAATATCCGATCTTAAAAATACTATTTCTTCTCATAGATAAAAAAAAGAAAATTTTTACAGGGGGAATATTTTACGTTACACCGGTCAACAGTGAAGACATTTTATAGGGAGAATATTTTACATCACACCAGCCAAGAGAAATAATTTTATTATTTCCCTTGGCTGGTGTAACATAAAAATTCTTCTCCCTTAGCCGGTGTAATGTGAAATATTCCCCTGTAAAAAATTCTTTTTCTTTTTATCTATAAGAGGAGAAAGATTATGTTTAATATCGTCAAGCCCAAATATCAGTTGACATGATATTGTAAACAAACACAGACGAAATTTGCTGAACGGCATTATCATTATTTAAAAAAAAAATTTTGTGAATTAATCTGCCGGGCAAATTATTCCTTGTAATATATAATAATCAATATCGTGGCTTGGCCTTTTGGCCAAGATCAAAGTGTAGTATCTGTTCCGCCAGATGCTGCAAGCTATGACTAGCTATGACTAGCAAAGACCAGATGTGGGGGCAACCCCACATGCCTGACCATTAACACGCTCCCATTTCCCACCTCTCGGGAGCTGGTCCCCTTTTTCCCTTCCCCCTCCCTTCACTCCTCACATTAAAAATCGGCCTTGTGCCTAATTTGGTCGGTGGGGGAGCAAATAAATACCATCTGTTCTTCAGATGCGGCACTTCCATTTCTCGTTCTCTTTCAGTGGAGGAGAAATCCTTCACGACTGAGACAATTTTTATTTTTGTACCTTTTTTCCACGTTAAAAAAACGACCCTGGTGTCTAACTCTGTCCCGTGAGGAGGAATTGGAAAATTTTTGACAGTGGTTTCAGCTAGACGGGTGTTTTTCGTAAAAGATTTGCGAGGGGGGGACTAGAGATTGGAGCTCAGACGAGCACCTGCCATGGAAATAACGATAAAACAAAGATAGGCCCGCAAGTACTATGAGCACTGTTCTTTTAAAGTATTAATGCATTAAAATAAACTTTGCTCTTTAGATTCCAGGTCTAATTCCCTCTATAAAAAAATATAGATATATATATAGTTTATATGTTCAAATTTCATTTAAAAGGATCAATTTTCAAATAAAATTTAAAATTTATTGCTTGAGTCAAAGAATACAATGTGTAAACTAATATCCTTAACCCATGAGTTTTCAATGTAAGTACATCTCCTCAGAGGAAAATTTCTAGCAAAATACTAATATTGGTTCGCACTACTTTTGCTAAGTAGCTTATACAGAGAAAAATATTAAAAGTGAAATGCGTTTTAGTGAACGAATCTAGTATGTAAAGAACGAATATGATAAAGGGTATCCAAACGGAGAATTAATCCTTGAAAAAAAGTTTAAGATCCATAATGCGTGAAGATTAATGGAGTGTGGATAAAAACCAAGAGGTTCTGGAAATAGCCATGGTAAAAACAAAACAGGCAGCAATTTTTGAAAAAATTAATTCGGATTAATTTTCACAAAAGCATCATGATTTTAATGATTATTTTACTGCGATTTTAAGTATCAAAATTATATTTCTTAAATTACCATTTTACGAGAAACACACGCTGATACAGTTACTCATTTTCAAAAATCTTTTTTTTTTGGGGGGGGGAATATCAGTAATTGCATCAGTGTCTATCCCTCGTAACGTGGTACTTTAACAAATATTTAGAGCTCTATTATTGCACTATTGAGCTATCTAAATTTAAAACCTTGTTACTATGTTACTGGGTGCCCGGGTGTTTAGAGGTGTGTTGAGCAAAAAAAAATTTTTTAAAAATGAAGTGGTAGTAGGCAAGCAGGCTCGAACCCGTACTGTTAAGGAGGAAAAGAACATGAAAAAAAACAAAACAAAAAAAAAAATTGACGTTTTAGCTGTTGCATCCATCGCCAAACCGGAAGTGACGAATGTTTAAATTAAGGCTACTCAATCGAAAAGAGGGGATGACTTTTGAAAATACCAGCGAAGAAAAGCGACCCTCCCTGTAGAAAAGTGTCCAGTTCAGGGTGAAGGAATTACTGTTTTTAGCCAATTTTTCGATATTTGTCATCCGAAGGGTCGAGCTTCAAAACGATACTGATATCATGAAAATCCGTTGCCTTTGTCAAAAGTTTTAGGCAGACATTTATACATACATACATACATTTAAACAGACAGGTGAGATTTATATCATAGATTATCTATCTATATATAAAAGGCAAATGCACGCACGCATTTTTTGTATGTCTCGAAAAGGTTTTTTTCGCCGACGGTCTGCGGGGGGGAGTTACTATCGCTTAGAACTGTTTATATAGCCCCTAGATAATAATATCTACGATTTGGGAACGTGTAGATTTATTTACAACGATTTTTACAAAATTATTGCTATTTCAGCCCGTCTTGTGTTCGTTCAGCTTTTTTTGTATAAAACCGAAACTAATTCAAAGCTAAGGCAGCGTTTCCAGCAATCGCACGGGAAACGTCCAGAAGCAATCAGCTTTGATCAATGTGGGGCCAAACTCCTTATATCAGACAATTGCTATTCAATCTGGACAATGGGGAGCTGGTTTCCCCCTCCTCAACATCTTGGGAACACAACCAGTCAAAGTTGGATAAACAAACCCAAAAGCTTCTACTTGACCTCATTAATGAGGCCAAATAGAAGTAACAGGCACGTGTCAATTCTGTTTTTAATACTTAAATAAATTCAAACATGTTTCAGTTGCTCTTTGTTGGCAGAGTGGGTAATGTGTCAGGTTTTTTGCACACTTTATCTAAA
Source organism: Euprymna scolopes (assembly GCF_053919585.1). NCBI lineage: Eukaryota > Metazoa > Mollusca > Cephalopoda > Sepiida > Sepiolidae > Euprymna > Euprymna scolopes. The sequence continues at coordinate 91,402,205 of NC_136509.1, forward strand.
GGTTGTGAGTTCGAATCGTGGTGTGAGATGTCTTTTTTTTTTTTTTTCGATTTTTAAATGTTTAATATGAAACAGGGTTATTTAAACCATTTTTCACGTTCTTTTTTTTTTGTTGTTTTTATTTTTCAAATAAGTTTTAACGTTCGTTTTTCTGGGGGGGGGGGGGTTCCATCACATTTGCGTTTTCTTTTTTTGTTTTTCCGATTTTAAGAAATTTTAACATCGTTCGTTTGCCTCACGTTACTTTTTTTTTTTGTTTTTTTTTTCGATTTTTTTAAGTTTTAACATTTTTTTTAATAATATTTAAACAGGGTGATTACTTCGCTTATTTTTGTGTCACTTATAATAACCTCTCTATTACTAACATTTACTTGTCCAACGAAGATGACCAATAAAAGATAATATAAAATGTTAGAATAGAACTGGCTTTAATTCTACATCTCTAATAAATATCTATATTTAACTCTAAAAGTATAAATTACCCACCCACCCCTAGTAATATATAACATTTGGTCAGGTTTGTAAAGCTCAATTTCAAAGAGAAATGTTTTTGTTTTTTTTGTTTTTTTAACCAATAAAAATCAAACCAATTTTCAGCCAATCAGATTTCTTCTTTCCCAGACCAGACAAAAATAATTCAATTAGGGAAATTCGAGAAGCAATGATTCAATATGAAAAACGAGAATGATAGATTTATTTCTGCTTTCTTATATTTGGGGATTTTTGACTTGACCAATTTTCAAAGATAAAAAAAAAAAAAAATAATAAAAAAAAAATACAAAAACAAAATGTGTGAATGATTATTTGAATAATTGTATTTTTTTTTTTTTTTTTGCTTTTACAGTGAACAAAAAATATATCTCAAATTTAATTTAAAGGATTTTAAAAGAAATCACAGAAAAATAAACTGTCAGGAATGGGAGTTTGAGACAAAACTGATCCCCAGAGTGACCGATTACCTTAGTAGCAATAAAAACATCCAGATACTGTGCCAGTGTGAAAAGCGGTCAATAAGTGGGGGTTCTGATGAAAAAAAACAAAAAAACAGGTGACATGCAGGTCTTTTGGAGGGAGATAAGTGAAAAAGCACGATGAATTTATCTCTCTCCAATGACAAGATGTGGCACTAGGGTCGGAAAGTGTGATTTCCAGAGGCAGTGCCCCCGTGGCACTCTGGCCTGCAAAAAATGCTTGAGTAGCTCTGTCAGCATCTCCACTAGGAGTGCATCAGATGATTAGCTATAAATCAACTCCTTCTCAAAGAGACCACATAGAACTGCACAGGACCAACATACTACAATCAACAGAGAAAAGGGCATTTCAGAAATGACACAAACTTTTTATTTTGGTGCCAAGGGATAACATCCCAAGACATGATAAATAGTAATAGGTACTACATCAAATCTTTCTTTTTTTTCTTTTAACAAACTACTAGCAGGCCACCCGGCATTGCCCGGTCATAAAATACACTTAAATATTATATTTTGATTAATTCAGATTTCGTATTTATTATATTATATTGGACCCAATATATAGTAATGATTTAAAAAAAAAATTTTTTAAATAAAAAATGACTTGTGCACCAATCAAAACCAAAACGTTTAGCTTATGATTTACTTTTTCCTTTGACGTTAATGCCTGAGCTATGAAGACATGTTTGCTGCAAGGCTAAAAATTAAAACATGTACCAACAGCTATTACGTTATGCATGCATATTCATAATGTCGTCGTTTACCTTCACCTGGCAAATTCCATTTTTTAATTTTCACACTTTTGCACCGATTTTCCCCAACTAAAACCCAAATATAAAGTCTCGCATGGGTTTGAATACCCTATATATGAAGTTTCATGTGTGTAGACCAAAAACTGACAGAGGAGTTTGGTAGGCAAAATATTTTAAACAAATATATATATACTCATACAAAAATATATATAGAAAGACGTTTGTGTTTACTATAACCTTTTCACGCAAATATTACGCAAGTATAAATCATGTAGGATATCTGCATGAATATAATTACACAAAACCGAAAAAAAAAAACTAGTAGGGAATTAATTAAAATGAATGTTTAAAAGAATATGCAAATTAGCTAGATCTTTTGCAGATGAATGCAATTCCACGCCCCATATATAACAAAGTTGTATTTTCTTTTTAAATAAATAGAAAAAAGGGTTTTAATATCAATACACAAAAACCAAAGATTTATAGGAGTATAGATAAATTATGAACTTATCTAATTTGCTAAAAAAAAACTCAGCTACACAAATCTTTATATTATTTGAAGTACTGTTCTCATTTTGAGTGTTAGTCCCCAAATTTTTCAGCTAATGTAACCTCCGACCTTCTTCAGGTATATCGTACCGAACTCAAAAATGCTTCTGTCAAACTCAGGAATCTGTATCGAAGCGTTTATTTAATCCATGGAAGTAGAATGCTCCTGTTTTGTCAGCCACAAGTTCCGCAAGAACCCATGTTGTAACGGATAAATTACTAAATAAAATTCAGTTCTAGAGGTTGGGGGTTCAATCCTCAGTGTGGGCAATACTAAGTATACAATTGTAAATTGCTTAAGACAACTACCTGGTCATATCTAATGACATGACAAGAGCATGGATTAAATAAAGGATTCTATTAGAAATTTGGTGCAGATTCCCAGAGTTGGACAAGATACACCTGAAGATGGTCAGAGATTACATTGTCCGAAACTTTGTGCGAATACCACTTAACATGAGAACAGTAATCCGCAAAAACCAAATAATGTGAATTATCAATCCTCATCTTAAAAATGCACAAATTTTTCTCATTTGTTAACGTCGGTTGCGTTTGCATTGTAGTTTATCTTTTTTAAATCGGATTATTTCCACACATGCAAATCGCTACCACCTACAAAACTCCACAACTCCTAGCATGCCATTTTTTTCCCCCCTTAAGCAAGACATTGCGGCACAAACTCTAGGTGGGTTTAAACTGCTTCCTCCAAAGGAGGAAGTTCCATGTGAGTATATAATTCACAAACGGTCCCCAGTTTCATATATACCCCCATTAGGGTAGATAACGATATTAAGTTTTTGGAGTTGCCGCGGGAAGGTGTCGATATCTTCCTACATACAGTGCCTGGTATTCCCGAATTGGTCACCGATTTGGTACTGACCAGGCTCAATGTTGCTCAACTTTGGTGATTTTACGAGAACCGGTATGTCAACGTGATTATGCCATAACTTCTGCTTCCCTTATTTTGCCCTTTAGTCCTCACATGAGCAACGTTTCTGACAAAGAATCTCTTCAGTGAGAATTGCGATTTTCTGGGACAGAATTTATTCCATCTAAAACTTACCATTGTCAAGTTTTTTACCTTAAAGTATTTTTTTATTTTAGCTCCTTATATATTATAGTGGCTTTATGTCTTGTCTGGAGCACTTCCATAAAAAAAACTATTTTGGTAAAAGATTTTATTCAAAATGTTAAAAACAAGACCGTGAATAAATATTTCAGATCCGGATTGCTAATAGCAAAACTTTGTATCTGTTCTGATAAAAAAAAAAAGAAATCATTTTTAAACTCCTCATTTTACTCATACATTCTTTTTAGGAGTTTAAATTTATATATATATATATATATGAATAAAAAATCTATACAAAGCATATATAAATGTTTATATCTTTTGTATTTATTTCCTATTTGTAGACATGTAGGAATACAAAGTCTTTAAAAAAAAAAAATGTTTCTTTCAAAAGCACATAATTTTCGACCGATCCTTCAGTCTTCTAGGTGGTGTTTGATCCACACTGCTGGGGAGCCATGATGTAATATACTGTTTTGTTTTTAAATCCCCGAAACAGTGTTTCATGGTAAACAACTGATGACCCCTTAAAAAATAAATCATTACTGGTACTATAGTGAATTCGAGAGAGCAAGTTGATGCAGTGACTGCAGGTGATTGAATGACTTATTGACTAAATAGTTTTCTAACGAATAATAAATTAAAGGTTAAAAACTTCCAAGACTATATATATGTGTGTGTGTGTGTGTGTGTGTAATTCCAATCTTAAATCTAAACTTGAAAACACAATGCATGATTTATAATTTACCTATGAAGCATTATTTTTTAGCTCCTTACATCAAGTGGCTTCATGCCTTGTCTGGAGCGATTTCAATAAAAGAAAAGTGTGCATTTCTATAGTCACAAAGTTTAAGTGGAGTTGTCATTATCTCCTTCTATATGCGATTGAGAATTCTCGCTACTGGCAAGATTAAACCATCCATCAGGTAGGGCGGGGTGGGGGACAATTCGAATCACATGAACCTCCATCAAGAGCTGCATCACACATTTTGTTTGTTTTCCATTTTAAATAACCAAATTCTTGCCAAATATGGGATTTGCATCTTCTGGTCAATTTGTTTTATGAAGCGGAAATAATTCAACAAAAAAAATGTCACATTTCTATGAATAGAATCTTTTCAGGATTGAGGGGCACTGAAAAGAAAAGAAAGAGGGACTGAGGGTATGAGGAGAAAAAAAGGGTGAAAGAAAAGGGGGAGAAAAAAGGGGAGAAAAAAGGATGGGAGAGAGCATGAAAGAGAGAAACAGGGAGAAGGGGACAGAGAGAAACAGAGAGAAGAGAGAGAGAGAGAGAAGAGGGAGAGAGAGAGAAACAGGAAGAAAGAGGGATAGAAAAACAGGGAGAGAGGGAAAGAGAGAAACAGAGAGAGGGGAAAAGAGAAACAGAGAGAGGGGAAAAAGAGAAACAGAGAGAGAGGGGAAAAAGAGAAACAGAGAGAGAGGGGAAAAAGAGAAACAGAGAGAGAGGGGAAAAAGAGAAACAGAGAGAGAGGGGAAAAAGAGAAACAGAGAGAGAGGGGAAAAAGAGAAACAGAGAGAGAGGGGAAAAAGAGAAACAGAGAGAGGGGAAAAAGAGAAACAGAGAGAGGGGAAAAAGAGAAACAGAGAGAGGGGAAAAAGAGAAACAGAGAGAGGGGAAAAAGAGAAACAGAGAGAGGGGAAAAAGAGAAACAGAGAGAGGGGAAAAAGAGAAACAGAGAGAGGGGAAAAAGAGAAACAGAGAGAGGGGAAAAAGAGAAACAGAGAGAGGGTAAAAACAGTGATGGGGAGAGGGAGAAACAGAGAGTTGAAGAGAAACAGAGAGAGAGGTGAAAGAGGGAAAAATAGATAGAGATGGAAAGAGAAAAATAGATAGAGATGGAAAGAGAAAAATAGAGAGGGGGGAAGAGAGAAACAAAGAGGGGGAAGAAGAGTGAAATGGGGAGAGAGGAGAGAGAGAAATAGGGAGAGTGGGGATACAGAGAACTAGAGAAAGGAGGAAAGAGAAAAACAGAGAGAGGAGGAAAGAGAAAAACAGAGAGAGGAGGAAAGAGAAAAACAGAGAGAGGAGGAAAGAGAAAAACAGAGAGAGGAGGAAAGAGAAAAACAGAGAGAGGAGGAAAGAGAAAAACAGAGAGAGGAGGAAAGAAAAAAAACAGAGAGAGAGAGAGGGGGGGCGAAGAGAGAAGACGAGAAAAAGTGTAAGCCAAATTTCTTAAATCTCTTCAGTGAGAATCAATAAGTCTTGTTTTTCTTCTTTTTTTTTTCGAAAAGCACCTGCTGCTGCTGCTTGTGACCCAGAGACGAGAACTGAACTAGAGAAAGATGGGGGAGGGGTTGTAACTAAATATATCTGTTGCAGTATGCATGAATTTAGTGGATGGTTATTCACCTCTTCTTATAACAATAAAAAGTTACGTCAGGAATGTCGACAGAATCTCTCGAGATATGAATTATGGACAGAGGTGGCAATTTGCATTAAATCTGTGCAGAGAATTGTCTTACGAAGTGGAATCTTTACCTGTCTGCGCAGCATATTAAATTAGCAAGCACATCTTTCGAAGTTTTACTGCTACAGTTTTTTGTTTACGTGCTTTCCAGCACTCTGCACCATGTGTGGCACAAAGCTTATCCTACTTTGGCAGAGTTCAAAATAGACTTCATAGCCTAGTGGGAGATGCTCCTTTCTCTTCCCTGCAATCTCTTTCCCACAAAAGAGACGTTGTGAGCCTGTTTCTGCTCTATCGTTATTTTCATCGTAAGTGCTTATCTAAGCTCCAATCTATGGTACCCCTTGCTAAACTTTCACAAAAGAACACTCATTTAGCTGAAACCACTATCAATAATTTCCCCCACACTTTATCAGTGCTTAAACTTAAATGTACATTCCATGAACAAAGCTTCTTTCTTAGAACTGCACGCCTGTGGGACTCTCTACCATTTCTCTACTTTGCAGCTGACTACAATATGGTTGTCTTCAAGTCCAACGTAAACAAGTTCTTGATGAGTCATCCACTTAAGTAATAGAATTTACCAAATTTCAACTACTCTTCACTCATTAACCCTTATCCTCGAGTGGTCTGCAGGCCTTGATTAGTGGTAACTCATTAATTAAAAAAAAAAAAAAAACGTGGGAAAAATCAGCACTAACTGGATACAAAAACAGCTATGAACGCACCCACCAGCATTCCTCATTAAGGGTGCCTAAGGCAATCAACAATAAATTACTTTCTAGGATCAAGCCAGATCATGTCAGCCTTTGCTATTTCAAATTGATTGCGAAAGACGAATCCTTGTTGAATATTCGTGATTATTGCACCAAGAGTGTCACTTGGCAGGAGTGAGACATACCTGACACAGGCGTGCATCTGTCCAGAAGAAACGAGGCATGATTTATTGTTTAAAATAAAATAATTGTTGATTTATTCAAGGTCACCTGCTAAGGTTAGCTTCAGACAAGAATACCCAGTCACTAGATAGCTTGAAACGCAAACGTGAAATCCCAGAATGGACGTTTGCAGGTGGATGCGTGGACGTCACAAAGTGTTATACAATATAAACTCAAAATTGAGATCGAGTCAAATGACCTGGATTCAAAATAGACAGTTTGTAACCTTTGTACACCTTCTCTCCTCACAAAAACACACTCGTTCACCGCCATGAACAGTAAAGATATGCAATTATATTTTGATATTTCAGTTTTGTTGACATTTTTTTAAACACAGTAGAAACCCATCTTTAGCTGGTATGAAAAGCGTGTTTCCAAGGCTATTAATAGTTCAAATCAGAGGAGGTTATGCCTGGGAGAGTGTACCTTGTAGGATCAAGTCTGACCATACCTTATCCCGACAAAAGAGGGTTTGATGCTGTCAAGTCAGCCTTTGGTCTGTTGGATTTATTTCCAAAGACAGATTCTTCTTGAATATGTGTGCTAGGTGTACCGAGATCACCTGGTAGAAGTGAGTCATGCACCTGGCTAAAAGATTTAAAGCCACTTGTATTTTATTTTCATTATATATAAAAAAAAAAAAAAAAATTATCATAATAGAAACAATAATTATCAATTTTCTGAATTATTGAGATGAGGTTTGGTTATTCATATTATTTGGATTCATCGGACTATTGATCTCATCTCGAGTATCATTTTTCCCAACATTTCGGTCAATGTAACCTCTGACCTTTTTCAGGTGTATCTTGTCAAACTCGAGAATTCAGAGTTCAACAGAAATATTCCTGAGTTCAACAAGATACACCTGAAGAAGGTCGGAGATTACATTGACCGAAGTGAAAATGACACTCAAGATGAGAATAGTAGTCGGATGAATCCAAATACGAATAATTATTAAATGAAGCCAGCCTAAATATTGGGCAAAATCCTATTAACTCTAAAAAAAAAAAAAAAATAAATTAATTAAAAAAAAAAAAAAAAATTTTTTTAAATTAAAAAAAATAAAATAAAAAAATAAATAAATAAAATTTTTTTTTTTAAATTAAAAAAAAAAAATTCCAAGGCACTTGCATTTTATTTTCATTATATCTAAAAAACTGGTACAAAATTTATTTTGGTAGCTCAATTAGCCACCAAATTAGGACTTCAAAATGCATTCGTCAAGAAGACAAATTTTACAAATTTTATGATGAAAAATTGAGGTAAGGGTTGCTTATTCGTATTATTTGGATTCATCGGACGACTGTTTTCATCTTGAGTGTCATTTTCACAAAGTTTCGATCAATGTAACCTTAGAGTACTTGGAAAAATTGATTGTGAAAAATATTCTCCTGAAGGAATCGCACAGTGTGGGCGACCGGAAAATACAATTGCCAATTACTTAAGACCTCTATCCAATTATGGCTGATGGAACAAGAGCATGCTACCCCATAAAGTAAATAAAAGGTTCCATTTGAAATTCTGTCCAAATTTACAAGTTCGGCAGAAACATTCCCAAGTTCAACCAGATACACATGAAGAAGGTCGGAGGTTACATTGACCGAAACGTTGTGAAAATGACACTCAAGATGAGAACAGTAGTCCGATGAATCCAAATAATACGAATATTATTAAATAAAGTCAGCCTAAATATTGGGCAAAATCCTATTAACTTTTTTTTTTTAAAAAAAAGCAAATAAAAAAAAGTAAAGTATAAAAAAAAACGTACAAAAATGATATGTAAACACAATTTTGACTGCTTATACGAGATTCATTTCAACAGCTAACACACTGAATCGTCATAATATGTAGACTCCATTACAAGGAAACAGAGGAAAGAAATTCGACTTGTTGTTTCAGTTTTTAACAAAGACTTATTTTTTTTAATTTTTTTTTTTACACAGTGATCACCACTTATCAAGGCCCGGAAGCCACTCAGGGATAAGGGTTATTGCAAGTACATTACTGCTTCTCTGGCCACATGTGACTTCTCATCTCTACTGTGATGTCACCCATGTGTCTCCAATACATGCTTTTCCGAACCCGTCCTTTTCCATCCAAGTGTGTCCTTTTGTCTATGCTGTGATGTCACATCGCACAGCCGGCTTGGTCATTTGCATATGTTAGCTGTCATACGCTGCTGTTGCTGCTAACAGCACTAGTGGCTCTGTTACAATAAGATTCATAACACGGGAAAAGATCAAGCTAGATTTTTATTTTAATACGAAATTCAAAAACTCAGATTTGAACCAGGAAAAAAAACAAAACAAACAATTTATTAATAAAGTAAACACTACACTTTCAACTTGAATTTTTTTAGCTCAAGAACAACATCTTATATTAAGCCTACCATATTGACAAGTGACCCTTTCTTCAAAGATGTAACTGTTTTCATCATGAGCATTAAGTTAAAAATCACCTATGCTAAAATGTCTTCATTCTGGCTATCTGTTATTCGCACGTATATAAAAATAAATATCAAGTCCCCTCGTATGCCCTTGGTTATTAGAGACCATGTGGAAATATACAAACGATAAAACCTTCAAATATTATTTGGACTCTTCAGACTACTGGCCTCATCTTGAGTGTTAGTTTTTCAAGATTTTGTAGTGAAGTAGATACTTTGTAAAATTCAGTTGTAACTGACACTTTTCTGAAGGTTGAGGGTTCAATCCTTAGTGCAGCCGACAATAATTCAAATACAATTACAAATTACTTAGGACTTCTACCAAGTCATGGCTGACGGAACGAGAGCATGCTACCCCCATGACTTAAATAAAGGGTTCCATTTGAAATTCCGTGAAGGTTCGCGAGTTCAACAGAAAGATTCTCCCCCATTCCAAGTTAGACAGAAAGATCCCCCACGAGTTTGACAGAAAGATCCCATTCCTGAGTCTGACAGAAAGATCCCATTCCTGAGTTCGACAGAAAGATCCCATTCCTGAGTTCGACAGAAAGATCCCATTCCTGAGTTCGACAGAAAGATCCCATTCCTGAGTTCGACAGAAAGATCCCATTCCTGAGATCGACAGAAAGATCCCTCCCCACGAGTTCGACAGAAAGATCCCTCCCCACGAGTTCAACAGAAAGATCCCTCCCCACGAGTTCAACAGAAAGATCCCTCCCCACGAGTTCAACAGAAAGATCCTCCCACCACTAAATTCAACAGAACGAGTCCAACCGAGTTCAACAGACAGACTTCCACCCCCGCCCAAGTTTGACAGAAAGATTCCTTCTGAGTTTGAGAGAAAGACACACCACATCCCCCCGGAATTAGAAAGATTCTCACCCACCCAAGTTCGACAAAAAGCCCCCTCCCCCTCACCGAGATCAACAAAATGATTCCCCCTAGGTTCAACAGAAAGATTCTAGAGTTTGCCAAGATACACCTGAAGAAGGTTGGAGGTTATATCGACCAAAACGTTGTGATAGTAACACTTAAGATGAGAACAGTTCTCCGAATAATCGAAATAATACGAATAAATTCGCATATAACATATCATCAGACACATAAACCCTTAGAGTTTCAGCCAATGTCTGCGGCATTTAATCAGATTGCGTAGAACAGATTCATCATCCAATCTGGTTGACTCATGATTGTTGGGATGAAAGTTCCGGATGATTCAATTTGGAAGAGACCCAAACTCCTCATCCTAGAAGGAAATAAAAGGAATTTCCTCTTCTTGATTGGATAATGGAAATGGGATATAAGGTAATTGATTTTTGATTTCAGAGACAATCATCGTTGCTTCGAACCCCACCACCAACGAGGAATCTCTTGATTTTCAAATCTATAACCCTTTCAGAAGATTGTTGAATGTGTTTTTGGACATTTTCAGATATCATTTTTTTTTTTTGTTTGTTTTCTTCCGTCAAATTAGTCGGAGTGGTTCTACTTATCCTGTCTGCAATCTGTGTGATCGTGTTTTTTTAATCATCTATCAGAGTAATTCCCCCCGCCCCATCGCTCGAAAAAAAAAAAAAAAAAAAAAAAATCCACGTATCAAATCGTTAATAAGATTCACAATGTTTTCTACAATCCAACCATATCTGGCTGAAATAAACTTCAATCTATATTTGATTTGCAAAACTCAATCATGTTCTGCAAAATCAAAAATAAAAACAATCTTCTTTCTACAAAATAACTAAACTAAATACCATAAATAAATATTTTAAAGGTATAAAGAACTCGAAACAAAGACTCTTGCCAAAATTACTGGATTAAGTGCTAAATAACCCAAAAAAAGATTAATATGCTGTAAAACAAACTAAATCCCAGCCTTGAATCAAATATAACCATTTTTATTGCCCCTCCCCTTAATTTCTAAAATTTTCAGATCTTGAAAGAATAAAAAATTTTTTAAATTGTCCTTACCGTATGATACAAATGCAGACGCGACAATATTATTGTAAAACTCTCTAACAAAATTAGAATCAAAAGGTTACATTTGATTTTGAGACGATTGATAATCTGTTACCTCTTCTTTGGCCATAACATTATAGCAACATCTCTTCTCAAATCCAACCCTTTATCATCGTGATGGTGTCAAAGTTACTCAGCTAATCAGTATCAGAAACCATCATTTTCTAGAGCTTAACCTTTCTGCGCCATGGTAGGAGAAGTCGCAACGTGGTAGTGTAAGAGCTACCTAGCTAACAGAATGAGTTTGTATCAGAAACGTTATCCTCTGGTCGTCTGTCTCTGCACATGGCAAAAAAATATGTGTCAGCCGCAAAGTTACAAATCGATAGAGTAAAAGTAGCAATGTTGTTTTTTTTTTTTTTTTTTTTTTTTTTTAAAGGAGTCACCACTTATCAAGGCCTGGAGTCCACTCGAGGATAAGGGTTAATAAGTATACAGTAATCAATTAAACAATATGGTAATAATTGTTAGTAGTGGAAATTTGGTAAATTGGATTACTTAAAGGGAACGGCTCATCAAGAACTTGTTTACATTAGACTTGAAGACGACCATATTGTAATCAGCTGGAAAACAGGAAAACGGAAGAGAGTTCCACAGGCGTGAAGTTCTAAGAAAGAAGCTTTGTTCATGGAATCTATGTTTAAGTTTAAGCACAGATAAAGATTAGAGAAATTATTGATAGTGGTTTCAGATAGACAAGTGTTTTTTGTGAAAGTTTTGTGAGGGGGAATCATCATAGATTGGAGCTTAGATGAGCACTTACAGTGAAAATAGCAAAGCAGAGACAAGTTCACAACGCCTCTTCTGTGGGAAAGAGATAGCAGGAAAGAGAAAACTAAGCTTCGAAGTCTATTTTGAATTGCATCAGTAGTGAGATATCTACTGGAGTGGTTGAATGATTCTACCATTTTTCCAGTGACCTACGCAATGGATTTGATGTACATGTTCCATTATGGATAAGGAGTAAAGGTCAGATCCAAAAGCTTGTCAAAACATAGAGCCTTCATAAGACGAGAGCCATTCATTTCAATTGAAGCCACACGAGGAGCAGAGCATTGATGATGCCAAGATAGAAGCTTGGTTTTAGACGCATTAAAAGTAACCAGCCACCTCTTTCCCCATTGTACCACATGCTCAAGATAAAGCCATCAACTCCCCATATTTCCTCCTATAACACAGAACATGCTAAGTAACATACAAATATCTGTGCATGAGATCGCCAAGCTAATCAAGAACCTTGATTCCAGTAAAGTAACTGGCCCTGACGGCATCCCAATTATAGTGTTAAAAAAGCTTCAACCAGAACTTGCTCCCATACTTACGAAACTGTTTAAGCGCTGCCTTAAGGAGAAGTGCTTTCCAACACCCTGGAAAACCTCATATTTGTATGTTACATAGCATGTTTTCAGATATAGAAAGAAGGAGGGTTAGCAGCCTTGATCACACAGGGTAGAATTTGCTGCAAAATTCTTGGTTAAGAGTTTAACTTTGTCTCATGCTGACGAGATTGCCTCAGGTTCATTGATGATGGTTGGGATACACGCTTCTGTTCAGGACGCTTTTTGTTATTTGCCAAAACTGGTGGGAACCAAGCCGCTGCTCAGCTACTTTGGACTTGATGGACTGAGCACACAACTTTCTTGCATTCTTTATTACTCTTTTACAATGGTTGCAGGCAGTTCTGAAAACAGCTTTAGTTTCAGCACATCCAGTATGTTGGAAGCAATGGAAAAAGTGATTTCTGTGCGCAATGGCAGCAGCATGTTCTGGAGAGAACCACGGCTGGCTGTTAGGCTTTTGCTGGAATTTTTTTAAGGGTATGAAGCGGTCTATACCTACAATTAACCATTCCATCTGGTCTGATACTATAGAGGGCACATTCTTTTTAAACATCCTGTGCCATTTCTTGTGTGTTCTAGGCTAAATCTTCCCTGACTTCGTATGCAATTGGTGAGCTGTACTGTTCTCAGTGTCGAGAGTAAAGAATTTTTTATTTTTATTTTATTCAGTCCAAACAAGACATATTATGTTAAATAAACTTATTACATTTTGACTTCCGCTTTCCGTTTAGCAGAGGTCATGCCAATGTACATAAGTCCCTTCTAATTAATATTTATGTAATTCCAGTTTAATTTTAAAACTCTACATGGAAAAAAAAAAAAAATAGTCTTTATGTTGAAATGCTTCTTATTAAAAATGTTTTTTTCTTAACTAACCAACGTTGCCCAGGATTGAATTATGATGAACGAATGTTTCCCCACTCCCATATTTTTATTGTCATTGAAATCAGTGAAATCGCCCATTTCATAATCAAATCGATCAACTGCTTACTCTAGTTGGGGACCCATCGCAGTGCACCAGGAGGAAGCTTCACGTAGAGCCCTACATAGTGACTTAGACAATGATACATTGCAGTCTACATTGCACTGTGGAGAACCCTACTGTTGATTTTATAAAATTATTTTTATGTATAATGGCTTTATATTTGTGTCAAATTTCAACCGTTTCAGAGTCCATAGGGAACGGACTCACACGCAAATAAAGTTCCTTTTATATATAATAGTAGAAATAAAATGTCATGATCAAAATATTTTTTTGGCCTTTACTTTGAAATGCTTTTGCTCAACCATACAAAGCACCCATTGTCCTTCATGATACGGTCCTTTGTGATATATTTTCGTTTAAACTTTTAAGATATATTTTTTACTAGCAGAGAGACCTGACCTTGTCCTGGATTTAATGAGGATCCACAAATGCCCCACTCTCGCGTCATTGAAATCGGTGAACTCGCCCATTTTTTAATCAAATCAATTGATTACTTAAAGACCTCCCCCTCCACAGTGTATCAAGACGAAACTTCACATGTTTCCTCACAGCGACTGAGCCCACAACAGATTGTAGTCTACATTGCACTGTAGAGAATCTACTGTCGATTTTATAAAATTATCTGCAAATAATGGCTTCACTTACAGTTTAAAATGTAAAAGTCACATATGATAGTTTAATTGTGCTCTAAAAACAAACATTAACTTCAAACGCGCTCCCGTCTTATAAAAGAACCTACTGTTGATTTTATACAGTGGGCCCTTCCTGCTTGTGTTTCTAAAATGCACTTGTGATGTTAAGCTGTATAAAAGTGTTAATTTTGATCAAAATCACTTGTTCACCTTTCATTGGATTTTTTTCGATTATCAATATTTATCGAAGACATTCTGATATGAAACCTATCTAAGAACACTGCCAGATACATGAAGTACATTTGTGTGTCATTGGTCAAAATATGACTTCCTCCTTTAATCGTTCTTTTGGGATTTTTGATTTCCGATACTTATCAGATGCATTCTGGTACAAAACCTACGTAAGAACACTACCAGACACATCAAGTACCTTTGTGTGAAATTTAAAAAAAATATTGGCTCAACCGTTTCAGAGTCCATATGGAACTCTCTCACCCACAAAGTTCTTTTTGTATAATAGCATAGATAATTTAAACTCATTCTGAAAAAAAAAATAAAAATTCCACGTAAAAACTAATGAAGTTTTTTTTGATTATAACATTTTATTTTATCAAAATTAAAAAAACATTTCGAAAAAAGGAGCATTCCATAATAAAGACTACATTTTTTTTTTCATGTAAACTTTTGAAATTAAACTTGAATTACATAAGTATTAATCGAAAGAAACTTTTCCTCTGTATACCTCGACATGACTTCCGCTAAACAGAAAGCAGAAGTTAAAATTAAATAAAGCTATTTAGCACTAGCAGGGAGACTCGACGTTGCTCAGGAATGAATGAGGATCAACAAATAGTGTCCTAGTCCACAATACACTGTAGTCTACATTGCACAGTAGAGAACCTACTGTTGATTTTTATAAAAACTTGCTTATTTTTATACAATGCCTTGAATTAAAGTTTAAAATGCAAATATTAAGTATCATGGTTCAGTTGTGCCCTATGCAGAAACATTCATTTCGAACATACCCCTGTAATATTAAAGAGCCTACTGTTGATTTTCTCTGCCGGGCCTTTCTGCTTGTGCGGTAATGAAACTTCTCATATGCACGTGTTATGTTAGGTTGTATAAGGCGTTAACTTTAGTCAAAATCACCTGTTCCTTCTTTAATTAGATTATTTTTTTCAATTATCAATACTTATCAAAGACATTCCGATACAAAACCTCTCTAAGAACACTGCCAGACACATAAAATACATTTTTTTTTTTTTTTTTTTGCATTTTAACCCCAAACAAGGCACAGTGCCACTTTGATGTAGGGGGTTACTATCGGGGACATAAATTGCAGGGATACTATGTAGGGAGTTGAGTAGCAAGATGTCTGTTTACATTACATTTGAACTTCTGCATGTCAGTACAGTTAGGGAAGCAGGAACCTGGAAGGGAATTCCAAAGTCTAGCAGTTCTGAGGAAGAAACTATTAGAGTAGACTGGCTTTCTGGCATCTGGGGATCTCTTCTGTGTAGGGGTGGAATTTTGATGCTTGTTCGGTTTGTCGGGAGTATTTACATCGTAGGGGTACAAGGGCTTGTAGTTAGTCAGAGCATCTACCATTAAAATACTTATAGAACAGGCAGAGGGATGCAACATTTCATCAGTGGGATAGAGGCTGAAGCTTAGATGACAGTTCAGGACCTCTTAGGTTGGCGATTCTCTTTTGAACCCTGTCTAAGAGAGAGAGATTAGTAGCAGATGCACCAGCCCAAATGTGACAACAATACTCCATATATGGGCGAATGGTGGCCTTATAGAGATACAGGATACTCTCAGGCGTAAGTAACTTTTTAGCATGGTAGAGAGAGTCCATCTTCCTTGCAGCAGCCGCGGCAATGCCCTCAATGTATCTGTTCCAACTCATGTTCCCTGTGAACGTTAAGCCTAGGAGTTTGAACATTTGTGTAAAATTTTTTAAAAAATTGGTTCAGCCGTTAAGGGTCCATAGAAAACAAACTCAAAGTTCCTTTTATATAATAGTAGAGATAATCCATATTGTCACTTGGATGTAAAGGGTTACTATTTGGAACTATACCTACAGGGGGACTGGAGGGAGTTGAGCAGCAAGATGCCTGTGCCCATTATATTTAAATTTCTGCGTATTAGTAGAAATTACAATCCTGCAGGTTAACAAATATCTGCAGCCAATGAGGAAGACTTTGTGCAAACCAGACAACCTTAAGGCACAATCTTTGTGAGCTGAACTAGCACTCATACTTACAAAACTCTTTAAACGTTGTCTTAAGGAGAATAGTTTCCCATCTCCCTGGAAAATTTCATCAGTATGCCCTGTATTTAAGAATTCAGGTGATCGCTCATCCCCCTCTCAGTACAGGCCAATAAGTCTCCTGTGTGTCAAGAGTAAGTTGTTGGAATCTGTGTTAAATACAGAAGTAATCAACCATCTCAACAAAAATAACCTTCTTAGTGACACTCAATATGGTTTCTGTTCTGCTAGATCTACAGCAGATGTGCTTACAGTTATATCTCATAGGATTAGCAAATCTCTCGATGGAGGCCACCTTTCTAGGGCAATTGCTCTTGACATATCTAAGGCCTTTGATAGGGTATGGCATAAAGGTTTACTTCATAAGATCTCTAGCTATGGTATAGCTGGAAATGTCTTCTCAATTATTAAATTATTTCTTTCTGATAGGTTCATAAGAGTAGTAGTTGAGGAGCAAAAATCAGAAGCTCACAGTATTAATGCCGGTGTCCCTCAGCGGTCCATCCTGGGCCCAACTCTTTTCCTGATCTACATTAATGATCTTCCAAATCACATCCTTACATCATTTGTAGACATTTATGCTGACGACACTACCACTTATGGTAGCACATCTAAGACAGTAAACGACCAAGTTCTCTCCAATTCTCTCTCCTCTGATCTTGAGCACATAGTACAATGGGGAAAGGAGTGGCTGGTTACTTTTAATGCATCTAAAACCAAGCTTCTCTCTTTACATCATCAACATTCTGATCCACATCTGGCATCAATTGAAATGAATGGCTATTGTCTTCATCAAATCTGTTGCCAAGGCCGCTGGAAAAATGGTGGGATCTTTCTATCGATCCGGTAAATATCTCACTGCTGATGCTATTCTCTATCTATATAAGAGCCAGGTACGTCCAAGGATGGAATACTGTTGCCACATCTGGGCAGGAGCTGCTAGAAAGGACTTGTCCTGCCTTGATAGAGTTCAAAATAGAATTCGTAGCCTCGTAGGAGGTGTCCTTTTCTCTTCCTTGCAACCTCTATCTCACAGAAGAGATGTTTCGAGTTTGTCTCTGATGTATCGTTATTTTCATGGAAGGTGTTCAACTTAGCTTCAGTCTATAGTCCCCCCTCACCAAACTTTCACAAGAAACACTCGTTTAGCTGTACACACTATCAATAATTCCCCCCCCCCACTCTTTATCTGTGCCTAAACCTAAACGTAGATTCCATGAACAAAGCTTCTTTCTTAGAACTGCACGCCTGTGGAATTGTCTTCCGTTTTCCTGCTTTCCGGCTGACTACAATATGGTTGTCTTCAAGTCTAACGTAAATAAGTTCTTGATGAGCCATTCTATATAAGTTATCAAATTTACCAAATTTTCATTACTAATGATTACTATATTGTCCAATGTCTACTGTACACTCTTTAACCCTTATCCTTGAGTGGCCTCTTGGCCTTGATAAGTGGTCATGCCTATGTAAAAAAAAAAAAAAAAAAAAAAAAAGCTCTCGACAGACTTGGCTTACAAACAAATTACAGTAGCAGGTTACGGATTTCCACAAAAAAGGCACCTGAAGAATGCAGAAGAGTACAAATGCTGAAACGTTGTGAAAACACAAACAACCAAAGTGTGAAAAAACAGCCAGAAACATTGGAAAAAAAAAAAAAAAAAAAAATTCTGCTGTGCTGAAGCGTAGTTAATTAGAAATCTGAAAAGATATTTAAAACAAAAAAAACAAAAAAAGTCTGCCAAAAACAGGGCAACTGCAGGTGACCTTGCTAGGCACGTTTCTTTAAAATTAATAAAGTTATCTTCAACAAATCTTTCATATTGATATGCACAAGATCAAGTGTGATGTTGCTGCTCAAATCCCTACATCGTATCCCTGCAAATTATGTCGCAGATAGTAGCCTCCTACATCAAAGTGGCACTGTGCTTTGTTTGGGGAGAAAATGCAATTAAAAAAAAAAAAAAAAAGATAAGAACAGACCCAACCTAATCTCGCCTGTGATTCCTGATTGTCACTTAAAACTGAATTTTACTTAAAACTGTATCCGTTACACCGCTGGTCCTTGTGAGGATAATACAGAAACATCATGAGAAAAATACTCAAGATGAGAACAATAGTCCAAATTATACAAACAAGACAAATTTTCAATCCTCATCTCAAAAATGTTATATAAAATTGACGTTTCTGAATTTTTGAGATGAGGATTGGTTATTTGCATTGTTTGGATTCATCGGACTACTGTTCTCATCTTAAGTGTCATTTTCACAACGTTTCAGTCGATGTAACCTCCAGCCGTCTTCAGGTGTATCTTGTTAAATTCAGTAATGTTTCTGTCGAACTCGGAAATTTGGATGGAATTTCGAATGGAACACTTTATTCACTTCACGGGGTTAGCATGCTCTTGTTCCGTAAGCCATGACTGAAGATTGTACAAATACTCTACTTGGTAGAGTAGAGTACTTTACTTGGTTGTAGAGTGGTTAGAATAATTGGAAAAATCAATTGTGAAAGTGATATTCTCCTGGAGTTTGAAGGTTCAATTCTCAGTGTGGGCGACTGAAAAGGTTCAATTCTCAGTGTGGGCGACTGAAAAGGTTCAATTCTTAGTGTGGGTGACTGAAAAATACAATTGTGCATCACTTAGGACCTCTATCCAGTCATGGCTGACAGAATGAGAGCATGCTACTCCCGTGCAGTAAATAAAGGGTACCATTCAAAATTCTGTCCAAATTCCAAAGTTCCACAGAAACATTCCCGAGTTTGACAAGATACAACTGAAGAAGGTCGGAGGTTACATCAACCGAAATGTTGCAAAAATGATACTCAAGATGAGAAGTCCGAAGAATCCAAACAATATTATTCTTTTAAATTCATAGATTTTTCAGTTTTCAGCTCATAAAGGAAATAAAATAATTTAAAAAGTTGTCTTTACTGTGTGGTGCGAACGGAGACCTGACAAAAAGTTTCTGCTCCAATGAAGTGCAATCGATATAAAAACATGAAAAGATAATTAAAAAAAAAAAAAAAACAATAAAAGATCTACCAAAGTAGAGCAACTGCAGGTGACCTTGCTAAGCACGTTCCTTTAAAATCAATAGTTATTTTCAACAAGTAAATCAGTAGGAGAGAGAAAAAAATTCTTTCATCCTTATTTTAGAAAGTTTTTTTTTCTTACGTAAAAAAAAAAAAAAAAAAATAGGTAGCACCCTCCCTCTTCCATCCGAACCTAACATTCTCTGCGATACCTGATTGTCTGCTCATAGAAGAAGAAAAACAAAAAAAAAAAAAGAGAAAGAGAAAGAAGAAAAAAGAAAAGAAAAAAAAGTCAAATTGCACATCGAACGCAGCTCATTTGGTACCATTGCAGCCTGCCTGCCGTTGTTCCCGCCACCGACATTGCCGAAAGGCGCATCAGGCGTCCCAATTAAATCAAATCGATGATAACTGGCGCAGAGGAACCAAATTCTGGTTTTACCAGAAGAAAAAAAAAAAAGACTAAATTCTTTTCATAGCACGAGGTTGGCGAGTGGGGGGAAACCATGTTTGCAAGTCGACGAGTTTTAAAGAAAGCGTTGAAAAATGTCTGTTCGTTATCGAGAAAGAAGAGGAGGAGAAAAACGATGATCGGTTACAACTTTGAAAGTCAAGGCAGGCAGACGAGAAAGAAAAGTGCAACAAAATCGAAATTATTGGCACACTGATAATTGCAGGGGTCGCAGAAAAAGAAAAAAAAAGAAAAGATTTTGAATAAATAATTTTAATAAGATATTTTGTACTACCGTTCTCGCCTTGAATGTTATTCTCAAAACGATTCAGCCGATATAACCTACGACATTCTTCAGGTGCATCTTGGCAAACTCGTAAATCTGTACTGAATTTTGTGTGGAACCCTGTATCTCATCCTCCAGCGTAGATTGTTCTCTTTCCATCAGCCATGACTGCATAGAAGTCTAAACTATAGTATATACTAGACTACCCGTGACCCGTTGGGGCAGTATGTTATATATATGCATTTTTACTTTTATGAAATTACTAGCAGTAAGTTAAATTCAAATTTTGATATGTCTTAATTTAAAAAAAAAAAAAATTAGGACGCTGAAAACGTACACAGTAAAACAATACGTTTTATTTTCACATTGATTATTTATTTGTAACACAAATTAAAAAAAAACATTTTCAGGGTTATTTATTTATGTTAGTAGTGTAGAAGAAAATGTATGAATGTTTTTTAAGAAAGGTGTATTAAAAAATGGAAAATAAATTAAAAAAAAAAAAAAAAGGTGGTGGGTAAATCGCTGTTGTAAAATGCTCTTATGGTTGTCAACGGGTTAAAGTAGATTTATTTGTAAGAAAATTGCATTAAAATAACTTAAATGTAATATGGAAATGAACGACATAAAAAAAATTTTTAAAAAAAGCAGAAAGTATTAACAATTGCTTATTTGGATAATTTAAACAAAAAAAAATTGGGACACTGAAAACGTACACAGTAAAACAATACGTTTTATTGTCACATTGATTATTTAGTATAATATATATCGTATATATGAAACAGGTCAATGATTATACATATTATTTGTAATCACGTTTTGCGTTTGCTTCCCATATCTTGAATTTTTTAATTCAATAAATTTAAAATATTCGCTTTTCTAAGGACGTCTGTTTGTTCGAACGAAACTGGTCCAGCGATTTGTGTTTATTTGTTTACGCTGTTATGGGTTTATGTTTTATTTCGTAAATCAGATGGTGGATTACAACACCCATTACAAGGTCATTTGCATTTAATAATTATATAGATTTAATACTTATATATATATATATATATATTATTCATCCACATACAGTACTGTTTCGCTGTTTCACAGCTCTTCAGTGCGTTTAGACAGGCAACTACTTCAAGCTAGGATTGAAACCCGACGCCTGTACAACAGTCAAGTCTCCTAACCATTATGCTAATCAGCGGCTGCTGTGCGAGTCGTGAATTAACAATGTTTTGACATCGTCCGAAATACCTAAGCTCGATTTGTTTATACAAAGAGCATTGCTTTATACGCTAATGGTAATTCGTGTATTACGTCTCAATATGCTCAACTCAAGATGAGGAGTATTATAGTCATCCACATACAGTACTATTTCACAGCTCATATATATATATATATATATGGTTTTCAGAATATGAGAGATTATATATAATAAATTCCACAGCCAAACAACGTCGCAGCCCACAAGATCCATGAATTTATTATATATATAAATATATATGTGTGTGTGTGTGTAAGGTTGTTTTTTCTTTGTATTATAAAGGAATTACCACTTATCAAGGTCCAAAGGCCTCTCAAGCATAAGGGCTAATGAATGTAAGGTGGTAGTGTAGTAATTGTTAATGGTGTAAATTGGGTAGAATTTGATTAATTATGGGGGCGACTCAAGAACTTGCTTGCACTTGACTTGAAGACTACCATGTTGTATTCAACTGGAAAACAGACCAGCAGAACAATGTTCCATAGGTAGGCAGTTCTAGAAAAGAAGCTTTGTTCATGGAATTTGCGTGTAGATTTAGGCACAGATAGCGAGTGGGGGAAATTGTTGATAGTGGTTGTAGCTAGTGGAGTGTTTTTTTGTGAAAGTTTGGCAAGTGGGGGGGACTATAGATAGAGTTCAGATGAATATTTGCCATGAAAATAGTGATAGAGCAGAGACAGGCTTGCAACGTCTCCTTTGTGGGAAAGACGCTGCAGGGAAGATAAAAAGGCATTACTCACTAGTTTTCGAAAACCGGTTTTGACTGCTATCAAATCTTCCTTCTTTATTCTGATTTTTTCGATTATCGATTTTCAATACATTCTGATACAAAATCTAAGAACAGTTCTAGACATAAAGTATATTTCTGTGAAATAAAAAAAAAAAGAAAGAAAATTGGCCCAGCCGTTTCGGATTCCATAGGAAACAAACTCACACAGACATACAAAAAGACAAAGTACCTTTTATATACGAGTAAAAATTATTATGTGATGTGATCTACCGTATTTGTGACTAAATGGGCTCTTCCAGACACTATATATAGACAAGATTACAAGTCTTGAGGCAGTCTCTCCACAACTTCAATTGCTCAGAGATGCTTGACTACAAGATAGCAATTGAGAATCTATTCTAGACAATCAGTCCAATAGAAACTAGGCCATTTCAGTGGGTCTTTGTGCATGTGCGGTGATAATGCTACTCAAAGTTTCCTTAGAGGTGTACTTAAAGATTCATTGGTTAGATGATTGGTTAGGAAGAAAATCAAGATGAAGGAGGTAACTGACTATAATTGAAAAAGAAAACAGTCTCCATCTATAATATAATTCTCACTTGTCTGTTTAAATGTATGTATGTATGTATGTCTGCATGTATGCTTAAAACTTTCGACAGAGGCAACAGATTTACACAAGATTAGTATCGTTTTGAAGCTCGACCCTTCAGACAACAAATATAAAAAAAATTGGCTAAAAACATTAATTCCTTCACCTTCAACTGGGCACTTTTATACAGGGAGGGGGTCGCTTTTTTCGCCGATATTTTCGAAAGTCATCCCCTCTTTTCGATTGCTAGCCTTAATTTGAACATTCCAGTTTGGTGATGGGCGCAACAGCAAAGATGTCACTTTCTTTCTTTTTTTTTTTTTTTTTTTTACATAGGCATCACCACATTATCAAGGCCAAGAAGCCACTCAAGGATAAGGGTTAAAGAGTGTACAGTAGAAATTGGACATTATAGTAATCATTAGTAATGAAAATTTGGTAAAGTTGCTAACTTATATGGAACGGCTCATCAAGAACTTATTTACGTTAGACTTGAAGACAACCATATTGTAGTCAGCCGGAAAGCAGGAAAACGGAAGACAATTCCACAGGCGTGCAGTTCTAATAAAAAAGCTTTGTTCATGGAATCTACGTTTAGGTTTAGGCACAGATAAAGAGTGGGGGGAATTATTGATAGTTTTTACAGCTAGACGAGTGTTTCTTGTGAAAGTTTGGCGAGGGGGGACCATAGACTGAAGCTCATTCGAACACTTTCCATGAAAATAACGATACATCAGAGACAAACTCGCAACATCTCTTCTGTGAGATAAAGGTTGCAAGGAAGAGAAAAGGATATCTCCTACGAGGCTACGAAGTCTATTTTGAACTCTATCAAGGCAGGCCAAGTCCTTTCTAGCAGCTCCTGCCCAGATGTGGCAACAGTATTCCATCCTTGGACGTACCTGGCTCTTATATAGATAGAGAATAGCATCAGCAGTGAGATATCTACCGGATCGATAGAAAGATCCCACCATTTTTCCAGCGGCCTTGGCAACAGATTTGATGTACGTGTTCCATTTAAGATCAGGAGTAATGGTCAAGCCAAGAAGTTTGTCAAAACTTGAGGCCTCCTGAAGACGAGAGCCATTCATTTCAATTTCACGTTCTTTTTTGCTTACACAGTACAGGTTCGAGCCTACAACCACTTTTGTTTTTTTTTGCTCAAAACACCCGGCACCCAGGCTAGTCTCAAAAAAAAAAAAAAAGACAAACAGAAAAACAATAACATCTCTCCTACTAAATATGCATCAACTTTCATTCAAAGGAACACTGAAACATAACAAAAATTGTTTAGTAGATTTTTTTTTTTTTTTTTTAGAAAGGAGTCACCATTTATCAAGGTCCGGAAGCCACTCAAGGATAAGGGTTAATGAGTATACGTTAGTCAATGTGACAGTATCATAGTAATCGTTAGTAGTGGAAATTTGGTAAATTGGATTACTTAAGGGGATGGTTCATCCCGAACTTGTTTACGTTGGACTTGAAGACGACCACATTGTAATCAGCTGGAAAGCTGCAAATGGAAGAGAGTTCCACAAGCGTGCAGTTCTAAGAAAGAAACTTTGTTCATGGAATCTACGTTTAGGTTTAGGCACAGATAAAGAGTGAGGGAAATTATTGATATTGGTTTCAGCTAGACGAGTGTTTTCCATGAAAGTTTGGCAAGGCTGAATCATAGATTAGAGCTCAGACGAGCACATGAAAATAATGAACAAGCAAAGATAGGCTCGTAACGTTTTTCAGTGGGAAAGAAGTTGTAGGAAAGAGAATCTCCAACTAAGCTACAAAGTCTATTTTGGATTAGGCAGGATAAGGCGCAACAGTATTCCATCCTCTTATATAGTTGGCTCTTATACAGGTAGAGAATTGCATCAGCAGTGAGATATCTACTGGAATGGTAGAATGATCTCATCATTTTTCCAGCAGCCTTGGCAACGGATTTGATGTATGTGTTCCATTTCAGATCAGGCGGTTGACCACTGTCTGTAAACTAATGCTGTATCCTGGAGTTTCATTCTAGCAGGCCATTGTGACGAAACAACGACAATAAGATAGTGCATCCTACCATGAGTGTATTTTTACTTTTATGAAATTACTAGCAGGATGACCCGACATTGCCCAGGATTAAATGATGATCAATGAATGTTTCACACGCCCATATTTCTATTGTAATCAAAATCAATGAAATCGTCCATTTTTCAATCAAATCGATTAATTGCCTGCTCTAGTTGGGAACCCATTGCGGTGCACCAGGAAGAAGCTTCACATACCTCCCCCACAGTAACTTAATTCACAATATATTGTAGTCTATATTGCACTGTAGAGAATCTAGTGTTGATTTTATAAAATTCTAACGGCCTGAATGAAAGTTTAAAATGAAAAAAAAAGTTCAATCAGTAAATATGAAGCTTACTGTTAAATAAAAAGTGGTATAATATTTTACATTTTATTACGAAAAACGAATGCAAAAGTGGAGCCTTCAAGCGGAGTGAAGAATTTAAGATAACTGACCACACCAGCCTTTGTAAGTGATCACTAGGGCTATGACAACAGCATATTCTTTTCCTTGTTTTGATTCTCAGGAATGTATCCATAAATATCTTATATGTTTTTATGTAGAATGATGTGGTTCTCAGTTGATTAATTGTGTCTGTGTTGTATATATACTCGAGAGCAAAAACAAAAGAATATGCTGTCGTCCTAGACCTAGTGATCACATACTTGAATATTTTATCAGTTAAAAGCTGTGCATTCAAATATTATATGGCATAATCACGTTTGACATACCAGTTCCCGTCAGATCACCAAAGTTAAGCAACGTAAGTATCAGACGTGTGACCATTTGAGACTTTCAGTATGTGCTCCCCGCTTATCTCAGCATTGTTTCCAGTCGTCCTGAACTTCTTGCCACTGGGCTCAAGCAATACTGATTCAGGAGAGATGTGCTACGGGATTGCACAACCCTTGTCTCACAATTACACATGGAGCTGCCCCTACAGGAATTGGAGTGGGGGTATTCTTTGTCTTTCAAAACTAAATGAAGGCATCGATGAATATCAAAAAACATCTGGCATACAGACATGGGTCACAAGCACTTCTGATCTGCAATGACTTCGGCATAACGATCGTACCATGATCAGATGGACATGTGGCTGTAAACAGGAAGAAAGGATTTCATGAATCATGTTTCATCAGAAATGGTGAGATTTACGGATATCTTATACACTGGTTCCAGAATCCATCCATGTACAACATGCCTCCTCCTGCATCATCTCTGTCATGCATCTGAATATCCCAGACACTAGAGAACATTGTAAAGCAAGGAAGATATCTTGCTGCCCAGCTCCCTAAATAGTATCCTTGCAAATCTGGTCCCAAATAATAGGCCCTCACGATTAAGTGGCTTTGTGCCTTGCTTGGAGTGAAAAAACAGTTAAAAAAAAAAAAAAAAAGATCTGGCTAAAGCATATATGAAGCAAAATGACTGATATTTATCTCCCTTTTTTACTATAACTCAATCCCAGAACTAAAATATATTCTAGCATATATTTTGTATCGGTAAAGAATACAGAAATAAGCCTTAAGTAAACAAATGTTGAATGACTCACACTGAGTTTAATAATAGACTAGCAGGGTGACCCGACGTTGCCCAGGATTGAATGATGATTAACAAATGTTTATCATTGAAATCGGTGAAATCGCCAATTTTTCAATCAAATCGATTAATTGCCTGCACTAGTTGGAGACCAATCACGGTGCACCGGTATTTACCTTCCTTCCATGAAGGGGAGATGTGATACAAGGGTTAAAAAGATGGGCTGTGGAAAGCCAACATCATAGAAGAAGAGCACTCTAGCTGGCAAAAAATACCTGGGTAGCCTCGTCAGCATTCCCCAGTAAAGACGTCTCAGGCGATTAACAATAAACCCGTTCTCAAAAGGAGAAAGCAAAGCCTGGGAGAGTGGATCTCTTGGAACTACACAGGACCAAAGCCATATCTCAGTCAACAGGGAAAAGTCATCGCAATAATGACCAAAATTCTTTGATGCCAAGGGAAAATACCAGGTTGATGTCTACCTACTACCGTTTTATCGCAACTTGTTTAAATACAGTTAAAGGTCGATAATTCATTTTTAAATTTAAATGAGTTGTTTCCTTTTATCAAAACCTAGTTATATTAAACTATTTTTTATTATATTGATAAATAAATATATTTATCTAGTTTTATTCTTATTTTATTATAGGTTTTGTATCAGAATATTTTCGATAAGTATTGATAATCGAAAACATCTGATTAAAGAAGGAAGAGGCGATTTGACTAAAGGTAACCCCTTATACATCACAAGTGCATTGGATCAGATTTACCACACAAAACGATAGGTTCTTTTATATGACAAGCGCGTATTCAAAATGAACGTTTCTGTTTAGATCACAATTGAGCTATGATACTTGACTTTTGCATTTTATACTTTGATTCAGCCCAATATGCGAGAGTTAAAAGTTGAGAGATCAATTGGACTTTGACTACAATTGGAGACAAATCGTATCGTGGCTTGAGCCAGGTGGGAAAAGTTTTGGGAGATTGAGATGAACTGACGGCAACAGACGAACCTAGCCTCGATAGGACGTAGATGTGAACCCTTGCATGTAGACACACACAGAATCCAACCGACATATATAGTGGAGAGGGGGGGGAGAATAAAAGTAGATTCCCCAGATAACGATCAAGGCAAGGAGGAGTCCTCTGAGCAGCACTTCCTCAGATACGAAAGAAGTACTCTCAGCTTTCAGTGATAAAAAGCCACCATAAAGTAGAGAATAGTTTAACGTTTTATTTAAATTTTTGATGTGCGTGAATAAACATGTAACATGTGGTGGTATATAGGGGGAAGGGTGGAGTTGAAGGAAAGTCCAGAAACAGACGTTACTTATGTGACGTAGTAGCTTAAATTTGAAATGCAATTGTTGTTGATCAGTCACCTTCACGTTTTAAAAAGCAATTTCATTTGTCTTCCATCTTCAATTTTGTTTCTTAATTTTTGAGATGATGATTGATAATTTGTTTGGATCATTTAGACTATTGTTCTCATCTTGAGTGTTATTTTCACGTTTCAGTCGATGTAACCACCAACCTCCTTCAGTTATATCTTGGCAAATTAGTAACTTTTTGATTCCAGAGTTAGCCCAAAAGATTCCAGAGTTATCCCGAAAGATTCCAGAGTTCCACAGAGATTCTCAAATTCATCAAGATACACCTGGAGAAGGTTGGAGGTGACATCAACCGAAACATTGTGCAAATTCAAAATGAGAACAGTAGTCTGAAGAATCCAAATAATGATTTCTAAGCTTAGGCTTGAAATCGCAATTTAGTTGGTTAATCAGGTTTAAGTTTTAACTAGCAGCATTTCTTCTCTGCAAACGAGAAAGAAGGGAAGAAATCATTGCCCACTAGATTGTGAAGTCGGTTTTGTACTCTGTCAACACAAGAAAGAGGCACCTCCCCAGATGTGGCAGCAGTACTCCATCTTTGAACGTATGACTTATATAGGTAAGGGATTGCGCCAGGAATCAGGTATGCATGGATACTGCCTTAACAACTGAAATTGTATTGTAATGGTTTTGAATTTTGGAGGTAAGGATTGATAATTTGTATTATCTGAGTTTTTTGGACTATTGCTCTCATCTTGAGTGTGATTCACAAAAATATTTCAGCTAATATAACTTCCGACCTTCTTCAGATGTATTTTGTCAAACTCAGAAATCTGCAAGGAAATTTTGGACGGAACTCTTTATTAATCCACAGAAGTAGCAGGCTCTTGTGTATTCATTTTTTGCGGACTGGTTAACCACAACAGGATAGAAATGTTGAGTCTTGTAACTGTGTCCCCAATAATTACTGCCTTCCATAGGTGTTGTTGTTGTCTCACCACGTTTCGGCCAACTCATCCTCTGACCTTCTCCAGATGAAGATAACGGTTTCAATCCTAACGCAGGCCAAAGCAGGCCATAGGATTAGTTGGCCAAAACGTGGTGAGATGAAAACAACTATTGAAGGTAGTAATTACTGGGAACACAGTTACAAGACTCAGCATTCCTATACTGAAGAAGGCCAGAGGATGAGTTGGCCGAAATGTGGTGAAACAACAATTATGAAGACGAGGATAATAGTCCACAAAAAAAAAAAAAAAAAATGAATACACAAATTACAAGAAGCCTCATCTCATAAGATTCTAAAAATAAAAAATAAAATAATATAAAAAAGCATGTTCTTGTTCCGTCTGACATGATCAGATAGAAGTCTTAAGCAATTCGTGATTGTATTCTTCATATCACCCCGCACTGACAATTGAACATTCAACCCTCGGAAGACTGTCACAACTGAATTTTACCTGGTACAGTATACATTGCATCTGTTCGAAATTCCGTGCAGATTCCCTGAGTTCAACAAGAAGAAGGCTGTAGGTTACACCAGCTGAAACGTTATGAGAATAACATTTGAAATGAAAACAGAAGTCCGAATAACCCAAATAATATGAACCGTGTAATCACCTCTGGTTAGTGCATGATGATGAGGATGAGAATGAGGAGGAGGAGGAGGATAAGGTATCACACATACATATCAAAAACTATCACATATGTATAAAACAAATAAATTAATAATAATAATAATAAAACATACATATTAAATCCGTTGCCAAGGCCGCTGGAAAAATGGTGGGATCCTGCTATCGATCCAGTAGATATCTCACTGCTGATGCAATTCTCTATCTATATAAGAGCCAGGTACATCCAAGGATGGAATACTGTTGCCACATCTGGGCAGGAGCTGCTAGAAAGGACTTATTCTGCCTTGATAGAGTTCAAAATAGACTTCGTAGCCTTGTGGGGGATGTCCTTTTCTCTTCCCTGCAACCTCTTTCTCACTGAAGAGATGTTGCGAGTTTGTCTCTGCTTTATTATTTTCATGGCAGGTGCTCGACTGAGCTCCATTCTATGGTCCCCCCTCGCCAAACTTTCACAAGAAACACTCGTCTAGCAGAAAACATTATCACTAGTTTCCTGCACTCTTTAACTGTGCCTAAACCTAAACGTAGATTTCATGAGCAAAGCTTCTTTCTTAGAATTGCACAACTATGGAATTGTCTTCCGTTTTTCTGCTTTCCAGCTGACTACAATATGGTTGTCTTCAAGTCTAACGTAAACAAGTTTTTGATGAGCCGTTCCATATACGTTAACAAATTTACCGAATCTCCATTACTAACGGTTACTATACTGTCCAATTTCTACTGTACACTCTTTAACCCTTATCTTCGAGTAGCCTCTTGGCCTTGATAAGTGGTGATGCCTATGTAAAATAAATAAATAAATAAAAAATAAAAATAAAAATTACTGATCACCATATTGGCGTTCATCTTAACACTTGGCCCGATTACGAGATCGCTGTAGACTTTTTCATTTTATGCCAGAAGTAAGATTATGGCACGATGACCAATTTCTTGGAATATTAGAATCAGAAAAAAAAAAAAAAAAAAAAATCATCTGTGTAAAGAGGAAGGGAAAGACTGATCAAAGTCCAAGAGAAAACAAAATCACTTCCTGCGTGAGAGGAGGTTCAGCAGACACGCAACCAATAAGTCAAGGAAGAATCTGATCAATAACAAGGAAGATCTGAGGAATTCGCAGTGCAATGCCAGTCCATAAATCTATCCACGGAATTAAATGTTTCCAATGTCTGACAAGAATGGCAGCTGTCCAACGAGTGCGTGATCCTGGCAACTGTGCAAGAAACACGCAAATTCATCGCGTCTGCTCTTTGATATGACAAGAGTCCAAGAAAATGAAAAGAAATTTCCCTCTATCGTGCTAAAAGATTACTCACACCTGAGAGTATCCTGTACCTCTACAAAGCCACCATTCACCCATGCATGGAGTATTGTTGCCGCATCTGGGCTGGTGTATATACCACTAGCCTCTCCCTCTTGGATTGGGTCCAAAAAAGAATCTCACAATTTAATATGCCCCGCTGTGTCAACTAAGCTCCAATCTCTGTCCCATCAGCTTAATGTTGTATCTCTGTGTCTGTTTTTCAAGTATTTTAATGGAATGTGCTCTGAAGAACTACTTTTGCCCCCTCAACATACATATCCCGACAAACCCTCTTAGCAACAAAATCACACCCCTTCGCTGTTGAAGTCCCTAAATGCTAGAAAGCTTTCTATTCTAATATATATATATATATATCTGATTGGATAGATAGCTAAACTAAACGCTGTGCGTATATATCAAAACCGGTATCATGAATTCCGAACATGTTATATATGCACACAATGCATGAGAAAAAATAAAACAGAATAAAATAATTAAACTAAAATGAAAATAAAAAATACTCCAATTACATATGTGTTAAAATAAGGTCCTCTATTAATTTGACGTATTCACAAAAAAAAAAAAAAAAAAAAAAAAAAAGAAAAAGAAAAACGTGCATTCCCCCTATACAAAACTAGATAAAAGAACTATTATTTGAGAGAGGACCTGTCATAAGCTAATGGAAAGATTAACCCGTGGAAGGAAATAGCAATAAATCTGATTGGATAGCTAACTAAACACCATGTGTATATATAAAAACAACCGTAAACATGAATTACATATATGTTAGCTTGTGTGTAACTTAATTGCCAAAATATGTATCTATCTATTTATCTATCTATTTATATAAGTGATGGGACGATTCCAATATTTTTATCGATTTGGATTATTTACTCATCTCAATATTTAACTACAAACTTGTTATTTTTCTCCCGATTATGATACGTTAGTATTAGTTAAGCAGACATTGTTAAATGTAACAATTCTCTGCATGATTATTTATTTATTTTTAAAAGATTTTTCCAATAATCTTTATTTCATCAAAATGAAAAGCAAATGACGAATGTACCGGAAGTATCAGTAGCATTTTCGATGTTTTGCTGAATCATCATCATTGGCTGGCATAAAAAAAAAAAAAAATGAAGAAAAAGAAAAGTTAAAAAAGCCGAGAAGGCATATGTGAAATAGTTAGGTGTCACAAGAACAAACCAGTGCAATTCCAGAGGAACGCTTGCAATTTCAGTTCAGAAATGCAAGAAACTCATCTTCCGAATTGATTTTGTTTATTTTGGCACAAAAAAAAAAAAAAAGATTATCCAGAAAATTTTAAAAATAAAAAAGATATAATTAAGCAGTAGAATTCTGTCATGTTTAGCAAAATATAAGTAACCTTGACTATCTGTCTGAGAAACGATAACAATCCCTACCAAATTCTTGTCAACATTGGGTCTACAGACTTGATATTTAGTGTGTGTGTGTGTGTGTGTGTGCGTGCGTGCGTGCGTGATTGGGACCTGTGGAACTTATTTAGTTTTTATCCGAAAAAAAAAAAAAATATAGCTTCTAAGAAGTCAGATTGAAAAAAAAAAAAAATTGGCACTTGGCAGGCTTAAGTCCACTAAATGCTATTTCTACACATATGCAAATTTATTATTTTTTTTACAAAGAAGCCACCACTTATTAAAGCCCAGAGGCCACTCAAGGATAAGGGTTAATAAGTGTACAGTAGTCAATGGCACACTATCGTAGCAATTGTTAGTAGTGGAAATTTGTTCAATTCAATTACTTAAGGGGATGGCTCATCAAGAATTTGTTCGCGTTGAACTTGAAGACAACCATATTGTAGTCAGCTGGAAAGCAGGAAAACGGAAAGCGTTCCACAGGCGTGTATTTCTAAGAAAGAAACTTTGTTCATGGAATCTACGTTTAGGTTTAGGCACAGATAAAGAGTGGGGGAAATTATTGATAGTGGTTTTAGTTAGACGAGTGTTTAGTGTAAAGATATAATCTGTCAGAGGAACGATAACAATCTTTACCAAACTTTTGTCAATTTTGGGTCTACAGACTTGAAACTCAATATACACATATATATATATATATATATATATATATATATATATATATATACACACACATATATATATATATATATATATATATATGTGTGTGTGTGTTTGTGTGTCTGTGTGTGTGATTTGAACATGTGGAAAAAATTAAATTTAGTTTTTAGCTCATAAAAGTAGCTTCTAAGGGGGGTCAGATTGGAAAAAAAGAATTCGTTCTTGGGAGGCCTAAGTCCATTAAATGTGCTATTTCTACGCATGCACAAATATACATTTAAAATTAAGTGACTTTACCATATAAATGTTTTCTTATCCATCTACAGATAGCTCAAACAGTAACAACTAAAACTGGATCGCTAAATCTCTTAGTTTCGATTCTAGCTGATGGCAACCAAGTCATTTATATTAACTTTTGAAATCACTACTATATATTGGGTGCAAAATAATAATAAAGAATATTGGCTTTATAATAATAAATATGAAATCTGCATGAATATAATTATCATATTTTATAGCATATTTTATGACCAAACAAGAGACAATGAATACTCCTCATAAAGGGGATATACAGAGTAATTGTGAAGCATGCGTTGGACAATCCT
The DNA here is from genome assembly GCF_053919585.1 of Euprymna scolopes. NCBI lineage: Eukaryota > Metazoa > Mollusca > Cephalopoda > Sepiida > Sepiolidae > Euprymna > Euprymna scolopes. The sequence goes on from NC_136509.1 coordinate 91,435,482, forward strand.
GAACTCCATTTCTCCTGAATCGGCACTGCTTGATTTCAGTGGCAAAATAAAGTTCAGGACAGCTGGAAACAATGCTGAAGTACGCAGAGAGCGCACACAACACCTAGACTTCCTAGATGGTCACCCATTTTAGTACTGTTCAGGTGCAACGTCACTCTACTTTGGTGATCAAATAGGAACTGATGTGTCAATGTGATTATCTAATATATAAACGGCTATATGTCAGTCTGTCAGTCACCATATTTTCAAACTTTATCTCCTCCGAGACTAAAAGTTGCAGAGTGGCACTAGGGGCCTCAAATGACTGGATTTTTTACGGATTGTTCTTTCATGGGTCTTTAGCCAGTTAAAATTGTTTTTTAGGGGTCAAAAATGGATCAAAAATGAAAAAAAAAAATCGTTAAACATTTTGTCCATTAATCTTGGTTTATTTTTCATTTTAATCCGTTTATGCAGATCATCTTAGTACAGTGGTAACGTCACCAGCTTTGAATGTTAGTTTTGGTTCTAGCTAATGGCATCTAAATACTTTTTTTTTTTTTTACTTTTGAAATACCGACTATAATAATATATACAAAATCTGGAAAATTAAAATATATTTAAGTGTATTTTATGCCCGGGCAAAGCCAGGCGCACTCCTTCCCGCTAGCATATTATATATATATATATATATATATATATATATATATATAATAAACGCTGAATAAAAATAGCATCAGTGATTCACTACTGGCAACTCACAGAAAGTGGATGCTGGCTAATAGTAGAGTGGAAAATTATATGATAAGCCAGTATGTGTAATAATTTAGATGACTCGTGCAGATTATGTTTGAATGAGAAACTCGCTATACTAAATTTTAAAAGAACCTCAAAATTCATTAACTGCAGAAGCGAAATAGCAAATGTCTACAAACACAAAAAATATAAGCAGACATATCTAAACACACACAGTTTAAAACTGGGTCACCTTTTAATACACAAAGAAAGATCGCCTACTCCCTCCAAAAGTAAACAAAGAAAGATGTGACCTACAAGTCAAGTGAACCTTTGACTGATAAACGCACAACTAGAGGCTGCTGAATATAGGTACAGAAATAACAAGGAATCTGATTGGGTAACTCGCAAACTCAACACCACATGTATATTTTCAAGACTTATGGAAAATTAGAACTTTTTGGTGTATCAGAATCGGTATCAAACAAATTGCCAAAAAATGATTCTTTTAATAGTATTTTCTATTGCTGATATCAATGATAAAATTGTAAATATTTACTGATTTTAAAGCTACAAGTAAAACTAAAATTTATAGATTAACTGGCAGAAGTGTATTTTTTACGTTTGCGAAAATGTGTTTATTAAATGGGTTTTTACGCTAATCAAAAATAATATAGCTAAATATTTAAAGATATAAAAGAAGCAGAATCGGTAATTGCATTGGAGTCGGGGAAAAATGTTGGAATCGTCTCATAACTAGTGTATATATATATATATATATATATAAATAAACACACATCACAAATTTACAATTTATGTAGATTTCGTATGTATTATTATAGAATCAATCCTCTATTGAATATTATATATAATGAGGAATAATTTGCCTGGTGGACTAATTAAAAATAAAAAAATAATAATGCTAATGTCGTTCATCAAATTTCATCTGTGTTTGTTTACAATATCACATCAGCTGATATTTGGGCTTGACGATGAATGCCCTGGAAAAGTCACTTCTGATTAATGTTTTTTTTTTTTTTTTTTTTTTACAAAGGCATCACCACATTATCAAGGCCCAGAGGCCACTCAAGGATAAGGGTTAAAGAGTGTACAGTAGAAGTTGGTCAATATAGTAATCATTAGTAATGAAAATTTGGTAAATTTAATAACTTATATGGAACGGCTCATCAAGAACTTATTTACTTTAGACTTGAACAAAACCATATTGTAGTCAGCCGGAAAGCAGGAAAACGGAAGACAATTCCACAGGCGTGCAGTTCTAAGAAAGAAGCTTTGTTCATGGAATCTACGTTTAGGTTTAGGCACAGATAAAGAGTGGGGGAAATTATTGATAGTGTTTACAGCTAGACGAGTGTTTCTTGTGAAAGTTTGGCGAGGGGGGACCATAGATTGAAGCTCAGTTGAACACTTTCCATGAAAATAACGATACATCAGAGACAAACTCGCAACATCTCTTCTGTGAGATAGAGGTTGCAAGGAGGAGAAAAGGACATCTCCTACGAGGCTACGAAGTCTATTTTGAACTCTATCAAGGCAGGACAAGTTCTTTCTAGCAGCTCCTGCCCAGATGTGGCAACAGTATTCCATCCTTGGACGTACCTGGCTCTTATATAGATAGAGAATAGCATCAGCAGTGAGATATCTACTGGATCGATAGAAAGATCCCACCATTTTTCCAGCGGCCTTGGCAACAGATTTGATATACGTGTTCCATTTAAGATCAGGAGTAATGGTCAAGCCCAGAAGCTTGTCAAAACTTGAGGCCTCCTGAAGACGAGAGCCATTCATTTCAATTGATGACAAATGTGGATTAGAATGTTGATGATGTAAAGAGAGAAGCTTGGTTTTAGATGCATTAAAAGTAACCAGCCACTCCTTTCCCCATTGTACTACGTGCTCAAGATCAGAGGAGAGAGAATTGGAGAGAACTTGCTCGTTTACTGTCTTAGATGTGGTACCATAAATGGTAGTGTCGTCAGCATAAATGTCTACAAATGATGTAAGGATATGATTTGGAAGATCATTAATGTAGATCAGGAAAAGAGTTGGGCCCAGGATGGATCCCTGAGGGACACCGGCATTAATATTGTGAGCTTCTGATTTTTGCCCCTCAACTACTACTCTTATGAATCTATCAGAAAGAAATGATTTAATAATTGAGAAGACTTTTCCAGCTATACCATAGCTAGCGATCTTATGAAGTAAACCTTTATGCCATACCCTATCAAAGGCTTTAGATATGTCAAGAGCAATTGCCCTAGAAAGATTGCCACCGTCGAGAGATTTGCTAATCCTATGCGATATAACTGTAAGGACATCTGCTGTAGATCTAGCAGAACGGAAACCATATTGAGTGTCACTAAGAAGGTTATTTTTGTTGAGATGTTTGATTACTTCTGTATTTAATACAGATTCTAGCAACTTACTCATGACGCACAGGAGACTTATTGGCCTGTACTGAGAGGGGGATGAGCGATCACCTGAATTCTTAAATACAGGGCATACTGATGAGATTTTCCAGGGAGATGGGAAACTATTCTCCTTAAGACAACGTTTAAACAGTTTTGTAAGTATGGGCGCTAGTTCAGGTTGAAGTTTTTTGAGTACTATGATTGGAATACCATCAGGGCCAGTTGCTTTACTGGAATCAAGGTTTTTGATTAGTTTGGCAACATCACGTACAGATATACGTATATCACATAGCGTGTTTTCTGATACAAGAGGAAATATTGGGGGTTGGCGGTCATGTTTAGTTTTAAAATATGCAAACAAAGAAATGATTTGCAGTGATTTTAAATGGTACCTCTTCTTTTATTGTAAATTGAACTCATTAATAAGAAAAAACTAAAATAAAATGGTGAAGTACACCCAAGCTTGATCATTCGATCTGTAGGGGTTCATTCGATAGTCGAATGCTCTACCACTAAGCTATATCCCCAGACTATAAAAATCTGTTTTTTCTTAAGAAATGATTTGTTAAAATTTTGTTATCTCCCTTGCCGGTGTAACATAAGATATTTCCTTGTAAAAATTCCTTTTCATCTATAAGAGAGAAAAGCTATTTTTAAGATCAGAGTTTTTCGATACTAATCGAATGAATTTCTGTACAAAACATATCTAAGAACACTACCAGACATAAATTAGCTTTGTGTGAAGTATGCAAAAGATAGTCTCAGCCATTTCGAAACCTATGAGAAAGGAACAGACAGACAGACAGACAGACAGACAGACACACAAAGTGACGTTTATATACTAGTAGAAATGTAAAAATATATATATTACAAACAATGCTTTAAGCAAACTACATCATATATCTTATATTTATACTAGCTTGGGTGCCCGGCGTTGCCCAGGTGTTCAGCCAAAACAAAAAAAAAGTGGTGGTAGGCAGGCAGGCTCGAACCCGTGCTGCAAAGGCGGAAAAGAAACTGAAAGAAAATCTGACGTCTTAGCTGATGTCTATGACACAACCGGAAGTCAAAAGCGTTGAAATTAACCAAAGTCAATCCAACGGTGACAATGACTTACTAAAATGTCGGCGAAAAAAATCGACCCCTCCTTGTACAAAACCGCCGAGTTTAGGATGAACTAATTTGTGTTTTTGGCCAATTTTTTGATATTTGTAGTCCGCTTCAAAATGATACCGATCTTGTCAGGATCTGTCGCCTCTGTCGGAAGTTTTTGCGAGACATACAAACATACATACATACATTTAAACAGACAGGTGAGATTTATATTATAGATATGTAAAAATGTACATATCACAAACAATGCTTTAAACAAAGTACATCAACCTCTTATATTTATATATGTAAAAATTTACAGATGATTGGAAGTTTTGTTTTTGTGAGTAAATTGTTCGTTAGAAAAGTTAAATGTTCTCGTGTGTGTGAGAGAGAGAGAGAGAGAGACTGTGTGTGTATATACATGTGTGAGTGTGTAACTAAGTTGAGAATAGTCATTTGCTCTGTTTATTTATTTATTTTTTTTCCACATGAGCAAAGTGGAGTAAAAAAAAAAAAAAACCCAAAAAAAAAACCAAAAACATAATAGAACATTTTGACTTGTCTTATTTTGTTTTCCCTCTGGTTCTACTGTCGAGAATGTTGAAATTCTGATCTTTTTATGCTTGGTGAATCGGACCAAACAGGGAACTTACTTTCGGATCCCGAGCATTTTTAAAGCATGTCACGTGACCGCTACTTTCGCATTGTTTTGTTAATATCTCGCTGGGAAACTGTTTGCACTGAAATGCAATTGCATCTTTTTAGAATGTTTTTTTTTGGGGGGGGGGAAGGGGCGTGGTTTGTTTGTTTGTTTGTTTTCACTCACACCATTGGTCAATTAATAGGATTGGGGCACATGTTGGTCCTATAAACATTTGAATCTGGTTTACAATTGAGATAAATGGTAAACAATAAAATAAAAGAGAAAAAATAACATTATTCATACCTCATAGCCAGCCTGAAGAACACTGGGTATCATTAGAGCTTATTGTGCAAGCATAGTATTCCGGTAGCCATTTTATGTAAAATTCTCACCGATTGGCTAATATTTGATTTGTCGTTTGTTTTGGTTTGTTCTTCCCAGAAGTTTTTTTTTTTTTGTTAAAACTTCTTTGTTGATTTACAAATAAACTAATAAAAATATTTTAAAATATTACAAATGTTATTATTTTATTTGTGTGTGTGTGTGTGTGTGTGTGTGTGTGTGTGTGTGTGTGTGTGTGTAAAACTATTGTTTTTAAATACAGGTATTTTATGAAGTTCTATTTTAGATATAAGCATTTTGAAACTTGTTCTTAAATACTAAAAGCATTTTTGACTGCCGTTTTTAAATGCAAGTTTTCAAACAGTTTGTTTTTTTGTTTTTTTTTGTAATACTAAAAACATTTTTAAACAACTCTTTTTGAATGAACATTTTTATATAGCAACTGTTTTTAAATGCAAGTGTTTTTTAAACAACTGTTTTTAAGTACAAGTGTTTTAAAAATGTTTTCAAACATTAGAAACATTTTTAAACCGTTATTTAAAAGAACAAGTAATGTAATTAAAAAAAAAACTATATTAAAAACAGAAATGCTTGTCAAACTTTACTGTGAGATTAGTTTATTAATAAAGGAATGATCAATGTGTGTGTGTGTGTGTTCATAATCGTTTCTATTTTTTCCTTTCCGTTGCGAATATTAGAAATTCATCTTTTAAAAGCGAGATTTTTCGTTTTCATTTTCCCTCGAACGAAACGTAACGGTGCATCCGCGCACATGAACAGCGAAGGAAGAAAAATGAGCTTCATAGATTTTCACCCAATATTGTCGTCGCTGTGATTATTGATTTAAAGATAATACCATTCCCAGATTTACTTAGTGGTGTGTTCGGTAGGCGGAAAGAGGTGTACCGGGATTGAGGTTGGGTGGAGCTACGAGAGGCAAGTAGCAGATGATGGGCTAAATCCACTGAAGAGGGGGATTGAAGAGAGAGATAGTAGAATGAGAGAGAGTAGAATGTAAGACGAAAAGAAAGGGAGTACAAGAGAGAGAGAGAGTGGGACAGAGTACGAGAGAGAGAGAGAGACGGACGGACAGAGTACGAGAGAGAGACGGACGGACAGAGTACGAGAGAGAGAGAGACGGACAGAGTACGCGAAAGAGAGAGAGAGCGACGGACAGAGTACAAGAGAGAAAGAGAGAGCGACGGACAGAGTACAAGAGAAAGAGAGAGAGAGCGACGGACAGAGTACAAGAGAAAGAGAGAGAGAGCGACGGACAGAGTACAAGAGAGAGAGAGAGAGAGAGCGACGGACAGAGTACGCGAGAGAGAGACGGGGAGAGTATGCGAGAGAGACGGAGAGAGTACACGAGAGAGAGACGGACAGAGTACACGAGAGAGAGACGGACAGAGTACACGAGAGAGAGACGGACAGAGTACACGAGAGAGAGACGGACAGAGTACACGAGAGAGAGACGGACAGAGTACACGAGAGAGAGACGGACAGAGTACACGAGAGAGAGACGGACAGAGTACACGAGAGAGAGAGACGGACAGAGTACACGAGAGAGAGACGGACAGAGTACACGAGAGAGAGACGGACAGAGTACACGAGAGAGAGACGGACAGAGTACACGAGAGAGAGAGACGGACAGAGTACACGAGAGAGAGAGACGGACAGAGTACACGAGAGAGAGAGACGGACAGAGTACACGAGAGAGAGAGACGGACAGAGTACACGAGAGAGAGACGGACAGAGTACGCGAGAGAGAGAGAGAGACGGACAGAGTATGAGAGAGAGAGAGAGAGAGACGGACAGAGTACGCGAGAGAGAGAGAGAGACGGACAGAGTACGCGAGAGAGAGAGAGAGACGGACAGAGTACGCGAGAGAGAGAGAGAGACGGACAGAGTACGCGAGAGAGAGAGAGAGAGAGACGGACAGAGTACGGTAGAGAGAGAGAGAGAGAGACGGACAGAGTACGGTAGAGAGAGAGAGAGAGACGGACAGAGTACGGTAGAGAGAGAGAGACGGACCGAGTACGGGAGAGAGAGAGAGAGAGACAGACGGACCGAGCACGAAAGAGAGAGAGAGAGAGAGACAGACGGACCGAGCACGAAAGAGAGAGAGAGAGAGACAGACGGACCGAGCACGAAAGAGAGAGAGAGAGAGACAGACGGACCGAGCACGAAAGAGAGAGAGAGAGAGAGACAGACGGACCGAGCGCGAAAGAGAGAGAGAGAGAGAGACAGACGGACCGAGCGCGAAAGAGAGAGAGAGAGACAGACGGACCGAGCGCGAAAGAGAGAGAGAGACAGACGGACCGAGCACGAAAGAGAGAGAGAGACAGACGGACCGAGCACGAAAGAGAGAGAGAGACAGACGGACCGAGCACGAAAGAGGGAGAGAGACAGACGGACCGAGCACGAAAGAGGGAGAGAGAGAGAGAGACGGACAGAGCACGAAAGAGGGAGAGAGAGAGAGAGACGGACAGAGCACGAAAGAGGGAGAGAGAGAGAGAGACGGACAGAGCACGAAAGAGGGAGAGAGAGAGAGAGACGGACAGAGCACGAAAGAGGGAGAGAGAGAGAGAGAGACGAACAGAGCACGAAAGAGAGAGAGACACAGACAGAGCACGAAAGAGAGAGAGACACAGACAGAGCACGAAAGCGAGAGAGAGAGAGACGGACAGAGCGCGAAAGAGAGAGAGACAGAGCACGAAAGGGAGAGAGAGAGAGGGAGACAGACAGACAGAGCACGAGAGAGAGAGAAAAAGTATGATAGAGAGAGAGAGAGGGAAAGTGCGTGAGAGAGAGAGAGAAGGAGAGAAAGTACGATAGAGAGAGAAAGTATGAGAGAGTAATAAAGAGTGAGAGAAAACTAGAGAGATTCTCGGTTAGATCAATCAGAAGGAAGGAATAAAAAAAAAAGGGAGAGAACTATATTATAAGAACAATATGCAGGACTTCAATCAAAATGGTTCAATAAAAATTAATGAATAAAACTATGACAAAATTAGCTGTATTTCCTGTTTGTATGGCTGAAATAAGAACAACAAGTCCAACAAGAAAATATTGATTTGTGTATCTATGTTGTGTATCTGCTTGCATTTATCTGTAGCACTAAGGGAGGCAACTCAGTATATTTTCAGGTCAATGTTAACATAAATAAGCTGCAGTTGACCGAATTACTTTTTCTTCATTTGAGACTTGACTTCATTTGGAATATCCTTTTATAAACTACAAATTTCTGTATTATTATCAACTTTTATGACTTCTCGATATTTTGTAGTTTTCATGTGCTAAGCAGCAAAATTATAGTTTGCCTATGAATATTATTTTACTAACTCCTTTGCCCTGAAGAGAAGAGCCATTGTTTGAAACTCCATGGAATAAAAGGAAAATTTTAAGTTTTTCAACTTGTTTCCAATATTAAATTGTTGTAAATTCTAATTTACAGAATTTGATTTTAATTCCTTGTGTGTGTGTGTGTGTGTGTGTGTGTGTGTGTGTTATAGAAGATCAGAAAAAAACATTGGTACCGTCGGTTTCAAACCCAACACAAAAGGAGACAGTTTTTGTCCTCTTTATGTTGGTTTTAAAACCAACGGTCACAAATACCAAAAAATGTAATCAATTCACATTTGTATTTTTTTTTTTTACATTTTTTTTTTTTTTTTTAGATAGTCTATTGTCTTAGACGTATTTCGTTGGATAGTGAAAGATCATTAAACAACTCTTCAGAGACCAATTGATATTGTTAAAAAAAAAAACTGTTAGAATGTTTAATATATGGAATGAAAAAAGAATTTGAAAAAGAACATAGACCCCCCCCCCCAAAAAAAACATCCATAATATAGATCTTACCTCTTTGTTTAAATGTATGTATGTATGTATGTTTGTCTGCCTAAAACTTTCGACAGAACTGACGGATTTTAACGAGATTGGTATCGTTTTTAAGTTCGACCCTTCAGACGACAAATATCGAAAAATTGGCCAAAATCATTAATTCCTTCACCCTCAACTAGGCACTTTCCTACGGGGAGGAGCCGCTTTTTTCGCCGATATTTTCAAAAGTCATCCCCTCTTTTCGATTGTCTGGCCTTAATTTAAACATACGTCACTTCCGGTTTGACGATGAGCGCAACAGCAAACACGTCACTTTTTTTTTTTTTTTTTTTTCATGTTCTTTTCCTCCTTTGTGGTACGGGTTTGAGCCTACCTGCCTACTAATTTTTTTTTTTTTTTTTTTTTTTTTTGCTCAACACACCTCCAAACATCCGGGCAACGCTGGGCACCCAGGCTAGTATTCTTTGGTGACTACATTATCTCTCGCTATGGCAATGTCAAAATGGCACCACATTCCCCAGACTAGACAAGCCCCGACTTTTTCTTGTGGAGATATCTTCAAGAAAGAGTCTATGTTAACAAACCCCAAACCCTGCAAGAATTGAAGGAAAACATCAGGAACGAAATAAGGGAACAAAATCGCAATCCAGAGATTCTACAATCTGTCATGAATAATGTTTTGGAAAAAGCACAAATATGCGACACTTGAAAATGGGCAAAATTTAAAAGACGTTATTTTTTTGTAAATAAAGATTGTTTGAGTTTTGCATTTTTTTTTTTTTAATTTCTCAATGTCTAAGTCAGATTGTGTTAAAATTACAAAAATATCATAAAAATTAAAGAATCTATTTAAGTTCAAAACCCTTCAGTTACTTTTTGGACATTATATTATTTGAACTATTGTTTTCATTTTGAACGTTATTCTCACAACGTTTCGACTGATGTGATCTGAATTTCCTCAAGTGGATCTTGTTGAACTCGGGAATTTTTCTTGCCCTCCTATAACATTAGGGCTTTGATAATTTGGTGATTCTCTTTAAAGAAAAAAAAGGTTTCTGAGTTTGAAAAATGCACCTGAAGGTCGAAGGTTACATCCACCAAAATGTTCCAAAAATAGCAACCAAGATAAGAATAGTAGTTCGAATAATCCAAGTTATAAATCCTCATCTCTAAAATTCCGAAACAGAAAACATTTACTATTCCTCCACTATGTCCCCACAAGGGAGAGTTACACACTAGTTCAGTTTTTAATGTCGGCAAGATCAGTCCCTCCCCCCAAAAAGAGGGCACTTTGAATTAGGACAAAAAAAAATTAGGACAAAAATAAAATTTACCTCAGTCTAGAATGATTTTTTCTTTACTGGCCGAAAACAAAAAAAAAACGAACAGTACTATCAGAATAAATACTACACTTTGATCCAAAATAATTTATTTCAACAAAAAGTAAAAGTCACAAACAATACTTTGTCTTAGGTATGACACCCCATTCGTTTTAAGGGATGGGGGCAGAGTTGATCTTCATTCTTTTGGCAACAAAAAACTTCCGCCTTCTCTAAACCAGACACTATCACCAAAATACTGCAAAACTGACTGGCCACTCCGCTTTGCTCGGAAGATGACGTCAACCACCGGCTTTCGCAATGTTACTCAAGGAAAATACTGAAGAAAACATTTAAATATAATAAAATCACCAGAATATATAACGAAAATAAAAAGAAACAACGACCTACCGTAACATTTATTTTATTCTTGTAATAAAGAATTTTTAATTTTTTAAGTGAAAAAAAAAATTTATTTATTTTTCAACCATTTTATTTTTGTCAAACAAAAATTGAATAAAATAAGATAACCAATTTTTTTTGTGTTTTTCATATTTTTTTTTAACACAAGTTTTAAAAAATACTCATGTGTATTCATGTATCTTTTCTTTTTTTTTGTATTTTTTTTTTCTCGGTTTTTGTAACTAAAGTAAAGTAAACTGTTTTTTTTCTTTTCATGAACAATTTTTTTCCTGTAGGGTGGGGCGGGACAACCGTTTATTTATTTATTTATTTATCTATTTTAATTCGATTAAATTAAGACAACCGGGATATTCCCTTAAGATTTTGTCCCGATACATCACTTAATTTATTGATTTTTTTTCCCCAATAATTTCCCAAAGGTCGTCTGCTCTTTGGCTGATTGGCGTCAATCAAATCCAAGCGCATAACGTTATGTTTCAAACAAAGCCGAGTGGACGTTTTTTTATTTATTTATTTATTTTATTTTTTTTACAAACGAGTCATAACTTATCAAGGCCCGGGGGCCACTAGAGGATAAGGGTTAATGAGTGTACAGTAGTCAATGGGACAATATTGTAGTAATCGTTAGTAGTAGAAATTTGGTAAATTCGATTATTACTTAAGGAAACGGCTCATCAAGAACTTGTTTACGTTGGACCTGAAGACGACCATATTGTAGTCAGCTGGAATGGAAGGGAAACGGAAGAGAGTTCCACAAGCGTGCAGTTCAAGCTTTGTTCATGGAATCTATGTTTAAGTTTAGGCACAGATAAAGAGGGAGGGCATAGATTGGAGCTCAGACGAGCACTTGTCATGAGAATAACGATAAAGCAAAGACAGGCTTGCAATGTCTCTTCTGTGAGAAAGAGGTTGCAAGGAATAGAAAAGGGCCCCCCCACTAGATTATGAAATCTATTTTGAACTCAAGACAGGATAAGGTGCTTCTCACAGCTCCTGCCCAGATGTGGCAACAGTACTCCATCCTTGGACGTACTTGGCTCTTATACAGATAAAGGATTGCCTCAGCAGTGAAACATCTACTGGAGCAGTAGAATGGCCTCACTATTTTTCCAGCGACCTTAGCAACGGATTTGATGTACGTGTTCCATTTCAGATTAGATGGTTAGTCACATCTGGTTCGAATTCTACACAAGTGCATAAAAATCCCCAATGCTTTCAATCAAATTTTTCCCCAAAAAATAAATACATACGATGGTAGAATAATCTGCAGACACTCAAACAGGAAGGAAGGAAAAAAAAAAAAAAAAAAAAAAAAAAAAAAAACGGGGTAGGTAAGTATTGGCATCCACACCCTTTGCTAAGTGTCAGACTGCCCCGTTGTTTTCCAAGTTAACCAAGAAAAAAAAAAAAAAAAAAAAAAAAAACAAGCAGATCAGTCTTTAAATGGAAGGGGGAGCTAAGAAGGATATATATATATATATATATATATATATATATATATATATATATATATATATATATATATATATATATATAAAGTGTAATGAAATACGGTGCGTCGGTGCTCCTAATCGAAGCCGTTGTCAAGATCACGATGAAGCAGTTGATCTTTGCCTGGAGGCAACCAGCTTTTGTGTATCCTCATCACACTCACCAGCCCACACAGACACTTACAAACTCATTTCAGGTTTGGAAGCCGATGTGTGTGGGGTGGGGACAATTTTCAGGTGGTAATCGTCGACAGATATTTAAGTTTGCAAATGATGCAAACATCAATATCTGTCTTGAGTTTATCATAATACCTGCCCGAGTTACGTGCGGCTCGCATACTTTACTGCTATCGTTTGAAGTAACATAGAATTATCTCCCCTTTCTGCTGAGACCGTCATATTTTATCGTGTCATTTATTACGATGGCATTCTGTATTGGAATACATATATTATTAGTTAATTAATAATAACTAGCATGACTCGGAATAAGAAATATATTTAATCAATAAATGGTTTGATAAAGCGAATATTTTTTTGGGGGGGGGGGATAGTGCAAAAACTTCTATTTTTTTTTTTTTTTTTGACAGAAAAACCAATAACATGCAGGAAATTGGAGTTTTCTTTTTTTTTTCTTTTTTCTTTTTTTTTTACATTTCTATGAACATAGTGTCTATTTATTTTAAATATAGAACCGACCCAAGTTAGATAAATGAATAAGTACTAATAAATACTCAAAAAGTAATACTGCGCTACACAAATAATATAATCATATTGTAAGAAATAATCTTTTACTCTTTCAGCCTGGGAACTCTTGACAGACAATGCTGTTCATTCTTTTTTTTTTTTTTTTTTTTTAACCTGTTTTTTTTTTAAATATTCCCTTTTTTACGTAACATTTTGCTGATTTTTTTCTTCGGTGACGAACCGTTGCACATTGAAATTACTAAAAGTTTCTTTCTGATACCATTACAACGATCATAAATTATTATAATGATATTCGAAAACAAGGCTACACCAAAGGGAGGTAATCCTCATAATCTTGTCCAGAGTTGCCAGATTGATCATTTTAAAGCCAAATTTCGTGAATTTGGCCTTTTTAAAGCAGTTTGGCTCTCAAAAATCGTATTTGGCCTTTTTTCTAAACGTAACTGAACAATATACTCCTCGTATTTGAATAGTAATGTATGGCGTAACTATGGAAGGGACCAGCAAAATATTATATTAGTGTTGGGATGATTAATCGGAATCAGGGAATCGGAAAAATCAGTACTTTTTGGAGTAACAGAAAATGTTTAGCCTAATTTCTGATTCCAAAATGATTCTTTTCATTTTTTCTTAAAAATATAAAAATGAAACCCACAATATTATTTATTAGAAGTTGTTCATCTATAAATATAAAATTGAAAATGTGTGTATGTATGTATGTAAGTACGTTCGCTTTTTGTGTATGTATGTATGTAAGTATGTTCGCTTTTTGTGTATGTCTGTAAAAAGCTTTTTTCCGAGAAGCAGTCGGTCGGCTCACAACTTCTTAAAATTTTTTATATCACATATAAATCATAATATCTACGAGTTAACTAACAACGGAGGTCGCCTGTCTATTTAATTTGCTCGACTTTGAAACGATAAATATTCAACATTTTTCGCTTGCCGCATGTGGATTAGGCTTTTTCGTATAATAAAAGCGGCACTAATTCTGGCGGTACTTTTCCGGTCGGCGGAAATGTCCGAAAGCAATCAGCTTTGATCAATGTGGAAATATTTTCCTTATATCAGACAATTGTTATTCAATTTGGACAATCCCCTTTTTATGGGGAGCTGGTTCCCCCCCCTCCCCCCAACATCTTGGGAAAATAAAAATAAAAAAGCGTTCCCGCAGTAAATAAAATACTATCCCGCAGTCAAAGTTGACCTCATTAAGTCATTAAAACGTGCACCATCCAATTCTAAATAGTTAAATAAATTCAAACGTGTTTCCGTTGGTTTTTCGCGGTGGCCCAATTGTTAACGTTGTATGTTTTTTTCCACACTTTAATTTCCAACTTTGCCTCAAGGGTTCGGGTTCGAACCTCATATTTACCAACCAAAACATTTTATTATTTTAACCACACACACCCAAACACCCGGGCAACGTCGGGTACCATCCGCTAGTCTGTAATATAAATCTCAACTGTCTGTTTAAATGTCTGCATGTCTGCCTAAAACTTTCGACAGAGGCAACGGATTTTCACAAGACTAGCAGATTAGCGTTCAATAGATAATAATCCACTGAATAAAATTTTTAAAACCGAATATCACATTTAAAATTGTCGCTGGCATGTAGTTTTTATGATATAAATACTTCTATTATTTAATGCATTCTCTAATGGTTTTCAGTGGTCGCCATTTTAGTTTAAACTTAAGACACGCAAATTTTGATTCATTATATAGCATCTGCAATCACAAAATGGCGACCACTGAAAACCATTAAGGAATACATTGGATAATAAAGGTCTTAAATAGCGCAAAAACTACTACTACAACAATTTTAAATGTGATATTCGTTCAAAACAAACCCGAATACCCATAAAAATCAACTTTTGAGAGGTAAGTGTTTGGTTGGTACACGTCAGCAGTTTGATCATTTCTTTTTTTTTCCAAATAAATGTTTATTTTTTTCATATTTTTTTTATGTGTTCATTTACATATTTTTTATATGTGTCTACATATTTTTACATGTGTCTATATATTTTTAGATGTGTCTATATATTTTTACATGTGTCTATATATTTTTACATGTGTCTATATATTTTTACATGTGTCTATATATTTTTAGATGTGTCTATATATTTTTAGATGTGTCTATATATTTTTACATGTGTCTATATATTTTTACATGTGTCTATATATTTTTACATGTGTCTACATATTTTTACATGTGTCTATATATTTTTACATGTGTCTATATATTTTTACATGTGTCTACATATTTTTACATGTGTCTACATATTTTTACATGTGTCTACATATTTTTACATGTGTCTACATATTTTTTTATGTTTAATTACGTGTTTTATACGTGTTTATTTACATATTTTTTATGTGTTTATTTATAGATATTTCTATGCGTTTATTTATATATAGGAATTAGGCAAGCTCACCAAATTAGTTGACACTGTCTCGCGTATCATGAGATAGATATTAAGCAATTGCTCGACTAAGTTGATGATGTGTGCTCGACAAAATTGCTTGTAGGTTATTTTGTTTTGTAGGCGTATATTTTCGTCTGTAATTTTAATAGATGAGATGGGGATAGGTAAGACCACTCCAGGTCAAACATGGGAGTAATTAAGATGAGGAGCGTTACTCACACAGATACTATTAAAATAAAATAAAATTTACAACGGGAATAAAATAAATAAATACGTAAAATAAATAAAATAAATAAATGTTTTAAAAAAGGGATAAAATAAAAAATAAATAAAATGAATTTTAAAACGGGAATAAAATAAATAAATATGTAAAATAAAATAAATAAATGTTTTAAAAAAGGATACAATAAAAAAAATAAAATAAAATTTAAAACGGGAATAAAATAAATAAATACGTAAAATAAATCAAATAAATAAATGTTTTAAAAAGGGATAAAATAAAAAAAATAAATAAAATAAAATTTAAAACGGGAATAAAATAAATACGTAAAATAAATAAATGTTTTAAAAAAGGGATAAAATAAAAAAAAAATAAATTTTAAAAAAGGAATAAAATAAATAAATACGTAAAATAAATAAAATAAATAAATGTTTTAAAAAGGGGATAAAATAAATAAAATAAATAAATGTTTTAAAAAGAGGATAAAATAAAAAAAATAAATAAATTTAAAAAGGGAATAAAATAAATGTTTTAAGAAGGGGATAAAATAAATAAAAATAAAATAAATTTTAAAAAGGGAATAAAATAAATAGAATAAAATAAATAAAATAAATGCATAAAATAAAGTATATATTGAAAGAAGTAAAATGAATTAAAAATACAACTAAATTAAAATAAAATTAAATTTAAAAAAAAAAATTAAATTAAATAAATGAAATAAATACAATAAAATAAAATAATTAAAAACAAAATAAAAAAGAAAATAAAAGATTAGAAAAAAAAAGAAACCTGGTTTTGCTTTCATTCAATATTTCGAATTATAACAACTTCTTCATCAGGAAAATCCAAGTTTCATTTAATTTAATTTTTTTCCTTTTTTTTTTTTAATTGAAAAACTGTGTCTTTTAAAAATCTTTATTCGTAACAATAACGATCTTTGCTCTTTATAAGTTGATTGGTATAATT
The DNA here is from genome assembly GCF_053919585.1 of Euprymna scolopes. NCBI lineage: Eukaryota > Metazoa > Mollusca > Cephalopoda > Sepiida > Sepiolidae > Euprymna > Euprymna scolopes. The sequence goes on from NC_136509.1 coordinate 91,452,100, forward strand.
TTCCATATGTGTCACAGTTGGAGTAGTGATTTTGTGGACCCGGTGCTGGACACACACACAAGTAAAAAATTTTTTACTTAGCTAACGATAGACCTTTTCCACCTGTTTTATGTATATATATTTATTAACTCTTTTTTTGCAATTTATGACCAAATATCAAAAATTGTTTCATCTAATGCACCAACCTGCAAATTTCCAGCTTTGCTACAATTATAATTTGCTAATTTCTTACTGTCCTCCCGATGAGAAAAATAGCAAGAGTGGCATTCTTTGAAACTCTGCAGAATAAGGACTTTGAAAATTGTTTTTGAAGTATTCTGTTGAAAAATATAAGTTTAAATTTTAAATTATAGTTTTAAATCCCTTTATTTTCCCCAATATATATATATATATATATATATATACTCGGGGGTTTTTTATTCAAAAGTAATGGACTAATGAATTCAACGAGGTTGTTAGATAGTGCTCAATAAAAAGAGCTGATAATATTTGTTTATTGTTATATAAACATGCTCACATCCCGCTGCTACAAACAGCCACTTGTTTCAATCAAACAACAGATATCATCAGGCAGCGACTTGACTATTCAAATGTTCAATGAATAACCTTTTTTTTTGTTTATTCATTGAACATTTGAATAGTCAAGTCGCTGCCTGATGATATCTGTTGTTTGATTGAAACAAGTGGCTGTTTGTAGCAGCGGGATGTGAGCATGTTTATATAACAATAAACAAGTATATATATATATATATATACAGTAGCATCCAAAAGTTAAGGGCTAGTAGTTTCAAGACAAGTTTAAGTACTTTTTAAGAAAAACCGTTCATTTAAAATACTTAATATGCATATATACTTATAGATATACTCATCACTCATGTCTCGCCTAAATTTAATAAGCATCCGTTGGATATTTTTAAAGTTATGACCAATAACACAAAAGTTTGTCCAAATTCTCGTGGTCCAAAAGTTAAGGGCTAGGCGGTATAATCTTTAATTATTATAACAGTAAGGTACTGTATAGGTGTCAGACAGGTACTATGAATAATCCTACTTCAAATTTTTACTAAACAACATTAAAATTATTGTAATTGAGTAAAAGAAATGAGTGTTTGTATCGCACTAGTACAACATGGCAGCAAAACAACGTCGTCCCGTTTCTGTCGAAGAAAAACAGCTCATTATTCATCTTCATAGTAATGGCAAGAAAACTTCTGAGATTGTTGACACCGTAGGAAGGTCTCCTAGTGTAGTAAAGCGTATTGTGGCACATTTCAAGCAGTCAGGATCAGTGGCAGCTGCCCCAAAATCTGGTAGACCTCGAATCACAACTGCTCAACAGGATCGTCTTATTGTCAAAATGTCACTTAAAGACAGATTTAACACTGCTGCTAAAATATCTCGAGAACTAAAGCAAAGGTCTATTGTTCAAGCGTCTCGGCAAACTGTTACACGCCGGTTGCACGCTTCTGGATTGCAATCTCGAGTGCCAGCAAGGAAGCCTCTTATCTCCAAAAAGAATCAGAAACTCCGCCTCGCTTTTGCCCAAGAACACGTTGTGTAGACAACCGAAAACTGGTCCCATGTGCACTTTAGTGATGAATCGAAGTTTAACATTATCGGATCTGATGGCAACACGTATGTCCGGCGAAGAACTGGTGAGAGATTGGAGGTTAAGTGTGTGAAAAAAACTGAAATTTGGAGGAGGAAGTGTAATGGTTTGGGGCGTTATGTCAGCTGCAGGCTGTGGACTACTGATTCGTCTGCAAGGTGGAATAAATGCAGAAGTTTATAAGCAGATTCTACGGCAGCATGCAGTTCCTAGTCTTCGGTCGTCGCTCTATCAACCTGCAATTTTCATGCAGGATAACGCTCCTTGTCACACTGCTAAGAAAGTAAAAACATTTTTAGACGAGGAAGAAGTTGAAACGATGCGTTGGCCCCCTCAGAGTCCAGATCTTAATCCTATTGAGAATATCTGGAAAATAGTTGGTGAACGTGCTCAATTTCAGTGCCCAAAAAATCAAGAAGAACTCTGGCAGTGCTTACATGCTGAATGGAGTGCGATAACGCCAGCGTTTTGCAAGAAGTTGGTGGATTCCTGTGCCAAGAGGTGTCAATAAGTCATAAATAGCAAGGGTTTGTTTACCAAATACTAGTTAGTTGGTAATTTCAGCCATTCACAGCAAGGACAAAAGCCGCAATCGTGTTAGCCCTTAACTTTTGGACACACAAATTTTGAACAATTTTATTTAAAATGGTAGTTATTCAAAAAATACTTAGTGTAGGCTAACGAAATTATGACCCATTGAAGATATACATGTTATCTATATAATTGTGAAGTAATTTTTTGTTGTTCGTGTGTATTTGTTTCAAATATATGGTTAAACTTGCTAAGGTTTTACTAGCCCTTAACTTTTGGACGCTACTGTATATATATATATATATATATATATATATAAATATAAAGTCGGTTCAAAAGTTCTTACCAATTTAAAATTTCATCTTAAAATTGAAAAACTGTTTTTTAAAAATCTTTATTCATAACAATAATGACCTTTCCTGGCTATAAATTGATTCCATCTGTCAACAAGCTTATAAATAACTCACTTGTGAAATATGAATCCAACTCATGTTCAATCTCCTCTCGTGATGTTAACCTGGAGCCATCTAAATGGTTTTGTAATCCTTGAAATAAATGATAATCAGAGGGAACTAGGTCAGGAGAATATGCAAGATGGGGCAAGATTTCCCAACCAAATTCTCCTTGGAGATCTTTGGTCAGCAGTGTTGTGTGGGGACGAGCGTTATCATGATGGAAGATGGCTTCCTTTCTATTGACTAAAAAAAAGGTTGTTTTCAGATCATAGTTGAAAATATTGCCAAAACAAAATATAAATAGTGCTTCTATAATCTGAAAGTTATAAATTAATCATTATGATATGTTTAAGTAATAATAATATGCATGAAATTAAATTATGATGGTTTAAAATGCCCCTTCTACAAACCAGCAAATATTTACATGATTATATATATATATATATATATATATATATATATATATCAAGTCCGTTGCCAAGGTCGCTGGAAAAATGGTTAGATGCTTCTATTGATCCAGTAGATATCTCACGACTGATGCAATTCTCTACCTATATAGGAGTCAGGTACGTCTAGGGGTGGAGTATTGGTGCCACATCTGGGCAGGAGCTGCTAGAAAGATCTTATCCTGCCTTAACAGAGTTCAAAATAGACTTCATAGCCTAATAGAGGATGCCCTTTTCTCTTCCCTGCAACCTCTTTCCCACAGAAGAGACGTAACAAGCCTGTCTCTGCTTTATCGTTATTTTTACGGCAAGTGCTCGCCTGAGTTCCAATCTATGGTCCGCCTTCGCCAAACATTCGTGAGAAACATTCGTCTACCTGAAAACACTATCAATAGTTTCCCCCCACTCTATCTGTGCCTAGACCTAAACGTGAATTCCATGAACGAAGCTTCTTTCTTAGAACTGCACACCTGTGGAACTCTCTTCCATTTGCCTGCTTTCCAGCTGACTACAATATGGTCGTCTTCAAGTCCAACGTAAACAAATTCTTGATGACCCGTTCCCCCTTAAGTAATCCAATTTACCAAATTTACACTTCTAACGATTACTATGATATTGTCCTTTTGACTACAGTACACTCTTTAACCCTAGTCCTCGAGTGGCTTCTGGGCCTTGATAAGTGGGGATTCCTTTGTGGAAAAAAAAAAAAGAAAAAAAAATTTGTCCAAAATGATGTTTTTATAAGGTTTTTAAGGTAAACATCTGATGAATAGGCGACTAAATATGCAGCAATAACAATTTCGCGGACTTATTATACTACACTATATATGCACTGGAACCCAGTTAAAAAGACATTCATTGAGCTTGAACTTCTTACAAAATTTATAAAAGAAAAAAAAACTTTATGAGAAAGATTTCTTAATCCATTACGATCGGTATATACAAACAGAGTACATTTCAAGTAAATGATTAACCTAACTCTGCCTTTTGGATGATTTTGGACAATTTGGAATTTACTCAGTGGATTGAAATTTTAAATTCGACCGTTTTGGATTTTACCATTTTGGGATTTTTACCCTTCACCGGACTATCCATTCATGTGAAATCTTTTTATTATTTTTCTTTTGCCTCGTGTTCCCCTTACCTCACCCTTTTTTTAACCAAGTAAGGTCTTTGACTTACTTGTAGTTTCATTAAATACTTTTATATGCAAAATCCGATCCTGCATTTTGCTAATTCCTGCCCTCTGATGAGAAGGAGAGTATTTCTTCGAAACTCCGCGGATTAAGGACTATCCACTTATCTTGTGCTTCCTTTTTTAAAATTAAATATGTTTTTAACTCTTTTTCAAGATGTCTTTTAACATATTTTATTAATCATTTGTTCTTATATATATATATATATATATATATATATATATATATATACTAGCAGTTCAGCCCAGCTTTGCCCGGGCCCTATGTACTGTTCATAACTTGCCCTATGTGCGAATACCCTTTATGTAAAATTTCAAATGTTTAGACCAGAAATTGTCAGAGTAATTTGGTAGAGACTGCAGAGGTCAATTTTTATTTTTTTTACCTTTGACTCCAATTTTGACCTCTTAACATTTATTGTTTTGGTTTCAAATCAAAATAAAAGTTTGACCCATGCCCAAGTTACCTACATATAAAATTTCAAGTGTTTAGATCTAAAATTGACACAGGAGTTTGGTAGAATTTGCAAAGGTCAACTCTTTCAACTTTGATCTTTTGGCAGCAAAATTTTCGCCACCGAAACTGATTAAAGTGCTTGCCAGATGTTTGAATATCGGTTATGTACAATTTCAAATGTTTGGACCAAAAATTGGCTGAGTAGTTTGCTAGAGAATGCAAAGGTCAAATCTTTTGAACTTTGACAGCTCAAGTTTTTGATCCAAACCGATCAAAAAACTTTCACTATCTCTGAATACACTTCATGTAAAATTTCAAATTTTTAGACCAGAAAAGAGTAATTTGGTAGCGATTACAGAGATCAAATTTTTTTTTTTTTAACTTTGACCTGAATTTTGACCCCCTTAACATTCATTGTTTTGATTTCAAATCAAATTATAAAGTTTGACCCATGTCCAAGTAACCTACATTTAAAATTTCAAGTGCTTAGACACTAAATTGATGGAGGAGTTTGATAGAGTTTTCAAAGGTCAACTTGTTGAACTTTGACCCCTTGAAAACCAAATTTCTGGCCAAAAACCGATTAAAGTATTTTTCCCAAATCTCAATCCCTCTTATATCAAATCTCGAGTCTATAGACTGAAAATTGACAGTGTACTTTAGTAAGGAAATGTACACACACAGACAGACAATTTCACTTTATATATATATATATATATATATATATATATATAAAACTTTTATTTTGAAAGGAATATATCTTTATTAAAATATATATTCTTTCTGTCTATTAACTTTTCTTCAAACTTTTTTTTTTTTTTTTTTTTCTTATCTTCTCTACCTTGGATTTCAATTTATCTCATCGGATTTATCAAATATGAATTTCAACCTACAGATCGCCGTTGACTTCCTCTACCTTTTTGTACATTCTAGAACTTTTGTTACTGTAGCTACTCGCATTTGCTTTGCAATTTTAAAAACTTTTTCTTTAATGCAAATATGTTAGAATTCATATTTTGCAGTTTCATTTCATGCTTGAAAAAGCATTTAACAATTATATTGTGCTATTATTTTTCCTCTGATGAAAAGAGGGCATTCTTTGAAACTCTGCGGATTAAGGGTTTCTTAATTTTTAATTTAGTATTCCTTGTCAGATAATAAAATTTACTTTTTCCTTGAATGCAGATTTTTAAAATTATCTTTCAAATCCCTGTATTTCCTCCTATAACAGACAACACGCTATGCAACATACAAATATCTGTGCGTGAGGTCGCCAAGCTAATCAAGAACCTTGATTCCAGCAAAGCAAATGGCCCTGATGGCATTCCAGTTATAGTGCTGAAAAAGCTCTAACCAGAACTTGCCCCAATACTTACGAAGCTGTTTAAGCGTTGCTTTAAGGAGAAATGCTTTCCAACACCCTGGAAAACCTCATCAGTATGCCCTGTATCTAAGAATTCAGGTGAAAAGTCATCTCCCTCTCAGTACAGACCAATGAATCTCCTGTGTGTGATGAGTAAGTTGTTGGAATCCATATTAAATAAAGAAGTAGTCAACCACCTCAACAGAAACCTTCTTAGTGACATGCAATATGGTTTCCGCTCTGCAAGATCTACAGCAGATGTGCTAATAGTTATATCACATAGGATTAGTAAATCTCTTGACAAAGGTTTCCTTTCCAGGGCAATTGCTCTTGATATATCAAAGGCCTTTGATAAGGTATGGCATAAGGGCCTACTTCACAAGATTTCCAGCTACGGTATTACTGGAAATGTTTTCTCAATCATTAAATCATTTATCTCCGATAGGTTCATAAGAGTAGCGGTTGATGGCAGAAATCAGAGGCCCACAGTATTAATGCTGGAGTCCCCCAGGGGTCCATACTGGGCCCAACTCTCTTCCTGATCTACATCAATGATCTCCCAAAACACATACTTAAATCATTCGTTGACATCTATGCTGATGACACGACCATCTATGGCAACACATCAAAGGCTGTAAATGACAAAGTTCTCTCTAATTCTCTCTCCTCTGATCTTGAGCGTGTGGTACAATGGGGGAAGAGGTGGCTGGTCACTTTTAATGCATCCAAAACCAAGCTTCTATCTTTACATCATCAACGCTCTGATCCCCATCTGGAATCAATTGAAATGGATGGCTTTCGTCTTGGAGAGGCTCCATGTTTTGGCAAGCTTCTGGGTTTGACCTTTACTCCTGATCTGAAATGGAACACATACATCAAATCTGTTGCCAGGGACGCTGGGAAAATGGTGGGATCCTTCTACCGCTCCAGAAGATATCTCACTACTGATGCAATTCTCTATCTGTATAAAAGCCAAGTACATCCAAGGATGGAGTACTGCTGCCACATCTGGGCAGGAGCTGCTAAAAACAGCCTATCCTGCCTTGACAGAGTACAAAATAGACTTCGTGGTTTAGTGGGGGATGCCCTTTTCTCTTCCCTGCAACCTCTCTCCCACAGAAGAGACGTTGCGAGCTTGTCTTTGTTTTATCGTTATTTCCATGGCAGGTGCTCGTCTGAGCTCCAATCCCTCGTGCCCCCTCACCAATCTTTCATGAGAAACACCCGTCTGACTGAAACTACTGTCAATAATTTTCCCCACTCTTTATCTGTGCCTAAATCCAAGCGTAGATTCCATGAGCAAAGCTTCTTTCTTAGAACTGCACGCCAGAGGAACTCTGTTCCGCTTGCCTGTTTCCCACCTGACTACAACTTGGATGTCTTCAAGTCCAACACAAACTCTTGACAAACCGCCCCTTAAGTAAGACATTCTATCAAAACCCCCAATACTAATGATTACTATAATACTATCTCATTGATTACTGTACACGCAATAACCCTTATCCCTGAGTGGCCTTCGGGCCTTGATAAGTGGTGACCCCCCCATGTAAAAAAAATATATATTATGGCTATATAAAGACTAAATTTAAACTTGTTCGAAAACATTATTTATTTTAGATTGTGAAATTAAAAAATAAAAATGAATGCGTCAGCTGACCGTTTTTTTTTTTTTCATATACATATATTCCCCCTCCCCCTACTTTTTCATCTCCGATTCATTGTCCCCCCCCCCCTACACTTTTCTTTTTAAAACGTAATTAAGCTCGATTTTAGCTCTGTTGAGCGAGCTTCGAAACCGGTCAGCTGACACATTCATTTTTATTTTTTAATTTCACAATCTAAAATAATGTTTTCGAACAAGTTTAAATTTAGTCTTTACATAGCCATAATAAAATTTTGTACCCCGCAATATATATATATATATATATATATATATATATATATATATATATATATATAGTAAGTTATAAAATATATATGGCGTTTAAGCTACACTGAATATTCCGCGTTTCATCCACTCTAGGATTCTTCAGGCTTATCTATGTATAGGCTACCTTGTTTTATCCAATCATAGCACATGGTATTCTCATTTATGCAGAGTTCATGTTAATATATAGCCAATTCTCTATTGATTATATTGTACCTAGTATGTAGTAGTGCCACCACCGGCATGGACCTGTCATAAAATATGCTTAAATATATTTCAATACATGCAAATTTCGTATTTATTATTATAGAGCCAATACTTTATTGATTATTATATTGTACCCAAATATGAATTTCAACTTATTGACTCCATTGAAAAGAAAAAGAGTAGCGATTTCAAAAGTTAAAAAAAATACATATGACTTGGGTGCCATCAGCTAGAATTGAAACCCAAACATATAGCTTTCCAGCCTTATTTGTTACCACCAATGCTATGTCTTCACATATATAAAAACTTAAAACAAAATATAATGCAAAATGTATCTATATATATATAAAAGTGAAAGTGTCTGTGTGTGTGTGTGTGTACATTTCCATACGCAATAACTCTGTCAATTTTAAGTCTACAGACTCGGAATTTGATATACAGGATACTGAGATTTGGGAAAATCTATGTGATCAGTTTTCGGACAGAAATTTGGCTGTTAAGGGGTCAAAGTTCAACGATTTGACCTTTGAGAACTCTACAAAACTCCTCCGACAATTTTGGGGTCTAAACACTTGAAATTTTAGATATAGGTTTCTTGGACATGGATCTAACTTAATAACTCGATTTGAGCCCAAAACAATAAATTTTAAGGGGTCATAATAGGGGTCAAATTTTAAAAAAAATTACCGTTTTTTTTTGTTTTTTTTTGCTCAACACACACCTCCAAACACCCGGGCAACGCCGGGCCGAAATGCTAGTAAATATATATTTGCGCATACGTTAAAGAGCACTATAAGTCGACATGCCTGACAAGTTCCATTTTTTTTCAATTGTGACGCCTTAGCAGCTATTTTACCAGCTAATAAAACAAATCGAATTTGTTCCACACGTCCAACTCCCTATATATCAAGTTTCAAGTCTGTAAGAAAATTTGACAGAAGTTTAGTAGAGACCGTTCCTCAGACAGACAGACAAGATCATTTTTATTATGAAAGAAAGAGAGAGAGAATGTGATATATATATATATATATATATATATATATATATATATATATATATATATATATATATATATATATATATATATTATATATATATATTATTCAAACAAAAGTATTATAATTTTTCTTATGTTTATGGTGTATAACGAGGGTTGACTACTAGACCGAGAGTAACAGATATCAATGGCTAGAAAGAAGAGGCATAAAATATAGGCTGAGAGGAAGAGGGAGAGACAAGAAAAAGAGATAAAGACCATCAGACTACATGAGACAGATACCACGAGAGAGAGAGAGAGAGAGAGAGAGAGAGAGAGAGAGAGAGAGAGAGAGAGAGAGAGAGAGAGAAACGCTACCGGAGAGAGAAATAAAAGGAGAGAGAGAGTGACCACTAGGCAAGGTGCAAGAGAGAGGGATACAGTATACACCACCAGATAAAAAGAGAGACTAATAAAATGGTGTATATGAACAATAAATAAATAAATTAAATAAATAAAAATCATTTTCTCAAATCAAACAACTAACTTGGGTCTTTCTTCATCACACATCCTCACCCCAAAGCAAAGTATGCCCGATGATAAGGAAAGAGTCAATAAGCATGTTTGCTCCCCCCCCCCCCCGGTTTCCATAGCAACGGTTGCTGCCATGCTTGCCAATGTTTGTTTGCAAAAGACCGACTGGAGATTTCAAGTGCAGATATTAACAGCAAAACAAAAGATAAATAATGAAACTGACAATGGATCAACCACTCCCACCCCACCCCATCCGGGGACTAGTTTCTCCATCTTGGTTGTTGCTTTCATCAGAGCATTTTGCTGGAAAAATGCTCATAGGAGATGCCACTTTATCGGGCTCTTTTCGCGCCATAAAAAGAAAAAAAAATCAGCAAAATCTGCCGTCAGTGCCGACACATGGAGTTTTTAACAATGGCATATGAACTTTTGCATTATTATCAACTTTTATAGAAATATGACTTCTTTCATATTTCAAGTTTTCAATTTGTGTGCTAACCAGCAAAATTATATAGCTTACCTAGAAATATTATTTTGTTACTAATTTTTTTTTTCTGAGGATAAGAACCATTCTTTGAAACTTCATCGAATAAGGAAATTTTAACTTTTCAACTTGTATTCCTTGTCTATATATATAGAAAAGGCAAACAGCAAAGGCTTTTTTTCGAGCGGTTTTCGGGGGGGGGGTGTACTTTGTTTTAGAACTCTTTATATACTCCCTAGATCATAACATATACGATTTACGAACGCGCGTCACGTCTAGATTTATTTACGTCGACTTTTACAAAATTCTTGCTATTTTGGCTTCTCACGTGTTCATTCAGCTTTTTCGTATAAAAGCAAAACTGATCTGAAGCAAAGGTGTAGTTCCCAACCTTCGTGTCGGTAACATGCAATGGGCGTTTGATCAATGAGGGGGGGAACTCCTTATATCAGACAATTGCTATTCATATGGACACTCCTCTTTATGGGGAGCGGGTTTCCCCCCAACATTTTGGCGAAACAAAAAGTTGGGAAACAAAACTTAAAAAACTGCCTCGCAGTAAAAGTCCACTGCGGGACTTCTGTGGCGTGATCGTTAAAATCGTGCACCTGTCAATTTAACTTTTTAATCGTTAAATTTGAACTATTTAGTTACTCTCCCTCCGTGGGCGAGTGAGTAAGTTGGCAGGTTTTTTCACACTTTCTTTTCCACCTTCGCCTCCACGTTCCCAGTGCGATCCTACCTACTTACCAAAACTTTAAAAAAAATTTTTTTACTTCCCCCCCCCCACACACCTACAAACACCCAGGCAATGCCAAGAACCCTCGCTAGTCTAATATATAAAAGGCAAAATGGGTGCGCGCGTTTGTGTATGTTCTTGCATCGGTTAGATTGTGGGAGAAGATTTTGCATACTTTTGTACTTCCTGGATCGTAATATCTCAGATTTGCAAACGAACATCACCTATCTTTTTTTATCATCAAGTTTTAAAAAATTCCTTCGAGTGTTTGTCTTTTTTGTATGAATAAAATGAAACTAATCAAACACTGGTTTTTATAGAGTGACATTTCAAAAGATTCAGTGTAAAGAACGACCAAGAAATATATGATACAGAGAGAGAGAGAGAGAGGGGGGGCATATAAAATAAAACAAAGACTCGATATAATACAGATGAAGAGGGTCAGAGAAAATAAAAAAAGAAACAAAGTTGAGAAAAAAAAAACGAGTTCTGATAAGAAAATCAAAGAAATCAAACTTGTACAATCCTAGTAGCGAAGCTGAAATGATGTTGACATCTTTAAAAATGCTGTTAAAGGTTTGAAAAATTGTCGAAAGTAACAACGCCGTCTGTTGAAATAGTAAAATCAAAGAAATAAAACTTGAACAATCCAAATAGTGAAACCGAAATGATGTTGACGTCCTCAAAAATGCCGTTAAAGGTTTGAAAAATTGGCGAAAGCAACGATGCCTTTTTCTGTCTACTAAGATGGACTCCAGATAAAGTCTCTGTGAATAGGGACAGTCCTAGTTGGATATCACCAAACAATGACCACTAACAAAAGTCCAAAAACCCGCAAATGGTTCAGAGATCCCAAAAGAATAGAAGGAGAGGCGATCATAACCAGCAAATCCACCCTCTCCGCAGAAGAGGAGGAGTTGGAGTTGAACATTAGATAGCAAACAGATGATTTTGGTAAGAACAACCGAGGCAGTTGGGGGAGTGTGCGTCTCTAGGCAGATTAGGTCCTTTAGGGATTTCGGCCAAGGAACTCATTAATGGAACTTAGGTTTTGGTCTGGTCAAACAAAGATTCAGTGCTGCAAGTCTACCATTCCCCTAAATAGACGGATACGATTTGTAAACTAAAAATAAATATTATTTGTTTATAAACTGGACATCTAGTTTTGATTGGGGAGAGGGCTCTTCATTGCAGTGCTGACAGGACGGTTGCCCTTGACCCAGCACAACAAAAAAGACGATAATGGCTAGTTGATGTACACAATGCATTTGTCACACCAATACTTCAACGTATGTCCAAGGATGGAGTACTGTTGCCACATCTGGGCAGGAACTGCTAGAAGCATCTTATCCTGCCTTGACAGATTTCAAAATAGACTTCATAGTCTAGTGGGGAATGCCCCTTTTCTCTTCCCTGCAACCTATTTCCCACATAAGACACGTTGCAAACCTGTCTATACTTAATCGTTATTTTCATGGCAAGTGCTCGTCTGAGCTCCAATCTATGGTCCCCCCTCGCCAAACCTTCATAAAAACACTCATTACCTGAAACCACTATCAATAATTTCCCCCACTCTTTATTTGTACCTGAACTTAAACTCCATGCCTGTGGAACTCTTCCGTTTCCTTACTTTCCAGCTAACTACAATATGGTCGTCTTCAAGTCCAATGTAAACAAGTTCTCAATGAGCCGTCCTCTTAAGTAATCCAATTTGCAAAATTTCCACTACTAACGATTACTACGATATTGTCCTACTGACTACTGTACACTTATTAACCCTTACCCTTGAGTGGCCTCCGGGCCTTCATAAGTGGTGACTCCTTTGTAAGAACAAAAAAAAAGTTTTTCATACAGGATATTAGACAGACTATAGGCACTTATAGGAATGAACCCTAAGGCACGAATTAGATGTTTCAGTCAATCTTTCCAGTTTCAGTCCTAAGCAACAGCATCTCCATTATAATGCTATCCTGCAACATTGAAGTCTAGATATTTTTTCTCGTAGTATAAATATTCATGGCACCGATTGATTTTATGAATCGATTCGTTTCTATAGATTGGTGTTCTTTTTCTTTGCATTAGTTGCAAGAGAATATGTAATAATGAATCTTTGTAATCTTGAAAAGAAAACTGATAGAATTCCTTTTCACTAGTATCATAATTTGCACCAACAAATCTTTGGAATCCATTAAGAACTAAGAGAACTTCTCTTCACTTAATCCATAATTCACAACAATTCTCAGTTTCCAAGTTTCCCGTCAAACTCCCAACTCTCTGTTCTCCCTCAATTCATCTTTCTTAAAGCAACTATTCCCCTTATGTGCAAATTAATTCCACATATAAAAAGAATCTAGCTACAAACACAATTTTTTTTACTTCTATTTCTTTCCCTAATTCTCACACCTAACATGCCAAACAGATGTGTTTCCATTGAATATTTGCCATAAATCTAATGTTTCTTTCATGTTGCTATTAATTCTGTAATATTTGGAACGAATGCAACAATTGATTAAGTAGATATCCATTAGCCAATCAAAACGCTTGAAATATGAAATTATACTGATGAATGATGAAATAAACATCAGTTACTAAATTTGTTTCTGGTTCTTTGAGTAGTTGTATTATTTTTTCATTTTGTGCTTTTTTTATCTAAATGTTACTCCTCAAATATAAAATATGTAATCAGTTGAAAATAAATTTTTTTAAGAACAAAATAAAAACAGAACAAAAGATTGACATTGTCTTTGTTAGTTTATATGCAAAATATAGTGATGTGACACTCTTATTGAATTGAAAAAAAAATGCATGATTTTTTTACATTTTGCTCTTTTTTTTGTTTAACTGTTACTAATCAAATATAAAATATTCATAGAATTAAATATGTAATCAGTTGAAAATAATTTTTTTAAGAACAAAATAAAAACAGATGTTTATGTTGAAACAGAAAATACTAATATTGCATTTGTTAATCTATATGCAAAATATAGAGAGGTGACAATATTATTGGATCGAAAAAGGGTTGATGAGAAATTTTGGGTCTGTTGAAAGGAGAAAAAAAACATGTAACTCGCAACTTTATGAAACACAAAATGAAAAAAAAAAAAAAAAAAAAGGAATTATTTTAAATTCACACCAACAAATCTTCGCTTCCTTTTTTTTATCGATGTATTTGCATCATCACAACAGCCACTTACCATTGACTTCTCACTGGCAATGATGATTGGTCATCTCTGGAATTTGGGTGGAAATAAGTCTTCCTAAGGTCTCAGTCCTCTTAACACTCATCCACTAGAGATCTAGTTAGTGCTATCTAAGATGCCTCCGTTCAGTCTCGAGAGACAATGGATACTCTCTGTAAGGGTATCTGTGTTTGTAATTTTGAGGAAAGGGTTGTTCAATTACCAACCACATCTCTCTTGAATTGACATTGCTTGAGTATAGTAGCAAGAAGAAGTGCTAGATGACTGGAAACAATGCAGAGTAAGCGGAGAGCACATACAGCACCTGGAATTCCTAAATGGTCACCCATTTTAATACTGACAAGGCTCAACGTTGCTATCTATTTTCAGTCTTTCTATACTCCTCACCGATTCTCAACTAATTAGTATGGCGCTAGTTTATGCCAACACTATACATTTTTTTTTTTTTGTCATAAAATTTTTAACCAAACTTTTTACCCATGCCACAAATTCTATTCTCCTGGCCTTTTTTTTTTTTTTAAATACTAATGAGGCGTCACTTACAAAGGCCAAAAGCCACTTGAGGATAAATAAGAGTTAACGAGATTGTTGGTTCAGAAATATGGCACAATCAGATACCAGTTCTCATCAGATCACAAAAGTTAAGCAATGATGATCCTGGCCAATATCAGATGGGTGACCATTTGGTACTACCAAAGCGCCGTATGTCTGTGGAAGGTCAGGTCAATCCTCCTGCTTTTCAATGTGTGTAGGGATAGCATGGACACACTAAGAGCTGCAGTTGCAAAATGATGATGGATGATGAATAATACTATGAAAGGATTGAAAGCAATCGATCAGAATGAACAAAATTTGATTACTTGGTGTTCTCGCTGCCTCTTGATAAAAAAAAAAAAAAAACTTCTTTCAGTCATCTGTACAGAACCTCCACCCCCTGAACTCATTGTTGTGCATCTTTTTATACACTTTCTATTTTGGCACATTTGCATATCTCACGTGATCTCTTTCATGGCCGTCATGTATATTTTGATCTTTTATCCGTCGTCATGTTTCTTTTTCGGCCCCTTTCTCTGTACTCTGCCTTTTCTTTTTCACTCTTTAATATATAGTAATTATCTATATATATAAAAGGCAAAATGTGTGTGACTATTTCGTGTATGTCTTCAAAAGGCTACTTTCGCACACGCTCCCGGGGTCGTTACTATCGCTTAAAACTGTGTATATAGGTCCTATATCATAATATCTAGGAATTAGGAACGCGCATAGCGTATAGATTTATTTACGTCGATTTTTACAAAATTATTGTTATTTTGCCTTCTCGCGTGTTGATTGGGCTTTTTAGTATAAATAAAATGAAACTAAACTCAAACGGACGTGTTCGCGGCAATGCGCCGGGAACAGACGCTTACGCTGCGTGACTTCTATTTGACATTCTTAATTAGGTCAAATGGAAGCAGCAAAGTTAACTTTTATTAAGCACGCCTGTTTTTATAGTTATAGTTAGATAAATAAATTCAAACACATCTACGCTGTATGTCGAGGTGGCCCAATGGTAACATCGCACGTTTTTTTTTTTTTCACACATTAATTTTCAACTCAAGGGTACGGGTTCGATTCTCATATTCACCCACCAAAACATTTTTTTATTATTATTATTTTATTTTATTATTATTTAACTCCCCCCCCCCCGGAGTTTTGATTTACCTCAAGACACCCGGGCATCGCCGGGTACCCCCCAGTCTATAATATAAATCTCACCTGTCTGTTTAAATGCATGTGTGTATGTATGTTTGTATGTCTGCCTAAAACTTTCAACAGAGGCAACGGATTTTCATGAGATCGGTATCGTTTTGAAGCTCGACCCTTCGGATGACAAATATCGAAAAATTGGCTAAAAACATTAATTCCTTTATCCTTAACTGGCATTTTTCTACAAGGAGGGGGGGGTCGCTTTTTCTGCCGATATTTTTGAAAGTCATCTCCTCTTTTCGATTGACTAGCCTTAATTTAAACATTTGTCACTCCCGGCTTGGTGATGGGCGCAACAGCAAAGATGTCACTTTCATTTTTCATGTTCTTTTCCTCCTTCGCAGTACGAGTTCAAGCCTGGCCGGCCTACTACCACTATTTCTTTTTTTTTTTTTTTTTTTTTTTGCTTAACACACACCTCCAAACATCCGGGCAACGCCGGGCACCCAGACTAGTTAGTAATAAATAGTAATATTAACAACTAGAAATAAAAATAGGTTTAAGGCTCCTAAAGTTCCCGAGTTCGACAAGATACACCTGAAGAAGGTTGGAGGTTATATCGACCGAAACATGAAAATCACACTCAAAATGAGAACAGTAGTCCGATGAATTCAAATAATATGAATAACAAATGAAATGTTTTCATAATTTTTCTCAGACTGGTTTTGTAGGTGAATAAAAAAAAAAATGGAAAAAGAAAAAGAAAAAAACTTTTTTTTTTAGGTTAAGTTCTTTGGTTTGCCATAGAAAAGATCTGGAGCTTGACGAGGCGTGTCCTTGTTTAATAAAAATGAAACACTAAGTAGGTTATTACAAGATAAGAAAAAAAAAACTCGAATCTTACAGCAGATCTTTTCGCATACCTATCTAAATTCAGGGTGGCCCCACTTTTCAGGCGCATTCATGCATCATCACAATAACGTCTCCAATCTAACAGGCCCCACACTATCAACTAAACTCCAACCCCTGTTGCATCGCCACAATGTTTCATTCCTGTGCCTCTTTTACAAGTATTTTAATGGAATGCAGACCAATGAACTCATTGCACTTGTACCCACCTCTACGTATATACCACCGGCAAACATGTTTAACAACAAAATCCCACCCTTTCTCGGGAGAGGTCTCTAGATGGTAGAAAGCTTTCTACTGTAATAGATTCTTCCTTCGGACTGCTAAACTTTGGAATTCCCTTTCAGTTACCTAATTGACTGCAGAAGTTTAAATGTAATATGAACAGACATCTCGTCGCTCAACTCCCCTAAGCATGGTCCCAAATAGTAGTCTCTTACATCAAAGTGATACTATGCCTTGTTTGGGTTAAACATGACTGGAAAAAAAAAATGATAACTTAATTTTTCTCATCTCCACAAATTATATTTGTAACCGTTTTTGAAGACCAATGTCAATACTTCTCATGCCTTCACTCAGCAACTGCACTGATCTGGCATAAGGATGCCAGCTCCGAGTGTTGTTCATACATAATCAAGACTGCACCATCCATCAAAGTTGGTACATGCCTTAACACCTTTAATTTTTAACCCCCTTAATTTTTTTTAATGGAAATCACTCCAGACAAGGCATGAAGTCACTTGATGTAAGGAGCTAAAAAAAAAAAAAATTCAGCGTTCTTCAGCCATTTTTCTCATTTTAACGTAACATATTTCACAAAACTTTTTGATTAAAAAAAAATTAAAAAAAAAAAAAAAAAAAAAAAAATTCAGCGTTCTTCAGCCATTTTTCTCATTTTAACGTAACATATTTCACAAAACTTTTTGATTAAAAAAAAATTTAAAAAAAAAAAAAAAAAAAAATTCAGCGTTCTTCAGCCATTTTTCTCATTTTAACGTAACATATTTCACAAAACTTTTTGATTAAAAAAAAAAAAAAAAAAAAAATTCAGCGTTCTTCAGCCATTTTTCTCATTTTAACGTAACATATTTCACAAAACTTTTTGATTAAAAAAAAATAAAAAAAAAAATAAAATAAAAAATTCAGCGTTCTTCAGCCATTTTTCTCATTTTAACGTAACATATTTCACAAAACTTTTTGATTAAAAAAAAATTTAAAAAAAAAAAAAAAAAAAAATTCAGCGTTCTTCAGCCATTTTTCTCATTTTAACGTAACATATTTCACAAAACTTTTTGATTAAAAAAAAAAAAAAAAAAAAAATTCAGCGTTCTTCAGCCATTTTTCTCATTTTAACGTAACATATTTCACAAAACTTTTTGATTAAAAAAAAATAAAAAAAAAAATAAAATAAAAAATTCAGCGTTCTTCAGCCATTTTTCTCATTTTAACGTAACATATTTCACAAAACTTTTTGATTAAAAAAAAATAAAAAAAAAAATAAAATAAAAAATTCAGCGTTCTTCAGCCATTTTTCTCATTTTAACGTAACATATTTCACAAAACTTTTTGATTAAAAAAAAATAAAAAAAAAAAAAAAATAAAAAAAATTCAGCGTTCTTCAGCCATTTTTCTCATTTTAACGTAACATATTTCACAAAACTTTTTGATTAAAAAAAAAAAAAAAAAAAAAAAAATTCAGCGTTCTTCAGCCATTTTTCTCATTTTAACGTAACATATTTCACAAAACTTTTTGATTAAAAAAAAATTAAAAAAAAAAAAAATAAAATAAAAAATTCAGCGTTCTTCAGCCATTTTTCTCATTTTAACGTAACATATTTCACAAAACTTTTTGATTAAAAAAAAATTTAAAAAAAAAAAAAAAAAAAAATTCAGCGTTCTTCAGCCATTTTTCTCATTTTAACGTAACATATTTCACAAAACTTTTTGATTAAAAAAAAAAAAAAAAAAAAAATTCAGCGTTCTTCAGCCATTTTTCTCATTTTAACGTAACATATTTCACAAAACTTTTTGATTAAAAAAAAATAAAAAAAAAAATAAAATAAAAAATTCAGCGTTCTTCAGCCATTTTTCTCATTTTAACGTAACATATTTCACAAAACTTTTTGATTAAAAAAAAATAAAAAAAAAAAAAAAATAAAAAAAATTCAGCGTTCTTCAGCCATTTTTCTCATTTTAACGTAACATATTTCACAAAACTTTTTGATTAAAAAAAAAAAAAAAAAAAAAAAAATTCAGCGTTCTTCAGCCATTTTTCTCATTTTAACGTAACATATTTCACAAAACTTTTTGATTAAAAAAAAATTAAAAAAAAAAAAAATAAAATAAAAAATTCAGCGTTCTTCAGCCATTTTTCTCATTTTAACGTAACATATTTCACAAAACTTTTTGATTAAAAAAAAATTTAAAAAAAAAAAAAAAAAAAAATTCAGCGTTCTTCAGCCATTTTTCTCATTTTAACGTAACATATTTCACAAAACTTTTTGATTAAAAAAAAAAAAAAAAAAAAAATTCAGCGTTCTTCAGCCATTTTTCTCATTTTAACGTAACATATTTCACAAAACTTTTTGATTAAAAAAAAATAAAAAAAAAAATAAAATAAAAAATTCAGCGTTCTTCAGCCATTTTTCTCATTTTAACGTAACATATTTCACAAAACTTTTTGATTAAAAAAAAATTTAAAAAAAAAAAAAAAAAAAAATTCAGCGTTCTTCAGCCATTTTTCTCATTTTAACGTAACATATTTCACAAAACTTTTTGATTAAAAAAAAAAAAAAAAAAAAAATTCAGCGTTCTTCAGCCATTTTTCTCATTTTAACGTAACATATTTCACAAAACTTTTTGATTAAAAAAAAATAAAAAAAAAAATAAAATAAAAAATTCAGCGTTCTTCAGCCATTTTTCTCATTTTAACGTAACATATTTCACAAAACTTTTTGATTAAAAAAAAATAAAAAAAAAAATAAAATAAAAAATTCAGCGTTCTTCAGCCATTTTTCTCATTTTAACGTAACATATTTCACAAAACTTTTTGATTAAAAAAAAATAAAAAAAAAAAAAAAATAAAAAAAATTCAGCGTTCTTCAGCCATTTTTCTCATTTTAACGTAACATATTTCACAAAACTTTTTGATTAAAAAAAAATTAAAAAAAAAAAAAAACGATTTAAAATTGTTTAACAAGTATCTCCTTAGATACTAACGTCCAAGTACATGGATTTGATGAATTGTTAGTTTATCGAGTTACAGACGCAGCTGGTGGCAGCACAGACATAGTTTCTCTATAGCTCATTCCCTTACACAGTCACATTCCTGACCCACCTCCCAGATAGCGAGGGTCATAAACTTTTACTATTAAATCTAGTCTTGACTATATTAGACTTGTTTCAGAATCTTTTGATATGAGGAGTGATAATTTTCATTTATTGTATTTAATAGATCGTGAAATACACCGACTCATGGGACAACAGATATAGGTACTAAGTAATATTCGGTTCCAACTCAATACTATTTTGAATTACTTAGGAATCAATGGTTGATGGAACGAGAGGGTCCCATTTGAAATTCCATACAAGTTCCCAAGTTCGGGGGCTACATCAGTCAAAATGTTGTGAGAATAAGTATATGCATGATGGTTGCTGCATCTTTCCAGATGATCGCCGTCACAGAGTTTTCCCCATTTCGTCCTACATACATACACACATGCATATACATATACACACATATGCATATACATACACATACACTGCTGATCAAAAATTTAACACCACTTAAAAATCTTTAAAAAAAAACAACTTTTTTTAAGGATAGATTTTAAACTCTTCCAACTTAAGATTACTAATACTACAATCTAAAAGGTTATGAAAACAAAAAGGTACATTCCGAAAATGTTATTTAAAAATTTGCATTTTTATTAAATTAGGCTTTTTACACATGATCAAAATTATAAGACCAAGGGTATAAATTGTTAGATTTATGGTAATTCTAATGGTTTTAGTTCAGTTAGAGATTAGCAATCACTGTGTAAAGGTGTTACCATACCTAAAGCAAGAAAACTAATCGAAGTTAAGCACTCTCGAATTCTAGGATTCCATAAGCAAGGTTTGTCACAGTGAGCGATAGCAGCTAAGGTAAATCGCAGTAAAAACTTATTTGCAACTTTCTAAAGAACACTGAGAATTATGGAAAAGCAAAATCCTTTGGTACGCCCCCCCCCAAATTTCTCTTGCATTGAGTAGGAGAATCAGACGGGTTGTTATGAATGACAGAGGATTTACTTCTAGTCAAATTAAGGCGGTTACAGATGCTGATTGCAGTCCAATAACCATCAGACGACACTTACAACAAGGCATGGTAAATAAAAAGTATAAATAAATTCTTCGATTGCTTCCACGTCACAAAGTCGACCACTTAAGATTTGGTCGTGAATACAAAACCTGAGACGTTGAGAAGTGGAAGAAAATCCGGTTTTCTGATGAGAAAAAATTCAATTTAGATGGTCCATCAGGCTTCCAGCGATATTGGCAAGACAAAAACATGCCCATTGAAATTTTTTCCACATGTGATAGTGGTGGAGGGTCCGTAATGGTATGGGGGTGCCTTTTCCTACAGAGGGGCGGTGGAGCTCAAGATGGTGCAGGGTCGTCAGACAGCAGCTGGTTATGTTAGCATGCTACAAAAAGCATCTTTGATGATGGAGGGTCATCGTTTGTGTGGGGATGGATAGTTATTCCAATAGGATAATACTGCAATCCATGCTGCAAGACGGACCTTAAGCTTTCTACAAGAAAATGGAGTCCAGTTCTTGGGACATCCTGCATACTCACCGAACTTGAACCTAATTGAAAATGTTTGGGGGTGAATGACAAGAGAGGTTTATCAAAATGGCAAACAATATTCAACAAAAAATGAACTTTGTGAAGCCATCTTCAGAAACTGGAGCAGGATCCCCCGCACCTTAACGGAAACCCTTATTTCTAGCATGCCCCAGAGAATTTTTGAAGTCATCTAAAGCAGTGGAGGTAGAACTCATTAAGTTTAATTGTTGAATGTTTTCATACACTTTTTGTACAACTTAATAGAATTTTTGTCTCTGGTCTTATAATTTTCATCATGTGTAGAAAGCCTAATTTAATAAAAATGGACATTTTTTAAATAAAATTTTTTGAATGTCACTTTTTGTTTCTATAACCTTTTAGATCGTAGCATTGGTAACGATAAGTCGGAAGAGTTTAAAAACTATCCTTAAAAAAAAGTTTTTTGTTTTTTTTTAAAGATTTTTAAGTGGTCTTAAATTTTTGATCAGCAGTGTATGCACATACATATGCTCATACATACATATGTACACATATGCACATGCATACATATGCACATGCATACACATATGCACACATGTGCACATGCATACACACGCACACATATGCACATGCATACACACATGCACATGCATACACATATGCATATACATACATACATATGTACACATACATACACACATGCGTATACATACGTACACACATGCGCATACATACATACGTATACACACATGCGCATACATACATACATATGTACACACACATGCGCATACATACATACATATGTACACACGCACGCACGCACATACATACATATGTACACACGCACACACATACATACATACACACACACACGCACATACATACATACACACACACACGCACATACATACATATGTACACACACACACGCACATACATACATATGTACACACACACACGCACATACATACATATGTACACACACACACGCACATACATACATACATACATATGTACACACACACATACATACATACACACACGCACATACATACATACATATGTACACACACACACACGCACATACATACATATGTACACACACACACACACATACATACATACATACATATGTACACACACACACATACATACATACATACATATGTACACACACACACATACATACATACATACATATGTACACACACACACATACATACATACATACATATGTACACACACACACATACATACATACATACATATGTACACACACACACATATATATATATATATATATATATATATATATATATATATATATTACTTAGGACTTCTATGCAATCATAAATTCCATACAGATTCCCAAGTTCGACAGGATGTATTTGAAGAAAACCGGGTACATCAGTCAAAATGTTGCGAGAATAATTATATACACACATGCATACATACATACATATATGGTAGCTTCTTGACAGACTATGGATACCCACTGTAAAGGTGCCTGCACATGGAATTTTTGTGGCAAGAGTTGTGTAATCTTCAACCACATCTCTCCTGAGTCGGCGTTGTTAAATACCAGTGACAAGTGGAGGTTCAGGACTAATAGAAACAACGCTGAGATAAGAAGAGAGCACATACAGCACCTACAATTCCCAAATAGTCACCCATCTAGCATTAGCCAAATTCAATGTTGCTTAACTTTGGTGATCTGACGAGAACCGGTGTGTCAACGTGGTTATGCCTTATATGCACACATACACAACTTCGAGATCAACATGATTGCAATGTCTACTACTACTATGTGTTATCTACACAACATAACTATGCGATAAGCAGTCATCCAGATAATGTTCTAAAGTTAAGATTTGTCCACTGTAACGGTACAAATATTATTTATGTTTCGGATTAAAAATGGACGGACATGTTTTTCACCTTGCAAATCAGATTTCCGTAAATATCCGCTCTGGTTCGATTGGCACCCAATGTAAACTGCTGGAAAATGCCAAGCACCAATCAAATCTTAAAAATACTAAGAAACAGAAAGTAAAATTTATCGGATACTAATTACAATTTTCAAAATAGTGGATATGAATTACAATTTTTTTTTTTGTAAACATGTAAAAACATTAAAATAAAATATAACCACCTATTGTTTTATTTTTTTATTATGGTTCTGAAAGTTGAACACATTTTTATTTATTTTCTCAGATGATTGAAATGTAAAGAATATAATTTTGTTAAGAGGTTTTATGATTTTAAACAGATAGCTCAAACATTTGATTGAACCCTGAAATTTTACAGATTCTTTTTTTTTTTTTCTTTTACTCACTTTCGCCCCTAACAGGCATATCACCACTTGTACGCAAGAGGCTACTAATTAGGACCATATCTAGGAAAGATTAACAAGATGTCAGTTTATGCTACATTTAAACTAATGCATATCATTACAGTCAGTATATATTGAAAATTGTGGTAAAGTAAAAACTGTCTTATCATCATCCATGTCAATGCATTTATGTAATTATTTGGAAAGCCTGCTTAGTTATAGTCACAAAATAATATCATTTCACTTAAAATGATGGTGTCGGTAGTAGAAAGGAAAAGAAAACAATAATGTGGAATTTTATAGTGAAGCAAGGGTTGCCTAATAACTAAGCTTCTCAATATATTCGTTTATTTCTTTGTAAAACTTGCTGAGTAATCTTCTGAAAATGACGTCCTTTTTTCAAAATAATTTTGTTGTCGATAGTAGAAAAAAAAAAAATCAAACACAGTAATCTGGAATTTGATAATGAAGCAAGGGATGTTTAATCACTTTACCGTGTCAATGTATTTATGCATTAATTTGAAAATCCTGCTGAGACATCTTCCAAAAATAATTTTTCTTACAATTATAGTGCCGATAGTGAGGAATGGAAGGAATTCAGTAATGTTTAAATTTATGGAAATTTATGGTGAAGCAAGGGTTGCCTAATCATTAACCAAGACAATGTATTTATGTATTAATTTGGTACAATTATTTCATACATGTGTAATACTCGTCCTAGGGTAGGTAAAATATTTTTTTTTGCTCGAAATAGCAAATGATACATAGACATTAAAAATTCCTCTATCCTACAAATAACAAATATGCTCCAAATCAACTTCAATTTTCCCATTGTTTATCCGTCCCGAGCAATTTTACAGATATTTTTTTTTTTTGTACTCATCTTCACCCCTAACAAAGCATATCACCACTTGAACGTAAGGGGCTACTAATTAGGACCATATCTAGGAAAGATTAACAAGATTTCAGTTTATGTTACATTTAAACTTCTGCATATCAGTACAGTCAGGGAAGCAGGTAGCAGGAAGGGAATTCCAAAGTCTAGCTGTTCAAGGTGTTACGAGGGAGGATTTCGAGAAAATAATAATAAAAGTCAACTGTTTGTTTAAAATGTGTGCTAAAGTATTCTAGGCAGTCCTAATAATCAAATCTCAAAAGTTTTTAATTCACAAAATAGTTTAAAAGCCAGAGTATAGTAATAGAAAGTTTAGAATGGTCTAGAAGGCCCCAGAGGGTTCTGCAATAATCGAGAATGGGTTGTGGTGCCATATAAATAAAGATGGAGAGGGAAACAGATCAGTTATCAGTTTGTACCCGTTAAGGGAACTCCGGTCTCTGATTCATGGATAAAGAATCCAAAACACAAAAAGGAAAATACATTCCCTCAACCCAAGGCAAGCTTGCAGAAACTGTCTTCTGGACTAGTGGTAAATACAATTTTGAAATTTTCTCATTGACTAAACATTTAAAAGAAAAATCATTATGTATTTCATTATTAATAGAGTGAATAGTCACTTGAAGTCTGGCCTGTTAGCGGTTCTTAATTTTGACTACCTTACTTCTCCCTCGTACCCTCCACTTCCTCGTCCTGGTTTTTGACCAGAGTTTCGCAAACAGTCATTTCTTTTTGTATTGATAGTAGTAATTCTAATCATCTGTATCTTTTGTTAACCGACCCTTTTCATTTTGTTTTGTTATTGTTGTAAATATTTGTTAACAAAACTTTTCATTTATTTCGTTTTTGTTGAAAATAAAGGAAAATATCATTTTCCTAAAATCATATTTCATATCTTTCATATATATATTTTTTTTTAATTGTTACATCTTTAAGGCAACAAAGCGAAGAACCTATTAGTATAGAAAGCTTTCTGGCATTTAGGGACTTCAACACCAAACTAATACATAATCACGTTACTTGGATTGATTTTTTTTCAGGAACAATTTTACAATAAAGTTGTAGTGTTGTTTTCTTTAAGGCGACAACGTTATCGTTCCAACCTGTATTTAAAGTTAGTTTGACAGGTACTTAAAAGTGGTAATGAGTTTTACAACAGTTATGAATGGTTTGCAGACCGTCTTGGGTTTGCGACAGTTGAACACTGGTACAGGTTATACAGTTGAGAGTTGGTTGGTTGCTTGCTTTTGTTTTACGGCATATCAACCCTTTTCGGGTTATTTAATGCTGAATCCAAAGATTTTGAAGAAAATTTTTTTTAATAGAATATATTTGTTGTTTTCACGTCGGTTTCTATTCAACCCATAGTTGGGACCCTAACAGGTACTACCACTCCGGGTCAGAGTGGACCTGGGAGCAATGGTAATTAAAGGGTGGCTCCACACTCCCCAAAGCCCACAAGCTGGGGCCTCACAACTGGATATAGTTTAAGGTCATATCCAGGACCCCCATTGAGGGGCTTTTACCCTCTGCAGGGGGGACAGTCGGCATATTCTAATGCCCCACCGACAGGGCCAGTTGAGAGTTGGAAACCGTCAAAGGCAAGTTGTGGCTCGGGAGAGATTATAGGACATTACGTTGTGAGTGAAACAGTCGCATTTGCAAATGATTCTCCAAGTGGCAGCTAGAAATAATAAAACGCTTATCTTTTGGCGATTGTGTTTTTTTTTTTCACTGATAATCTTCCAAAGCTCATTACTGAGTGAAAAATGTCTTTTTAACCATTGTTTGTTTGCTTTTTTTTTTTTTAAACGAACAATTCAAATTATTTCAACAATAAAAGGTTTAATAGAACAATGTATGCTTTTTTTTTTTTTTTTAACGAAGGCTGTTTTATAAAAAACATTTGAAAAAATTTGAATGTTTTTACCTTTGAATTTTCATACCTTTAAATCTTAACATAAAATTCGGTGTACATTTAAAATTACACTTATTTAAAAAAAAAAAAAAAAAAAAAATATTTATGATGTACGTATTTGTCATGGAACGAAGATGTAATATTCCAAAAATCATATGGGTTTGGCTAGTAAACGAAAATGCTTTGTTGTCTTAGTTTAACTAAAGATAAATTTATCCGTAGAGCACTTGATTAAAAAATGAATTGATCAACCAACTGATAAACACAACCACAACAGTTGAAGGTGTGGATGTTAGCGTTTAGAGGATCGATGGTGACACACACGCATACACACACGGAGTGCAACTAATATTTCCAGAACGTGTCAAAATTTGTGTTTTGTTTTATTTCACTTTTTATTATAGTCATGAACGCGAGTGCACTTTCTCAGCAGCAGCTAATATGAGAGGAAACAACACAGCCAGAAGACGATGACCACGAATATAGCTATGAACTAATTCTACAAAACTTTTTTTTTTGAACTCGTATAATAATGCATATGTACTAGCCCTACAAACTCTAATTTCTTAAATCCATGCGGAAACACAAACTTATTGAACGATGGAGATGTGGAGTTAACTGGCCTTGATGATACGTCTTAAGATTCATGTTCTCCTCCCTTTAATGAGTTGAACTTCATGCGATGAATCGCGGGGTTTGAACGTTTTGTGACGATTGTCTCAAGTCCAAAGCAACAGATTCACTCAGTTCTAAGAAATCAGGTCTTTTGTTAATGACGGAGTTTTGAACGGTGCTATCACATGCACTGTACAGGTGAGCGGTCTGGTAAATTGGTGGGATAGATGTGATGGTGCGGTAGGCAGTCCAATCTGTACAAAACTCTTTTGAAACTGAGGTTGTGTAATCTCAGGAGTAATGCTGGGTGGTTTCACCGATGCAGAGGTATGTCTGTATGGAGACGCTGCGGCAGTTAATGCTGGAGGCTTCCTTCAGGTTCCCAAGAGGTGCCCACTACGTTGTTTTCCAATGCACAAGATTGTAAGTTGATCACAGAGAGTAGTAATGTTCAACGCCATTAATGTGTCTGTGTACAATTCAGGAAAATTATTGAGGTACAGGTGGTGTTTGTGGAAAATGTCAGCTTATGTGTAAGTAGAGAGTCCTATGGTATGCCCACTTGTTGAAGCGATGAGGACCAATCAGGATCGGTAAGGTTCTCTTCTTTTTGTAGCACCATGTTTGCCAAGAAGATCAAGGAGAACACAAATCTTAAAACGTATAGTCAACACCAGTCAACATCTGAAAAAAGAAACAAATATGTTCTAGTGAATAACTCTACATAGCCATCATTGAGGTTGGCAGCGTTGGTGAGCAGGGTAACATGATTTTACACTCCCTATTTGGGCAATGGTGAAGATTTGATTTTAGTTCAAACACAAAGAAATGAATTTGCTGTGACTAACTCTACAGCCAATGTCACCCAGCAGAGAGGCATACTTCATTTATAACTTGATATTTTTTCTTTAAAATGACTCAGCAAAAATAATGTAAACAAATCGTGTTGAAAGAAATTTTTTTTTTTTTAATGTAGAAACGTGTGTATTTGGATTTTTTTTTTTTTCATTATTATCTTTTAATGTTTATTTTTGGCCAGAAAAATGAGCAGATTTGATTGGTTGTTTTTCCACTTCCTGAACAAGCATAATCAACCAATCAAATCTCTTGTGTAGGAGTATTAGAATAAGAGGAGTGAAAACAATCAAAATTGTGTTCAATATTTTTGTTTCTAGCAAAAGAAGAAAAAAAAAATTGATAAAAACCTGTAAAACTTGATTGTTCTGAAAAGTGTCTAATGATACAAAGAATTTTTTTTAAATGTCAACCAATAAGGGGGAGGAGAATTTTTCAAGGCTCTTGGATGATTTTCTAAACAATAATCAAAAGGGACCATTCTTATCAAGTGTTCTGTAAATGGCAAGTTGGTGGAAGCAATGAAATCAATGAAACTTGTTGCAGATAAGAAATTGAGCATAGAAATAGCAAATATTGATGGCATGTTAGGAGAGAGAGGTAGAGTGAGAGGAGGAAGGGGAGAGAGGTGGAGAGAAAGGGGGAAGGAGGGAGGGTAGAGGGAGATGGGAAAGAGAGGAGGGTGAAGAGAGACGGGAGGGGAGGAGAGGGGATGGAGGAAGGGAGACGGTAGGGGGATGAAGGGAGAGGGGAGGGGAGGAGAGGGGATGGAGGGAGACGGGAGGCAGAGAGGTGGATGGGAGACTGGGAAGGGGAAGGGCTGAACACAGAGAAAACGGGGGGGGGGGGGGATGAAGAAAGAAGGATAGAAGGGCAATGGACGGAGAAAGAGAGGGGGCGCTGGGCGAAAATGGGCGAATCCCCAGGAGAATCAAATTTTATATACTATATATTAAGTTATGAAAATATACATGGAAATTAAGCTACACAGAATTTCTATGTTTGATTCCCCTAAAGATTCGTCCGTCTCCGTATAGTGCCCTTCTATGCCTCTCTCCGTTTAGCACCCCTCTATCTCTTATTATTGATATCTTTCCTCGCGTATCTTAACTTCACCTTATATGTTAAGCTTTTTATTATCTCGATAAGTCTCCATTTAAAGAATCCTTCAATATTTCTTTGATCACCTGAACCGATGAAGCCCGGAAGCCATCTCAATTAAGAACAAAATAGGACAAAATAAATTAAACAAAATAATTTAAACAGATATGTACTAAAATATATTAAATAAATAATTGAAAAATTGATATTAAAATAAATTATATAGAAATAAGGATAGACAAGCTATGATTAAATAAAAATGAACATTAGAGATAATGTGTGCGGTCCTAGTTTTTCTTCAGAAAGATAAACAGAAAGCAATATGGCTGACGAGAGAGAGCCTAGCATTATTTACCATTAACTGGTTCCCCCTTATGTTAGGTACCAATGTTTTTCTGACCTTCTGTACAGTTTTAAATATATATATGTGTGTGTGTGTGTGTGTGTTGCAAAGAAAAAAAATATACGGCATATCTTGACCAATAATTGATATTTAAAGCGTATGGTGGGAGATGTCCTTTTCTCTTTGCTGCAACCTCTATCTCACAGAAGAGATGTTGCGAGTTTGTCTCTGCTTTATCGTTATTTTCATGGAAAGCGTTCGACTGAGCTTCAATCTATGGTCGCCCCTCGCCAAACTTTCACAAGAAACACTAGACTAGCTGAAAACATTATCAATAATTTTCCCCACTCTTTATCTGTGCCTAAACCTAAACAGATTCCATGATCAAAGCTTCTTTCTTAGAACTGCACGCCTGTGGAATTGTCTTCCGTTTTCCAGCTGTCTATAATATGGTTGTCTTCAAGTCCAACGTGAACAAGTTTCTGATGAGCCGTTCCACTTAAGTTAACAAATTTACCGAACTTCCATTACTATCGATTACTATATTGTCCTTTTGACTACTCTACACTCTTTAACCCTTATCCTTGAGTGGCCTATCGACCTTGATAAGTGGTGATGCCTATGTAAAAAAAAAAAAAAAAAGTGTATGGGATAAATTTTCCATTCCTTGCAAAGAAAAAAATATACGGCATATCTTGACCAATAATCAATATTTAAAGCGTATTACTTCAGATTCTTTTGCTGCATATAACTTGAAGTCACTCTGAGCCTCCACCAAACCTTTCAGGATGTGACCATCAGCATTCTTCAAGAGTTTTATCCTGGCAACAACTCGTTCTTGGTGTTGAACGCAGCAATGGTCGGTGTCTTTCCCAAGTGCACCTAGCACATAATAGTTCGTGGTGTTGAAATCAGGAGAGTTAGAGAGGTCAGATGTTGGAATTGGTGAAGTTCTCGGATAGCTATTTCTGTGTTTTCCTGGAAGTGTGACATGGATCTGCTGTCACATACGAAATGCCTTCAATAAGTTTCCAGACTTTTTTATCTTGAGTGGCATAAAAGATTCAAGGAAGACAGGGAGTCTGTAAGGGATGATGAGAGGTGTGGGAGGAACAAGGAAGTCAGAACAGCAGAGTTGATTGGCCAAATAAAGAATTTCATGAATAAGGACCGTCGTGTGTCTATAGAGACAATGTTTACAGTTTGATGTCAGTGTGGGAACTGTACACACTTATTCGCATGGAACTGAAGATGCAGAAGATTTGTATGTAGTTTTTCCCAAGGGTGCTCAAAGAAGATCACAGACCATTTGACCAAGATTGGCATCGAGACAGTTCCTCCCTATCCCTGCAGTTCACACCTTCCTCACTGTAACATTTGGTTATTCACTAATCTGAAGAAAAACTTTAGAGGCTGTCGTTATGAGACAATTGAGGAGATGAAAGAAGCTGGGATGAGAGTTATTGAAACGCTCACACAAGAGGTCTTCCATAGGGCTTTCCAGAAGTTGTTGGAACGGTACAACAAGTGCATTGCAGCCAGAGGAGATTACTTTGAACGGGACTAGAGTTTCATGTGCGTACTATCAATAAAAGTGTGTATACAAAAAAGTCTGGAAACTTATCATAAACCGCTTGTATCTCTACAATTATATATAAGGAACACTGTGTTTGTGTGAGTTTGTTGCCTATGGATTCCAAAACGGCTGGACTGATTTTTATGAAATTTCATAAAAATGTTCTTTATGTACCTGGCATTGTTCTTAAAAAGGTTTTGTATAAGAATGTCTTTGATAAGTATTGATAATTGAAAAAATCTGATGAAAGAAAGAAACAGGCGATTTGGACCAAAGTTAACAGTTGATGTAGCCCAACATTGCAAGTGCATTTGAAAATTTTTATTACCACACAAGCTGAAAGGTCTGACATATAAAATCAGCAGCAGGTTCTTTGATATGATAGGGGTATGTTCAAAATAAATGTTTCTGTTTAAAGCATAATTGGGCCATGATACCTGACTTTTGCACTTTAAACTTTAATTTAAGCCGTTATATATAAAAATAATATAAAATCAACAGTAGGTTCTCTACAGTGACAGTGCAATGTAAACTACAATGTATTATGGACTAAGTAACTGCAGGGAGACCTGTGAAGCTTTGTTCCAGTTAATTTCGTCAAGTAGTTTTTTTTCTCTAATGCACTCTCCACAGTGGGCTGGCAAGCAGACATATGGATTTTTAGCAACTTCCTCAAATCATTATGAAACCTATACATTTGAATATCTGAGAGTCTGAAGTTGCAACATAATGGGCTCATTTGTCTCCTAACTTCAATTATTTCTCAAAATATGCCTGTTTGAAGTTTGTGAATTTTTGTAAAACTGTGACTACAGTAATTTTTCCAAGGAGTAAATTTGGGTGCACTTGAATTGCTCAGAATTTCTTCCAGAAACCACTAAATATGTCCTATAAGCCCGTTGATGGGTCAGCAACTAAAGCAGACAATCGATTTGATTGAAAAAAAAAAAAAAAAAGAAAAGGCATCGATGACAATAAAAATATGGGAGTGTGAAACATTTGTTGATCATCATTCAATCCAGGGCAACATCGGATCTCCCTGCTAGTATATATATATATATATGAGAGAGAGGTGAGAGAAAGGGAGAAACGTGCATGGGAAAAAAATCAACCTCAATTTGGATGCAATGGCTACTCTCTTCAGAATCGATATTTTCAGAAATCTCCATCATGCATCGCATTAAAAATTCATTGCTCCAACTTCAATATCCAAAAATGTCAGCTGAATCATTAAGTAGCATGAATACCTGGCGTTGTCCCGGAATTACTGAGGACACCATAATTAACCGTTTCATTGTTATTTTTCAACTCATTTATTTGTCGTTATAGTTTAGGATGTGTCAGACACTGCACGAGTAAGAAAAGAGAGTGGTGGGGGTTAATCTTAGACCTAGGAACCTGTCATCTGGAAAAATGTTTCTGACAAAGGGGGAAGAATTACTGCTTTCTGTGCTGAAATCTATCCATCTAACGCTTATCGTTAGCTAGTTTTTGATCTTGAAATAGTATTTTTTTTTACCTCTTTGCATCAAGTGGTTTCATGTTTTGTCTGGAGCGATTTCCATCAAAAAGTTTGGGGGTTTCTTTTTTTTTTTTTTTAGTAATAGCCTATCTATGACATGCATCTTAATAGTGTTTATAAACCGAGAGGCCACTTCCTAGATTATAGCCGTGACCAACGGACCTCTATAGATGGGAAGCTTAAAAAATCAGTAGAAATAGCCCCTTACCCAAATGAAATGTCTAAAGACATAGTCCAAAAAAACTGAAAATTACCTAGTCTGATTACGAGACGGATAAATAGACACTTTTTTTCATTTATTTTTATTTTTGAGAAAAATAAAAATAAATTTTCGACACCAAAATCTCAACCACCAATAGCTATGACTAATAATATGCTACCTGAAAGCTCTTCGTTCAAACTCCTTGGCTTAACATTCACAGGCAACATGAATTGGAACAAGTAAATTGAGGACATTGCCAAGGCTGCTGCGACAAAAGATGGGCTCTCTCTACCATGCTAGAAAGTTGGTCACACCTGAAAGTATCTTATATCTTTACAAGGCCACCATTTGCCTATGCATGAAGTATTGCTGCCACATCTAGGCTGATGCATCTTCCACTAGTCTCTCCCTCTTAGATAAAGTCCAAAAAAAGAGTATTCAACCTAATAGGTCCTGCACTATTAGCCAAACTCCAACGTCTGTCCCATTGCCAAAATATGGTGTCTCTGTGCCTGTTTTACAAGTATTTTAATGAAATGTGCTCTGACAAACACAAGGTACTTATACCCCCTCAACGTAAATACTCTCAACTAACCCTCCAAACAGCAAAATCCCACCTCTCAACTGTACAAATCCATAGATACTGTAAGGCTTTCTACTATGATAGTTTCTTCCCTTTGAACTGCTAAACTTTGGAATTCCCTTCTGGGTCCCCGCTTTCCTGATTGTACTGACATGCAGAAGTTCAAGTGTAGTGTGAACAGACAGAGCTGCTCAACTCCCTACATAGTATCTCTGTAGATTTGGTCTCAAATAGTAGCCCCTTTCATACAAGCGGCTTAGGGTGACAGGAAAAGTACCTCTAAATAAATGTCAGTCAATAAATGTCGGTTGTTTCGCAAAGGAAAAAAGGGAATAGAGTTATTTCTTTGCTTATGTTCCTTGCGACGGAGTCTACAACGTGTTAGGTTTCTACATACTAACAACTACATTACACATTAAGAGGAGCGGTATTTAAAAGGTATTCGACACGTCAGAGACGGACAAAGATAGATGTGTTACGTACGGTGATCGAGGGCAACAGGAAAAGACCTGTAAAACAATGTCTCTAAATAAACGTCGATTGTTTCCCTGAGGAAAAAAGTGAGTAGAGTTACTCCTTTTCTTATGTTCCTTGTGATGGAGTCTGCAACGTGTTGGGTCCTTAAATATTAACGACTACGGTACACTAGGTGGCAGAAACATGCAATCAAGTAAAGCTTGACTGAGCTCTCACATATGTGGTTAGTCTTTGATGGTAGATTCGTGATTGGTTAGCCATCTTGTATGACCTTGCTCAAGACCACCGTACATAGGCGAGGAAAGAAGATGGTTCAATCAAATCAGGATAAACATTGATGCAATACCAATAGGGACATGGCTCAGTGGTTAATGACATTGACTGACAATTGTGTGTGCCAAGTTTGAAGACTGTTCGAATCAGAGAAACAATATCGTTTAGGAATATTGGTAACTTTCAAGTGGTCCCTTCCATAAGTACTAGTGATGGGACCATTCCTATATTTTTCCCTGATTCCGATACAATTACCAATTCCGTGCTAAATTCCTGACTCCAATTCTTTATAAATCTCTAATTATTTAACTATAAGATTATCATTTTCCCCGATGTTCGTAAAAACACACGTTAAATATGCAGATATTTTCCTAAACGTCAAAATACACTTGTAGAGGATGATCTATCGATTTTAGCTTTATTGGTATTTTAAAATCAATAGATATTTATTATTCTATGATTATTACCAGCAATGGAAGATTTTACTTTAAACAAAATCAAATAAAAAAAAAAAAAAAAGACAATTAATAGAATTGTTTTGGCATCGAAAAATAGGCATCAATTTTTCCGATTCCGATGCCCCCAAATTTTCCGATTCCCAATTCCAAGTAATCGTCCCAACACTAATAAGTACCTAATGTTTTTCTGTAAAGAATTCTAACTGAAAAGATATCAGGGAAATGAATACTAACAATAATCATTGGATTCATTTGAAATGAATGAATAGTGCTCAACCACAACAAAAAAGAGGAAACAGTGATTCAGTGGCTAATGACACAGATTGATAATCTGGGTGTGCCAAGTTCGAATCCAGTTCGTTCCACAGAAACAATTTAACTTAAGGAAGTTGGGCTCCAAAATCAACAGAAATTAGACCATTCTTGTAATGACCTGATCCCTGTTGACTGCATTCTAATACTGGTTCTGTGCAGTTCTAGGAAGTCCACCATCCCAAGTTTTGCCTTTTCTTTTAGAAGAGATTAGTTTATTGCTAATCACCAGGCGCCATCGCCGGGGAATACCGACGGGACTTTTTGCAGGTCAGAGTGCCCCTCCTCAGGGACATTGTTTTCTCAATCCCACTTTCTAACTTAGTTATTACAGTTCTTGCAGCGGGAAAGAATTACGTAAATACTCTTCAGGATGTTGGCAACCTTCTTGTGGTCCTTCCCATAAATACTTGATGTTCTTTTAGAAAGAATTCTACCTGGAAAGATATCAGAGAAACGAATGCCAACAGAAACAAAGAAACTGTTGGACTGAAGAATATAAATACATGAGCAGTCCTATCACCATTCCCCGATATGAGCACCTTATGCAATTAATAAACTAACCGTTTATCAGAGAAAAGGCAAAGCCTAGAAAGGTAGATGTTCTAGAGTTGAACAAAACCATGCATCCGCCCGTCAGCAACAAAGGAATGACATTGGCTAAGTAGTCAACGACACAAAATGAAAACATGGTGTGCCAAGTTCGAATTCAGTTCATTCCTGTAATAGAAATCATCACTCTCGCAAACGACGTCGTGTTTGCTTAGCTTGTAAAATGCCAGCAGAAAATCTAGAAAAGAAAAGACAAGCATATTTTTTTAGGTTGCTCATTGGTGAACGTATGCCATCAATATGTACACAATTGGTAACTGTTAAATGGGACAAATTTGAGTGGAGTTTTTTGTTGGACAGCTCAGAACGAGAACGAACGGTGGAAGATAATATCAAATACACGAGGATTTATTGCAAGTTGAGGAAAGAAAGGAAAAAAGATTTTTGTGCGTTGTATCGACAACAGGACGGTTTGACACTGCCAGTTTTTTTTTTTTTTTTTTTTTTTTTTGCTTGTTTTGTTCCCTTTCAATGTTATAATTCCACAGAAACATTTTCATTTTATGATGTCTGCAACCTTCGCGTAGATCCTCTCATAACCAACTAATACCTTTCAAGAAAAAATTCCAACTAGAAAGATATCAGGGAAACAAATTCCAACACTAATCATATCATTCATTCAAAATGAATGAAAGATGCTCAACAACAACAAAAACAATGTAACCATGGCAACAGAAAAGGGTTCATTACTGCTGATTAATGATGTGACTGGCCAACAGAAATGCTATTGCAAACTTGGACAAAACTGACCAACTGAAATGCTATTACAAACTTGGGCAAAACTGACCAACTGGAAAGCTATTTCAATTCAATTTCAAATTTGGGAAAAACTGACCAACAGAAATGCTATTTTAACCCTGCTCAAAACTGACCAACAAAAATGCTATTTCAACGTTGAGAAAAACTGACCAACAAAAATGCTATTTCAACGTTGAAAAAAACTGACCAACAAAAATGCTATTTCAACGTTGGGCAAAACTGACCAACAAACATGCTATTTCAACGTTTGGCAAAACTGACCAACAAACATGCTATTTCAACGTTGGGCAAAACTGACCAGCAAAAATGCCATTTTAACCTTGGGCAAAACTGATCGACAAAAAGGGCCATTTTAACCTTGGGCAAAACTGACCAATTGGTAAACTATTTCAAACTTGGGCAAAACTGACAAACAGAAACTATATTTCAAACTTGGGCAAAACTGATCAACAGAAATTATATTTCAACCTTCAGCAAAACTGACCAACAGAAATGCTATTTCAACCTTGGTCAAAACTGACCAACAGGAATGCTATTTCAACCTTGGTCAAAACTGACCAACAGAAATTCATTGGAAATGAATGATGTAAAACAGCAACAATGTAACCATGGCAACAAAAATGATTCATTACAGCTGATTAATTATATGACCCAATAAATGATTCTCTTTGTTTGTTAAAAGGTGGGATTCCTACCATTCGCATGTCTGATGGGAATACTTTATAATAATCGTAATTATATTTGGGTTAGGAAAAACATTTTTTATATAAACAATTATTTCTATTAGAAACATTATTCATTGGATCACACCAAAACCAAAAAAATATTTTGCTAATATTTTTTGTGAGCCTTTTTTATATTGCATAGAGAGCAACTACTAATACCACACACACATTATATATATATATATATATATATATATTAGTAAAACCTTAGGATAAGTTTTTTTCAGGTTACGATGTGGAATACAATGTTTTTTCTGGGCCCCTGGTTACGGTATTTGCCCCGCCTTATGGTATTATTTATAAAGTTATTTGATTATATACATGTGTATTTTATACTGTGCTGTATTTTATTACCGATTTTTAATGCCGTATCCCGGGGTTAACGGTTTAGTTTCCTCGATGAATCGCCTGTGATTATTAAAGTGTGATCGATGAATGAACCGACTATATTATGTTTATTTATACAAACATTGGCTACATATGTGCATACC
The DNA here is from genome assembly GCF_053919585.1 of Euprymna scolopes. NCBI lineage: Eukaryota > Metazoa > Mollusca > Cephalopoda > Sepiida > Sepiolidae > Euprymna > Euprymna scolopes. The sequence continues at coordinate 91,489,682 of NC_136509.1, forward strand.
TGTTTCAAAAGTGTTTATTTTCAGAGAGGCCACATCAATCAAGCCAAAAAGCGGAACTAAATTCAAGAACATTTTTTTTTTACATATCAAAGGTTGTTTATCTACTTTTATTAAATAAAAGAGGAATTACCAATAAAGAAAAAAAGGAAAGGAATTTATACTAATAGAGAAGGGAACAGATAAGGGTTGGTTGGTTGGTTTTGTTTTACGGCATATCAACCCTTTTCAGGTCATTTAATGCCGAATCCAGTGATTTTGAAGAAAAAAACTTTTTAATAGAATTTTTTTTTCTTTTTTTTTTTTCAAGTCGGTTTCTATTTAACCCATAGTTGGGACCCTACACTTCGGATCAGAGTGGACCTGGGAGCAATGGCAATTAAAGGGTGGCTCCACACTCCGCAAAGCCCGCAAGCTGGAACCTCACCATTGGATATAGTTTAAGGTCATATCCAGGACCAAAACAGACAAGGGAAAGAAGCAGTGAAAATAAAAAAAAAAACACAGAGGAGGGGGTGGGGGGTCATCAAAAGATTGAACAAATATTTTGAATCTATTTTTCAAAGAGATTTTTTTCATTTATATTAGCACTTAATATTCTCAAGTAACTCATCTAAGTATTAATGGCGTTAGTATACTTAGCGTCATCTCTTTTCTTATTAATGGTCAAGGAAACACTATTTAAAATTCGAGTACAACTGACCAAAGGAAACGCTATTACAAACTTGGGCACAAACGACCAACACAAATTCTATTTCAAAATTGGGCACAAATGACCAACAGAAATTCTATTTTAAAATTGGGCACAAATGACCAACAGAAATTCTATTTCAAAATTGGGCACAAATGACCAACAGAAATTCTATTTCAAAATTGGGCACAAATGACCAACAGAAATTCTATTTCAAAATTGGGCACAAATGACCAACAGAAATTCTATTTCAAACTTGGGCACAAATGACCAACAGAAATTCTATTTCAAACTTGGGCATGACTGACCAACAGAAATTCTATTTCAAACTTGGGCATGACTGACCAACAGAAATTCTATTTCAAACTTGGGCATGACTGACCAACAGAAATTCTATTTCAAACTTGGGCATGACTGACCAACAGAAATTCTATTTCAAACTTGGGCATGACTGACCAACAGAAATTCTATTTCAAACTTGGGCACAAATGACCAACAGAAATTCTATCTCAAAATTGGGCACAAATGACCAACAGAAATTCTATTTCAAACTTGGGCATGACTGACCAACAGAAATTCTATTTCAAACTTGGGCATGACTGACCAACAGAAATTCTATTTCAAACTTGGGCATGACTGACCAACAGAAATTCTATTTCAAACTTGGGCATGACTGACCAACAGAAATTCTATTTCAAACTTGGGCATGACTGACCAACAGAAATTCTATTTCAAACTTGGGCACAAATGACCAACAGAAATTCTATCTCAAAATTGGGCACAAATGACCAACAGAAATTCTATTTCAAAATTGGGCACAAATGACCAACAGAAATTCTATTTCAAACTTGGGCACAAATGACCAACAGAAATTCTATTTCAAACTTGGGCACAAATGACCAACAGAAATTCAATTTCAAACTTGGGCACGATTAATAAACAGAAATTCTATTTCAAACTTGGGCATGACTGACCAACAGAAATTCTATTTCAAACTTGAGCACGACTAATAAACAGAAATTCTATTTCAAACTTGGGCATGACTGACCAACAAAAATTCTATTTCAAACTTGGGCACGACTAATAAACAGAAATTCTATTTCAAACTTGGGCATGACTGACCAACAGAAATTCTATTTCAAACTTGGGCACGACTGACCAACAGAAATTCTATTTCAAACTTGGGCATGACTGACCAACAGAAATTCTATTTCAAACTTGGGCACAACTAATAAACAGAAATTCTATTTCAAACTTGGGCACGACTGATCAAAGGAAATGCTATTTCAAAATTGGGCACGACTGACCAACGAAAATACTTGTTTAAGCAAATCTAAACAAAAAACTTTCGTTAAATCTGCTAATTTGTAGCAATTTAACAATGAAAAAATACTTTCAAACTGAAACGCGACGATCGAATAAATTCTGCGTCTAAAAATGATTCATTAAATATTTACAAAATAATCGGAAACCAACAAGATTATTAGAAATGCCCATTTACAATGCAATCCATTCAGGTTGCCAATTTGCCTGTTGTGCGGACAGTGGGCGTGAGATATCGTTGGGGAATAGGTATGAATCAATCTTTTTTCCCCCCACCCTCAGCTACATGTGCAAAATAGACTCACAAGAACAGCTCATTAAGGCGGAAACTTCAAAACAATGATTTACAACCTTTTTCAAATGATTCTGATTTATCATTTGAATCGAGAAATAAGCGAGCAACTTTAGCAAAAACACGTCATTCCGACTTCCTGTTATAGAATACTCTCATGACCGTTTATTACAAATGCCTGTCGACATAGCGTTCATTAGTGATTAAGTTCGTTCTGTTCACGTGTTAATTGCTGATGACCTGGAGGAAAAACAGTAGTGCACATAGTCAAAGGTGGCTTTGTTGACTAGGTTCGAATGCCCAGATCAGCAGTCGTTATCATTTGATAGTATAATCATGAAACACTACTGTCAGTAGGTAAAAAAAATTAATATTTATTTAAAATTATATATATATATATATATATATATATATATATATATAAACTTTAAAATAATTATAACAATAATAATTCACAAAGATACAAGAATATTTGAAATTAGTTAAGATAAATACAGTATGATCGGAATCTTTGTAATGAGAAAAAAGATGGCAGTTTGTCCGTTGTATGAACTATATAAGTTGTTCATAATAGTGTTTTTCTATGTTTTTAAGGTAAATATCTGATGAGTAAGTGACTGAAAATGCAGCAAAGACATAATTTTGCCGATTGGATCTTTTAGAATTCCCGCACATAATTTTTTGTGTCTACACGAGAAAGATCTTTTTTTTTTTTTTGCCTGTAAAATGTTAAAGCTCAAGACTTGTGCAAATCAGCTATCCACGCATAATTCCACGCATAATTTTTTGCGTCTACTTATGCAAATCGGAAACTCATTATCATCTCAAGGACTTGTACAGATTAGCTACCCATTGGAAACTTTTCTGAAATTAAACATGCCTTTCAATTCAAATTATTCATTCTGTGGGTGGTATTAACCTGAATGATCGACCCCTTCATGGAGAGAAAAAATACGAAGATAATGAAGAGTAGGGAAAAAAAAAAAATTTTTTTTTAATAACAGCAAGTCTTCTTTTATGAATAAGTTATTTTAACAAAGTTTCAATAAAAAAAAAAAATGAATTTATTGATTTAATAAAAATTTAAAGCATTATTCGACAGACAATGTTCTTCATTTTTGCCCTGTTTCTTTCGAAACCTATTTTTTTACGTAACATTTCGCTGACTTCTTTATCCAGTGAAAAACCAATGTACATCGAAATGACCACAAGCTCCTTTTTCACACCATTACAACAATGATCATATATTATCATTATCGTAATGATATTCAAAAATACAAATTTACAAAGAGAGGTCACTCATATTTTTTTGCCAGGGTTGCCAGATCGGCCTTTTTAAAGCCAAATTTCATGAATTTGGCCTTTTTTTAAAAAGCAGTTCGGCCTACAAAAATTGTATTTGTTTTTTTTTTCAAAGTGCGAGATAGGGACTAACAACAAGAAGAATATTATATCGGCGGTTGGAGAGAAGATGAATAACAAACAAGTGAAGCATGCATGAACCCCCCCCCCCGGGGGTGCATAGTGACCGAGGCAAAAAAAAAAAAAATGACTAAGTTCAGCATTGCCTCCCCCCCACCCTCATTTAACCTCAAAAGTCCCCAGGGGACGTCCAATCCTGGTGAAAATGAACAAACAGTGCAGTTTTAGGCCTTAACATATGTAAATTTGAGTTCTGCACCATGCAAAAAAAGAAATGACTAAGTCCATCATTTGCCCCTCACCCCCACCCACCCAATTTAGCCCCAAAGTCCCCAAGGCCTTAACATATTTAAATTTGAGATGCAAAACTGCTGAATAGACATACACAAAAACATTTGGGACAAATATGCTTAAATAGTCCCAAAAATGGAGTCTTTTTATTAATACTAAAAGAGCCCCTAGGGCACACCCAAGAGTTATCGCCAAGTATCCATCCATCCATAGCCCTTGAGACCCTGGAGGGGCATAGGCCATCTACAAGTTTTTGTAGATGTTTTTGTAGTGAGGAGTCTGTTTTTTTTTTTTTTTACAGGGTGAGTGTGCTGGCCCCACGCCCAACCTTCCCAGAAAATACATACAGCGCCTAGCCTTCCCAAATGGTCACCCATCTGGTACTGGCCAGGCTCAACGTAGCTTAACTTCGGTGATCTGGCGAGAACCGGTATGTCAATGTGATTGTGCCGTACCACATTTGATTGTGCCAAGTATAGACAAACAAAATTATATAGAAATCAGTTACAACTTTTCAGAAAGTTTTATAAAAATCCAAGGCATCAATTGTTTTTAATAAGCACGAAAGTGTCAATATTAACCATTTTAACCCAAAAGGCATCCCTAGGGGAACATTCTGTTACATTTTTACTCATATCATGTTTAATGTTTCTGCAAAATTTCAAAAAATTCCAAGGCGTAGTTATTGAGAAAAGTGTGGACAGACGAATGGACAAGGGCGAATTTACAAGTCCACTCTCCTTTTGTCGGGGGACCAACAAATTTTCAAAATTTGATATATGTATTAAAAGAGAAACAAACAATCTAGATATTCAGAGATTTTAAAAGAGTATCTCCTACATCCATCTTCATACGTGGTTTCCACGTGTTATATCCTTTGGACTTATATATCTATATATTTTTAAAAAATTAATTACCCCCACATTTTGAGGCTTTCAATTTATGTGCTGACCAGCAAAATTATAGCCAGCCTGTTACTGCTTATTTTGAAAACTATTTTTCCTTCTGAGGAAAAGAGCCATCCTTTAAAACTCTACAGGGTAAGGAAACTTTCATTTGTATTGCTTGTGTCAAATAATAAATGTTTTAATTTTTAATCTACTTTGCATTGATTTTACCAAAATTTAAATTTTTCAATTTATACCAATGCACTATCCCGTATATTGAGATTTTTTCATCTGGTTAGGATCATTTAATAAATATTAATTTTAATATTTATATTCTCTTTAAGCTTCTCAAAATCATTGATTTTGTAAACTTTAACAGATTGGAGCTCAGACGAGCACTTGCAATGAAAACTTTTTCTAACAACATTTATTTCCGAGTACCTTTCAAATAAACTGTGATTGTGCTTCTACTCTCCGACCACTGCCCTCTTGAACATTATTTCGAACGTGTTATTGAATGTGTTGAATGTCATCCACACCTCGATCATGATCGTCTTCTCTAACATGATCATTTCTCTCCTTTTTATAGCCTTTCTTTTTCCTTACTGTGACGTCACTTTGCTCAGTATTTGCACATAGCCACCATACGTGCTCTGTTACTCAAATCAAATTTAACTTGAAACTCCTATCTTAAAAAATGCCACAGTCTTATTCTATAGAAGCACCATGTTTTATACAGTAGGACAAAAGCCGAGTAACTCTGATTTTTTTTCTCTCTCTTTTTCCCCCCAAAACAAGGCATATTGCGACTTGGAACATAAGGGACTACTATTTGGGATCGTGTCTAACAGGAGACTGTAGGGAGCTGAATAGCAAGATATCTGCTCACATTACATTTAAACTTCTGAAGGTTAGTACAGTCAGGGAAGCAGGAAACAGGGAAGGAATTCCAAAATCTAGCAGTCTGAGAGAAGAAACTATTAGTGTAGAAAGTTCTTTAGTATCTAGGGATGTCAGCAGTTAAGGTGTAGGATTTTACCGTCTGTCAGGTTAGTCGGGAGCATTCACATCAAGGGGACACAAGCGCTATGAGTTCATTAGAGCATATATAGAGCACTATTGCATCCCTGTGTGTAAAACACACAGGGATGCAATAGTGCAGCGGGAGCTAGGCTGATTGTGCGGGATTTAATAGACGAGATTCTTTTTTGAACTGTCTAAGAGTGAGAGACTAACAGTAGATGCACTAGCTCAGATGCTGTAGCGATATTTTATGCATGAGTGAATGGTGGCTTTGGAAATATATAGAATACTCTCTGACACGAGTAATTTTCTAGCACAGTAGAGGGAAGCCACCTTCTTTGCAGCATATATTTGTTTGAAAGTGTGGTAGATGGTGTCTCCACTTCAACAAGTTCAGATGGGAGTCTCATTCTGGTCTGACTATGGCAAAGACAGGCACAGCACAACTTTGAGAGGGGAAAAAAGGGAGAGAAGAATAAAGAGCCGAGAAGAGGGGGGGGAAGAAAAAGAAAAAGAAAAAAAACACAAAGATTTATAGAATGAAAATAACTTGGAGACATTCCACCATTCTTAATTTCCAGACGCTTTACGAAAAGAACCGTTTGTTGCTGATAGATCTTTAATGGGAAAAACAGAAGATGAAACATAACAGAGGTGGTCGGTGGAAAGGGGTGCCGCCGATGCAGGGACTGACTCAGGAGGGGATTGAACAAATGAAGGGAAAACATAGGTGGCGCCAAGGTGGGTGGAGGTAATACTCTTGAGTGAGGAATTATCGATTAGTTTTTAACAGAGCAAAAGTGATTTTTTTTTTTCTTTAATACTTTTTCTATTCCACGCATACAAAAGCGGCATACACGAGCAGCAAGAATCCCGACTGTTTGTCATTGATGCTTACAAATCTAAATTTGGTTTTTCCAACAAAGAGCAGGAAAATCTTTGCTTGGCAGTGTTTCGACGTTTCTAACCAAATTCGGAGACGTGGGGGGGGGGGTAGATATATTGATAAAAAGTGCAGAAATAGGGAATCACGGGTGTAGATGGTTCTAAAAAAAAAAAAAAAAAAAAAAAAAAAAAAAATGCATGCGTAACACTTACATCCTAATGGACTATTTTTTTTCTATCTGAACCAATATTCCTACACAGTGCTGGATTTATTTCATACTTATACTTGTTTCAACATTCACCCGGAGTGGTTGGGTCGGCTCCATCCAAAGCATTTTCCATATCCTAAACAAATGCTAACGAGGCAGTGGATACAAGTGTGAGCCAATCATAGTTTCATAGATGAAGGTTCAAGATCAACTCCGTATCAGGTTTCATTGTTGTGAGATTTCCAGCTGACCTTTGCATCATTATTACCAACCATAAGGTGGGGTTTAGTCAATAACTTTGTGGATGAAACCATCTGAATGCTGACGTCCAACATACAGCGCCTGGTATTCACAAAGGGTCACCCATCTGGTACGGATCAGGTTCAATGTTGCTTAACTTCTATGATCTAACAAAAACCAGTGCATCAATGTGATTATGCCACGTGAATGGGGTCTAGTCTAGAGCTGTCGGGCCAGCTTCATCCAGAGAATTTACCATGCTTCGAATGAATGCTGACCAGATTCATTACTCCACTGCAGCAACTCAATTCAAACTACTGAGATCAAAATCAGCTTTGTAATGTCTATGATTTACTATTAAATCGCTAAAACCCATTAAAAAGGATTATTTTCTGTCTCTCTTTCTCTCTATATATAGAGAGAAAGAGAGGGTGAAAAAATAATTTATATATATATATATATATATAACTCCTAGATCAATTTACATAGATTTTGGAATATGATATTTCTGTTCCATGATGAGTAACATACATTAAAGATTTTTCTGTATTTTTGTTTTCTTAATTAGGTTGAATTCTGGACAACAACCTAAAACTCCATCACTGTAATTAATACTATTTAAAAAAATAAATACTGACCAAATGCAGCAGTCCACCGCAGCAACTCAATTCGAGCTACTGAGATCAAAATCAGCTTTGTAATGGCTACCATTTACTATCAAATCACTAAAAACTAAAAAAAAAAATTCTATATATAAAAAAATATTCGATCAATTTACATGGTTTTTGGAATATGACATTCCTGTTCCGTGACTGGTAACATACATCAAAGATTTTTTTGTATTTTTGTTTTCTTAATAATGTTGACTTTTGAACAACAACCTAAAAGTCCATCATTGTAATTAAAATTTCATGGGAACATCAAATTCATAATTCTTAGTTATTTGTATATTTCTGTCAGGGGAGATAACTTAAGGTTTTTGTAGTTTTTGCAGTACATGTACCTATTTCAACAATATAGGTTGCGCTGACTCCATCCAGAGAATTTGCCATGTCCTGAACAAATGCTGACCAGGCGCGATGCTCCACTGCAGTAATGGATACAAGTGTGAGCCAATTATAGTTCGAGAGATGAAAGTTCAAGATCAACTCCATATCTTGTGTCATTGTTGTGAGCCAGGTTTTCAGCTAACCTTTGCATCGTTATTACCAACCTGAGGAGGGGCAGAGTCAATGACTTTGTGGATGAAATCACCTGGATGATTACGGCGAAGAAAATGACTAAACCAGCAAAGATGTTTTGGGAGGAGAACTTGCTGCAGTAAGGATACGTTGCAGTAAGAATATAAAAGATACGATGCAACAGTAGTGCCTAAAGCTTTCGTAGATTGCTTGCTGTCATCATCAGGTTTCATAGCTGTACAAAATCTAAATTAATGTTTTTTTGGATTTTTTTCCAGCAAATAACAGGAAAATCTTTGCTTGACAGAGTTTTGGTGTTTCCAACCAAATTTAACGACGGGGGTGGTAAATATATTGATAAAAACTGCAAAATACCAACCCTGAAGATTTTGTGAAAGAAATAATCTGGATGGCGACGAAGAACGTGACCAAACCAGCAAAGATGTCTTGAGAGGATATGTTGCAGCAAGAATAAACAATGGCATTCGAGATAAAATGCCGCCAGCGAACACAAAGGATGCGGCAAAATAGTAGTGATCGAACCCTAACCCGACGGCCAATGATGGAGTACTGTTGCCACATTTGGGCAGGAGCTAATAGAAGCAGTTTACCCTGCCTTGACAGAGTTCAAAATAGACTTTGTAGCTTGGTGAGGGATGCCCTTTTCTCTTCCCTGCAACCTCTTTCCCAAAGAGAAGACGTTGTGAACCTCTCTCTACTTTATCGATATCTTCATGGCAAGTGCTCGTGTGAGCTTCAATGTATGGTCCCCCCTCGTCAAACTTTCACAATAAACACTCGTTCAGCCAAAACTACTATCAATAATTTCCCACACTCTTTATCTGTGTCTAAACCTAAATGTAGATTCCATGAACAAAGCTTCTTTCTTAGAACTGTACGCCTGTGGAACTCTCTTCTGTTTTCCTGCTTTCCAGCTGACTACAATTTGATTGTCTTCAAATCCAATGTAAACAAGTTCTTGATGAACCGTTCCTCTAAGTAATCCAATTTACAAAATCTCTGCTACTTATAATTACTATGCTATAATCCCATGGACTAATATATACACACATTAACCCTTATCCTCGAGAGGCCTCCGGGCCTTGATAGGTGGTGACTCCTATGTAAAAAAAAATAAAATAGTGTGAACGAGAACTTTATGCATGCGGATTTGGTTCTTATTCAAAATTACACTTAATTAAAAAAGCAAAATACAGACAAATCGTTATGATGTAGATACTCGTAATGGAATGAAAATGTCATATCCCAAAAATCATGTAAATTGATAAAGTAGTTTTAGTCCTTAATTAAGAAAATCTAATTTTACAATTTTTATCAATTAATAATAAAATAAAAGCCGAGATTAAAGATTGAAGATTAAAGATGCCAGAAAGTTAGTCAGAGATTGCTACTATCTTCTCTTGGATTCATTGCAGGGATAATAAAGTTTTATCCTTAAGTGGCCTTTTCGCCTTGATAAGCGACAATTTACTAGTAATAAGTACAAAATTTTGAGAATTGCACTTCCTGTTACAGATAACGTCATTCACATGCAGAAGCAGCTAAGGAAAAAAGTAACCGAACATTTTTTTTTCTCTGCCTCTTGCTCTTATGCCAAAGATTAACCGTTTTAACTTTCAACACACTTTGTTTGTTTTTTTCTTTTATGGAAATCGCTCCAGACAAGGCATGAAGCCACTTTATGTAAAGAGCTAAAAAAGAGAGAAAATACTTCAAGGTAAAAAACATTGCCTCTATTCAACCTCGAAAAACAATGGACACCCACTGTGAGGATGACTGCGCATGCAACAAGAATCATCTGATTCATTTGAAACGTATAAATGATATTACGATTCTGAATTTTTTAAATGAAGATTTATTATTAATATTATTTGGATTCATGGACTACTGTTCCCATCTTGAGTGTTATTTGCACGTTAATGTAACCCCCAACCTTTTTCAGGTGTATTTTGTCGAACTCCGTAATCTTTTTGTCAAACTCTGGAATCTGCATGGAATTTCGAACAGAACCCTCTTTTTAATCCATGGGGGAACATGCTCAGCCTGGGTAGAAGACTGAAATAATTCACTATTGTATTTTGAGTGTCGCCTACACCGAGAATTGAACCTTCAACTTCTAAAAAGGTGCAACTTTTATAACTGAATTTTACCATGTACTCTATCTTGCAGACAATTCTACTATGAATTTTAAGAGCATTAAACTTATGCTGCCGTCGTGGATTAAATAAAATGTTTTGTTCAAAATTCTGTGCAGATTTCAGAGTTTGACAAGATACACCCGAAAAAGGTCAGAGGTTACATTGACCGAAACGTTATGCAAATAACACACAAGATGAGTACAGTAGTCCAAAGAATCCAAATAATATTAACAAATGATGTTTAGCCACACCACTTGAAGTCTGACTTCTGTGACCTTTTCTTGGTGATCAACTCAGCAGCAGTAGCTCCAATATAACTGACTTTTGAAAATCAATTGGGCAGCCGACATAATTTGCAGAAAATGTCAACTCAGTGACTGCATACTAATAGGTTGTCTAAGAGTTGATAAACACTGCAATTTTTTTTTTTTTTTTAAATTATTACAATGGAGGTACCGGGTATTATTCAGCTCAAAGTTAGATGGAAATCTGCCCTTTCAGAACAGCTCAAGAAAACCCATAGTGGAGACGATGCTGCTGGTTCACCAGCATGAACTCTCAGTAAAAAAAACTTGAAAGCAAGTTAGATGGAACTTATACTAGAATGCTCCGAGCAGTGTTAAACTTAAATTGGAAAACATAGCTGTCTGTATGTTTTTTTTTTTGTTTTTTTTTTAAGTAACTACAAGCACAAGTTCTTTTTTCCACTGGAAATCTAGTGCCCAACCATTAGCTAATCATTGAAAACCATTAGTCGTCTGTATGGTCGGCTGCTCAGGATGTCTTCAGTAATAAGAGAAAGAAAAACACGATATGCTGGACATTGCTACAGAAGAAAAGATGAGGTCGTTAGTGATGTGTTACTGTGCGATCCTAAACACAGAACCATTAAAGTAGGAAGACCCGCCAAGACGTACACAAAATTATTGACAGAAGACACTGGCTTACAACTTACAAGAATCTTCCCAAGGAAATGGAAGATAGTGAATTGTGGAGGGAAAGAGCCAATTTGGTCCGGGCAACCTGCCCAGTACGATGACTGCTTATCAAGGCACAAATACCACTCGAGGATAAGAGTCAATGAGTGTCAGGTGAGACAACACTCTAATGATTAGTAGTGGTAGTGGGTAAAATTTGATTATTTTAGATGATGGCTTAACAAAAACTTGTTTACATTGAACTTGAAAGTTACAATGTTATAGTCAGCTGGGAGCAGTCCCATGATATTGCATCCCATAGTTGAGAAGTTCTAGGAAGGAAACCTTGCTCATGGAATTTGTGCTTAGTTTTAGGCACGGACAGAGAGTAAGGATAATTGTTGAAAGTTGTTTTAGACAAACGAGAGTTTGTTGTGAATGTTTCATGGGAGTGAATCATAGATTGAAGCTCAGTCGAGCATCTGCCATGAAAATAACGCAATGTCTCTTCTGTGAGAAAGAGGTTATAAGGAGGAACAAAGGACATCGCCTACTAGATTTCAAAATTGGTTCTGTACCTTGTCAAGTCAGTAAAGGGTGCTCTGAGCAGCTTCTCCCCAGATGAGGCAACAATGCTCCATCTTATTTGCTTTAGATAGATTGTGTCAGGAGTGGGATAATGATCCAACCATTTTTCCATTGACCTTATTTAATAATTTTTTTTTTTTTTTTTTTTTTTTTTTTTTTACAAAGACATCACTTCTCAAGGCCAAGAGGCCACTCGAAGATAGTAGACAATTGGACAATAAAGTAATCGTTAGTAATGGAAATTCGGTAAATTTGTTAACTTATATGGAACGGCTCATCAAAAACTTGTTTACGTTAGACTTGAAGACAACCATATTGTAGTCAGCTGGAAAGCGGGAAAACTGAAGACAGTTCCACAGTTGTGCAGTTCTAGGAAAAAAGCTTTGTTCATGGAATCTACGCTTAGGTTTAGGCACAGATAAAGAGTGGGTGAAGTTATTAATAGTGTTTTCTGCTAGATGGGTGTCTCTTGTGAAAGTTTGGCGAGGGGGGGACCATAGATTGAAGTTCAGTCGAGCACTTGCCATGAAAATAACAATAAAGCAGAGACAAACTCACAATATCTCTTCTGTGAGAAAGAGGTTGCAGGGAAGAAAAAAGGACATCCCCTACAAGGCTACGAAGTCTTATTCTGAACTCTATCAAGGCAGGATAAGTCCTTTCTAGCAGCTCCTGCCCAGATGTGGCAACAGTACTCCATCCTTGGATGTACCTGGCTCTTATATAGATAGAGCATTGCATCAGCAGTGAGATATCTACTGGATTGATAGGAAAGTAATATGAAACAAATGGTTGCGGAGTTCAAAAATATAAAGCCTGGCTTCAACTTGTATAATTCCAAAATATCAGGTTCCTTATGTAAAAATCTTTTTTTTTTAAATCTGGGTATCACCACTTATCAAGGCCCAAAGGCCAGTTGAGGATAAGGGTTAATGAATGTAAGGTGGTAGTATAGAAATCGTTAATGGTAGAATTTGATTAATCATGGGGACGGCTCAACAAGAACCTGTTTACATTGGATTTGAAGGCTACTATGTCATATTCAACCAGGAAGCAGACCAGTGGAAAGAAGCTTTGTTCATGGAATCTGCGTTTAGATTTAGGCACAGATATTAGAGTGGGAGAAATTGTATATCGTGGCTGTTGCTAGTCGAGTGTTTTTTGTGAAAGTTTGGCAAGAGGAGACTATAGATTGGAGTTCAGTCGAGCACTTGCCAAATATTTGATTTAAAATATAAAGATTAAATGTTGCTTGCTGTTAGCAATGGAGAAGAAAATGGAGGGTTACCAGTTTTGAAGAGTGTAGATCGTTTAACATGTTAGGCCTTAGATTTCTAGGGGAAAAAAGAACTTGAGTTTTCAGTTACTCTTTTTTTTTCTTTTTTTCTTTTTTTTTACTTTTATTTATTTATTTTTTTTTTTTAACTCTTTCATCCTGAACAAAGCATGTTGCAACTTAGATGTAAATAGCTACTCTTTTTTTATATCATGTCTACAAAGGACTGTGGGAAGTTGAGCAGCAATATGTCTGTTCACATTACGTTTAAACTTATGCATACATTAAGGGAAGCAGAAAATAGGGAGGGAATTCTTAAGTCTAACAGTCTGAAGAAAGAAATAGAGCAGAAAGCTTTCCAGCAACTAGGGACTTTAACAATAGAATGGTACGTCAAGGGGAAGGGGCAAAAGTGGTACAAGTTCATCAGGGCACATCTCATTAAAGTGCTTGTAAAAGAGGCACAGGGATAGGAGAGACTTTTTTCATAGGCAACTTCATTGGCATAACTCGAATAGCGTGCGTAAATATTACACTGATAAAGAATCAGCAGAAGCAAATATCGTACATGTGCCTGACTTTGTCGTACATGAACAGATTTTGTAGCTTAGTGGGGATGCCCTTTTCTCTCCCCTGCAACCTTTTTCCCCACAGAAGAGACATTGGGAGCCTGTCTTTGTTTTATCATTATTTCCATGGCAAGTGCTCATCTGAGCACTAATCTCTGGTCCCCCCTCGCTAATCTTTCACGAAAAACACCCGTCTAGCTGAAACCACTGTCAATAATTTTCCCACTCTTTATCTGTGCCTAAATCAAAACATAGATTCCATGAACAATGCTTCTCTCTTAGAATTGCACGCCTGTGGAACTCTCTTTCGTTTGCCTGCTTCCCAGCTGACTACAACTTGGTTGTGTTCAAGTCCAACATAAACAAATTCTTGATGAATCGCCCCCTTATGTACCTATTTACAATGCCTCCCCACAGGACAGAGTTAGACACCAGGGTTGTTTTTTAACGTGGAGAAAAGGTACAAAAATAAAAAATTGTCTCAGTCGTGAAGGATTTCTCCACTGATAGAGAATGAGAAATGGAAGTGCTGCATCTGAAGAACAGCGCCCCCTTAAGTAATCCAATTTACCAAATTTCCATTACTAACGATTACTACAATCTTTATCCTCAAGTGGCCTCCAAGCCTTGATAAGTGGTGACTTCTATGTAAAAAAAAAAAATTAGTAAAAACCAATGCAAATGTGTTTAACGTGATCAAACTACAGAATAAATTCTACTGCTCTGATGTTGACCACAAGCCTTAGGTTATTCTTATCTTATACTTTAAGGGCGAACTAAGGAAAACCGACAGTTGGATTTTTGACAGCTATGGGAGAATGTAAATGCCGAGATTTTTGGGTATTCATTGCGATGTTGTCGATAATTCCATTCTGTTAATTTCTTCACACAATTACAAAATACTAAGTCTGCTGACTCTTTGGTAATTAAAATATCTGACCGACTGTTTCAGAATTTTTGAGATGAGGACTGATTATTCATATTATTTGGATTCTTCAGACTACTGTTCTCATCTTGTGTGTTATTTTCATAACGTTTCGGTTGGTGTAGCCTCCGACCTTCTTCAGGTGTATCTTCTCAAACTGAATTCTTTCCATCAAACTCGAGAATCTGCACAAAATTTTGAACGGAAATCTTTATTTGATCCATAGGGGTAGCATGCTCTCGTTCTGCAAGAATCCGTGGCATAGTGGATAGAGTACTTGGTAAAATTCAGTTGTAAGTTAATCTTCTGAAGTTTAATAATGACGCTTTGGCCTTTTGGTCAAGATCAAAGTGTAGTATCTGTTCTTCAGATGCTGCACTTCATTTTCTTGTTCTCTTTCGGTGGAGGAGAAATCCTTCACGACTGAGACAATTTTTATTTTTGTACCTTTTCTCCACGTTAAAAAACGACCCTGGTGTCTAACTCTGTCCCGTGGGGAGGCATAGTAAATAGGTACAATCTTCTGAAGTTTAAAGGTCCACTCCTCAGTGAGGGCGACACTCAAAATATAATTTCAAATTGCTTAGGACTTCTACTCAGCCATGGCTGACAGAACGAGAACATGCTACCACTGTGGATTAAATAAAGGGCTATGTATAAAAGTCTGTGCAGATTTATGAGTTCGGCAAAAATATTCCTGAGTTTGACTTTACAAACCTGAAGAAGGCCGAAGGTTACATCGACCAAAATGTTCTGAGAATGATACTCGAGTTCATCGTGATTCTTAGAATTCCTGCGAGTCAGACTCAAATTCCTTCCAAAACCTCCGATTCCGAATCTGCAACCGTGCAAATAACATCCGGTAATCTTGCCGAGTCTTTAAATAGATTTACAATTTCACAAAAAAAAAAAAAAAAAAAAAAAAAAAGTCTATAAATACAATTTAGAAAAGAAAAAGAAAATCTTATCGTCAAATTTCTATCAAAATTTGGTATTAGATTTCTTCAAAGTGTGTTTGAATTCTTTGCTGAAAATCGAAGATGCCTTTAATGGAAAAATGGAAGTAGACTAAAATAGGGAAGGGGGGAGAATAAAGTTCTTAAAGACACCGAGAAAGAAAAGATCTGTTATTTCTTTGAGTGCAAATATTCGGGGGGGGGGCGGTCATTAGGAATTTCATAGTTTTTCTAAGGTTTGTTTGGTTTTATTAGCAGAGATTTTTTACTTTTTAAAAAACTTAAACCCAAACAAGGCATATTGCCACTGGAACACAGGAGGCTACTATGTGGAGCCAAGCCTACACGGGCACTCTAAGTGGGGAGTTGAGCAACGAGATTCCTGTTTGCATTAAATTTCAATTCCATTAAAGTGCTTGTAAAAGAGGCACAGGGATGGGAGAGATTTTTTTTTTTTTTTTTTTGCAGCATTCATTTGCAGCTGAGAACTACTCTAAGAAGCGTGAATTAAGGAAAAATGAGTTGAATTCTTCGCAGTTAAGGAAATTCCAAAGTCTGGCAGTTTGAGGGAAGAAAATATTAGAGTAGAAAGCTTTCCAACATCTATGAATCTCTACAGTGAAGGGATGAGATTTTGCTGCTTGTCGAGGTGTATTTACGTTCAAGGAGCACAAGTGCTATGATTTCATCAGGGCACATTCCATTAAAATACTTCTGAACAGTCACAGGGATGCAACATCGCATAGATGGGACACTGATTGGAGCTTTGTTGATAACCCTAACCCGTCTGCCCCAGACAGCTGTGGCAAACCAACTGACCCGTTGGCCCCAGATGGGTTTGGTAAATCGACCTACCCATCTGCCCTAGCAGAGTGTGGTACACTGCCCTACTTATCAGTCACAGACAATTGCAGCAAACCGACCGATCCATCAGCCTCCAGCAAATTTACCCACTCCTTAGCCCAAGATGATTGTGAGGAGAGACATCTCCATTTTTAAATAGATGTTCACTTTTTAAGAACAAAGATCTCTATAGTTTTTCTTTTTTTTCTTTTTTTAATTTTTGACGTTTTTCATATTCTTTCACCTGACTCTTTAAAGCAATAAATTTGCTCAGATTCCAAAGCAAAACCCCTGAACACAAATTTGAAGTCAATTATTTAACAAAAATTCAAAATGCTTATCTTAACAGGCACAGAAATAATTTCCTAATTTGCATAATAAATATTTTCAAACACTCCTCCACTTTATAATAAAGAACAACGTGCATTAATCTGTAAGAAATTATATATATTATTTTTAAAATATAATTATCCACTGACACATGCCTCGTCGTCCACGACTCACCAGAGTGGCTCGTGGACAATGAGGCACGTGTCAGTGGATAATTATATTTTAAAAATAATATATATATGCCGCTCCTCATTTAGGGGGTACCAAATTGGTCAAAGGGAAAGTTGTTCCCAACTCACATTTGGGTAAAAATGTCCTTTTCGTATAAATAATTGAATTCGTTCAAAGAGTATCGCTAACAAAAACAAATAAAAACACACACACAAATATATATATATATATATATATATATATATATAAAATGAAATATGTATTAGATACGTTTGAAACCAAAACAACGCATTATTACAAAATAAACATGTATTTATTTTGTTTGAAATTTATATCGAAATTCATAAATATATTTCGAAGGTAAACTTCATCTTCAGTATGTCTTTCTTTTTTTCTTTTTTTTTTTTGCCATGTTGTTGTTGGAGCATAAAATCAGCAAGCAGAAGTCGATTTGGTGTTTTCACGATAGTCTTTTCAAGTGTCGGAATGGTACGTTGGTCACGCAAAATTTACGTTAGGGCTTGTGTTCCTTTTATAGAAGCGTTGGTTGAATCTGAATAAAGTGAAATACGTATTAGATAAGGAAAACAAACCCTAACGTAAACGGGAAAACTTTGAATCGTCCCATCACTACTGCAAATCCATAAGCTCTCTAAAGTCCTTAAAAAAAAAAAAAAAAGTCCGGTTGAAATTACTGCGCTCTATTGTTCAACTGATCATTGTGTAACCAAACAACCTCATTCAGGATGGTCTTCCACCAAAGGAAACAAACATCAACATGGTTACTAGTAGTAGTAGTAGTAGTAGTCATGTTAAATACAAAATGTAATGTGACCAATCAAGAGAATGCAGTTGTTAGGCAGTTAAACAGGAAGAGATCAGATACCAACGATATGAAGGAGTGGGGGTGTTTTCGTGCAGACAGCAATTCACTATGACGAATTTAGTGTAAACAATTGGAGATCTCATTCAAGAAATAAGCTCACACACACATATATATATATATATATATATATATATATATCACATACATACATATATACACACAGTGTAACCCGGATAGAAGAGACACCTCTGGGTCATACGGCTTTCTTATATTTGTGTTACATTGTACATTAACACAGGCTATAATTTGGGGCTAGAGAAAACCTCTCATATCCGGGTTACACTGTGTGTGTGTGTGTGTGTATGTGTGTGTGTGTATAATTTTTTAAATATAATTATCCACTGACACCAAATTGGTAAAAGGGAAAATTATTCCCAGCTTGCATTTAGGTGAAAATGCACTTTCGTTTAAATAAATGAATTCATTCAAAAAGTATCGCAAAAGAAAAACAAATAAACACGCACACACACACACACACACTTTATTTGTTTTTACATAAGCAGTAATATGTTGCTACAAAGTCATGAGCATGTTCCGGTCAGCTAGTTACCAGTAACTAGAGACCTCTTCAGGTGATACAGCTTATACGAGAACGAGTTTGTAATTAAAATATCAGGTTTTCCTCGTCACAGGAAGTTAATATCAGGAGGTTCCGTCAAATGTTGTGAAAAATAAAATTTGGTTGTATATAAATAAGACCCAATAGGGGTGTGGATTTGAGCCTGTGTTAAGATATAGGAATGAATGGGAAAGTGTGGGGGTTAAAGGTCGAGGTAGAGGTAATAGAAGACTAGAAAGAAAGGTGTTTGTATGTGTGTTTGATGACCGCCCTCAATTTTAAACATACTAGTGTGTATAGGTTCAAACAGTAGCGTAATCGCTATCTCACAGAAGAAATGTTGCGAGTTTGTCTCTGATGTATCGTTATTTTTATGGAAAGTGTTCGACTGAGCTTCAGTCTATGGTCACCCCTTGCCAAACTTTCACAAGAAACACCCGTCTAGCTGAAAACACTATCAATAATTCCCCCCACTCTTTTTCTGTGCCTAAACCTAAACGTAGATTCCATCAACAAAGCTTCTTTCTTAGAACTGCACGCCTGTGGAATTGTCTTCCGTTTTCCTGCTTTCTGGCTGGCTACAATATGGTTGTGTTCAAGTCTAACGTAAACAAGTTCTTGATGAGCCGTTCCATATAAGTTAACAAATTTACAGAATTTCCATTACTAATGATTACTATATTGTCCAATTTCTACTGTACACTCTTTAACCCTTATCCTCAAGTGGCCTCTTGGCCTTCATAATGTGGTGATTCCTGTATAAAAAAAAAATGTCTAACTATCCAACGAAATAGACAGCAGAAACCGGAAGTCAAGCAGCCAATCTCGACTACAACCGATTTGTTTTCTTAAATTTGAACTGACGTGTAAAAGAGAATTGTTTGAGAAACCGGGTATTGAAAGGCACTACAGATAATAAATATATATCCACCCCGCCACACAACGTTTCATGAGTAAAAAAACCTTTCACTCTGTTTCCATAATGAGATGTTTTCTTTTTTTTTTTCTTATAGCGATTGATAGCTTTATTTACATATATACTTTCCAGTTTGAGACGTTTTATCTCTTCTTTTATAACTTCAATGGTTGAGACGTTATATTAAATGAATACTAGAAGAATACGCTTACCAGGACAGATAAAATGAATTCTGCAGAGCAAACAGTTTTGCGCTACGAAAATTAAAATCAAGCTTTCTACTCTAATAGTTTCTTCTATAGGACTGCTGGACTTTGGAATTCTACCCCAGTTTCCTGCTTCCCCGACTTTACTGACATGCAGAAATTTAAATGTAATGTGAACAGATATCTTGCTTTTAAATTTCATACATAGTGTCCCTGAAAATACGGTCTCAAATGGTAGCCCCTTACATTCAAGTGGTAATATATCTTGTTTATGAGTGATTAAGAGTTTAATCTTCCTAACCCTACATGGCTGATATATCAGCAATAGCAACATAGCAACGTAGCTAAAAAGACGACACGGACGGTATTTTGGCTTGCTAATCGTTTTCTTATTATTTATATGTGGACTAGCTGGGGTGCTCAGTGTTGCCCGGATGTTTGGAGGTGTGTGTTGAACAAAACAAAAAAATGTGGCAGTAGGCAGGCAGGCTCAAACCCGTACCGCAAATGAGGAAAAGAAAGTGAAAAAAAGATGATAGTGAATTGAATGAGTTGGTAATTAAGTTTTGCCCGGGTGGAGGATATTGGCACAAGGACGGAATAAAAAACAAAAAGATAAAGAGAGAGAAAGGATCGAACTCGAAAACGTAGGGTAATTAGTCTTCCTCGCTAACCATTATGCCACAGCGGATAGTGAATTCAAGGAGTTGGTAATTAACTTGAGAATCGTAGGAGTCGACGCAGAAATGAAAGTTGCTTTTAAACCTGGCCGAGGGCCAGTTAAGCTTTCTGCTTTCTGTCATGGTATTTAATTGCTTCCTATCAAAAGCAAATTAGACACTATGTCGTTTATAATGTGGGGGGAAAAGCAGCTCTCCCCAAAAAGGGAGCACTCTGGCAGTATCCGAATAAATAGTAATTGTCTCAGTACGAAGGGTTTCCCCTACATTGACCAAGGACGAATTACAGAAGACCAGGGGGTGTGTTTGCTTCGATTAGTTTCACTTTATTTATATGAAAAAGACAAAAAAACAATGAGGGAATTTTTTAAAACTTGATCAAAAAAAAAAAAAAAAAAGATAGAGATGATGATCGTTTGCGAATCTGAGATATTACGGTCTAGGAAGTACAAGAAAACTTCTGGAAACAAACCGACGCGAGAACCCACCACCCAAAAAGCCTTTCATGGACATACACAAAAGCTTGCGCCCATTTGTCTTTTATATATTAGACTAGCGGGGGTGCTGGGCGTTGCCCGGGTGTTTGTAGGTGTGTGGAAAAAAAAGAAAAAATGTTAGTAGGTAGGCAGGCTCGAAACCATGACGTGCAGGTGGAAAAAAAAAGTGAAATTTTGCTCATGGAAGCAAGTTCCGGTTAGGGTTAGGTACAGAAAAGGAGGAATGAAAATTATTTACAATGGTTGCTAAGAGAAACGATGAGCTTCATCTAGTACCAGATTCATGATAATTAAAAGGATATTATGTACTAACGATTCCCCGCTTAGCAAGTCCCAAAAACCACTAGAGGATAAGGGTTAATCAGTTTCACATGTGAACGGTGAGACACCAGAGTTAGTTTAAGTAACAATGGTTACAGCTGGACAAAATTTGTGTAAGAGGACAGCTCAACAAGATAATTTTTAAATAATAGGTGTTGCATATGGCGGCACCACCATTTTATTACATAAGAGAACATCCTCTCCTGACTTTCACGAAAAACACCCGTCTAGCTGAAGCCACTGTCAATAACTTCACCCACTCTTTATCTGTGCCTAAACTTAAACGTAGATTCCATGTACAAAGCTTATTTCTTAGAACTGCACGCCTGTGGAACTCTCTTCCGTTTTCCTGCTTTCCAACTGACTACAATATGGTTGTCTTCAAGTCCAATATGAACAAATTTTTGATGAGCCATCTCCTTTAAGTAATCCAATTTACCAAATTTCCACTACCAACGATTACCACATGTTTCCTTTGACCTCTGTACACTCATTAACCTTTATCCTTGAGTGGCTACCACGCCTTGATAAGTGAGGACTCCTTTGTAAAAAAAAAAAAAAAATAAAAATAAAAAAAAAGGACAGCTCAACAAGATAATCTGAAATACCGGGTGCTGCATATGGCAGCAGCGCCCTGCAAAAACTAACGTCATCAAAATCGGCCGACAATCACAAAATAAAAATATAAAAATTACCCTCGATTTAATGAACATCAGATTCTTAACGTGAGAAATATGCGAATGCTCAGTGTGTGTGTGTGTGTGTGTGTGTGTATGTGTGTGTGCGCGCATATATATAAAAACAGGTTAATATTTTTCAGTGAAGCGGCCAATAAAGTTTTAATAAGGTTAATGTAAGAATGCTCAATACCGAATTAGAGTCAGATATACTTTTTATTAGTTTTACATAAACATTAATATGTCACTACACATTTATGAGCATGTTTCAGTCAGGCAGTTACAAGTAACTAGAGACCTCTTCAGGCGATATTGCTTGTACACAAGTTTAGTCAGTACATTTTGGCTAACCGAAACATGCTCATGAATGTGTGATGACATTAATGCTCATGTAAAACAAATAAAAAGCATATATATATATATATATATATATATATGATGAAAATTATGGAAATAATATTTCAACATCATGGATAGACGAAATAGGAACAAACCAAAATCATGTTCATCAACGTTTTGTCTTTATTTGAAGACTTCCTCAAGATGATTGATTTGAGTAAAAAAAACAACAAAAAAAAAAAACAATTGTCCTGCCATATATTTTATACAACATATATAAAATATTCTAACTTCCAGTTGTTGAATACTCTCTGACTGTTTACTATGATGCCTGCCAACATGGCACTTATAGACTCTTAACTTCAATTGTTGTGTTAATAGCTAGTGGCATTTAGGTAAAGATCTTAGCCCACACGGTCAAAGGTACATCTTGTTGTTTACTTTTATGAGCTTGCTGCTATCCATCAAGAACTTCTACCAGACATGAGCACACGTTCATTCCTATTGACCTTTATCAGGTTCATCAACTTATTTGGTGTACCTTCAAATTTGTACTCCGATAAAGCCAAGTCATTCTTAGCATCGGGCATTATATTATCAGACGTCTCTGACGAATTTAAGGAACATTTCAAGCCTACTTCTATTAATCCCCTTACCATCCCCTTCATTCCGCTTAGCAGGGGTGGGGGGCACGGAAAAGGTTGATTAAAACTGTTAAAGTGTTTGAAAAACTAATGGGTAGGAGGAAGGTTGGTTATTTTGAATTCCCAACCGCCCTCTCAGACGTGCAAACGCCGGAAATGATATGCCACTCGCGTTTATTTCAGCATCGGATAGAGGTCTTGACATTCTGACCCCTATCCACTTTCTGCAAACAAGTTATCACCCCCCCCCCACTTGCTAATCAACAATTACGGTTCCAAGGAACTGTGCCCAGATCCTCCTAATGGAACTACACTTCTTCGTTTGCTTGAACTAAGGGACAAATTTATTAACAAATTTAAACATATTTGGCATAACGTCTTCTGTCCTACTTGTTTGGTTGCCAATGACGGACCAGTCCCTATGATGTGCTGTGACTCATGTTTCAGTTGTAGGAGATTAATCAGCAAGACACCTTGAGGGAGTGGGTTTGTCTGAATTGTTGCAATATTTTTGCCCTATAATGGGGTATGATCCCGCACAGTTGGGAGATTCTATTTATAAACGATGCTGCTAGAAACTGATGAATCAAATTACCAACAAATCAGAAACCAGAATTGCTCCATAAATATTAAACCTTTCTGTAACTTCGCATATGTTTTCTTCGTGTCAAACAGGAAGAATCTTTTGGATTGGATTCCAACTTGAGAACTGTCTACTGAGAAGCAGTCACCTCCAGGACTTGTGTAGAACAACTAACCATCGGAAACTGTTCTGTATACTGAGAAGCAGTCACCTCCAGGACTTGTGTAGAACAACTAACCATTGGAAACTGTTCTGTCTACTGGGAAGCAATCACCTCCAGGACTTGTGTAGAACAACTAACCATCGGAAACTGTCCTGAAACTAAACATGGCTTACACTTCTCGATAAAATTTAACAATTTCTTATATTCCTCAATTGTGGTCATTGACTTGAGATAAAATCACGTTTTTCTTATTGTTAATAACTGATCTTGACAAACTAGATTTATTGCATATAATATTAATATGATATTTATAGATATTTTCATATTTTTATATAAATTCAGCTAACAGCAGCCAGAGACAAATATTTAAATTCAATAATGATAATTAACTGTATTAAAAATGAAGTCCCTCAGAACAACCTTTGTTACCTGTCAGTTATTGACAGTTTTAAATTACCTCATTCTAATTAGAAAAAAGTAATGAATAATCATTACTTTTTTCTCCTTTCCTTGGCAGTGTGGGAGAAATTCTACAATTATAAGCAAGCCCCTCATTGGCCTCGCGCTGTCATTGTTTAAACCAATCAGATTGGTCGAGATTTTAACTGCCGAGTGATGGACTTGGGTTTTTGAATGCCTTTTCTTTTTTAGTTCCAGTAACAGCAGCCGTTGAAGAAACACGGAACTCAACTCTCTCTGGATTTGAGGCATTTGGCGGCTCTATCCCTCGTCTCTTTGAGACTTATTTTAAAGCTTAAATGATTAGGCTAAGTTATTATTATATATGTCTCACAGAGACTTTTTAAGGTCAGAATTATTGACCTGTCATTAATGAAAGTTCTTTCAAATAAACATTCTGTTGGAACTTTTCTGATGTCAACTCTAGTCAAGAATTGAATCCAACACCAGAAGGCATCATGCCAACCCATTCAAACAGCTGTAATTAATCTGATCTTCGAACAGTGCTGAACCCGAATTCCAGTTTCTGATGAAAATAAAAGGACTATTACCTTTCGAGGTGTTACCAGCTCTACTCGGAGGCAAAATAAGCATTTCCTTTTTTTTTTTTTGCAAAAAAGAATGAAGAAAATTTGTGTCAAATTTTAGAGGTATGCTTTGTTGCAATTGTTGATTTTTTGTCACCGTCTTGGAACTCAAACAGGTGAGAAGAAAATTCTTACAATACATCAAAGACTTTTCTATATATTTGTTTTAATATATGTTGAATTCTGGACTTACACCGAAATTCATAATTGATACTCGTTTCAGTACTTGTTAAGACATTAAAAAAGAATCGATCTGTCGATTCTATGTCGCTTTAAGCCAAAATAACCGTACTTACTTGATTCTAATTTCGAAAATAGTAATGTATCCAAAAATTACGAAAATTCATCGAGCAGTAAATTATTTATAATTAATAGTAATATTTACTGAAAATCGGGCGAAATTGCTTTTTCCCTAGATGTAAATACCTTGAAGATTGCGAATACAGGGACATACTTATCCCCCTTTTCAACACTTTAATGGCGAACTTTTTTAAGACCATAGCAACAGACTCTTTTTATTTATTTATTTATTTTTTTTTTTTTTAACCTAAAACACAATAGCAGTTGTCCTACTCAATGAATTTTCGTAATTTTTGGATATATTACTATTTTTGGCATGACAGTTAAGTAAGTAGTGTTGTTTTGGCTTAGAACGGCATTTTTTTTTTAAGCGATCTGTCGACTATATCTTAACAAGCAATCTTGTTTCATATATCTAATGGATTTTTGGCATCTGTCCATCTATACTATTAATTGTACTAGGTTTCAATGCTCAATTCAAAAGAGGTGGAATAGTGTGATACCCTTTTTGTCATCAATGGACCATCCTCTCAGGCATTACCTCCTCCTATTTAGAAAGTGTGCAATCATGTCAACTGAAAAATCGAAAGTAATACATACAAATATAACTTTTATCAAACAATAAAATTTAATCCTTAATTGGAATTCATTTTTGAGATTAGGATTAATTTATTTTTATTTCGGACTATTATTCTCATCTTTATTAGTTGTTGTTTTCATCTTTATTGATCGTTGTTTTTCACGGCCAACTATTCCTCTGGCCTTCGTCTGACGAAGGCCAGAGGAATAGTTGGCTGAAACGTTATAAAAAAAAAAAAACAACCAATAAATATGAAAACAACAACTAATAAAGATGAGAATGATAGTTCGAAATAAAAATAAATTAATAAATAAAATTTAATTTTCTACCCAACTGTATAGTTTTAATGTTCCGAAACGGTTTTATTTATTTACCACCTTTTTTTTTTTTTTTTTAATGTAAGATTTCGGCTACAGTAAAAATCCAATATGCCCGTGCGTGCCCGATCTATACAAGTTTCATTCCTTAAAAAATAGACTTTACGGTAAAAATGCGTCAGTTTTAAGAATTTGGGCATTTGTTGTCGAATGTATTGTGTTTTAGGGTTAATTCTTTAGAAACCTATCATTTAACATGGGGAGGGAGTTTTATAACTATTCTGTACTTTCACTTAACAATTCAATCCGAAATTTTTAAAGGTAAGTCTTCCGGTGGTCAACCAGCGCACTTTCACCGACTTTACTTTAGCCACAAGTCCGACTGACACCTGCGGACTTATGGATACCCTCCCTCCCACTTTTTTTTTTAACTATCTTTTTTAACACTGGAATTAGAGATAATTACTAAACCATCTTTGATCGACTCGTGTTTAACCAAGTCAAAGTGGTAAAAACATATTCAGAGATAAGTCTCAGTTTCCACACTTTAAAATAATACAGGTCGATAGAAAAACATTTTAATGCGTGTAGTAACAGTTATTCGTTGTATATTTTAATTATTTTCGATTTCTCGACTGTTAACTATTATGCATGATTGCTGAAATTCTGATGAAGAACTTAAAATTTACAATAAATTTTGAAGGCTTGTTAAAACTCAATTTATCTACTTTCGCATTTTCAACTAACAATTTAATTAAGATATCGTGAAAAAAAAATATTAAAAACGAAAGATCAACCGGAAGTGATATGGAAACAGTAATCGTAGGGATTACTGTTCAATTAATAACTGTTAAATACAAACAAATACCAACACAATGCAAAATCATCAATTTATTAAAATGATAATAGCAGCTGTGCCTATCTGTAAAAAAAAAATAATGAAGGATTTTTTTCATTAATGCAGTGGGTGCTATATGGAAAAACGAAGAAAGACCTGTAGCCTTTTAGGAAGTTTTCAACGTTTCGTCCTCATTTTCGAGGGACTTTTTCAGGGAGTGATAGAGATGATTGAGGAATAAAATAAAATATACCATGATGAGCAGAAAATCCATCATATATATATATATATATATATATATATATATATATATATATATATATATATATATATATATATATGAGAGAGAGAGATGTATAGAATTTGAACTGAGCTGTTATTTTTCAATTTTATTATTATTATTATTATTATTATTATTAAAACGAGATAACCATAACCTAAGTTTTGGGTTTAGTTCGGTTCAGCTTCTGCAGAACCATAAAACAAAATTTTTATGCTAAAATTCATTTAAAAAAAAAAAAAAAAAAATGAATATTGGCTCTTTTTTATGATAGGGGCGCGTATGAAAACCGCCCTGTGTTTTAATTTAGTATCAACCGTAATACTTAATTTTAACACGACCTTTGCTTTTAAACTTATTAAATTACAGCTTTACAAATATGTGCTTGCTTGTCGTATCTTCAAACTGGACTGTAATTTTTTAAACTACAAATCAGAATAATTTTAGAGAACTGACGTCTCTTAAAAAAATTAAAATTAAAAATGGGATGATTAAATCGTACACAATATCGGGCTTGTCCTTCAGGCTTCAACGGACACGCGAGAAAATGAAAGCAAGAAAATATTTAAAAAAAAAAAAATGCGTATTATATTTTTTAAAGAACTATTTTTAAGGCGTTTCTTTTTTTTCCTTTTTTTTTTTTAGTAAATGAAAATATACGGTTCTTATTTAGAATTCAACCTAATTAAAAAATAATACGGAACAGATATGTCATATTCCAAAAATCACTTAAATTGATAAAGTAGTTTTATTTTTAACGAATAACATCACATTTTATGAGTAGACAAAAAGGGACTGTGTCGCGTTGTCATTTTTTTTGGGGGGGGAAAGGCCAGATAAGTCCACAATAATTCAAACTTGTGAGAGCAGCTTTGTATAGCTAATTACACATTAATCGCCTTTAAATGATTTAAAAATTATTTTCTTATATATATAAGAAAATAATTATACACACATAGACATACACACACTTGATCAATTTACGTGATTTTTGGAATATGACATTTCCGTTCAGTGACGGGTACGTACAGTTTTTATTTATTTATTCATTTATTTTTTTTAGAAGATTGAATTCTAAATAAGGACCAAATAGACTCACCTGTGATCTTAACATTGTCGGAATGTTATATATAATTTAGGCAGCTCAATCTGCTCTGGCGATAAGCGCACCGCACCTGCGTCGAACAGACGTTCGTTTCTGTTTAATTTGGTCCGATTAGTCGCGTCCAGGATCTTTTTTTTTTTTTTTTTTCCTTCTTTTTTTGTACGCGTTAATATCACATGTTGGGGGGAAAAAAAATGAACTGGCGACGATCGGTTTTATGTCGAATTAATTTGGTACGTACGGAGAGGAGAGGCTACGTGTATATAAATAAACTGCTAATAATAATATATGTATAAAAAGAAATTTAAAAAAAAAAAAAAAAAAAGACACGAAGAATTTTTTTTTTTAAATCCAAGGCTTGGAATATACTTCCGAGTTTCAAAGGCAGTCCCGTGTTGCGCGTGGGAATGATAGTACGGTATCTCCAACTGAACTGAGGAATATCGACCAGTGAAGGGAGAGATGAAGAGAGAGAAACATTAATTTTTGGAATGGTGGAACGGGGGGGGGGCATTTCATAATAAAATCTCGCTCCAGAGAAAGGTACAAAAATAAATAAATAAATAAAAATAATGATTAAATTAAATGACAATATAAGTAAATTATTTACTTTTTGTGTTCGTTTTGTTTCCGCTTTTTTTTTTTTTCATTCGTTTTCTTCTTTATTTATCCCCCTCTCTTTCTGTTGTCTTTATTATTTCTATCTCTCTTTTATAATTCTTGTTTCTCCACACCTCTCTCTTTCCTTTTCTTAGTCTTTATTTTTCTCTTTTCGTCTCCTTCTCTTATTCGCTGTTCCCGTCCCATCTTTCTTTCTCTCTCTCTCTCTCTCTCTCTCTCTCTCGCCCCGTCCCCTGTTTCATCTCTTTCTCTCATTCTCTCTCTATCCCTCCCTTCTCTACTTTCTCTCCGTCTCTCTCTCCTCTTATTTCTTATTAATTGTTTCGCGCGTTTTTTTCTCCCCCCCCCCCCACTCCCTTCTCTTCCAAATGGTAACTTACGCGCTCAGATTTCGGCACGCGCGTGCGTGCGTACACGCGCGCACACACACACACACACACACACACACACACACACACACCTGTCTGCGTTCAAGAAAGAAAGAAAAAAAAAAGAAAAACGATATTGTGCTCCTCCTCTTCACACAAATCGGATCTTTTCTCCGGCTCAGAGACAAATACTATTTCTTGCTATTTGTTATCTTATTTATTTTTTCATTAATTTTAAAATAATTAATTCTCTTTATGTTAAGCACGTTGAGGCTATAGTCAATATTGTCTACTTTTTTTGACTTCCGGTTTCTTCTCCGCAAATGGGACGACGGTGACAAGCAAGATATGGCTCCCTTCTAATTAATGATTATCTTGTTGCCACATAACTTTGGAGGCCCTCCCCATTTCTCCGGGTTAAGAATGGCTTTCTTGACTGCATGATCACGTATAATTGTTTAGCTAAGCGGATAGAAAAACCGGAAGTCAAAATCTGCAAACAATCTTGACTTTAACACACGTTGACACACAGCATCGGTTCTTGCCAGATTACTGAAGTTAAACGACGTTGAGCCTGGTCAGTAGGTGACCATTTGGAAATACAAGATGCTGGAAGAGGAAGAAGGACAACAATACTCTGCTCTATCGTTATTTTCAGGTGCTTGACTGAGCTCCAATCAATGGTCGCCCTCTTTGCAACAAACACTCGTCTAGCTGCAACAACTGTAAATTATTTTGCTTACTCTTTAACAGTGCCTAAATCTTAACAAAAATTCCATGAGTAAAGTTTCTTTCCTAGAACTGCCTGTCTGTGGAATACATTACCGCAGAGTTGCTTCCCAACTGACTATAACATGATCGTTTTCAAGTCTAATGTAAATAAGTTCTTGTTGAGCCGTCCTCTTAAATAATCAAACCCTATACAAGTTCCGCCATTACCGACACTCATTAACCCTTATCCTCGAGTGGCGTCTGGGCCTTGATAAGTAGTGACACCATAGTAAAAAAGAAAAAGAACTCCCATTAACGAATTAGCAGATTGAGGATCGCAAATATGTCTGCTATTCCTCCGCTATGTAATGGTCATCATGTTATTTCATCCGCTAAGGATATATACTCTTTATTCTGCTGTTGCTTCTCGCCCATCTACCTCAGATCAATTGAAATACTCATCTAATCTAGAAGTTAACATAGGTTGTAAATTGGGGTATGAAATGGTTTGTTTCGTTTAATCCTATTAAAACTCGGTCCTAGATATGACCTAAAACTATATCCGATGATGAGGCCCCAGCTTGCGGGCCTTGGGGAGTATGGAGCCACCCTTTAATTGCCATTGCTCCCAGGTCCACTCTGACTTGGAGTGGTAGTACCTGTTAGGGTCCCAACTATGGTTTAAATAGAATCCAACTTAAAAAAACAAATATACTCCATTAAAAATCGTTCCTCAAAATAACTAGATCCGGCATTAAGTAACCTGAAAAAGGGTTGATATGCCGTAAAACAAAAACAACCAACCAACCAACCTATTAAAACTCAGCTTGTATCTTTTAATTGTAGGCGTGAACCTTTTCTTCCAGAGATTCTCACAGAGGGCTCAGCTCGAGGATAAATCAACTGAAACTTCTTGGTCTTTCTTTCCCATAAAATCTTTCTTGGAATACATATATATTAGGGCCATTGCTCTTTCTGCTTATCGTCAAGTAGATTCTCTATATTGTTTTGAACGCTTTCTCACGTCACTACCAGACTCTGTATAAAGTATTGTTGCCCTATTTAGGCTGGTGAATCTCGGTTCCATCTGAGAGTTCTTGATAAAGTGTAAAAATGTATCTGCAATTTGATTGGCTCCTCTTTATCTTCTTCGTTGCAACCCCTCTCTCTCTCACAGACGTCATGTTGCTAGTCTCAGTCTTTTCTATAAATACTATTATAGCATGTGTTCTTCAGAATTGTCCGATCAATTCCCTGCTTCCTTTGTTCCAGCTCATTTGACTCGGTGGTCTTCATCAATTTGCTGTTTTCATACACCACTGTAATACAGCTTCCTATTCCAATAACTTCTTTCAAAGAAATGCAAGCTTGTGGAACTCTCTTCCTGCTGACTGTTTTCCTTCGGCTATTAACCTTTGTCTTTTCAAGACTAAGGTCAATAGGCATTTCCACTCTTTATGTTATTTTTATTTTTACATAGGCTTCACCACTTATCAAGGCCAAGAGGTCACTCGAGGATAAGGGTTAAAGAGTGTACAGTAGAAATTGGACAATATAGTAATTGTTAGTAACGGAAATTCGGTAAATTTGTTAACTTATATGGAACGGCTCATCAAAAACTTGTTTACCTTAGACTAGAAGACTTGATAATTATCTTTTGCTCTTGTTAGCTCCTTACATTAAGTGGTTTTACACCTTGTCTGGAGTGATTTCTCAATGTAAAAATACCTTGAAGTTCACACGGAAAGGAAAGAATTTAAAATAATTTTGGGGGCATTTTTCACAATAGTTAACAAAGCAAAAAGGGATGAAAAAAATATACAACAAATAAATGTTACCATGGGCAAGATAAGTTACTCTTCTACCTACCTGGATAAGTTTTATGTTCTAACTTATTTTAAAGCGGTTTTTTGACTTAAAAATAAGTTATCTGAAGTCTATTTTGTTAGAACAAAAAAAATTGTGGCCTCCTTGCAGCAAAGTTTCGATAAGCAATAAAAAAAAAAAAAAAAATCGAAAATTAAAATATTAGTACAATTGTATCTGATAAATATCAATGTTCTACCAGTATTTCACTTAATTTTCGATTTTTGATCAATTATCGAGGCTTAACATGCCTGCAAGAAGAACCCCATTTTTTTTTATATATAACTCCCTCTTCATACTAATTTTGTTTCAATTTAAAAAAAAACAAAAGCTTTAAATATGTCAAAATGCCAAAAACTTCTCCAGGTAGGTAGAGGAGTAACTTATCTTACTTTTGGTAAGATTTATTTGTTATATATATACAGGGCAGAACCATAAAATTGTCGCCCTAGAAAAGATGACATGATTCCATTTCCGTTTGATGAAAACCGGTTTACTTTTTCTGTTGCAGACCATCTACTAGTCGGCCAGTTGTGTATAAATCCCAAGAGTGATAAGAAAGACCCTTTTATCATGCCTGAAAGTGACACAATGTTCAACAAGCAAGATCGGAGATGTGCCGCTGTACAACTCATGCTTTCTAACGATCCAAGTTATGACAACAGGACCATTGCCAGCACCTTCAAAATGCACCGCTGAATTGCCACGAATAACAGGGACGTGCCCAGGCTGATGAAAACAAAGTTTCCTGCCATTGTTATGAACTTTGGTGTGGTTTCAAGTGAGGGCCACATCATACCACCTGACATCTCCGAAATTGGCTTGAAAGTCAACACCAAAATGTATCTGAGTGTGGTGATCCCCTGGTGCAATCAGGTGACCACTGGCAAAATTTGAGTGTGGCAGCAGAACTCGGCGTCGGCCCACAAGTCACAAGAGACGGGCTTGGCCTCACTTTCTCTCACTGGCCTCCTCTGCACTCAATCTGACCCGCTGGATTACTTTGTTTGGTCATAAATCGAGATCATCCCACAACACCAAAGCCAGCCTGATTGCCATCATCCACCAAGTATTCGCCAATCTTCCGCCAGCACTTGCTCCCAGTTCCAGACCCATATCAGGGCGGTAATCGTACCTAAATTGATTCTTTCAATAAAAATTTTAAAATAAAGCCGGTATTGTTTTCTTTAGGAAGCACTTTTATCGTTCCACCTTGTATTACTGCTTTTTTTTTTTGTTGGCTATTGTTAAAAAAAATGTCCATTTTTTTTTTTATTAAACTTATAAATAAAAATTATGAAGACAGTGTTTAACGATAAAAAAAAAAAGCTAGTATATCTAATAATATCGCAAATTTCAAATGATATCTCAAAAGTGCCATTATTTTATTGAAGCCAAGTGTGACATGGAAGCCATGTGTGACACAATAAAAGACAGTCAGACCATCCGCAATCAACATCTCAATGGACTACTAACCTTGAAAGATTTTTATATTTCCAACGGAAAAATGATTCTAAAAAGAAAAAAAAAACCTTGATAAAAACCTATGTGTAACGCTATACATGTTACACAAATAGACCCAACACGTTGTAGACTCAGTCGCAAAGGAACATAAGACAAGTAATAACTCAACTCCTTTGTTTTTTGTAACAACGACATTTCCTCATTCTCTGGCCATGCATGATTTCTTGTTACGGCTGTGATGTCATTCATGTCTCTAACGTGATTGTTTTTTTTTATAGTCTTTACTAGAGGGTGGGCTTTGCCCGATCGTAAAATATGCTTAATATGATATTTTAATTTGTCTAGATTCCGTATATATTACTATATAGGTGTGATAAAAAATTAATAAATAAAAATAAACCAAGGTGAATGTACAAAATGTATAACAATTTTTTTTTTTTTCAATGTTGACCCCTTAAAAACTATTTTAACCGGCTAAAGACCCAGAAAAGAACAGTCCATAAAAAATCCAGTCATTTGAGGCTCCCTAGCACTGTTCTGTAACTTTTAGTTTCGGAGGAGATAGAGTTTGAAAACATGAAGACGGACAGACAGACGTCCATCTAGCCTTTTATATATTAGATTTTTCCCTACCGGAGATGCCATTTTACATGCATTTGTATAATTTGTTACATATGGTTTAAAGTTTACTCATTTATTTCTTTATGCCATATAAGCGACATGTGGCATAAAGAAATAAATGATTAAACTTTTTACATATAAGCGACATGTGGCACAAAAATAGCGAAACTGACCAGGGAGACTATTAGGCCACTGCAATCAACACCTCGACGGACTTCCATACTTGAGAGAACACAAAAATGATTACAAAAAAGAAAAGACGCTTGAAAAGGACTTTATATGGATGCCATCCTTTCATCATGAAACTTTCTCATTCATTTCTTTAACATAAATATATAATTTATTTCATAGAAAAAAAAAAAATTATCGATTTTTGGTTTCTTAAATTTCTAACAGAAATGCAAAGTCAGCACAATATCAGAGACGAACAAAACATATTTTTAGAGTTGGAGGAGTGTTTAGCATTGGAAGAGAATCACCGGTACAAGTGCTCGTATTTTATAGATCTAGAGAAAGATAACTTCTGTCTGCTTCCGGTTCGTCCAAGGGGCATAACTACCACCTCTACAATATTGACATGAAGTAATCAGCAGTACAACAGGCCGAGCATGCAAGGTCTCCTCCACGAGTGAAAAGTTTACTTTCATCATAACTAATGTTTGTGAATATTTTTTTTTTTAATCCAAGGCATGGTTAATGAGAAAAGTGTGAACAAACGAACGGACGAATTGAAAATATGGTGATGGAACAGGCACAGGAATGCAATGTTGCTGTGATGGGACAGGGGTTAGAGCTTGGTTGATAGTGTGAGGCCTACTAGGTTTGATATGCTTTTTTAGCCCTTGTCCAAGCAGGAAAGACTAATGGTGGATGCACCAGCCCAAATGTGGTAACAATGCTCCATACATGGGTGAATACAAAAAATGGAATCCAAGTTGAAGGCAATTTTTTTAATCTTCAAAGAATTCACAATCTGAATGTTTAAAAATAAAGAGTCAGAATCGGACTTTATACTTTTCGATTCTACAACCTGCGAACTGTTAAGTGGGTACTTATGGGTACTTATGTAGAATAAGAACCATGCTATCATCAGAATCTTTCAGGCAGTTTACGTAAAACGCTGTAAGGTGCCGGATGAAAGTTTTCCAATTTCTTTTTCTTGAAAATGCTGGTCAATTTTTTTTCGATGAAAAATATATTATTTCTGTTATTATGAAAATAATTCAATCAAAAAAAATTAAAATACTCGTTTTGTTGTTACGAAGAAAATAGAATTAATAATTATTGGGAAATTTTTTTTTGAAACTTTGTAAGAAAGTTAAAATTAAAATTCAAGAAAAAAAAACACTCGCTGTAAGGTAAGTTTAATAAATAAATATTTATTTTTTTAATAAAACAACTGATAGCAAGCAAAAAAAAAAACTTGATTTTTTTTTCTTTTTTATGATTTTTTTGTTCAAATCAAGATAAATATTTAATTTTTTTCTAATAAAGCAATGACAAATATATTTAATCAACAAATACATTTTGATAAAGCTGACATTTTCCTGGATAATTAGTTTTTTTAGACAGAAAAACAAATAACATGCAGCAAATATGAGCTTTTTTATACATTTCTTTGATAGCAAACTTTTTCTTTTATTTTTTAATGATTTTTTTTTATTTTTCTATCATTTTTTTTTTTTTTTTTTGCTCAAATATATTTTTTTTTTTTTATAAAACAATGATAGCAAATAAAATGTTTTCTTAAATGGCTACTGTGATTTGTTGGCTCAGTGTTTCAGCACCTTTCAGCTTTTTTGGGTAAACTGACCAGAAAATTCCGGCGAATGAACGGTCCTTATTCAACACAAGTACAATTAAGTGTTACAGAAATAATAGAATAATCCGACATCAAATGAGGAAGAGTGTTGAGATCATTAATTTAGCCAGTAATAAATAGAATACTAGAAACTATCAGGACCTGTGGAAATTCCACAGAATTAAAAATATATTTAATCAACAAATCTATATATCTATAAAAGTGAAAGTGTGTGTGTGTCTGTCTGTGTACATTTCCCTACACAATAACTCTGTCAATTTTCAGTCTACAGACTCGAAATTTGATATACAGGGTATTCAGATTTGGGAAAATCTTTGTAATCCGTTTTAGGTCAGAAATTTGGCTATTAACGGGTCAAAGTTCAACGATTTGATTTTTGAGAACTCTACCAAACTCCTCTGACAATTTTGGGTCTAAACACTTGAAATTTTAGATATAGGTTCCTTAGACATGGATCTAATTAAATAACTTGATTTGAGCCCAAAACAATAAATGTTAAGGGTTCATAATAAGGGTCAAAGTTTTAAAAAATTACCGTTTTTTTTTTTTGCTCAGCATACACCTCCAAACACCCGAGCAACGCCGGGCACCTATGCTAGTATATCTATAAAAGTGAAAGTGTCTGTCTGTCTGTGTACATTTCCTTACACAATGACTGTCAATTTTCAGTCTACAGACTCGAAATTTGATATACAGAGTATTCAGATTTGGGAAAATCTTTGTAATCGGTTTTCGGCCAGAAAGATTAACTACAGAAGGATCAAGCGGAATATTATATTAATCTCGCACCAAAATCCAACTGCTCTATTCAAACATCAAATCAGTCCTACTGTATGGAGCAGAAACGTGGAGAACAACAAAAACCATCATCAGAAGAGTACAAACTTTAATCAACTCATACCATTAAAGAATGCTAAAGATCCATTGGTCAACTACCATCAGTAACACAGATCTCTAGGGGAGAACCAACCAAGTAGTAGTAGAAGAAGATGGCGATGGATGGGGCACACCTCGAGGAAACAACCAACAAAAATCACACCATAGGTCCTGACCTGGAACCCTCAAGGAAAGAGGCCGACCAAAGAACACCTGGAGAAGAGATCTGGAGGCGAACATCAAGCAGACCGGCTACTCTTGGGGGGAGGTGGAGCGAATAACCCAAGACCGTAGACACTGGTAGGTTGTTGTGGATGATCTATGCTTCTTCAGGGGCTCAAGGCTATGATGATGATGATGATGAAAGAATGGATGAGCATTCTTGGATTAGTAGATGTAGAACAGTTGAGGTTCAGTTTAGAGGGAAAAACCAAGGAAAATATGGTAGGAAATAATAAAAAAAAAAAAAAAAAAAAACAAACAGATTTATTAGAAAAAGAGGAATAAATAAAGTCTTGGACCCAGAGATAAGTTAGCTTGGATTGGTTGGTTGTTTTTATTTTACGGCATATCAACCCTTTTCAGGTTATTTAATGCCGAATCCAAAGATTTTGAAGAAAATTTTTTAATAGAATATATTTGTTGTTTTCAAGTCGGTTTCTATTTAACCCATAGTTGGGACCCTAACAAATACTACCGCTCCGGGTCAGAGTGGACCTGGGAGCAATGGTAATTTAAGGGTGGCTCCACACTCCCTAAAGCCCGCAAGCTGGGGTCTCACCACTGGATATAGTTTAAAGTCATATCCAGGACCAAGTTGTCTTGGAAGTCGATTTCTAAAAGTTGTCCAACACATGCCAGCATGTAAAACAGACATTAAACCAAATATGACAATGATATTTATCACGTGAATCATGGATGAAAATAAAACGAGAAAGATATGTCAGAGCTCTACAGACAAATTTATCTTTAGTTGACCTTTGACAACTAATTTTCTTTTTTTAATTTTCACCCCAAACAAGGCACAGAGCCACTTTGAAGTAGGGGGCTACTATCAGGGACATGTTGCCGGTGTATTATGAAGGGGGATGAGTAGCAAGATGTCTGTTCACATTACATTTGAACTTCTGCATATCAGTACAGTTGGGAAAGCAGAATCCCGGAAGG
Source organism: Euprymna scolopes (assembly GCF_053919585.1). Lineage (NCBI taxonomy): Eukaryota > Metazoa > Mollusca > Cephalopoda > Sepiida > Sepiolidae > Euprymna > Euprymna scolopes. Next base: position 91,527,310 of record NC_136509.1, read on the forward strand.
GAGTTCCAAAGTCTAGTAGTTCTGGGAAAGAAACTATTGGAGTAGAAGGCTTTCTTACACCAAGGGATTTCTACTGTGAAGGGGTGGGATTTAGCTGCTTGTCGGGTTTGTCAGGGGTATTCATGTCGAGGGGGTACAAGTGCTTGTAGTTCGTCAGAGCATTCACCATTAAAGTACTTGTAGAACAGGCAGAGGGATGCAACATTTTGTCGATGGGACAGAGGCTGCAGTCTAGATGACAGTTCAGGACCTATCAGGTTGGTGACTCTCTTTTGAACCATATCAAGGAGTGTGAGACAAGTAGCAGATGCACCAGCCCAAATGTGACAACAATGCTCCGTACATGGGCGAATGGTGGTCTTATAGAGGTACAGGATACTTTCAGGCGTAAGTAGTTTTCTAGCATGGTAGAGAGAGCCCACCTTCTTCGCAGCAGCCTTGGCAATGCTCTCAATAGCCAAATAGAAAAGTTACTAGCCAAACCCACATGATTTTTAGAATATGACATCTTTGTTCTATGACGAGTATGTATATCAAAGATTTTTCTGTGTTTTTTTTTTTAATAAGTGTAATTCTAAATATATACTGAATTTTATGTTGATACTTGAAGGTATGAACATTCGAATTTCCTCAGATGTTTTTTAAACAGCCTTTGTTAAAAAAAAAAAAAAAAAAGTATATTGTTTTGTTAAACCTTTTATTGTTTAAATAATTTGACTTTGCTAGTTTTATTAAAAAACAAAAAAAAAAGCTGAAAAGATATTTTTCCCTCAGTAGTGAGCTTTGCAAGAATGACGGTGAAAGAAATAGGATGGCCAAAAGATAAGTGTTGCTTTATTTCTGGTCGCTACTTTGAAAATCACTCGCAAATGCGACTGTTTCACTCGCAATGCAGAACCCTGTATGGTATATATAATGAAGAGATGTGAAGAAGATTAAATCTGGACAGTATAGGGAAATGGGTGCAGAACAGGAGACTTTGATGGTATGGTCACGTTGAAAAAAATGGATGAGATTTCTTGGGTTAGCAGATGTAGAATAGTTGAGATAGCAAGTCCAGTTTATAGGGGAAGCCTAAGGAAAATATAACAGGAAATGATATTGACAGACTGGGGAGAAAGAAAGATAAATAAAGACCTGGGCAGAGATAGGTTAGTTTGGAAGTCATTTTCTTAAAGCCATCCAATTGATGTCAGCATGCAAAACGGACGTTAAACCGAATATAATGATGATTAAATTATTAATAGTAACAGGGGTCATATTTAGCTATCCCCAACTCTTAACTATATAGGTCAGCGTTATCTGCCCCTAATTCCTTTTATCTTTGTAGGGGACTAAATTCTAGTGCTTCCTGCGTAGATAAAAGAAGTCTCTGGCGCGCATTAATACAGAACAACACGTGCCTGTTTATTTTTTTACTCTATCGTCTAGTCTGGAATATCAAGTTGAATAATGCCTATATTCACAATCACGCAAAACAAAGGTCTTCCTGTTTTCTATTAAGTTGGGTTAGTACATTTCTAACACAAGGTGGGCTTTTAATGTGGGGGGGGGGGGACCAGAAATGCGGGTATAGGAATATTTCTTTTTCTACCGATGAGAGTGGAAATCGGACCTTGGGTTTACATTTTTCAGCCTTGCACCTCCTGCTTCCTTTATTTATTTATTTTTTTCCGGCCTCAAAATCAACAGAGATTAGAGCAAGGTTTCCCAAATTTCAGGAAACCATGGAGCCCCTGAATAAAACAAAGGTTTTTCACGAAGCACTAACCAAATAATTTCTAAAATAAATACGAAAAACATTAATTTCTAATTTTAACTTATACTTGTTCATTAGTTGTTCCTATTCGTGATTTTACTAGATTTTGTTTTTGATTATTAAAAAAAAATGTCGCATTTTTTATTAATTTATTTATTTTTATTTATTCTTATTTACTTTTTCATGAACCATCCTGAAATTCTTTACACCTGTAATTAAGTATCATGCCTATTTCCAGTAAAAACAAAAAAAAAAAAAATGCACTTATGCAAATTAGGAAATGTGTGCGATAAAGAAAAGGAAAAAAAAAAAGGAGAAAAAATGCACCACATGCTCTGGACAGAAAGAAAGTAGATGTCTAACGTTTTCTTTTTTTTACACAGTGGTCACCACTTATCAAGGCCCGGACGCCACTCAGGGATAAGAGTTATTGCAAGTACATTACGTTAGTGTGGAGATTTGATGAAGTGTTTACTTAAGGGGGCGGTTCATTAGGAATTTGTTAACGTTGGACTTGAACACATCCAAGTTGTAGTCAGGTGGGAAGCAGGCAGACGGAACAGAGTTCCACAGGCGTGCAGTTCTAAGAAAGAAGCTTTGTTCATGGAATCTACGTTTTGATTTAAGCACAGATAAAGAGTAGGGGAAATTTTTCACAGTGAATTCAGCTAGACGGGTGTTTTTCGTGAAAGACTGGCGAGGGGAGACCAGAGATTGGAGTTCAGATGAGCACCTGCCATGGAAATAACGATAAAACAAGGATAGGCTCGCAACGTCTCTTCTGTGGGAGAGAGGTTGCAGGGTAGAGAAAAGGGTATCCCCCACTAAACTACGAAGTCTATTTTGTACTCTGTCAAGGCATGATAGGTTGTTTTTGGCAGCTCCTGCCCAGATATGGCAACAGTATTCCATCCTTGGATGTACTTGGCTTTTATATAGATAGAGAATTGCATCAGTAGTGAGATATCTTCTGGCGCGGTAGAAGGGTCCCACCATCTTTCCAGCGACCTTGGCAACAGACTTGATATACATGTTCCATTTCAGATCAGGAGTAAAAGTCAAACCCAGAAGCTTGTCAAAACACGGGGCCTCTCTCAGACGAGAGCCATCCATCCCAATTGATGCCAGATGGGGATCAGAGCGTTGAAGACGAGAATGGGTTGGCTGTACAAATGAAGAAATAGAAACACGTTCCAGGCTAAAATGAAAATGTGGCAGTGAAAGACTTTAAGTGGTGCCGAAAAGTTAACGATAATAAATGATTTTGTTAAAAAAAACAAAAAAAAATGCTTATACCAATTTTATTTATTTATTTCTAGTTTTACTTTTATGAATACTTAAGTAAAGTTTTATTTTATGAATTACTAAAGTTTTATTTTATGAATTACTAAAATTTTATTTTATGAATTATTAAAGTTTTATTTTATTAATTACTAAAGTAAAGTTTTATTTTATAAATTACTAAAGTAAAGTTTTATTTTATGAATTACTAAAGTTTTATATTATGAATTATTAAAGTTTTATTTTATGAATCACTTTTTTTTTTTTTTTTTTTTTTTTTTTTTTTACAAAGGCATCACCACATTATCAAGGCCCAGAGGCCACTCAAGGATAAGGGTTAAAGAGTGTACAGTAGAAATTGGTCAATATAGTAATCATTAGTAATGAAAATTTGGTAAATTTAATAACTTATATGGAACGGCTCATCAAGAACTTATTTACTTTAGACTTGAACACAACCATATTGTAGTCAGCCGGAAAGCAGGAAAACGGAAGACAATTCCACAGGCATGCAGTTCTAAGAAAGAAGCTTTGTTCATGGAATCTACGTTTAGGTTTAGGCACAGATAAAGAGTGGGGGAAATTATTGATAGTGTTTACAGCTAGACGAGTGTTTCTTGTGAAAGTTTGGCAAGGGGGGACCATAGATTGAAGCTCAGTTGAACACTTTCCATGAAAATAACGATACATCAGAGACAAACTCGCAACATCTCTTCTGTGAGATAGAGGTTGCAAGGAGGAGAAAAGGACATCTCCTACGAGGCTACGAAGTCTATTTTGAACTCTATCAAGGCAGGACAAGTCCTTTCTAGCAGCTCCTGCCCAGATGTGGCAACAGTATTCCATCCTTGGACGTACCTGGCTCTTATATAGGTAGAGAATAGCATCAGCAGTGAGATATCTACTGGATCGATAGAAAGATCCCACCATTTTTCCAGCGGCCTTGGCAACAGATTTGATATACGTGTTCCATTTAAGATCAGGAGTAATGGTCAAGCCCAGAAGCTTGTCAAAACTTGAGGCCTCCTGAAGACGAGAGCCATTCATTTCAATTGATGACAAATGTGGATTAGAATGTTGATGATGTAAAGAGAGAAGCTTGGTTTTAGATGCATTAAAAGTAACCAGCCACTTCTTTCCCCATTGTACTACGTGCTCAAGATCAGAGGAGAGAGAATTGGAGAGAACTTGGTCGTTTACTGTCTTAGATGTGGTACCATAAATGGTAGTGTCGTCAGCATAAATGTCTACAAATGATGTAAGGATATGATTTGGAAGATCATTAATGTAGATCAAGAAAAGAGTTGGGCCCAGGATGGATCCCTGAGGGACACCGGCATTAATACTGTGAGCTTCTGACTTTTGCCCCTCAACTACTACTCTTATGAACCTATCAGAAAGAAATGATTTAATAATTGAGAAGACTTTTCCAGCTATACCATAGCTAGCGATCTTATGAAGTAAACCTTTATGCCATACCCTATCAAAGGCTTTAGATATGTCAAGAGCAATTTCCCTAGAAAGATTGCCACCGTCGAGAGATTTGCTAATCCTATGCGATATAACTGTAAGGACATCTGCTGTAGATCTAGCAGAACGGAAACCATATTGAGTGTCACTAAGAAGGTTATTTTTGTTGAGATGTTTGATTACTTCTGTATTTAACACAGATTCTAGCAACTTACTCATGACGCACAGGAGACTTATTGGCCTGTACTGAGAGGGGGATGAGCGATCACCTGAATTCTTAAATACAGGGCATACTGATGAGATTTTCCAGGGAGATGGGAAACTATTCTCCTTAAGACAACGTTTAAACAGTTTTGTAAGTATGGGCGCTAATTCAGGTTGAAGTTTTTTGAGTACTATAATTGGAATACCATCAGGGCCAGTTGCTTTACTCGAATCAAGGTTTTTGATTAGCTTCGCAACATCACGTACAGATATACGTATATCACATAGCGTGTTTTCTGATACAGGAGGAAATATTGGGGGTTGGCGGTCTTGGTCGCAAAGGGTAGAATTAGCTGCAAAGTTCTTGACAAAGAGTTTGGCTTTGTCTGATGCTGACGAGATTACCTCAGGTCCATTGATAATAGTTGGGATGGAGCACACGCTTCTGTTCAGGATTCTGTTTGTTTGCTATTTGCCAAAACTGGTGGGAACCAAGCCGCTGCTCAGCTACTTTGGACTTAACAGATTGAGCATACAACACTCTTGCGTTCCTTATTACTTTCTTACAATGGTTGCTGGCAGTCCTGAAAACGGCTTTAGTTTCCATACATCTATTACGTTTGAAGCAATGGAAAAAGTGATTTCTGTGCGCAATGGCAGCAGCACATTCTGGAGAGAACCATGGCTGGCTGTTAGGTAAAGTTTTATTTTATGAATTACTAAAGCTTTATTTTATGAATTACTAAAGTTTTATTTTATGAATTACTAAAGTTTTATTTTATGAATCACAAAAGTAAAGTTTTATTTTATGAATTACTAAAGTAAAGTTTTATTTTATGAATTACTAAAGTAAAGTTTTATTTTATGAATTACTAAAGTTTTATTTTATGAATCACTAAAGTTTTATTTTATGAATCACTAAAGTTTTATTTTATGAATCACTAAAGTTTTATTTTATGAATCACTAAAGTAAAGTTTTATTTTATGAATTACTAAAGTTTTATTTTATGAATTATTAAAGTTTTATTTTATGAATTACTAAAGTAAAGTTTTATTTTATGAATTACTAAAGTAAAGTTTTATTTTATGAATTACTAAGGTAAAGTTTTATTTTATGAATTACTAAAGTAAAGTTTTATTTTATGAATTACTTAAGTTTTTTTTTTTATGAATTACTAAAGTTTTATTTTAAAAATCACCAAAGTAAAGTGTAACGGTTACATTATAAAAGGTTCATACAACATTCCAACTAGATTGGTTCAGTAGTTTCCGAGAAAATGTGGAATGGACAGAAAGACAAACAGACAGACTTAGAGAAATATAAATTTACTAGTGGAGGGGGAGGGGGTGCACGCAGTTTCGCTTGGGCATAAACTATGCTTAAATATGATATTTTAATTTGTCCAGATTTCATATAATTATTATAGTCGTGATTTCAAAAGTAAAAACAAAGTACTTAGGTGCCATCAGCTAGAATCGAAACGGAAACTGTAGCATTCAAAGCTGGTGACGTTACTATGGTACCAACGCGACATGCATATAAACATATTAAAAACTAAAAATTAAAAATAAATTACGAAGAATGTACAAAACGTATAAAGATTTTTTCAATTTCGACCCATTTTTGACCCCTTAAATACAATTTTAACCAGTTAAAGACCCATAAAAGAACGTCACGTAAAAAATCCAATCATTTGAGGCCCTGAGCGCTGCTCTGCGATTTTTAGTTGAGGAGGAGATAGAGTTTGAAAATATGGAGGCAGGCAGACAGACAGACAGGCATATAGCCCTTTATATATTAGATTTCTGGGAGAAGAAAGAAAAAACATCAAGAACACGTAATTCAGGTTTCCTGATTAGTCAGTAATTTTTTTGTACTTATTTTTTATATAATGTGTCCTATCCTTATATGTTTTGCTTCTAAAAAAAAAAAAAAAAAAAAAAAAAATCTTGTGTAAGTTTTTATGAGTGAAAAAAAGTTATTTTTATTTTTTATATAATGTGTCCTATCCTTATATGTTTTGCTTCTAAAAAAAAAAAAAAAAAAAAAAAAAATCTTGTGTAAGTTTTTATGAGTGAAAAAAAAGTTATTTTTATTTTTTATATGAAGAACTAGCTATGCCTAACCTATGACGCATTGATGTCATTCCAGTTTTCAAATTTTTATTCGTTTGAACATTTTTTTTTTTTAAACTTATACAGAAAAAGAAATAATTTTAGTTGTAAAGGAGACAACTCTTGCTATCTTCTGTTCATTTAACATCACTTTTTTCCCTTCTTCATGACTCAGAGGTTTTCTGATATTTTGCCAGCTCACTCTTTGGTTCTTACAGTTCAGCGGGTCAACTGTATCCAGATTCAATTCTGTGCAATCTTGTCTGACCATTTGCTTCCAAGTTTTCCTTGGCCAGTCAACCTTCCTACAATTTAAGCTTCATCAACGGTTCATCCAGAAGAATGAATGGGTATGATATTAAAAGACACTCGGTGATGAGAAAGGTGGAGTTACCTCTTAGTCGCCATTGCTCCCAGGTGCACTTTGACCCAGAGTCATGGTGCCTGTTAGGGTAGTTCTGTTGGCAGGGCTTAGAATTTGCTGACTGAAATCTGTCTGCAAATACTGGCTTTCTAACTTAAAATGCACGAATCATTAAACCCCCTTACACACACCTCGACACACCTGAGCAACGCCGGGTACCCAGGCTAGTCCTACATAAATTCAAACAATTAAGGCTCTTATCTCTTTTTTCCATTTTTATTACAATGTTGGTTAACAGGTGACTGCTTTACGATAAGCCCCAGACTACTGTCACAAAGCCTTTCTGTTACGCATGAAGAATCACTAACTGCTGTCATCTGAAGAGTGTATACGTGTGTGTGTGTGCGTGTACTTGTTAGTTGAACACTTCTTTACATAAGTTTCATGGAAGCACGAATTTGCACGCCCTCTTTCTGTATATTTGAAGTCATTTTTGTGGCCTTCGGGACAAGATCAAAGTGTAGTATCTGTTCCGGCAGATGCTGCACTTAAGATAATTTGTACCAGTCAATGGAGGGGAAACCCTCTATACTGGGACAATTATTATTTTTGGTAACCAGAGTGCCCCCTTTTTGGGGAGCTGGTTTTTACCTCACATTAAAAACGGCCTTGTGCCTAATTTGCTCAGTGGGGGAGCAAATAAATACCATCTGTTCCGGCAGATACTGCAAGCAAAGACCCTATGTGGAGGCGACCCCACAGATAAGACCTTGGTCAATGTAGGGGCAACCCTTCATACCAATTGTCACTATCCAGCTCCCCTACTCCGCGGGGAGTTGGTCCCCATTTCCCCTTCACTCCTCACATTAAAAATCAGCCTTGTGCCTAATTTGCTCGGTGGGGGAGCAAATAAATAACTAAATATCTGGCCTTTGGGCCAAGATCAAAGTGTATTCTGAAGGATATGTTCAACCATTGGTTTGCCCAGGGTTCCATCCCTGGACAGGTGACCAAGGGTGTGATCACATTGCTGAGGAAAGGTCAACGGCATGGTGGGAGGGAAAACTTTGATGATTTTAGGCCCTTGACTCTGCTAAACAGAGTTAAAGATTTTGGCAAAGATTCTTGCGAATCGCTTGCAGGTTGTCATCACTGACTTGATCGAACCGGACCAGACTTATGCTGTGAAGGGGAGATCGATTCAAGACAATTTGCACTTGATACGCTCGATCATAGAGGGGACAGAAGACGACGCCGAAGCCGCGCTGATCAGTTTGGATCAGTCCAAGGCATTCGATAGGGTCGACCATCGGTTCCTGGGATCTGTGCTAGAGGCCGCCGGATTTAATCCGGACTTCCGCAAGTGGATCTTTGTTCTGTATGACAGGCCGACGGTAGCGGTGCAGATCAACGGTAAGCTGTCGGAGTCATTCGCTGTCTCTCGGTCGGTGCGACAGGGTTGTCCGCTGTCGCCTCTGTTGTATGTCCTGGCGTTGGAACCCCTCCTTCGCAAGTTAAGGGACGAGGCGGCTACACCAGTCCTGCGCGGAATAGCTCTCCCTGGAGGCACACGAGCCAGGGTTTCCGCGTTCGCCGATGACGTCACCGTGTTCGTGTCTTGCCTCACGGACGTTCAAGCGGTGGTCGAGGCGCTCGCTCGATACGAAGAAGTAACAGGGGCCATCTTCAACCGTAGCAAGTCTGTTGGCCTGCGGTTGGGGGCCTGGACCGGGGTAAACTCGCTTCCAGGTATTTTCAGCTGGACCGATGGACCGGTCCGCATTCTCGGTGTCTGGTTTGGACCGGGACTTCAGCTGGAAAAGAATTGGTCGGAAGTACAGTCTAAGGTCAAATCGTCAGTAAAGACTTGGATTGGAAGGAAATTGTCCTTGAAGGGTCGGGCGGAGGCGTGTGCTACATACGTCTTTCCGCTCATCCTTTACCGTTTGTCTGTACTTCCTCTCCCTGCAGAACGACTAACCCGCTTACAAGGGCGCCTCGATTCACTTTTGTGGAACGAGGGTAAGCACTATGTCTGCAGAGAGGTCTGTGTTCAAAATCCGAGCGAGGGAGGCCTGGGTCAGCCCAGTCTCTTGTGTCATAGAAACGCCGAGAGATTGGCTTTCCTGGGTCGTTCGCTTGAAGGAGACGCTCCTTGGGTCCCTGTGGTTGAGAACTCGTTTCCCAACCTCAAACCCAACCCTTCGGTAGAAGGTCGTCGTAGACCGAAGGGGGAGTCCAAGTTCTTCTCCGAATGCCGAACCGCTCTTAGAGCTTTGCCGGGGACCAATGTCCTCGATCAGCCAAGGAAGAAACTGTATCGGGATTTAGTGGAGGGGACCGCGAAGGATCCACTTTGTAGGCGGATGGGATGGTCGATGGAGGTTGTCCGTTCTCAATGGCGTTGGGCGCCGGGACGGGAGATTCTGAATAACTCGGAATTCTCCCTGACTTGGCGACTGGTCCGAAATGCGCTGCCCCTCTTCGACGTACTTTTCCGGTATAAAGAACATACCAGCCGCTTCTGTCCGTGCTGTGACGAACGCGAGCCCGAAACAATCGAGCACGCGTTTTTTAGTTGCAGCCGGATACAGCCCCTATTAAGGTACGTCGAGGGGGTAACAGCTCGCATCGATGCCGAGTGTCTGCTCGATCTCGACGTAGGAACTTTTGTGTACAACATGGAGCCGCCGTTCCCCAGGGAGGAAAGTTTGGTTTTCCTGGCGATCCTAGCAGTAGCGCGCATGACCATTTGGATCGCGCGCCTCAAGTTGGTCCACGAAGTGACATCTGTTCCTGATCGGGATCTGATCGTTTACTTTAAACATTTGCTTAAAGTAAAGATCAGATGCGATTGGAAGAGGTTGCCTAGAGTGGAATTTGACAACAGGTGGGTGCACAGCACTAGTTTGTGCATCCGTCGAGGAGCCAAGTTTCAATACGTGTTCCGTCCTTAGGCATGGCATGGGCGGTGCTGGGTCCTACGGAACCCATCCCGCCTAGGTTAGCATTATAAGTTCAGTAAAGTAACTCTTGACTGGTGGTACAAATGAGATCCTGTTCCTGATTTTATTTTTTGGTATTAGAGAACCTCTGAGTCTGCCCAACCCCCCTGCTCCTCATCTTTATTTTCTGATGCCCCCGGTCATCCCCCTACTCAGAGGTCACCTTCCTACCCCCTCCATCCGTTGCTTTATTTTCTCCCACCTCCATTAAGGCGACTTCCCCAAACCCCATTAGGGATGCTCTGCTTGTTTTCGGTTCCCCGGAAAACAGTGGGGGATCTAGCCACATAGAATAGTACAGGGGGGTCTCACTAACAACACATTAGTAGTTTTTTCTTTATTTTTGAAATTAACATTTTCATTAGTTTTTTCCCACTCCACGAACATTTTATGCCAATTAATTCAAGAACTCTTTCTAATGAAATCGAACTTTATTTTCTCACACATACACACACAAAAAAAAAAAAAAAAAATGCACACACAACATACAGAAATGAATATACAAATTGTACATAGTTAAATTTTACATTGAACGCTGGGGTTATTAGTTAGATTAGGATCCACAGAGTGATTGAGGTATTTTGGTAAATGTTGCCAGTCAAGAGTAAGACTTCAAAGTCTCATCTGTTACATAGTCAAAAAGACCCTGTACCCTCCCCCTCCCAATTTCTTGTAGGGCCTTGTGCCTAATTTTGTTGATTTGAATTTTTTGTACGTTTTTTATGTTCAATTTTTTCTTTCTCAATAAAATATATAAACAAGATCAAAGTGTAGTATCTGTTCTCTCAGTTACTAAACTTTCCGCCACCGGGCTTTCGGGCTAGGTTAAGGTGTTTTCATACTAACCTTCGTTAGTAAGGACCGACCCCCTCCTTTGGGGAGTCAGGACCTAAAGGACCGACTCCACATTTGTGGGAGCTTGGACCCGGAAACCGATCCCCTTTTTTGGGAGACTGGAATCTCGGGACCAGCACCACTAGCTGGTAGTTGAGACCTGCTTTTGTTGTTTTTTGCATGCGTTTTTTCTTCGTTCCGGTCTCTTCCCTCTAGAGACAGGGGATGGTCTAATTTCTCCACACTTAATTGCCTGAGCAGCACTCTGACCTGCCAGGCCCAAACTTTGTCTATCTTCGCTGCTCTCCCAGTGGATCGAGCAGACAGGGTTCTCTTTCTCGCTTCCGTTGGGATAAGTTAGTGGGTAGGGTGACGTGGGGTAGGGCGGGTGCTTCGTTTCTGCTCCCCTCTGTGGGCAGGGATGCCTATCCCCTCTCTCTCTTAATTGCGACGCGGCACTCTGACCCGCTAGCACCCACTGCGTCTTTCTTCTCTGCTCTCCCCCCGCACGGGGGGATCTGAGCTGCTAACCCGACATCCCCGTGAGGGGAAGTCAAAAACTCTAATTTCTTCAAAGTCCGCTCCTCCCCCTCCTCCCCCTCCATTCCCCTGGGTTTTTTTTTTCCCCCACTACACTTTGGTCCGTGCCAGCGGCCAGTGCAACCGCCACGATGCCAGGCAGGAGGGGTACGTCACCCCAAATGCGCAGCATCTCAACTGCTAACGACTCCCTATGTGAGGGAGCTGATGCATCTCCCGGCGAGACGGCGCCAGGAAACAAGGTAGGGCCCCGGCGCGCGGCGACCTTGGAAGAAAGCGGGAGGGTAGGGCCGCAGCCCGCGGCGACCCCCCGAAAAGCACCTGCAACCGCTCCCCACGAGGGCAACCCAGCGGAAAAAGCTGCCGTTAAGTCACTAGCTGGGGAAAGTGCAGAACCCAGCCAACCAGCTGCACCCCAGGACGGCAGAACCAAGGGAGGAAGACCGGGGAACCCATCCCCCGCTCCCCCAAAGGGCGACTCCCCAACAGAAAAGGAGGAAAACAGCACCGCGGACCAAACCGAGGCGCTGGATGAAGACGTAATAGCCTCCATCTGCTCACTATTCGGCGGGGAAGACAGTGATTGGCCCCCCCAACACTCCCCAAGAGGACCAAATACGGAAAAGGGGTGACTCTCCGGCCAGTGGTAACAAAAGCAAGTTGGAAGGAGAGACACCCTTGACAGTACCCACCAAGGCTCCAGCTGGGAACACGGCACCAGAAGGGGAGACACCTCCATCCCCCAAGGGGACAGCCACCCAGCAAAGGAAGAAAATAAGAAAAGGGAGCGGCCCGGAGAGCAAACCAAGCCAGGACGAAACAACGCCAAAGACACAATGGCCTACTTTGCCTGGTAACGGCCCCGTTCCGAAACCAAAAATGCCCATGACAATGGAGAGCCCCACAACACCAGCTACGCCCCCCAACCCGAGTCCAGCTGACACCCACCAGGATGGAGGACCGGCATGGGGGCCCCAAAGAGCAGCAAGGGAAGTTGACGCCCGAAGACTACAGAGCACTCTTCGACTCCACTTACAAGGAGTATACCCAGGGGAACAACATCCAACCCCTCCCGGGTCAAGTGGAAGTTCTGGAGAAAAGAGTGCTCTCGCTGATAACTTCAGACACCAAGACAAGGGGTCTGACGGGCGTCAACAAGGACACCATGATGAACGTGTTGCTGGAGCAGAACATTCCCGCCAACTACATCTGTAGAAGGAGTTACGCACAGTGGGATGTTCTGCTCCCCACCTCCGAAGACGCAGTCAGGCTGTCCAGGACCTGCCATCAGAGCAGGAACATAAAGCTCCAACCCATCTATATGAACAAGAGGAGAGCAAATGTTTCTGCTCTAAACGTCCCCTGCTATATGGAGGCCAAACAACTGGGGGCTATCCTAAGCCAGTATGGAGACGTAGAGGAAGTCACCCCGGTCCGCGGATTAAGAAACATCATGACCGGGGACTACAAAGTACAGATGGTCCTGGATAAGGCTGGATTCTACGCCATCCCAGCCACACTCAAGTTCGGAGAGTGGACACTCTCCCTTATAGTGGAAGGGAGGAGGCCTCATTGCTGGCTGTGCACACAACAAGGGCATATGGCGAAGGACTGTCCAAAGAGGAATGGAGGGAAGAAGCCCACAAAAGCGGCGGGAACAAGCGTGACAACAAATCAAGCCGCTGCTCCCGCGCCGGCCGCAAATCCTCCAGAGGCACCGACAGGCTGGGTGACGGTCGTAAAGAAAGGCAAGATCAACAAACAGCCATCCTTGCAGACAGTCACCCAAGACCAAGAACAACCGAAGAGCGAGACGGAGAAAATGGACACACAGACACCCTCCTCCTCAAACAAGAGGAAACTACCAGAATCTGAGGAGGAGGCCGCGTCAGAGGCAGAGGAAGAGACAACAACAGTCTCTATGGCCCTGAGCGCAACAGAGATCAGGAGGGCCAGGAGGAGGAAAAGCCGCAAGACACGCGCAAACCCTCCTACCCCCACTGAGACTGAGAAGGACTCCCTCGCAACAACAACACAGGATGAGCCCCCTGTGATCCCAACACCCCAGCAACCCGAACAACCTTCCCCCTCTCCTATAAAGGCCCCAAGAAACTCTTCCCGCCCCTCATCCCGTGACAGGAGCCAAAAAGAAGAAAACGAGCAGGCTACCCCCTCCCCAAGCGCTCAGCCTCCCCATCAACCAAAAGAGGTCCCCTCCCCCACTCCCAAAGTCCGCACTGAACGGACCAAAAAGCTCCCCTTCCTGCCAGGAAGCAGGATTTGTGAAAGACCCTTTCCAACTGGCTCCGGACCTTAAAGGACAACAGAAGGTCCGGTACAATAAACTCAAAAACTTTGAAAAAGTCGGTGGAGACCTAGTAACAGACCCCACTAAATTCAAGGACGCTCCCTTGTTGACCACTTTCGTTAGGGTCAACAAGGACGGTAGGACTGGAGGAATGTGGGCAATGATTAAGGCAGCGAAGAATGCGATCCCAGGCCAGCAGCTGGTGGATAGGGACCATCCTTCACTGACCAACATTTTCTTTAAATGTGAGGGTAGAATCCCCATGTATGTACACCCATCGCTATACAGGGCACTCAAACTAACCTTCCCCCTGGACGTGGGGGGCGTGGCCAAGGATGGATCACCTTCATCGGATTTACTTACCGGCAGCCTTGGCCAGGCCTGCCATGTCCTCACTGCCCAGGATTTCAGACCCGTCTGTGACAGTGCTTGAGGTAAGTGATCATGTCTTTGAACTTGGCTACATTGAATGTGAGGGGCATCAGGTGTCGAAGCAAGGCCTCGCGCGTTGTGAGAGACTTGGTGTCCCTCAAGGTAGATATTGCCGCTATCCAGGAGACCCACTTTGTTTGTGATGCGGATTGTCAGGTGCTGGTAAACGATTACGATGTCTACTCAGCATATGGCAATACCTATAGTCGTGGAATCTCCTTGCAAGTGAGTCGCACCCTGTCAGCGTCGGTGAATGTTGTTCACGCAGGCGAGGACGGGCGGGCGCTTGTTGTTGATGTTGCTGTTAATTGTAGTGTTTTTCGGATTGTTGCTGTTTATGCGCCCAATGCTGCTGTAGAGAGGGCAACCTTTTTTCGACGGTTGGAGGGCTTCTTAGTGGATCCGGAACGGTTAGTTTTAATGGGGGATTGGAATGCAATCCTTGATCCCAAAATAGATAAGGTCGGGGGGACTAGCGGGTCGGCGTGGTGTGACAGCAGTCTGTCTGACCTGATGGCCTCGTGCGATCTCGTCGACAGATTTCGTCTGGATCATCCGGGGCGGGAGATGTGGACGTGGCATCCTGTAGTGCCTTCCCATCCAAGCACTTACTTGGATCGGATGTTAGTTAGAAGAGGCGATGTAGACTTCCTATCTTGCCCCACGTTCCACTTGCTAGGACACTCGGACCATAAACTTGTTATGGCCCGTTTGAGCTTAAGTGCTAGGCCTAAACTGGCCGGATACTGGAAGTTCAACAGCACCTTGTTGGAGCTGGAGGACTACCGGTTGAAGGTCACTGAGCTAATTCAGCGGGCTTTAGTGGGGGCAGTTACAGGGAGTAAGTGGTGGGTTAGTCTCAAGGCCAAAATTAGGCGCTTCTCTGTCCAGTATAGCCAACGCCTCGCGATAGATAAGGCTAAGGCAAAGAAGCGTTTAGAGGATAAGCTGACCCGGGTGGTGGAGGGGGGGGACCCCCTAGAGTTAGCACTAGCTAAACAAGATCTCAACCGCTTGGCTAGCGAGCGGTATGAAGGTCAAGTAGTTAGGGCTAGGTTAAACAAAGTTTCTAACGAGGCTGTGAATGTTGACGCTGTTGAGCGTAAGGCTGCTTTAAGGCGCGGTTCGGATGGGTACATTCGTAAAGTACATAACCTGGAAGGACACCCCTTAGTATCGACTCGGGAGATCTGCGAGGGGTTTCGGGAGCATCTATCGGTGCGCTTCACCCAACTACCCGGACTCAGGGTTGATGAGTTTGGCAGCTATTTGGCTGACTCGCCCCGCCTCACGGCGGCTCGGGCGGCTAGCTGTGATGGTCTTATTACTGAACATGAGGTCATTACTGCGTTGAAGCAGGTCGGCTATAACAAATCCCCGGGGCTTGATGGTTTACCCTACGAGTTTTACTTGAGGCTGTCGCCCATGTTGGTCCCTATTCTGAAGGATATGTTCAACCATTGGTTTGCCCAGGGTTCCATCCCTGGACAGGTGACCAAGGGTGTGATCACATTGCTGAGGAAAGGTCAACGGCATGGTGGGAAGGAAAACTTTGATGATTTTAGGCCCTTGACTCTGCTAAACACAGAGTTAAAGATTTTGGCAAAGATTCTTGCGAATCGCTTGCAGGTTGTCATCACTGACTTGATCGAACCGGACCAGACTTATGCTGTGAAGGGGAGATCGATTCAAGACAATTTGCACTTGATACGCTCGATCATAGAGGGGACAGAAGACGACGCCGAAGCCGCGCTGATCAGTTTGGATCAGTCCAAGGCATTCGATAGGGTCGACCATCGGTTCCTGGGATCTGTGCTAGAGGCTGCCGGATTTAATCCGGACTTCTGCAAGTGGATCTTTGTTCTGTATGACAGGCCGACGGTAGCGGTGCAGATCAACGGTAAGCTGTCGGAGTCATTCGCTGTCTCTCGGTCGGTGCGACAGGGTTGTCCGCTGTCGCCTCTGTTGTATGTCCTGGCGTTGGAACCCCTCCTTCGCAAGTTAAGGGACGAGGCGGCTACACCAGTCCTGCGCGGAATAGCTCTCCCTGGAGGCACACAAGCCAGGGTTTCCGCGTTCGCCGATGACGTCACCGTGTTCGTATCTTGCCTCACGGACGTTCAAGCGGTGGTCGAGGCGCTCGCTCGATACGAAGAAGTAACAGGGGCCATCTTCAACCGTAGCAAGTCTGTTGGCCTGCGGTTGGGGGCCTGGACCGGGGTAAACTCGCTTCCAGGTATTTTCAGCTGGACCGATGGACCGGTCCGCATTCTCGGTGTCTGGTTTGGACCGGGACTTCAGCTGGAAAAGAATTGGTCGGAAGTACAGTCTAAGGTCAAATCGTCAGTAAAGACTTGGATTGGAAGGAAATTGTCCTTGAAGGGTCGGGCGGAGGCGTGTGCTACATACGTCTTTCCGCTCATCCTTTACCGTTTGTCTGTACTTCCTCTCCCTGCAGAACGACTAACCCGCTTACAAGGGCGCCTCGATTCACTTTTGTGGAACGAGGGTAAGCATTATGTCTGCAGAGAGGTCTGTGTTCAAAGTCCAAGCGAGGGAGGCCTGGGTCAGCCCAGTCTCTTGTGTCATAGAAACGCCGAGAGATTGGCTTTCCTGGGTCGTTCGCTTGAAGGAGACGCTCCTTGGGTCCCTGTGGTTGAGAACTCGTTTCCCAATCTCAAACCCAACCCTTCGGTAGAAGGTCGTCGTAGACCGAAGGGGGAGTCCAAGTTCTTCTCCGAATGCCGAACCGCTCTTAGAGCTTTGCCGGGGACCAATGTCCTCGATCAGCCAAGGAAGAAACTGTATCGGGATTTAGTGGAGGGGACCGCGAAGGATCCACTTTGTAGGCAGATGGGATGGTCGATGGAGGTTGTCCGTTCTCAATGGTGTTGGGCGCCGGGACGGGAGGTTCTGAATAACTCGGAATTCTCCCTGACTTGGCGACTGGTCCGAAATGCGCTGCCCCTCTTCGACGTACTTTTCCGGTATAAAGAACATACCAGTCGCTTCTGTCCGTGCTGTGACGAACGCGAGCCCGAAACAATCGAGCACGCGTTTTTTAGTTGCAGCCGGATACAGCCCCTATTAAAGTACGTCGAGGGGGTAACAGCTCGCATCGATGCCGAGTGTCTGCTCGATCTCGACGTAGGAACTTTTGTGTACAACATGGAGCCGCCGTTCCCCAGGGAGGAAAGTTTGGTTTTCCTGGCGATCCTAGCAGTAGCGCGCATGACCATTTGGATCGCGCGCCTCAAGTTGGTCCACGAAGGGACATCTGTTCCTGATCGGGATCTGATCATTTACTTTAAACATTTGCTTAAAGTAAAGATCAGATGCGATTGGAAGAGGTTGCCTAGAGTGGAATTTGACAACAGGTGGGTGCACAGCACTAGTTTGTGCATCCGTCGAGGAGCCAAGTTTCAATACGTGTTCCCTCCTTAGGCATGGCATGGGCGGTGCTGGGTCCTACGGAACCCATCCCGCCTAGGTTAGCATTATAAGTTCAGTAAAGTAACTCTTGACTGGTGGTACAAATGAGATCCTGTTCCTGATTTTATTTTTTGGTATTAGAGAACCTCTGAGTCTGCCCAACCCCCCTGCTCCTCATCTTTATTTTCTGATGCCCCCGGTCATCCCCCTACTCAGAGGTCACCTTCCTACCCCCTCCATCCGTTGCTTTATTTTCTCCCACCTCCATTAAGGCCACTTCCCCAAACCCCATTAGGGATGCTCTGCTTGTTTTCGGTTCCCCGGAAAACAGTGGGGGATCTAGCCACATAGAATAGTACAGGGGGGTCTTACTAACAACACATTAGTAGTTTTTTCCTTATTTTTGTAATGAACATTTTCATTAGTTTTTTCCCACTCCACGAACATTTTATGCCAATTAATTCAAGAACTCTTTCTAATGAAATCGAACTTTATTTTCTTACACATACACACACACACAAAAAAAAAAAAAAAAAAAAAAAATGCACACACAACATACAGAAATGAATATACAAATTGTACATAGTTAAATTTTACATTGAACGCTGGGGTTATTAGTTAGATTAGGATCCACAGAGTGATTGAGGTATTTTGGTAAATGTTGCCAGTCAAGAGTAAGACTTCAAAGTCTCATCTGTTACATAGTCAAAAAGACCCTGTACCCTCCCCCTCCCAATTTCTTGTAGGGCCTTGTGCCTAATTTTGTTGAATTGAATTTTTTGTACGTTTTTTATGTTCAATTTTTTCTTTCTCAATAAAATATATAAACAAGATCAAAGTGTAGTATCTGTTCCGGCAGATGCTGCACTTAAGATGGTTTGTACCAGTCAATGGAGGGGAAACCCTCTATACTGGGACAATTATTATTTTTGGTAACCAGAGTGCCCCCTTTTTGCCTATTTTAGGGGAGCTGGTTTTTACCTCACATTAAAAACGGCCTTGTGCCTAATTTGCTCAGTGGGGGAGCAAATAAATACCATCTGTTCCGGCAGATGCTGCAAGCAAAGACCATTGCCCTTGTGGCAATCTTCTGGTCCATGTAGGGGCAACCCTACTTGGGCCAGCTGGCAAATCACTATCCAGCTCCTATTTCCCACCTCTTGGGAGCTGGTCCCCTTTTCCCTTCCTCCTCCCCTTCACTCCTCACATTAAAAATCGGCCTTGTGCCTAATTTGCTCGGTGGGGGACCAAATAAATATCGCCCTCTTTCTGTATATTTGAAGTTATTTTTGTGGCCTTTGGGCCAAGATCAAAGTGTAGTATTTGTTCTGGCAGATGCTGCAGTCAAAGACCATTGCCCTTGTGACAATCTTTTGGTCCATTTAGGGGCAACCCTATATACCAAATGGCTCTCACTATCCAGCTCCCATTTCCCACCTCTTGGGAGCTGGTCCCCCCCCCTCTCCACATTAAAAAATGGCCTTGTGCCTAATTTGCTCAGTAGGGAAGCAAATAAATACAACTCTTTTTCTGTATATTTACCTTTTAACTATTTACATATCATTCTTTATTACTTCACAAAATAAAAGCGTTCAAGTAATATACATGGTTGTTGTTCTTTTTCTTCAAAAGCTGTTGCTCACATTGTTTTATATTTTTACTTTTTTATATATATCATTTTTTTTTATTATTTGCTTCAGGTAAACAGGTATGTATAATATCTTTGAGATATGAACACCCTTGCTTTGCACAGTTCTATGTCATCCTTGAGCAAGATGTAATATCTGTTAGTCTCTCTCTGATATTTCAGAAAGTTACCAAAGAGAGGGTAGATGGGGTTGCTCAGCCATGCTGAAGGCAATACATCTAAGAAAAATAAAAAAACGAACAGAGGAAGCCCATTGGCCTTGTACGGCAATTCTTTTAGTGATGACGTCACAAACAAAACATCCACTTCCAATTTGTTATGCACCAGCCTGGAAGTAGTAAGGCTTAGAAAACTATCAAGAGAGTGCATATATCAGTTCTCAATAAAGAGAAACTGGAATCTTAGGAAGATCTCTATCATTTCAGTAATTATAGGAGAAACTGCACTCATGAAAAAACTTCAAAAACTACTTGGCAAATATACCCGGCGAACCAAGTGCAACAGAGATTCAAACAATTGTACTTAAAATGGCGGTCAGAATCTTGAAATGATCTCTCGGTCGGGTATTTTGAGTTAGCGGGTGAATATTTGGCATCTGGAAGGATGCCCCATCTCCAGCATGAACAAACTGATAAAAAAAAAAAGTAATCGAAACATAAGTAAAAATATTCAATCAATAAACACAGTTGTTGTTCCTTTTCTTAGAAAGCTGTCGCTCTAATTTAACTTATCTTCGAGTACATTTTTTTTTTCTCTCTCTCTCGCAAAAACTGAACCTTTTTTCATCATCAGGTGTTGGTATTTAAGTTACTGCGAGTGTTCCAGACTCTAGGTTGGATAGCACCAGGCAACATCTCACACTTGCTCTCCATCCATGCGGTCAGATATAAAGGGTTGGTATCAGTCATGTTACAAGCAGTTAAGGCATTTTATATGCACTAGGACCAGATATTCATCATATCCATGCATCTTGTTGAGCCGTTACAGAAGGTGGCATGCTGTCCATAAGTAAACCACTTGAGATGCTAAACATGCAAGGCATCCAAAATCCCATCATCAGATGGTTTTCATTGTTCCGACAGACGAACATTATTACTATCCGACGCTTGGTATTCCAAGCATCGGATAGTAATAATGTTCGTCTGTCAGAACAACGAAAACCATCTGATCATCCTGGGGATGATGGAGTTTGTTTAAAGGGAAGCTGGTTCGCACAGAGCCAGCCTCACTCTCTCTCGTCCCAATCAGCCTGATCCAGCAGCAGAACAAGGTAGAGACAGCTGGAGGCCAGGTTGAATGCAGGAGCTGCTGGAAGTGTCAATGCCCTCCTACATACAACACCTGGTAATACCAAATGGTCACCCATCTAGTACTGGCCAGGCTCAATATTGCTTAACCTCTAGTTTTCTAATGCACATCCAACTATGTCTAAGGATGGAGTACTGCTGCCACATCTGGGCAGGAGCTACTAAAAATAGCCTATCCTGCCTTGACAGAGTACAAAATAGACTTTGTGGCTTAGTGGGGGATGCCCTTTTCTCTTCCCCGCAACCTCTCTCCCACAGAAGAGACGTTGCGAGCCTCTTTGTTTTATCGTTACTTCCATGGCAAATGCTCATCTGAGCTCCAATCTCTGCCCCCCCCAATCTTTCATGATAAACACCCGTCTAGCTGAAACCAATGTCAAAAATTTTCCCCACTCTTTATCTGTGCCTAAACCAAAACGTAGATTCCATGAACAAAGCTTCTTTCTTAGAAGTGCACACCTGTGGAACTCTCTTCCGTTTGCCTGTTTCCCACCTGACTACAACTTGGATGTCTTCAAGTCCAACATAAACAAATTCCTGACAAACCGCCCCCTTAAGTAAAACACTTTATCAAATCTCCAATACTAACAATTACTACGATACTATTCCATTGATTACTGTACATGGAATAACCCTTATCCCCGAATGGCTTCCGGGCTTTGATAAGTGATGACTACCATGTAAAAAAAACAAAAAAAAAAACGATTATGGCACAATTATTAAAATTCCCTACAAGTGAACCAAATCATTATAAAACTGTAACTAATATTTGTTACGGTAATGTTTTAATCTTTATTTATAAAATGATTAGATGCAAACCACTCCAAAACTTTCAATTTTTTAATTAAACGAGGATTTGGTAAGAATTTTAGAACCACTTTTTAGACAAACTTTTTATTTGATCGTTTAACGCTTTCAATTTTGTTTAAAGTTTCCAAGAGTCACAAAACAAATCATTCTTTTTCTTTTTTTCAGCCATTAACAAAGGATAATAATGGCTGACTAAATTTTACCTGTGCTGTGTTGTCGGACTGTAATACTATCAACCTCCTCCCCCTCCTCCTCCAGGTGTTGGAAAGTGTGAAAAAAAAGAATAACAAAAAAGTGAAATTAAGTTTATCAGCAGAACATTTGATAGGAAATTGTTCACAAAGGAACACAAAAGAAAGCTAAAATGGGATTGTTGATTGGCGGGTGGCTGCAAACTTTTAGAGTCGATTAGAGTTTAGTGGTGATGAGCTTGGGACAGTCTTGGGTTTGTGATAGTTGACAACAGTTAGAGTGGAGGACAGTTGCGATTTTGAGACAGTTGAAGGTAGGACGTGGCTTTGACTAAATCAAAAGGTTTAGGTAATCTAGATGAGCTTACATCGACTGACGAACATGACATCAACAAAATATAGATGTGTACGTTAGCGTGTGGAGGGTCGATGGTGTCACACACACACACACACACACACACACACACACACACACACACACACACACACACACAGATGCAACTGATATTTACAGGTGTCAGAGTTTGTGGTTTTTTGTGTTTTATTTTACTTTTATATTTGTGAATCTGTGAATGCCCTGTCAACAGTCACTAATTTGTGAGAGACAGCAACATGTCCAGAAGAGAAGAAAAAGGAGAAAATCATAAACACAACATTGAGGTCGGCAATGTTGCCAAACGAGGTAGCACATGGTTTTATCACAGGACTGCTAAATTTTTCAATTTCAACTTCAGTTATGGGAGTTTTATGGACACAAATGAACCATAATACTCGACTTTGGTCTATGCGCTTTAATTCTAGCCAAATTGGCCAACTTTCATTTTTGAAATGACTGAAGAGTAAAAAAGGCTAATCTATTATATAAAGGGCAAATGTCTATGCGTATGTATGTGTGTTTGTTTGTATGTGCAGATATGGAGACGACTTTTGAAAATATTGACAAAAAAAGCGAACCTCCTTGTAGAAAAGTGCCTAGTTGAAGGTGAAGGAATTAATGATTTAGTCAATTTTTCGATATTTGTCGTCCGAAGGGTCGAGCTTCAAAACGATACCAATCTCGTGAAAATCCGTCACCGCTGTCGAAAGTTTTAGGTAGATATACATACATTTAAACAAACAGGGAAGATTTATATAATAGACTATCAATAATATAAGAAAAGTGCAGCAGACGAGAATGTATAACATGGTCAATGTATTTTATTTATAAAATATGCTATGCATTTAATATTACCATTTTTAACTAAAAAAAAAAAATATTTGCAAATCACAAGTTTAAGCAAAAGTATCTTACATTTTTACTCTTCAATTAAAGGTTAATAGAAAAAAAAAAAAAGTCAAGTATTACGATTCGTTGTGCTCCTCAATCAGAGAAAAACATTTTTTACCCCGACTTTATTATGTTAATAAATAAATTTTCCTTTTTTCAGCAACAAGTGGGTCAACAAGATAATGGCTTTTCTTAGTGTGAACCCATCATTGAAATCATCTTAAATGTGAAGACGCAATTATTGATCATTGCAAAATTTTGATGTAACAACTATTAAATGTATGCGAAGAAAAACAATGTGTATTATCACTTTTAAAATATAATTATTGATTGTGAATGAGAAAAAAATAATTGCTTACTGATAAAATTTATGAAGGTTGATTAATAAACTTTTAAAGTAATACATGTGGACCGACCTAGATGGGTAGGTGCGAGTGAAACGACCTACATGGGTAAATACAAAACAACCTCGATGCATAGACGCGAAACAACCTCGATGCATAGATGCAAAACAACCTCGGTGCATAGATGCAAAACAACCTCGATGCATAGAAGCGAAACAACCTCGGTGCATAGACGCGAAACAACCTCGGTGCATAGATGCAAAACAACCTCGATGCATAGATGCAAAACAACCTCGATGCATAGATGCAAAACAACCTCGATGCATGCAGATTCAAACAAACATAGATGAGTAGGTAGAAGAAGGATAAGAAATACTCTTTCTCAGAAAATGAAGCAAACCAGATTTAAGTCGCAGAAACTATTGCAAAAGAGAACCGGGGGAGGGGGTATATAGGGCCAGTTTTTTAGGAGTGAATGGAGGTGAAGAGGATGCAATAAGTTCAACATCCAAGAAAACAGAATTTGAAAACTCATCAATTTTGTGATGAAAGTGAAAACAAACGTAATTACAGAAAATTGATTCCATTGCCTGAGCTGCCTGCAACAGAGAAGTTGGAGACTGGGATAGGCTTCTAAATCAGTCAGGAGGAGGGGGATGAGGCCTATCAATTATATTTATGTGATACATGTATGCAAATATCGATGAAGTCACGAATCGAACTATAAACGGAAAAGCAGAAATGGTTTTTTTTTGTTTTTTGTTTTTTTGTCTTTGATGATGGTGGAAATCCATTTATGGAAATATGATAAGATAATAGCAGTCAGTCACGGAGTAAAAATAAAACAATTCCGAGAATAATTTTGGCTGCAGTTGCGTAAAAGGAAATCATTTAAAAATTACTTATCTATTCAATAGTCCCCAGAGAAAAAAAAAATCTATTATTTATAAACTAGATTTTGGGCCCATTAAAAACAAGCAAAAGTTATGGTCCGTTGACTTAGAATTGATGTCTGAATATGGCTAAATCTGTGCTAATTTTTGCATTAAGTACTTACTCCTATAAATCCTAACTGTGCATCGAACGGATACCATAATACTTAGTTTGCTGCACCTTATAAACATCCATACAAAAAATTTCAGTCAGATTGGCCTAGTATTTTCTGAGAAAACTTTTAGAGTAAATGTGGAATTGTGGTGACTAATCCCTATTAATTCCTAAATGCACATCAAATGGATACTATAATACTTAGTTTGCTGCACCTTATCATAAAAACATCTATACAAAATTTTAGTTAGATTGGCCTAGTATTTTCTAAAAAAAACTTTTAGAGTAAATGTGCTAGTGTGGTGACTAATCCCTATTAATCTCTATTAATTCTTAACTGCACATCAAATGGATATCATAATACTTGGTTCACTGTACCTTATTAAAAAAACAAGGACCTGTGGCACAGTGGTTAGAGTACTTGAAAAATTCAATTATAAAAGCGATATTCTCCTGAAGGTTGAAGGTTCAATTCTCACTGTGGGTGACCAAAAAAATACAATTGCGAATTACTTAGCACCTCTATCCAATCATGGCTGACAGATCAAGAGCATGCTACCCCTGCTAAGTAAATCAAAAGTTCCGTTTTAATTCCGTCCAAATTCCCAGAGTTTAACAGAAACATTGCTGAGTTTGACAAGATACATCTGAAGAAGGACGGATGTTACATCGATCGAAACGTTGCGAAAAATGACACTCAAAATGAGGACAGTAGTCCAATGACTCCAAATAATATAAATAACCATTCCTCATCTAAAAAAAGTGTTATAAAGTTATTTAGTGTTCCTATTTACTTGTCTTCCCACGAGGGCAGAGTTGGATACAATGTTGATTTTAAATGTGTGGAAAATCCAGACCCCCCCCCCCAAAGTGCACGCTAGACAGAAACAAAAATTAAAATTGTTTCAATCAAGAAGGATTTCCCCTCCTCTGACCGAGGACACAAAAGGTGAAGTGTAGTATCTGTTCTGATACTACACTTTGCTCCTAGCCAAAAGGCCAGGTTATTTAGTGTGACTGAAAAAATTTGACGATGAGATATTATGCTGTCTGACGATCTATGGAAGTGATATGAGAATGAGATGCTAAATATGTAATGCGAGTGTTAGACAAGCTTAATTGTGATGACCTTAGACCAAAGATCGGCAACCTAAGGCCTACGTGCTGAATCTGGTTCACAAAATCATTTTGACCGGGTCTGCGAGCCTGATTACCAATGACTATCTTTAACATGAGAAATGAATTCAACTGCTATTATCTTCCACTGATCCATCCAACAGAATTTGAATACCATGATCGCAAAAGCACAATCAAAACCAAATCATATCCATTTCTACATAAAAAAAAGTTTTTTTAAATAAATATAAAATAAAAATTGAAAGCCAATTTGACCGACCAACCAACCAGCAACAGGTATTAGGTAGGGACAGCTTCAAAGGGACAATGTTGTCTCAGTTGACCTTTTATTTCATTCCTCCAGCAATGCCCGCCCCCTATCGGTTACCCCTACCACCTACCCTATGTAAATTACTGAAATCTTTCAATGGGCCATGTTTTTATCTTATACTCTTCTTCTTCTTAAACAAGAGTTCTTAACGGGCCATACATCGTGCTTTTTAAAACTTTGTAAATAAACTGAATAATATTAGAATATTTTAAATACTGAAATTTAATTATTCAAAAAGAAATAAATTCAGTGTAAATGTTCAAGCTTGCCATGAGGGAGCATTAGATTCTCAATTATTATTTTTTTTTCTTTTTCTCTTCCCTGCAATCTCTCTCCCACAGAAGAGACGTTGTGAGCCTGTCTTTGCTTTATCGTTATTTCCATGGCAAGTGCTCGTCCGAGCTCCCATCTCTGGTCCCCCTCGCCAATCTTTCATGATAAACACCCGTCTAGCTGAAACTGTTAAGCTGTCTCCCTTTATTTTTCAAAACCACTGTCAGTAATTTTTTCCCACTCTTTATCTCTGCCTAAATCAAAACGTAGATTCCATGAGCAATGCATCTTTCTTAGAAGTGCACGCCTGTGGAACTCTCTTCCGTTTGTCTGTTTCCCACCTGACTACAACTTGGATGTCTTCAAGCCCAACATAAACAAATTCCTAATGAATCACCACCTTAAGTAAGACACTTTATCAAATTCAAATACTAACGATTACTACGATACTATCCCATTGATTACTGTACACGCAATAACCCTTATCCCTAAGTGGCTTCCGGGCCTTGATAAGTGGTGACCTCCATGTAAAAAAAAAAAAAAAAAAAAGAAAGGGCTGTGGTATGTTCAAATAAGTCACCAAATAACTACATATTTTTCAGCATTTATTGTAGATATATAAGGTTGACAAGAAAGTTCTTGTGGAATTTTTAATTTTGATTTCAAATGATGTATTTCCAAATAAGTTTTCGTTATAATACCTTTACTTTATATATCATTTTAAAGAGGGGTTTTCGCTCTATTTAATTGTTTAAATTACGATTGTTTTAGAACAATTATGTTTTCTTTTCAGAACGTTGAATACAAGATGGAAAAAAGCAAATTCGCGCAATTTTCTGATTTCAATTCAAGTTAGGCCGAAAAGCTGTTGAAACACTTTCGATATCAATGAAAGGTTTGGTCCAGGAACCGCAACTGAACACTCAGCTCAATGGTTGTTTAAGAAATTTTGTGGCAGCGACGAGTTTTGAAGATGATGAGCATAGTGGTCGCCATCGCTCAGCTCAGTGCTTAGACGCCGATAAAGCTCCACAATACTTCTCAAAGCCAAAGTTGCACCAAAAGAAGGTCATGCTGGCTGTTTGGTTGTCTGCGACCGGTCTTAACTATTAGTTTTTTTAATGCAAACGAAACCATTACGGTGAAGAAGTACTGTCAACAAATGGAATGTTGCCATATCTGGGCAGGAGCTGCTAAAAATAGCGTATCCTGCCTTGACAGAGTACAAAATAGACTTTGTGGCTTAGTGGGGATGCCCTTTTCTCTACCCTGCAACCTCTCTCCCACAGAAGAGACGTTGCGAGCCTATTCTTGTTTTATCGTTATTTCCATGGCAGGTACACATCTGAACTCCAATCTCTGGTCCCCCCTCACGGATTCCATGAACAAAGCTTCTTTCTTAGAAGTGCACGCCTGTGGAACTCTGTTCCGTCTGCCTGCTTCCCACCGGACTACAACTTGGATGTGTTCAAGTTCAACGTTAACAAATTCCTAATGAACCGCCCCCTTAAGTAAACACTTCATCAAATCTCCACACTAACGTAATGTACTTGCAATAACCCTTATCCCTGAGTGGCTTCCGGCCTTGATAAGTGTTGATCACTGTGTAAAAAAAAAAAAAAAAAAAAAAAAAAAAAACGAATGAAATGCATCAGAAACTTCGTCAACAACACCCAGCATTAGTCAACAGAAAAGACCCAATTCTCCTGGATAACAATGTCTGACCGCTCATTACCAAACTGACTCTGCAGAAGTTGAACGAATTGAGCTACAAAATTGCCTCATCCATCATATTCTCCAGATCTCTCACCTACCGACTACCTCTTTCTCAAGCATCTCTACAACTTTCTATGTGAGAAATGCTTCAAATCGCCACCAAAACGCAAGATTTTTACGTTACTGTTTGTTTTGCGTTGGCAAAAGTGGGTTGATTCTGATGGTGCTTATTTCAATCAATACATTTTTGTTTGAGCCGAGATATGTTCATCTGAATTGGAAAATTAAAATACAGAAGAACTTTCTTGCCAACCTAATAGTAACTTATTTGAGTCATTTAAATTTACAACTTTCAGGTAAAACTCAGCTTATAAATAGTCATATTGTTTCCTTTGAAAAAAAAAAAAAAAAAAAACTTGTGGAATATATATATATATATATATATATATATATATATATATATATATGGAATGTAATAGTTTTTACTACAATATTCATCTGTTGTTAAGATATATTATGTTTTATGCATATTTAATACTTGTGATTAAATGTGAATATGGAGATTTGTCAACACTTCTCAGTTTAATTATACTGTCAACCTTTCAAATTAAATCTAATATATAAAAGGCTGCCTGTCTGTGTCTCCATATTTTCAAACTATCTCTTCCAAATCTAAAAGTCGTAAGAGCCTTAAATGATTGGATTTTTATGGACCGTTCTTCTATGGGTCTTTAGCTGGTTGAAATAGTTTTTTAAGGAGTCAAAATTGAAAAAATCGTTATACATTTTGTGCATTCATCTTGGTTTTTAATTTTTAATAAGTTCATATGCATGTCACGTTGGTACAGTGGTAACGTCACCAGCTTTGAATGCTACAGTTTTGCTTTTAGTTTTGATTCTAGCTGATGGCACCAAAATACTTTTTCTTTCTTTTTTTTTTTTTACTTTTGAAATTATGATTCTCTAATAATATATACAAAATCTGAACAAATTAAAGTTTCATATTTAAGCTTATTTTACAACCGGGAAAAGCCAGGCGCCCCCTCCCTGCTAGTTTGTTATTTGTTATTTTCCATAGAAAATATGCATATCTCAATTCATCAAAAAAAAAAAAAAAAAAAAAAAAAAAAAAAATTGGACTACCAGTTATCTTTCATGAATCATATTGCCTATGTCATATTTGTTATGACCCTTGGTTAACAGAAGCTAAGGAGGAATTAACATGCAATGTAGCAGAAATCTTAAAACAGTTAAACATACGCATTTTATACATACATACGTCATGAATATGTGGATGATATCACATGCGTTTCTCTCTATTTTTTCATTTTTCTTATTATTTTGTTTAAGCCAGGGATGGGGCATCCTACCAGATGCCAAACATACACCTGCTATTTTAGACACTCCAACCGAGAGATCTTTTTAAGATTCTAACCGTCCCTTTAAGTGCAATTGTTTGAATCTCTTTTGCACTTGGTTTACCTGGTATATTTACGTATGCAAGTGTATATGTTTGCAAATGTTTGTACTTGTATGTATAGAGTATGGATATATGTTTCATTTTATTGTTTTTTTTTGTTTGTGTGTGTGATTCGTTTGTGGTACAATTTTCAATAACAGTTTCAAACATACACACCATAATTTCATCCATTTCATTTCGGTTGATTTTTTGCACTTTCAAGTATTTTGACGTTCCTTGAGGAAAATTAATTTTTGTTATACAATTTTTTTAATTTTAGATTTCCATTTGTTTTTCTAGTTTCTCAACGTTTATTTATTTATTTTTTTCATTATGATTTTAAATATTCAGGGTGATTGGTTGGTTGTTTTTGTTTTACGGCATATCAACCTTTTTCGGGTTATTTAATGCCAAATTCAGTGATTTTAAGAAAATTTTTTAAATAGAATATATTTGTTGTTTTGAAGTCAGTTTCTATTTAACCCATACTTGGGACCCTAACAGGTACTACCACTCCGGGTCAGAGTGGACCTGGGAGCAATGGTAATTAAAGGGTGGCTCTACACTCCCCAAAGCCTGCAAGCTGGAGCCTCACCACTGGATATAGTTTAAGGTCATATCCAGGACTCAGGGTGATTGGAGTCTGCATATGTAATTTTTCTTATTTTTTCATTAACGGCATTTATTTGGGCCCGCGACCTGTCATTATAACATGATCCGACCCATGGGGTTGAATGAGTTGCCGACCCTTGCTTTAGATGAAGGTATTTATTTCTCTCGTACGAGAAATGTGACAAGGGCTAGAAAGTGGGATTGAAAAGTCAGCATTCCATGATCCGTCTCGCATTATCGGCCAAGCTCCAACCTCTATTCCATCACCTGTTTTGCAATTACTTTAATGGAATATGCTCTGATGAACTTACAGCACTTGTGCCCCCCCCGACATACATATTCTAACAAGCAGCAAAATTTCACTCACTTACTGTTAAGGTCCCTAGATTCAGGAAAGCCTTCTATTCTAATAATTTACTAACTGGACGTCCAGCGTTGCCCGGTCGTATTATATTCTTAAACATATTTTAATTTATGCAAATTATGTATGTATTATTATAGAATCAATACTCTATTAAATATTACGAGGAATAATTTGTCAGGTGGGCTAATTTACAAAAAGATTTTTTTTTTAAAGTAAAAACATAATAATGATAATGTTGTTCAAATTTCGTCTGTGTTTGTTTACAATATCACATTATGCTTGATGATCTTAAAAATAGTCTTTCTTCTCTTATAGACAAAAAAGAAGAATTTTTACAGTGGAATATTTTATGTTACACCGGCCAAGGTAACATTGGTGCAATGTAAAATATTTCCCTATAAAAACTTGTTTTTATCTACAAGAGAAGAAAGACTATTTTTAAGACTGGATTTTTTTCGATTTCCAATACTTATTGGATAAATTTTTGTACAAAATATATCTAAGAACACTGCTAGAAATATAAATTACCTTTGTATGATATGTGCAATAATTATCTCAGCGTTTCGGCATCTATAAGGAAAGAACTCACACACAGACACAGACATGCACACAAAGTGACTTTTCTATAACAGTAAAAATAAAGATTCTTTCAAACTGCTAGATTTTGGAATTCCTCCTTGTTTCCTGCTTTCCTGACTGTACTGACATGAAGAAATTTAAATGTAATGTGAACAGACACCTTGCTACTCAACTTCCCACGATCCCCTGTTAGAGTTGATGCCAAATGGTAGCCCCTTATGTTCCAGGTGGCAAGATGCCTTGTTCGGGATGAAAAAATAATAAATTTAAATAGACATTCCGACGAGTTATTTACGGGCAGCGATTCCATGGTCGAGTGGGAGAACTGCCGACTGTCAACACGACGGTTCTAGGTTCAATCCTTGGCTTGGGAGAGATGCTAGTCTAGCGGCACTGATGAGTTGTGATACAACAAAACAGGACTGTATGTCGATGACTACAAATATATATATATATATATACGGTAATCATGATCACTTCTACCTGAGTCTCTCTGCGCCGTTAGAATATTTTCATATCAACTAATTGAGCCCTTTACGCTGATAAGTGTTAAGTTGATTTGAACTTAAGACGTAATTTATTTTAAGGGTTACGCATGAGTAAAAAGATTGATGAATGTTGTTGCAGATTCTAAAGCCATCGTTTTAGATAAGCTACCTGGCAGACTTAGCCGACCACACCCTCTGCCCAGTTCAGTGGTCCGGACTTAAATGAACGTTAGCTCTTTCTGGAATCATACTGCGCTTGAATATCTCAGTACTAAATTGACTATCATTATTGAACTTGGGTTATATTTGATACCATGAGATTTGGTTTATATTTGGCAGAAAAATCGACGGCAATTTGTTGTTCGCTATTTATAGTGGTGCAAAAAAAAAATGAATAGTTATTTGAAAATTGTTAAGAAAACCAAAAAATAGTGAAAAAAATTTTTTTTTTAAAATGAAAAAAAAAAATGGTGAAAAAAAAAAGAAATGGTGTAAAAAAGAAATGGTGAAAAAAAAAAATGGTGAAAAAAAGAAATTGATAATTATTTGAAAATTTGTTAAGAAACCAAAACAAAACAAAACAAAAAAGATGGTGCAAAAATTAAAAAGTTGGATAATTATTTGACAATTGGTTTTAAAATGATCAACAAAAAAAAAAAATAGTGAAAAAAAAGGATAATTATTGGAAAATTCGTTAAAAAATGGTGAAAAAAACCCAAACAAACTGAGGCAAAAATAATTGGACAATGATTTGAAAATTCGTTAAAAAAACAAATAACATAATGCAAAACATTTTTTCACATAAATTAATCGTTTTTATCCAAATTTTCGCCTTCATGAGCCTTCCTTAGGGTGATACAAATAATTTTATTTTCTCATTGTGAAGATTTTACAATGTTACCGAAGGTCGTCGATTTCCTCCGATTTTATTAAAGATACAATTTTGAATATCCAACAGCTGTAATGGGATAGGCTGGGACACATGTACAAGTATCGAGATCAAAACAACAAAACCAGAAAAAACTGGCGATCTTCGGCAATACTGTAAAATCTCAACAATGACGAAACAAAACCATACTGAGAAAGACTCAGAGCCGAAAATTTGGATAAAAAAAAATTTATATGAAAAAAAACAACAAAAAAAACCCTGCATCAATGATTATCTGTTTTTTGTCTTAACAGATCTTAAAATTTTTAAGCCATATTTTATTTTTTTCTTTTGAAAATTGGAAATGATCACTTTAATTTTTTTAAAGACCTCCTTCAATCTTGAGAGACAATGGACAATTCCAGTAAAGTAGAGAGTTTAAAGTGAAACCACCTCTAACTACACCACCCCTAAGCCAACACTGCTTGAAGTGAATTTGGCAAGAAGTGAATTTTTATGGAAATTGCTCCAGACAAGATGTGAAGCCATGATATAAAGAGCTAAGAATGAAAGATTATTATTGCAAAAACAGGAGATACCTATTAGGCTTAGTCTTGAAAACCCAAGGATATAGGTAGGAGGAAAATAGTCTGCAGGAAAAGAATTCCACAAGACTGCAGTTCTTGAAAAGAAACAACTAGAAAAAGAAGCTGTATTACAATGAATATTAAAACAGGAAATTGATAGAAAGTAGTAGACCAACAAGTCAAACGAGCTGGAACAAAGGAAGCAGAGAATGGATTATACAATTCTGAAGAACACATGCAATAGTATTATGTATATATCAAAAAATACTGCGACTAACAACATCAAGTCTGTCAAAGGGAGGTTGCAGAAAAGAAAGGTTGGGCCAAATCAAACCACAGATACGTTTCTGCACCTTATTAAGAACCCTTAAATGGGACAAAGATTCACAGGCCCAAATATAACACTCCATACATGGCGTGATAGTAGATTTGTAGAGATAGAGGATAGGTTTAAATTAAAACAATGCTGGAATGAACAAAATAAAATTTGTATTATTTGGTATTTTCTTTCTCCTAGATTTGTTGTACAATCAAAGCTTGAGAGCCCAGTCTCGCTATTTAATCCATGGCTGAAAAGTAGGAGATATAGAGGTTCATACCTTTTTGAAGAGTATTCATGAAAGTAGTGCAATAGTCCTGATAGAATTCGAATCTGGCACACCAACTAAAGGTAACATCTGCACCTCTATATTCAAGAGTATTATATGTGGGGAGAGTGTGTCCAAATGGAAGCGACAGCTAACATTCTAGGGTCGAGGAACATACACCCATATCTCCCTTGTAAAATTGCCACTGATCAATCATTAGAGTTTTCGGCACTAATGCATATTGGATTCTCGTAAATGTCCCGGAGGGTTGAAATGAAAATTTATGCAAACCGCCGGAATATGTGGAGTGCGAGTCAATCAGAATGCAGCAACAAATGCAATTAGCCTGCAAGAAGCCGAGCAGACGACTTTTGATAAATTGAAAGAAAAAGGGGGAGACCCTTTTAGTTATTTATTTTAGATGATGGAGCAACACATGGCAATTAATCTAACGATGCTGGACAAGTTAATATGGACGCTGAAGCAAGTCGTAGAGTACAGTTAATAGAACAAAATGATAATATCTGAAATGAGGTGCAGGACATGGCTAAAAAAAAAAAAAAAAAAAAAAAAAAAAGATCTGAACAAGAGAATGTGGTGTGGGTTTGAAATATACCATTATTGATTGGAGGAACTAACCCTAACACCTAATTCCCCCCCCCCAAAAAAAAATTAGTTTTTAATCACGCGATGAAAAGAAAAATGTTTCTCTTTATTTACACAAAAAATTAAACAATATTCATCCATAAAACGGTAGGTTGTTATATTTTATTTTATTGCTTTTACATTGTTTTTTTTTTGTTGTTTTTTTAATTCGTATATTATGAATGTTGTTATTTTCTGTTTCCTAGCGTTTTTTAAGATTTGCTCGCCGGTACTCAGCATATTCTGGCAGTTTACGCCAGGTGCCGGGAAACCCCGGAAAAAGCAGTCAATTATAGAAATCGAAAAAAAGCAGTCAATTTTTTAAATCCGGTTCAAAATATGCACTATTCATATTGGGTACAGTATAATAATTAATAGAGAATTGGCACTATAATAATAAATATGAAATCTGCAAGTGTGTTTTGCGACCGGTCAACGCAATCAAAATTCGACAACAAATGTGGTTAGTTTATATGAAGCCGAGCAGACGGCTTTTGATAAATTGGAAGAAAAGGAGGGGAAAAAACCTTTTAGTAATTTATTTTAGATAATGGAGCAGCACACGGCAATTGATCTAACGATGCTGGACAAGTTAATACGGACGGACGCCGGAGCAAGTCGTAGAATACTGTTTATAGAACAAACTGATAACATCTGAAATGAGGTGCAGGACATGGCTGAAAAAAAAAAAAAAAAAAATCTAATGAAGAGAATGTGGAGTTGACTCAGAACATACCATTATCGATTGGAGGAGATTTTGATGGATTAAGTGAGGAATCCATATTGGGTACAGTATAATCATTACCATGATCGATTAGATCGATTAAGTGAGGAACTAACCTAAACCTTACCTTACCCCCTCCCCCTAAAAAAAAAAAACTTTGATTATTCATCATGCAAGAAAAAAAAATATATGTCTACTTATTTATGCAAACAAATTTATTGTTGACCAGTGTAATAGGTTAATTCCTATTACAATCACAAAAATTAGTTACACTCCTCACCATCATATCCTATAAATCCAAAGATTCTGTTGTTGGCATTTGTTTCCTGATATTTTTCTAGTTGGAATTCTTTCTAGAAAGACACATGAAAGTTGCCAACATCCTATATGAAAGTGATTTTTGTGGAACAAACTGGATTCGAACTTTGGACAACCAGGTTGTCAGTTTGTGTCGTTAACCATTTATAGTGAAATGTGTCTCTAAAGATGAACCATTTCTTATACTTCTAAAGAATGGATATCAAAAGGATGTCGGTTCTAATGGAGTTAATTCTGAGTATTGACAGAGAACCCTAATTGGTCCCGGAAGTGGCCTATGCAGTTTATATATCTACAGAATGTTACAGCAAAATACAATACTTGACAGAAAAAAGTGAAATCCGTATATATTAGAAAAGCAAACTTTGTTGTGTGTGCAGAACAGTCTCTACCAAACTACTAAATGTTTTTAACTTTTGAAATCACTACAATACATTGGGTACAATAGAGAAATGCTGTTATTTTCTACTTTCTAGTGTTTTTTTTAAGATTTGCTCAGCAGCGCTCAGCTTATGCCGGCGGTTTACATCAGGTGCCGGGCAAATCCAAGCGAACATTTACAGAAATCCGGTTCACAATATGCACTAGTACTGAGTTTTCTATACTATACATGAAAACTTTAAATCAGAAATTATCTTGCTCCAAATCCTATCAGATTCTTAACGCAATCAGGTTGCCCATCAAGATGGGGTGTCAACAAGTGTGGGGCAGCTAACATTCTGGGGTTGAAGAACATATGCCCATGCCCCCTCACCATTAGATTTTTCCCTACTGCACATGAATTGCATTGTCTGAGTTGCAATGAAGTGATTTTAATTGAGGGGGAAAGCATTTTCAAACTTGAGGTAGATCACTCCTATTATATTCTTCAATTTGATATTCTGATTTTTATTTTTAGGTGATTATTTAAAAAATGCTTCATGCAGCAATAATCTAGACCAGACTAAGTAATTTTAAAAAAATAAATTGTAACTAAGTGCTTTATTATATCGCCAACAACACGGCACAACAATAACAAATGAAAATTGGCTAGCCAGAAGTAAAGTTTCATTTATCAGTTTAAATGCTATCTGGGTTTGATTTTGAAAATCCAACAAACTAACGTTAGATGTTAAAGATATAGTGGGAAATCCAAATTTAAAAAAACAAAAAAAAACAAAAGCAGAAAAAAAAAAAAACTTACCAAAGGAGTTCGCTCCAAAGCATGTTGAATTCGCCTAAAACTCATTTTTTTTTTTTATATATATATATATAAATTGACAAATGGTATTTTTTTTTTTTTTTTTTTTAGCAATCCGGTTTTAGTGGAATTTTAGAAATATAAAAAGGAAACAGTAAATTCCAAATCTCCAAAAATTTAGTTTTTCTCTTTAAAAAAAAAAAAAAAAAAAAAAAAATTGGGTTTGGGGGTGAAGGGGGAAAAAATCACCACCACCCCCTGAAATTCTTTTAGCCGTTTCGGTGTTTCATCCATAAAAATAAAATACAATTTCCTGAGTTATCATATTTTCCTGAATACCTTTAAAGAATAAACGCTTATCTGTTTTCCTTTCTTGAAGTCTTGAAATCCGTGAAAAATAATTCCTTTTTCCTGATTTTCTGGTTTTCAAAAAGATGGACAATAGAGAAAATACCCCAGAGCAATTCCAGTGCTTAGAAAATCACTTTTTCAAACAAAAACAAAATATATGCATACATATTTTCTTTCTTTTTTCATCACAAACGCCATATTGCCACATGAGGTGTT
This sequence comes from Euprymna scolopes, assembly GCF_053919585.1. NCBI lineage: Eukaryota > Metazoa > Mollusca > Cephalopoda > Sepiida > Sepiolidae > Euprymna > Euprymna scolopes. The sequence goes on from NC_136509.1 coordinate 91,564,082, forward strand.
ACGATGTAGAATCATGTCTAATAGAGGACCGTGGGGAGTTGAGCAGCAAGGTATCTGTTCACAGTACATTTAAACTTTTCCGGATTAGTACATTCAGGGAAGCAGGAAACAGGGAGGGAATTTCAAAGTTTATCAGCCCGAGAGAAAAATATTTGAGTAGGAGGCTTTTCGGCATCTAGGGACTTCAACAGTGAAGAGGTGGGATTTCGTTGTTTGTCGGGAGCATGTACCTTGAGGGAGGACTAGTGTTATGAATCGATCAGAGCACATTTCATTAAAGTACTTGTAAAACAGGCGCATGGATGCAACAGCGGTTGGAGCTTGGTCGACAGTACGGGGACCTATCAGATTGGAGACTTTCTTTTGGATCTTGTCTACATAGGGATCTGAGAGAAAAGAAAATGTACAGGCCTTGTGATCTGACCCTAACAGTGGACTGGACTGACAATTATAAGTCAGGAGAGAGAGAGGGAGAAAGAGAGAGAGGGAGAGATTGTGACTAATACGTGTGTGTGTGTGTGTGTATGTGTGTGTGTGTGTGTGTGTGTGTGATTGATCCAAGCATTACATATGAGGATAAAAAAGTTGACAAAATAAAACGAGAACAATAAAAAGAGACCCTCCCCCCAATAAAAAGCTCCCTGAATTAATCCATGTAAAAGAAAGATTTAATCTCACTCTTTTTTTTTTTTTTTTTATCAATTTACATTTGACGATAATCTCTCCCCAAAATGATAAAAGAAATCTCTCCAAAAAAGATAATCCCCAAAATCAGTTGTGACACATGACATTCATTTAATTCCATCCAATCCTCTGACACTTTCCAGTTGAACTTTATCAGAATGCAAAAAAAATTTTGTTATTTGCATTCTTCTTATCTTGAGTGTTATTTTCTCATTTCGGTCGACGTAACCGCCGACCTTCTTCAGGTGTATCTTGTCGAACTTGGGAATCTTTCTGTCGAACCCAGGAATCTGCACAAATTTAAGGCTCCTAAAATTCATACTAGCATTGTTCTGCAAGGACCCGTGGTGTAGTGAATAAAGTACTAGGCAAAATTCAGTTACACTCTTCTGGAGGTTGAAGGTTCAATCCTCAGTGCAGGGGACACTCAAATACAACTGCAAATTACTCAGGACTTCTACGCATGACTGACAGAACAAGAACAAGGATTTTGTTCGAAATTCCATGAAGATTTCCAACTTTGACACAGATTTCTGAGTTTAACAAGATACACCTGAAGAAGGTTGGGAGTTACATCGACCAAAATATTATGAAATTAATACTCAAGATGGGAGCAATAGTCCGAAGAATCCAAATAAAACGAATCGCTGATCAACGAATTTGTTGTCTGCGTTTTTTTCAGCTGATTTTTTTTTTTTTTTTTTTTTTTTTTACTATTGCAAGTACATCACGTTAGTGAGGAGATTTTATGAAGTGTTTAATTAGGGGGGCGGTTCATTAGGAATTTGGGCGAATCGGATGTAGTGAATTCAAAAATCACATTGGTTTGGCTCAATCAGGTCAAGTTTTAAAGCTGTGATCACATGTCGTTTTTTTTGTTTTTGTTCACATATACGTATATGTGGAGCATTAATTGCTGGGGATGAAACAGCACATTAAGATTAGAAATGATTATTTTAATGACAAGAATTGTTCAGGTCCGATAGTTCTGGGTGATTATGTCGAAAAGGGACCAGTTTGAAGTCATAAAACCTCAAAATCTTCCAAAAATTAATGCTCAGTACACATGAAGAAGGACTGGCCTGTGTGAGAGGAATTAGTGCCTTGCAAAGAAAGGAATGTCATCAACGACCCTCTAGTATGCAGGGACAGATTACTCTACTCACCGTTACACATCAAGCTCGGTTGTTGATTGGTTGGTTGTTTTTGTTTTACGGCATATCAACCCTTTTCGGGTTGTTTAATGCCGAATCCAAAGATTTTGAAGAAAAAATTTTTAATAGAATATATTTGTTGTTTTCACGTCAGTTTCTATTTAACCCATAGTTGGGACCCTAACAGGTACTACCACTCCGGGTCAGAGTGGACCTGGGAGCAATGGCAATTAAAGGGTGGCTCCACACTCCCCAAAGCCCACAAGCTGGGGCCTCACCACTGGATATAGTTTAAGGTCATATCCAAGACCCTCATTGAGGGACTTTTACCCTCTGCAGGGGGGGGGGCAGTCGGCGTATTCTAATGCCCCACCGACAGGGCCATATCAAGCTCGGCTTAATCAAGACTTTGGACAAGGATGGTGACTACTTCACTTACTTGTGCTAGGCTTTTCTAAGATTGACTATGGAAAAGTTGAAAGCTGGCATCCTGGACGGTCCTCAGATCCGGCAGCTCATCAGAGATCTAGAGTTCGAAAACTTGATGAACAAAATGGAACTGGAAGTGTGGGAGGCATATGCTCTGGTTATGAAGAACTTTCTCAGCAACAATAAGGCCAGAAAGTCTATGCAGAACTTGTCAACAACATGCTGACCGCTTTTAAAAACCTGGGCTGGAAATACGCCCAATAGATGGTACGGTAACACATACTGGGTTGGTTTCTAAGAGTATTCTGTTTTATTTTTAAGTCATTTTTCAAACTTCACATATTTAGGTGTCAGCTCACTGCCATTTTTCTTGTTCGCACCTATCGATAGACACTGCATGTTTTTCGGACTGATTTAGCGTTTTAAAGTGAGTAAAATCATTAAAAACTTTTCCAAATAGGTAGAAGAGTAATTTATCTTACTTTTGCTAACATTGATTTGTTATATTTAAAAAAAAAATTTGACCACTGTTTCGTATTTCTGGACTGTAAAACAAACCCAAAGCATTAAAATTTATAAATAGTTCTGAACAGTCACTATTGGAAAACTTTAAGCAATTCTGGAATTGTCTCCCCCTGTTCTGAGTGGAGGTCTTCAAAATGCAAAGTAAAACATTGTCCCTCAATACTAGAATGCACAAGCGTCAATTTGGATTATAAAAATTTCTTTTAAAATGTGACTTTCTTTCGTTTTCGTTATGGCCGTTTGGTGCAAGAGAGGCACATTGATGGCGGCCTATGGCCACGGATCCAGAGTAGAGGCGTGAAAGTGAGAAAATTCAATATCGCCAAAGGATGTTATTTTTTAAGTGATAGTCATGACGTATTAGTCGACATTCGAGCTAAAAATAGAAGTGCAGTGTTTAGTTGTGATTAAGGTTGACTGTTGTTGTTTAATCGGTATGAATTGTAGACATTTTTGTTTGTGTGATTGAAGCGTTTAAGGTTTGTTGTTATGGGGAAGACTAGAGAAAGTAGGCGGGGGGGGGGGGGGGGCAGGTAGAAAAAAGAGAAAAAGAGAGGTTGGCAAAAATTGAGATATGGAGAGAGGGATAAAGAGAACTAAACCCACAACAGGAAAAAAAGGGGGGGGGAGAAAAAGTGATAGAGAGAAAGAATCACAGAAAGAAAAAAGAGAGACAAGAAAGAAGGGGTATAATTGGACGGTGAAGGCGATAAGAGAAAAGAGGAAAAAAGAAAGTGAGAAAGTGTGTGGGTGGGGGGGGGGAGAAAAACGATATAGAAAGAGGGGGGAAGGAAGAAAGAGAGAGAGGGGGGGAGTACACTTAGACGGTGGAGACACAGAGAAAATTGATTGAATGATGAAAAAATGATTTTCCAGAATGGCTAACAAACCAAAATGAATATATATATATCTTACCAAATGCAAGATAAGTTACTCTTCTACCTACCTGGATAAGTTTGTAGTTTTTAAAACTTATTTTAAAGCGTTTTTTTTTTAGCTTAAAAATAAAAGTTATGTAAAAATTGTTGAGTTAGAACGAAAGAAATAGTGGTATTACTCGAGTCATGGTCCAGTCGCGATAACTGCTCAAAAATAAAAATTTTAAACAAAATACTGGTCGCACATTTGGTGAATTTTATCTTTGCAATACATTTATTTTTAATTTAAAACACTTTAAAATAAGTTAAAGCACAAAAGAACCCCCATTTAAGTAGGTGGTAGTGTAACTTATCTTGCCTTTGGTAACATTTATTTACTTTATCCCTTTTATTTGTTTTGTTAGCTATTCACCAGAGAGAAAAAGGAAGAAAAAATGAGAGAGAGGGAAAGAAAGGGGCGGGGAGAAGAAAAAAGAAAAGGGATACAGAAAGGACTGTGTGTAGCGTCAATGGTTACACATCGACATACAAAATCAAAATGCATAAACGCGTTTGTGCGCATATCGTCTGCGCATACACTATCCTAAATAAAAACAAATAATTATATTTTGACCAATCAGAGAATTTTCTGAATTTATTTGAATTGGTCTTTGTGGGAGCCATCTAAACCCTTTAAAAGGGCCAGATTTTCTTTCAATACACAGTTGAGACCAAAAATTCAGACAGTGCTATGTCGCCATAATCGCCACAATCCTCAACTCACGTAATCATGCACTGTCACTCGCATACTTTACGCTAAAAAGAGCTCTCAGCTGGTTTCAATAAAAAGCAGGACACTGTTGGCAGTTGGTTTGGCTGCCCTATACCCAACGTTACATACAATCTTCAAAGGAAGAAAAAAAAAAAAACGGGGGAGGGGGGATTACAAAGCGCGACACACGCACAATGACCACTGCTTGAAAGTCTTGAAGACCTTAATGTCGTCTGCTCATTTCAAACGACTCATCAATTGAAATATTTCCAAACCATTATCACGGAACTATTTTCTAATATGACAAACAAAGAACAGTAACTCTTATAAACAACTTTCAATGAATTATATTTTATTTTATTGAGCAGAGAAGTTTTGAAAACGATTTTTCTGGACCCTAGAACTCACGGCTCTTAATTAATCAATCTAGACTTCCTTTAATGTTTCAGCTAATGAGCCTCCTTTATTTTTTACAAAAACTCTAAAAATATTCAAGGACATTCAATGTGTTCCTATTGCTGTAAATCTTCCATTACAAATAAAAAAAAATCTCTTATGAACATACGAGTATGCCTTCTTACCTTCTTAACTCATTATTTTGTTTTATTTATCGTATAAGAACGCCCGTCGTTTACTCGCATTTGGAGTTACAAAACCTGAAAACCTTTTTCACTGAAATTATTTCTCTGAATCCAGCTCTTCCCAATATATCTCTTCCATTACAAAACACCCTAAAGTACCTCCCTCCCCAAACCAGTGTGAACACATCCCTAAAAACCGTTAACTTCCAACCCTACAGGTGTAAGAGAAATAAAGAGAGAAAAAAAAAGATGGAGTAAACTTGGGCGCTGGAAACTAGAGAGAGAACTATATCAAAAACAGAAAAAAAAAGGGGGCGAGAGAGATAAGGGGGCTGATAAGCATAAAGAAAAAGAAAGAGTGGGAAGAGAAGGAAAAATAGATATGCAAAATTAGCAGAAAAAAAAATAACTATGTTCTTAAAAGAGATTTTTTTTTTTTTACACAGGCATCACCACATTATCAAGGTCAAGAGGCCACTCAAGGATAAGGGTTAAAGAGTGTACAGTAGAAATTGGACAATATAGTAATCATTAGTAATGAAAATTCGGTAAATTTGATAACTTATATGGAACGGCTCATCAAAAACTTATTTACGTTAGACTTGAACACAACCATATTGTAGTCAGCCGGAAAGCAGGAAAACGGAAGACAATTCTACAGGCGTGCAGTTCTAAGAAAGAAGCTTTGTTCATGGAATCTATGTTTAGGTTTAGGCACAGATAAAGAGTGGGGGGAATTATTGATAGTGTTTTCAGCTAGACGAGTGTTTCTTGTGAAAGTTTGGCGAGGGGGGACCATAGACTGAAGCTCAGTCGAACACTTTCCATGAAAATAACGATACATCAGAGACAAACTCGCAACATCTCTTCTGTGAGATAGAGGTTGCAGGGAAGAGAAAAGGACATCTCCTACGAGGCTACGAAGTCTATTTTGAACTCTATCAAGGCAGGACAAGTCCTTTTTAGCAGCTCCTGCCCAGATGTGGCAACAGTATTCCATCCTTGGACGTACCTGGCTCTTATATAGATAGAGAATTGCATCAGCAGTGAGATATCTACCGGATCGATAGAAAGATCCCACCATTTTTCCAGCAGCCTTGGCAACAGATTTGATGTACGTGTTCCATTTAAGATCAGGAGTAATGGTCAAGCCCAGAAGCTTGTCAAAACTTGACGCCTTCTGAAGACGAGAGCCATTCATTTCAATTGATGCCAGATGTGGATCAGAATGTTGATGATGTAAAGAGAGAAGCTTGGTTTTAGATGCATTAAAAGTAACCAGCCACTCTTTTCCCCATTGTACTACGTGCTCAAGATCAGAGGAGAGAGAATCGGAGAGAATTTGGTCGTTTACTGTCTTAGATGTGCTACCATAAATGGTAGTGTCGTCAGCATAAATGTCTACAAATGATGTAAGGATGTGATTTGGAAGATTATTCATGTAGATCAGGAAAAGAGTTGGGCCCAGGATGGACCCCTGAGGGACACCAGCATTAATACTGTGAGCTTCTGATTTCTGCCCATCAACCACTACTCTTATGAACCTATTAGAGAGAAATGATTTAATAATTAAAACATTTTCAGCTATATCATAGCTGGAGTTCTTGTGAAGTAAACCTTTATGTCATACCCAATCAAAGGCCTTAATATGTCAAGAGCAATTGCCCTTAAAAGGAAGCCTCTATCAAGAGATTTGCTAATCCTATGAGATATAACTAAGCACATCTGCTGTAGATCTAGCAGAACGGAAACCATATTGAGTGCCACTAAGAAGGTTTTTTTGGTGGTTATTCACATCGCCACTTATAACAATAAACAAAAAACGAAGGAAAATTTTTATATTGTACTTTAGGTACCTCCAAAGTGCATCACAGATCCCCGCCACCCCAGATATAACACGATGTAACTGTAAATTAATTTAATATTATCATCCTATTTTTTATTTAAAAAAAAAAAACAGTGTTTATAAAGTGTCTGCGCGCGTTCATGCAGCCATTTTGTTTACGTAATGAAATCAATTGAATTTTACGAGTTAAATATTTTTCAATTTTTTCACTTTAAAAATCTATAAAATTTTTTCTATTGGTTCAATTTTTACAATATTTTCAGATTCAATGTGAAATTTTATGCTCTTTCCAATAAACCGAATACAATATTCTAGACAATGTTTTTTTTTATTTCCCCCCCCCCATTTTGAAATGTCTATTAAAATGAAAATAATTAATTTTCTCACCTCAAATTTCTATATCACAAATTGAAGATAAAAGATCAATGAATAAAATAAGCTAATTCAAAACAAAAAACAACAACAGTTATTTGCAAATTTACCTGTAAAGTCCAAAGTTTAAAACCCTTTTTTTAACACGTGTAACTTTTTTTAAGTGAAACCTTATAATCTTGTTATATCGCACAGAAAGTTTCGTTTAATTACAACAATTATTTCTATTTCATTCAATGTTTTTTTAGATATTAAAAAAAAATCACTCCATAAAGAAGAAATAAAATATATTAAATCAAAAACTTATGTATTTCTTTAAGAGAATAAAAAATCGCTTGACTTATTTTTGTTATCTGCAAAAACTGATAAGTGAAATGGGGCTATTTTTCAACTATGGTAGCCCATATTTACTAACTTTTGTTTACAGCCAGCAATAGAAAGAGACATTAATTCTGTCCCTTATAGGCTACCATAGTTTATAACTCTAAAAAAAAGGAGACGGTTATCTCCTCTTTTTTGCATTTGTGACAAGCTGAAGTCGAGGTATTTTTAAATACTCGCTTAAAAAAGTATTTTATTTAAAAAGGACATGGAATATAAAATATTAATATGGATAAATTCTTAACAATGAAGAATGGAAGTACTCATTGAATAGTATTTTTTATAGGTAAGTGATTTTTTGGAATTTATGTATACACATATTTTATCGAAGTAAGTTAAATTTTGTTGATTTTCTTTAAATCTTTTTTAAAGAAAACCAATTTAAAAAACTAATATTGCATAATTTGCTATTAAACCTGTTATTTTTTTTAAAGTTTGGTCTTTGCTCCTTTAATTGAAAAAAATTAGGGTTTGGATTACATTTTTCAAGTAGTTATAAGCTTCGAAAGATAGGAGGTTGAATTATTCAATTTTTTATCACGCATTTTTAATGGCGTTTTCTGACACTGCTAGTGACCATCGTGAAGCCGTAAGCATACTCATGTTTAAAAAATCTCGCCAAAATCAACTAATGGTCAGATTTACATGAAATTTTCGTTTATTTATTCATTTTTAAATTAACTTACATATTAAAAGTAGGTTTCGTTGATTATATGATGGGAAATATTTTTTTAAGTGTTCTACCCCCTCCCTCTATTTTTCATGTTACGAAAACTAAACAAAATAAATTAAGGCCCATAAAAATTCCAACATTTTTTTTTAAACTGAAGAGTTTAAATAATTTAAAAAATAGTTGATATATATATATATATATATATATATATATATACCCATTATTGTCTTAATTTAAAATGGCGTCCGACTCTCTCTTTCACACGGTAAGTGTGGGAAAAGGAGTTAAAAATAAAAAAGTAGACAAAATACTGTTAGAAACTCAATAAATGTTACTGTGTCATAGGCTGACATATATTCGGTGGGTTTTTAACAGTATTTTGTATATTTTTTTATTTTTAACTCCTTTTCCCAAACTTACCGTGTGAAAGGGAGAGTTGGGCGCCATTTTAAATTTTCCAATACATCGGTAAACACTGTTTTTCGAGCTGAATAAACATGTTACATTAAATAAAAACACTAAAAAAATATCCAGTTAAGTAGAAAAGTAACTTATCTTGCCTTTGATAACATTTATTTGTTATATGTTTGTTTTTGGACGACTTTTTCGAATCTATGTGTATAGTAAAACAAACCCAAAAATAAGTTATATTTTACAGATGATAGAATACATTTATTTATTGTATAGGGAAAAATATAAGCCAAACGGATGAATAAATACATACATATTTTAAATTAATAATTTTTCTAAATCAATGTAATATAAACGTAAATATAAAAATAGCCCCCCCCCCACACACACACAAAAAACCGTTGCTTCAATTAATCATTTTAGCGCCGTTGAGCATCCGTAGAAGTGACACAAAATAATGTACACACCAAATGATGACATCGCCGGTATTGTGTAAAACCTTGGCGATTGTACATATAGTGTTGTGTTGTACTTATTGGTCACGGAATGAAGATTTTATATTCCAAAAATCACAAAAAATTGATCAAGTAGGTTTTTTTATATTTTGTTTACGATAAACAAAGTTGCGTTTTTTTTTTACCGATAAGCGACGGACGAAGCCATATTTCTCTAAAGAACACAATAAAAGGGGGGGTAATCAGTGATTATTTTTTTGTTTCCACGTGCATTAGGGTTTTCTGTCTTTGCTCACTGATTCCTTGGCTTCATTTTTTCACCCTCATCGAAACAGTAAAACTGGATTTTCTTAAATAATAAAAAAAAATACTTGATCAAATTACGTGATTTTGGGAATTTTTCGTCTTCGTCCCGTGACTTGTACGTACATCATACAGACATCTGTGTATTTTCTTTAATCTATCTATATATATATAAAAGCGAAAATGTATGTATGTATGCATGTATGTACGCTTTTCCTCAATGTCCACAAAAGGCTTCTTCCAGAGAAGCGCTCGCTCGGTTCACAACTTCTTAAAACTTTTTATATCATCTATAAATTGTAATATCTCACACTTAACCACGGAGCTCGCCAGTCTATTTAATTTTATTGACTTTCAAACGTTAATTATTCCACATTTCCCGCATCGGTACGCGTTACATTCGGTTTTCGGTATAAACAAAAAGCGAAACATGACTCTAATAACAGGCCCGGAGTCAGCGAATGTTTGTCGACTTCGTCATATCAGACGGGGGAGCGGGTTTTTAAAAACAAACAAACCGATTTATTGACCTCATTAAAAACTGTCCCGCACAAAATGCTGACTGCTGAATTCCTATCGCCGTCACGTCAATCAAAAACGCGCACCTGTTTTTTTTTCACACTTTACTATTTTCCAACTCCGCGTCGTTAAGGCTTTGTTTTTTTTTTCACAGGCACCTGTTTTTTTTTCACACACACCTACAAACACCCGGGCAACGCCGGGTACCCCTCGCTAGTCTATATATATAAAAGTGAAAATGTATGTATGTATGTATGTTTGTGTGTCTGCTAAAAACTTTTGACTGACGGAACAAAAATTCACAAACTTGGTATCATATTAAACCCCACCCTCCGGACGACAAATATCGAAAAATTAGCCTAAAAGGACCATATGAAGTGCGTCAACTGATCGATTTTCTGCAGGGGGGGGGGGGCAAAAAAGTGACATTTTAATGTTAAACAGTGCATATCTTTAAATCGATTTATAACTGCCCCAAAAAATACGGGCGTCAACTCTTCTACATAAAGTATACACGGGGCCGTTTATTTTGGGTCAACTTGTATTTAAAACCCACTGAGTCATGTCACGTGATCTTGACGTCAGCAAGCTCTAATGGCAGTCTGAATTTTAGAATTGTTATCGGTAAAAAAAAATTTAACCCTCATACAAGCTAAACTATGAACTTCTACGCTATGACAACGTTACCAAAGTTATTAGCACATTAAAAATAGTTAGATACGATAGTTAAACGAAAAATAACAAGCCAAAAATGTGAAGTAAAAAAAAAATATGCTTACAAAAAATATTAACGCTTGAAGTTTTTACAAAAAAAAACAGCCAGACGCCATTTTTTTTTTTAGTAACAGTCTTTATAGTAAGGAAGACAAAGTGAGAGAGAGAGAGAGAGAGAGACATACACAAATGCAAGCAGAGAGAGAGAGACAGAGAGACAGATAGAGAGAGATGTCTAGACAGGAAACGAAATACGTAATTTAATAAACGCTAATGTGAAGTAAAACAAAAAAATAAGATACTGCTACGTCATCTCGTAACGCTCCCGCGATGACCTCATTTAGTGGCTATCTGTCAATCAAACCTCTTTCACTCGCTTTATAAGCCTTATTTTAACACTATAATCAATTCCTCTTACTCTTGGCCTACACGGTTAAGTGGTTGGAGTTTGTTTCACCTCCGCGTCAAGACTCCTGGGTTCAATCCAGCCTCACGACCAAAACTATTTTTTTTTCTTTTACATCTTTAGACACGCCGGCAACGTTTCTTTATTTTTTTTTTTACTTCGCTTATTCTTTAGTTTACTTCCCCCCCCCCTATAAACACAGTGGGTTTTTTTTTTTCGCTGTTTTTTTTTTTTTTTTTTTGGTTTTTCCGATTTTTTTTAACATCGTTTCAGGGTTATTACTTATCCCCCCCCCCCATACACACACCTACAAACACCCGGGCAACGCCGGGTACCCCCCCCCGCTAGTCTATAATATAAATCACACCTGTCTGCTTAAATGCATGTATGTATGTTTGTTTATTTGTATGTCTCGCAAAAACTTTTGACAGAGGCAACAGATTTTCACGAGATCGGTATCATTTTGAAGCTCGACCCTTCAGACGACAAATATCGGAAAATTGGCTAAAAAGATTCATTCCTTTAGCTTCAACTGGGCGCTTTTCTAAAGGGAAGGGTAGCAAAAAATCGTTCCTCCATGACAATTTAGCCAAACACGCATGCGCAAAAAACGTTCTTTCTTGAATTAAATATAAAAAAAGTTCTTTTTTTAATTAAATAAAAAAAACGACCTAATTTCGCTCACGTGGTCATAGACCAGTCGTTATAGTAGCAGCGTCATTATTTAAAGATTGCATGTTCAAGCTGAGATATCAAGTATATATATATAGTTTTTTTCGATTTTTTAAGTTCTAATATTGAAACAGGGTTATTTATTCAATTTTTCCGCTCGTTTTTATATATTTTTTTCCATCATGTTCACTGTTTTGTTGTTGTTGTTGTTGTTGTTTTTCCGATTTTTTAAAAAAGTTTTAACTTCGTTCGCTTATTCTTTATTTTGCATCACGTTCGCTGTTTTTTTTTTTTTTATTCGCTTATTCTTTATTTTCCATTTTGTTTTGATTCCCCCCACACACACACCTCACCACACCCGGGCGACGCCGGGTACCCCTGTTAGTTTTAAATATCGCTATCAGTGCCAATCTGAATAAGCACCTTAAAGTTTGTAGTTTTACGTTTAAATTTTGTGTTTGAAAGATGAAAGACCAAAGTTAAATCTTCAAAACTTCTTAAGGTAAAGTCGACAGATTGATTTTTTTTAAATATGTGGTTTTAAGTCAAAACAACAATGCTTACTTGTTATGTTGAAAATAGCAATATATTTTTTTAAAATAGGAAAATTCATGGCGTAGAACAAACTGCTATTGTGTTTTTAGTTAAAAAAAAAAGTCTATCGTTATCGGTTGAAATAAAACGTCAGCCATTAAAGTGTCTAAAAGGGAGATAAGTATGTCTCCCTGTTTCACAATCTTCAAGGTGTTCACATCTAGGAAAAATGCCATTTTCCCCAATTTTCCATAAAAATTACTTTTAACTAGAAATAATTTTCTAGTAAATGAATTCTCGTCATTTTGGGAGATATATATATATATATATTACTATTTTCGATAGGACAATTAAGTCCTGTTGTTTTTGCTTAAAACATGTCTTAAAAAAATCGACATGTCGACTATCTTAACAAGCACTGAAAAAAAAAGTTTGAGTTTTGTAAAAAAAAAAAAAAAAAAAGAGAGGGGTTTCTAACTGTAAAAAAAAGGGAGATAAATCTTTTCTGAAAACTGAAAATCTTTGGCCAATTTAGCAAAACTTTATTTTCGCTAATTGTCTTCGAAAACCGTTTCCATTAATAGTCAATTTGCTACCTCATCGTTTTTCGTAATTTTTGGATATTTTCATTACTGCGACATGACAATTCAGTAGATACCGTTAGTTTCACGTAAAATTCATTTTTTTCGAATTTTGCTGCAATAACGAAGAAGAACCAATATTTTTACATTTTGCAAGTACATAGAAAAAAAAAAGAAAAGAGAAATGAGGAAAGAAAGAAAGAAAGAAAGGAGTAAGAGGACAAGAACGAGTAAAATAAAGCGAGGGAGAGAGTAAGAGGGAGAGAATAAGGGGAAGATCTTGACTGATTATGTTTGTTTATTTGTTTATCCGGCAACCTTCCAATCCACTAAAACAAAAATTAACCTTCAATTGCTGCTCATCAAAAAAAGGCAAAAACACAATTGCTGTTTTTCGTATTGGAAAAAGGCTTAAATAAACACATTCAATACAAGAAGAAAAAAAATTCAGGCACACACACACACACACATATATACACACACATATATATATACACACACACAAACACACACACATACACATACACACACATATACACACACACACATATATATACACACACACACACACACACACACACACACAGCAGTTAGTAGCAAATATAGATCACGGTGCATTATTTTTACTTTTAAACTCCCTTCATCTCTTCCGTCATTGTAAAAATAATCTTAGATTAAATCTATTTTTTCCAGCCAAAAAGTTCTGTTATTATTATTAATAGCTTGGAAGAGGGTGGGCGGGTTAGTTCGCACCTACCAACAAGCAACATGGATTTAAACACCTTTACTCAATCTCTCATTTATACACGGTGTTCAAAAAGTCACTGAAGGGTTTTGAACTTAAATATATTATTTTTGATATCTTTCTGTAATTTTAACACAATTTGAAATGCAAAATTCAAATCTTTATTTATGAAAAATAATGTCTTTTAAACGTTGCCCATTTTCAGTTTCGCATATTTGTGCTCTTTCCAAAACATTATTCATGACAGATTGCAGAATCTCTGGGTTGCGATTTAACTCCCTTATTTCGTTACTGGTGTTTTCCTTCAATTCTTTCAGGGTTTAGAGTTTTTTACGTTTCGCGGTCTGCCAGCTCGCAGAACGAAATAAGGGAGTTAAATCGCAACCCAGAGATTCTGCAATCTGTCATGAATAATGTTTTGGAAAGAGCACAAATATGCAAAACTGAAAACAGGCAACATTTAAAAGACATTATTTTTCACAAATGAAGATTGTTTGAAATTTGCATTTTTTTTTTTTTTTTTTTTTTCAATTTCCCAATGTCTTAGTCAGATTGTGTTTTTGGACATCCTGTAGTTATCAGTTTATCCGGCATAATATTAAGGGTGATGAAATCAGGTTTAAATCTCACTTGAGTTATACTCAAGAATTTTTTTAAATGTTGCTTGATGTCCCCTTATTAGGGGAGAATCAAGGGCAAAATGGAGTAATCCTTGGAGTCGTCCTCCTCTAGATCTGTGTAGCAGCTAATCGAAACAAAGCCTTTGGGTTGCCGGTTACTAGAAGTCAGAGTTTTCAGTTTTCAGTTGGGAACAGTTGATAACAGTTGGCAGCTCGGGGCCCCTTCGAGAGAGATCAGAGAGACCGAGTCGGATGTGAGCAGATCAGGTTGAAGAAGATAATCTGAGGCCGATACAAACAGATATCTAGCAACTGACATCATTTTGAGGTCTTTTATACATTATGGGGTAGTATCATACACACACACACACACACACACACACACACACACACACACACACCAAGAGCTCAACTGAGTTAAAGCAACAACTTTTCTTGTGTGGTTTTTATTGTAGCACGACTACAAAGGCATCATCAGGCTATGCAAACAGTAGAGCCAAACCATTAAAGACGTAGTAATAGCACAGAGCAGAGTGGTCACAGATTCAGTCATTGATGCAGGACACTTGATCAATTTAACAGCAGTGCAGGATGCTATAAAGAAAGTTACTATCGAATACTTTAAGCTTCCTCTGGTCAGCAATCCTCATTGACCAGATTGCAGAGCCATAAAGGACAATAGTCAGATAATCACCTTTTGGTGGCCAATAAGATTTCTCATCTGTTCCGCAGGCATCACTACATCTATACAAAAAACAGATCTTGCAACACTGATGTAATGTTCAACATCAGCTGTGCCTTGTCCCGATGGCACTACAGTGAAGTTGATGTAGAAAAAAGGCTTCATATATGCCAAACGGACTCCCCTACTCAAACATGATCAACTGTCAACCAATGAAGTAAATGATGACATAAATTATACTGTTTGTAAAAGGTCAAGTTTTAAGCTTTTTTGTGGTAAAGTGTTGGATATCTAGACTGTGTACCAATTTTGACAAAAGCATACACCTAGTTTTAAATGTAAGAAACGACAAAATAATTATCAAATGTACCAAAATATCATTTGAATAAAAATTGAAAATCTAAGATACTGTTTAATACCTAGGCCATGTGTATCAAGAAATCATTTTGACAAAAGCATACGCCTGCAAGGCAATAAAATAATCATCCAATGTATGAGCCTGACACAGACAACTGCATGAAAACAAACTTAATGAATTGTCAAAAAGAAAAGTTACGAGATGACTTAAATAAGTTTCCAGAATTTTTTTTATACAGGTATTTAAAATTGTTATAGACTCTTAAAAATTCAGTATGTTATTGCTATACGTCTTATGAGATGACTGACTAATTTTTATGATTTCACGTTTAAATGAACAGCTACAGCAGGAATTGGAATACACCCTACAAAAGCCTGATTGTCACAGTTAGTGAATTTCAAAAATGTGATCTGAATGTGAGGATAATTTAGAAGAACGATATGCAATAAAAGTCTGTTTTAAACTTGGAAAAAAATGCCAAAGAAACGTATGGAATGCTTCAGGCTGCCTTTAGACCAACTTGCATGAATCGAACATCAGTTTTTGAGTGGCATAAGAGATTCAAGGAAGGCAGGGAGTTTGTGAGGAATGATGAGAGGTGTGGGAAGAGTAAGGAAGTCAGACCACCAAAGCTGATTGGCCAAATAAAGAAGTTTATGAATAAGGACCGTCGTGTGTCTGTAGAGACAATAAGCGCACAATTTGACATCAGTGTGGGAACTGTTCACGAGTAATTGAAGATACAGAAGATTTGCACGAATGCAACAGTCCACAACTCCATCCTTGTCACAGACTATTTGACCAAGATGGCCATCAAGACAGTTTCTCACCCTCGTTATAATCCAGACCCTGCTTCCTATGACTTTTGCTCATTCCTTAAGCTCATGGAAAACTTAGAGGTTGTCTTTATGAGAAAATTGACGAGATGAAAGCGGCTGTGACGAGGGTCATTGGCACGTTCACACAAGAGGACTTCCATGGGGCCTTCCAGAAGTTGGTGGAATGGTATAGCAAGTGCATTGCAGCCGAAGGAGATTACTTTGAAGGGGATTAGAGTTTCATGTGTGCATGATCAATAAAAGTGCCCATACGAAAAAGTTTGGAAACTTATTGAAGGCACCTGGTGCCGAAAGGTCATTTGAATAAAAATTATGAACTTGACATATTGTTTAATACTCAGGCTGTATGTATCGATAAATCATTTTGACAAAAACATACACTAGTAAGAACAATAAAACAATCATCCAATGTATCAAAACGTTATGTGAATTAAAATTATGAACCTGCTTGAAAACAGCAAACTTAATGAATTGTCAAAAAGAAGATAAGTTAAAAGTATAATAAAATAAAATACGCATTAGGTGCGCTTGAAAGCCAAATTACAATGCAATATTATGAAAATAAACAAATATTTTACTTGTTTGAAATTTATAATTCAAATATATTTTGGAGTCAAACTCCATCTTCGGTATTTTGTTTGTTTCTTTTTTTCTTCTTCTTTCTTGCCATGTTGTAAAGTTGGAGACTTTCTTTCTCCAACTTTACAACATGGCAAGAAAGAAGAAGAAAAAAAACCGGAAACAAACAAAATACTGAGGATGGAGTTTGACTCCAAAATATATTTAAATTATAAATTTCAAACAAGTAAAATATTTGTTTATTTTCGTGATATTACGTTGTAATTTGGCTTTCAAGCACATCTGATGCATATTTTATTTTATTCAAATTAAATCAACGTTTCTATAACGGAACTCACACCTCTGATGTTAAAAGTATTATGTTTGAAAGGTAATTTTTGGTAAAAGGTTGCACAGGTGTAATCAAAGTCAGTTCAATCCAGTGAAGCAACAATGTCTGAATAAAATGCTCTTGAGGTGTAGCTAGAGTAACAATACTATCCAAAAAGAGGCGTTCCAGGTGGTCACAAATGGTTATATAATGACAGAAAACAATATTATTGGTTGACGATTTGAACCCCACATCCACCGAGAAGAATCAACCTGCTGAATTCCTCCCATGTGTGCATTTTCCTCCTAACACGCCATCATCCATAACCGTCACCAACAATAAAGATATATAGTCATATTTTCATATATCAGTATTTCGTTATTCTTTTTAACACTGCAGAAAATACAACAGGACAAGATCCGAAGTTAGGTTAAAAAAACTTTAATTTTTTTTTTTTTCACAACGTAGCCTCATGCATTATAATCATGCATTCTTTTAACTTTAAATAAACTAAACTCATTAAAATTATTTCAAATACATCTCAGCGAAAATTCTTAAATCATCACTAATTATAAACTTTAACACAAACAACGTAACGGCTTCTACAATTTATCTTTAATCCGCAAACAGAATTTGAATTAAGATTCGGGTTCGCTATTTTACATCATAAAAAATAATCTTGATAATCTATCTATATATCTATAAAAGTGAAATTGCCTGTGTGTGTACATTTCCCTACCTAACTACTCTGTCAATTTTCAGTCTACAGACTCAATATTTTACATAAGAGGTATTGGGATTTGAGAAAATCTTTTTAATCGGTTTTTGGCCAGAAATGTCAAGGGGTCAGAATTCAACGATTTTCACACTTGAAAACTCTACCAAACTCCTCCGCCAATTTTGGGTCTAAACGCTTGAAATTTTAGATGTATGTTACTTGGACATAGATCAAACTTTTTAATTTGATTTAAGCCCAAAACAAATTTTAAAGGGTTAAAATTGAGGTCAAAGTTTTAAAAAATTTGAC
Organism: Euprymna scolopes; assembly: GCF_053919585.1. NCBI lineage: Eukaryota > Metazoa > Mollusca > Cephalopoda > Sepiida > Sepiolidae > Euprymna > Euprymna scolopes. Next base: position 91,582,111 of record NC_136509.1, read on the forward strand.
CTCTCAACCAATTTTTGGTCTAAATATTTGAAATTTTACATAAAGTGTATTCAGACATAGGGCAAGCTTTTTAATCGGTTTTTGGCCGGAAATTTGGCTGCCAAGGGGTGAAAGTTTGGGTAATTTATGGAAATTATGGGTAAAAGATTTTATTGTTGCAGTCTCTAGCAAACTATTCAGCCAATTTTAGGTCTAAATATTTGAAATTTTACATCAAGGGTATTCAGACCCGCAGCTAGCTTTTTAATCTGTTTTTGGACGAAAATTAGGCTGCTAAGAGATCAAAGTTGAAAGAGTTGACTTTGCAGACTCCACTAAACTCCTCTGCTAATTTTGAGTCTAAACACTTGAACTTTTAGATGTAGGTTATCTTGACAAGAGTACACTTTTTAATATATATATATATATATATATATATATATATATATATGACCCGAGCAAAGCCAGGTTGAACTGCTAGTAAAATATAATTAAAAAAAAAATGCTCATTCCATTCTGTAAACGTTTTGATTTCTAACGATTATTGTTCGATCGAAAAAAAAAAAAAAAAAAAAAAAGAAATTTTGTATCAAAATCGAAGCATATTTTTAAAATCTAACGGTTATGCACCATTTGAAAAAAAAAAAATTATCACTCATTTCATGTAAGTGGATAAAATACTTGGTAAAATTCAGTTGTAAGCTACATTCTTCTGGGGGTGGAAAGTTCTATCCTCAGTGCGGGCCCCAATCCTGGTTGATGGAACAAGAGCATTCTACCCCCATGAATTAAATAAAGGGTTCTGTACGAAATTCTGTGTAGATTCCTAAGTTCAACAAGATACACCTGAAGAAGGTCAGAGGTTACATCTACCTAAACATTGTGAAAAGAACACTCAAGATGAGGACAGTAATTCAAAGAATCCAAATTATATGAAAAATGTCCTTAAAACGCTTTCTGGTAGGAAAATGGACAATCATTTTTTTTTTTCCTTGCTAAATTTAGTTATGCATATAATTTATATGTCCTTAAATCACTATCAGGTTAAATACTGGGTTGTCATTAGCGCTTGCTGGCCCGGAAATAGAAATTATTTTATGTTAAATTTATATGCGAAATAGATCGCCACATTTTAAATTCTAAAATAATTGTCTGTTTTGGTGTGGTGGTTTTTGTTTTGTTTGTTTGTTTTATTTATTTTTACCTGCTAATTTTTTCAGGCTGTTTACATGGAATCGCCTAGAAAAGTGCAATTTCATTTTTTGCTTTTCTGTTTGGGTCAATTATCATACGGTTTTAAGGGTACAATAATATCAAACATTATTTTTTATGGGAGAAGGGGGATCGTCGATGTTCAACTCCATGATTTTTCTGCCAAAATCGCACTTGATCAATGTCAGTATCAACTAGGTTTGTTGGATTAAGGTAGGAGAAGGAGGAAGGGGGGGGGAGATCATTATCTGATGCTGTATCTGTTTAATTCTATATAATCCTTAATGTTCGCGGCCTACTAACTAATATCCATTTAAAAAAAATTTAAGCACTAGCTGTATTTATCCGGTATTGCCCGGGTGCAATGAAGTCATTCCAGTTTTTAATTATTTTTTTCCCCATTTTGTTTTCCCTTTCTTAATCTTGCGGTAGACAACTTATATTCTTCAAGTTAAAAGGAGTTATCCCCCTTTACTGTTTTTTTTTTTTTTTTTTAAGTGATTATTTAAAGATGTTTTGTACTAGGAGTCGTCTGAAACGGACTAAGCAATTAAAAAAATTTTTTTTTAATTGTAGAAAATTATGTTTGGCAATAATATGGTACACCAATAATAAATGAAAATTGGCTAGTGAGAAGTTTTATTTGTCAGCTTATATGCTATTTGAGTCTGACTTTGAAAATCACGCAAGATAACTTTGTTAGATTTAAAAATGTCAAAAAACATATTTAAACATCAATTTTTTTTTTTTTTAAAGAGATAAAAATAATGTTTCTGAATTTTTGAGATGTGGATTGATACTTCGTATTATTTGAATGATTCGGACTGTTGTTCTGATCTTGAGGACCTATGGTATAGTGGATAAAGCATTCAGTTGTAAGTTACACTTAAGGTATACATCTGAGCTGATGCATCTACTACTCACCTCTCTCTTGGATAGGGTCCAAAAAAGAGTTTTCAATCTAATATATCCCACTTTGTCAACTAAGTTCCAACCCCTGTCCCATCACCACAATGTTGCATCACGGTGGCTATTTTACAAATATTTTAATGGAATATGCTCCGATGAACTCATATCCCCGACAAACCCATTCAGCAACAAAATCTCACCTCTTTACTGTTGAGGTTCCTAAATGCCAGAAAGCTTTCTATTCTAATAGTTTCTTCCCTTGAACAGCTAGACTTTGGAATTCCCTTCCTGCTACCTGGCTGTATTGATATGCAGAAGTTTAAATGTAATGTAAACCAACATCTTGTTAGTCTTTCCGAGACATGGTCCCAAAAAGTAGCCAATTACGTCCAAGTGGCGAAAACGAATAAATAAATAGGATTAATCTTAATTGCAAACGAAAATCAAAATACAACTGCAAATTAGTTCTACCCAGTCATGGCTGACAGAACAGGAGCATGCTACCCTCGGTGATTAAATGAAGAGTTCTGTATGAAATTCTGTGCAGATTCTCAAGTTTTACAGAAAGATACCAGAGTTCAATAAGATACACCTGAAGAAGGACGGAGGTTACATCCAACGAAACGTTGTGAAAATAGCACTCAATATGAAAACAGGAGTTCAAATGATACAATATAATACGAAATAAGGTTTTTATATAAACTCAATTCTTTTCTCCATATCTTTCTGCCTCTGGCAAAGAATTTGCCAGAGACAGAAAGATGTGGAGAGCTGCAGTACACTATGACATCGTGGACTTTGAGAATAGAAGATAAGAAACGAAGAAACTCGAAGAAAAGACCAACGAGAAGGACCTCGTCCCTCCCCTACTCTGTCTTGCGAACAATGCCCACGACTTTTCCACTATAGACTCGAACTCATCAGTCATATCACATACAGGCATCTATCCCAAAGATAGAAAACTGGTGACAAGTCACAGGACCCAATACTAGATACGAGTGGGAGCTGACGACAACGATAAACTCAATAATACGATAAATTCTATTTTTACTTGTAATTATTTTTCTACTGGATAATTTTTCATGATTTTTGGAATATATACTAATTTCGACATGACTCATAACTACGTAATAATGTTTACACCTGAAATGCGTTGATTTAAAAAATCACTTATGTAAACAAGCACTAAACATTTAATAGTCATCATCAATCTATATACGAATAAAGTTGAATTTTTTCTTGCTCTGACATAGATATTAAAAGCCTACTTCTATTTAAAAATTATTAAAAACAAACTTTCTAATGTACTCAGTCATGAATATGCGAACGACTACATGAAGATAAACAAATTTGCATATTTCTATAAAAAGCAAACAATTTATGCATAGTTTTCACATAATTGCATAGAATCTTAGATGAAAACATTCTAGCACAAGGAAATTATATATATATATATATATATATATATATATATATATATATATATATATATTAATCCGCACATTAAGGACTATCCACTTATCTAGTGTTTCCTTTTCAGATTAAATATGTTTTTAACTCATTTCAAAGTGTTTTCTAACATGTCTTATTAACTGTTTGCTCGTATTATAAGCTCTATTTCCTATTTGGTTTTATCGAGCTTTTACATCTGGCTGAGATAACTTTATAAATATTAATTCTTTAATATTTATAATATACTTTAATTTTATCATCTTGGATCATTTTGGTAAATTTAATTGTAATTTTTTATTTTATATATATATATATATATATATATATATATATATATATATATATATACACTCGGGTTTTTTTTATATTCAAAAGTAATGGACTAATGAATTCAACGAGGTTGTTAGATAGTGCTCAATAAAAAGAGCTGATAATACTTGTTTATTGTTATATAAACATGCTCACATCCCGCTGCTACAAATAGCCACTTGTTTCAATCAAACAACAGATATCATCAGGCAGCGACTTGACTATTCAAAAGTTCAATGAATAATCTTTATTTATCGAACTTTTGAATAGTCAAGTCGCTGCCTGATGATATCTGTTGTTTGATTGAAACAAGTGGCTATTTGTAGCAGCGGGATGTGAGCATGTTTATATAACAATAAACAAGTATATATATATATATATATATATATATATATATATATATATATATATATATAAGTGACTATGTGTTTGCAAAAATCTCTACCAAACTCCTACCTAAATATTTGGTCTACGAACTTGAAATTTGATATAAAGGGTATTTGGACCCGTAGCACACTTTCAATTTGGTTTTTAGCCTGTAAAATAGCTGCTAAGGGGTTAAAATTGAAAAAAAAAAGTATTGACCTTAACCTGGCATAAGTCGATTACCCCAGTTTTTTCTGTGCATGCATTAAGTTAGACAACCTTTTTTTCTTTTCTTACTTTTCAATTCTATACTTGTATAAGAACTGATCTTGAGCACATGGCAGAATGCAAAAAGAGGTGGCTAGTTACTTTCAATGCATCTAAAACCAAGATTCTATCTTTACATCATCAATGCTCTGATCACCATCTGGCATCAATTGAAATGAATGGCTTTCATTTTGGGAAGGCTCCATATTTTGACAAGCTTCTGGGCTTGACCTTTACTCCTGATCTGAAATGGAACACGTACATCAAATCTGTTGCCAAGGTCGCAGGAAATATGGTGGTATCCACTCCAGTAGATATCTCACTGGTGATGCAATTCTCTACTTATATAAAAGCCAGGTACATCCAAGGATGGAGTACTGTTGCCACATCTGGGCAGGAGTTACTAGAAGCAGCTTATCCTGCCTTGACAGTGTTTAAAATAGACTTCGTAGCCTAGTGGGAGATGCCCTTTTCTCTTCCCTGCAAGCTCTTTCCCACAGAAGAGATGTTGCGAGCCTCTCTGCTTTATTATTATTTTCATGGCAAGTGCTCGTCTTCAGCTCCAATCTATGCTCTGACTTTCATGAAAAACACTCATCTAGCTGAAACCGCTATCAATAATTTCGCCCACTCTTTATCTGTGCCTAAACCTAAACGTAGATTCCATGAACAAAGCTTCTTTCTCAGAACTGTATGCCTATGGACCTGTTTCATTTTCCTGCTTTCCAACTGACTACAATATAGTTGTCTTTAAGTCCAATGTGAACAAATTCTTGATTAGCCGTCCCCTTAAGTTATCCAATTTACTAAATTTCCACTAATAACGATTACTATAACATGTTCCCATCGACCACTGTACACTCATTAACCGTTAGTGGTCTACAGACCTTGATAAGTGGTGACTCCTTTATAAAAGAAAGGAAGTTTTTGAATGCGTATGGATTTAGATTATATGCTAACGAATAAGGCTGGTGAGCTATATGTTTTTATTTTGATTGTAGCTGATGGCACATAAACCCCTCTCCTTTTTGTTACTTTTGACATCACTAATATATTTAGTACAATATAATAATCGATAGAAAATCTGCATGAATTAAAAGTGCATTTTACTCCTGAGCAACGCCTGGGCGACCTACTAGTAATATTATAATTCATAATTTATAGTTTTCCCTTGGTTCCAAAGTCACCAGAGTCTAGGTTATTTGTGGAGATGATTGGTTCTCTGTTAGCTGAGGTGTATGGTCCTATGCCCTGTGCAATTGTAGGAGGTCCACCCTCCTAGGCTTTGCCTTTTCACCCTTTGAGAAAGGGTAAGTTTATTACTAATCGCCTGATGCGGCCCTAACAGAGAATGCCAACACCGCTGTCCAGGGATTTTTTGCAGACCAAAGTTTAATTCCTCTAGGTTGCTAGCATGTCAAATCCCACTTATGTCACATCTGGCTGTGGGATCGAAGTAAATATCTTTATAATTTAGGCATATATTTTTTAGACATATTCACGAAAAAAAAAAAAAAAGTTAATCATAAAAATATTTAAAGTAATTTTTCAATTTTTTAAAATATATTTATTCATTAAAAAAATAGAAATTACAAATTCATTTTGACAATACTTTTTTTTAATTACTTAAAAAATAATTATATATAAAAAATGTATGTGTTAAAAATAATAATCTTTTTACATAAGAATAAAAGGGAACCTTTGTTCTAAAATTTTTTATTTAAGCTTTTAATAAATAAATTTATTAAAAACTTCTTTTTTTTTTAATGTGCTAGTTGCAATTTAATAGAATAGTGGCGCAATTCAAAGAAAAAACACTGGTTTTCTTCAATTGACAATTCAAGACAAATTATTTTCCAATTGACAGTTTAAACGATTTTTTTGGTGGTTATTAATGTTGAAAGTAAGTACGATAAATCTTATAGACCCTTTTATGATTACCTCCCTTTTACGTTGTAATCCCACAATCCCTTATTTCAGTTTCCGCTTTCTTCTCTTTATACCCGTCGCGCATCTGTCCGTGTCCTTCAAATCTTCATTCCAGTTCCTTTTCTTTTTTTCACTGAAATGCAACTCGCAACAATTAAGATAAAGTCAACAGATCGATTTTTTTTTAATATGTCGGTTTAAGTACACCCAAAAACAACAGTACTTACTTAGGCACTTTTTATTGAGTGTGGACCCAAGCAAAAATTTTTTTTTTGCTTAAATACGCATTTTATCTCTCGGAACTCGCCAAATAAGTCTGCGGCCAAAAAAAAAAAAAAGGCCAAAAAAAAAGTCAAATACACATTGAACACATTATTGACCTCAACAGCGATTTTATCTCTCGGAACTCGCCAAATACTGCTAAAGCTATAAATTAAAAGCTTATTTTCTGTTGTGTCACAAAGTTTACTTTTGTGTTATTTAACATGAGGTAGGTGGGGATTAACTATACTTCATCTATCAATTTAATGAAGAAGAAACAGTTTAATATATTTTAAGTTTGTATTCCTCGTGGTGGCTAAACTGCACAAGTACCCATTGTAAGTATGCGGAAAAAAAAAGGCCAAAAAACCGGAAGTGCAGTCAAATACACATTGACCTCAACAGCGATTTTATCTCTCGGAACTTTTTTCAAGACTCCAAATTTGACTTTTAAAAATTTCATTTCACAATTCTTTCACTTAAAAAATATCATTTCACATTCCTTTCACTTTTGAAACTACATTTGACTTTTAAACTTATAAACATTTCATTTCACATTTCTATCACTTTTAAAAAGTTTATTTCACATTTCGAAAAATGCTCACACAACTCTTTGAGTGGACGAAAGATTTTGACTCCGCTTATACTTTCCTGAAAGAGAGGAAAATCCTTGCAGAAAAAATGGTATGCAGTGTTTGTCAACAGGAGATGTCTCTTATCAAAAATCGCGACACTAAAGTTTTCCGATGCAAAGCCCATAAGAACCAGAAGGCATCGATAAAAAAGGGTTCATTTTTGCAAGACTCCGAAATAACATTGCAAGAATTCATCCGAATTGCATATGTCTGGTCTAGACAGATAACTGGTGTTGTCGCCTCTGACATGTGCGAGGTAAGCGGGAAGACCATTTGTTCATGGTACCAGTACTTACGCGACGCCACAAGCCATCATATGGTGATGAACCCATACCAAATAGGTGGACCTGGCCACGTGGTACAAATTGATGAGTCTTTGATCTGTAAACGGAAATATAACCGCGGTAGAGTACCAGAGCAAAGGTGGGTTTTCGGTGGGTGGGATACAGAGGATAAAATCGGAATTTTGGTTTTTGTCAGCGATCGCTCCTCCGACACCTTGATACCACTGATAAAAAAAAATACATAAAACCAGGAACTACCATACATTCCGACAGTTGGAGAGCATATACTCCAATTGACCAGATAAATGTCCAACCCAGGTACATCCACAAACAAGTGAACCATTCTCAACACTTCGTCGGGTCAGTATCAGGCGTGCACACCAACAACGTGGAATGTTTTTGGAAGAACGCAAAAAGGAAATTCAAAACAATGATGGGGGTGCACTCCAGTACAGTAGAGTCCCATTTGGACGAATTTTTATGGAGGGAGGTTTACGGAAAAAGTGGCAAAGACGCTTTTGACAATGTGTTGCTGCATATATCGCAGTGGTATATTGTTTAAAATAAAATTTGACTTGTAAAAATTTCATTTCACATTTCTTTCACTTTTTGGATAAAAAAAAAATCTCAACTTGTTGGTACATCTACAGAAAATCGCTGTTGAGGTCAATGTGTTCAATGACTTTTTTTTTGGCCGCAGACTTACGATTGCGCGCATGCGTACTTAAGCAAAAAAAAAATTTTTGCTTGGGTCCACACTCAGTAAAAAGTGCCCTTACTTATTTGTCATATCGAAAATAGTAATATATCCAAAAATTACGAAAATTCATCGAGTAAAACAACCGCTTAATAAAATAAAATCTATCGCTATCGGCCAAAACAAAACGTCGGCCATTAAAGTCGCGAAAGGGGAGATAAGTATGTCTCCTGTATTCGCAATCTTCAAGGTGTTCACATCTAAGGAAAATGCAATTCCCCCAAATTGTCCGTAAAAAATAATTTTCTACTTGATGAATTTTTGTAATTTTTGGATATATTACTAGTTTCGACATCACAATTAACTAACTACGGTTGTTTTTGTTTAATTCCACATATTAAAAAAAAAAATCGATCCGTCGATTAACTTAAACACTGATTTTTTTTTATGGAAATCGCTGCAGACAGGACATGAAGCCACTTGAAGTAAGGAACTAAAAAATACTACTTCGAGGTTAAAAACTTGCCAAAGATAAATGTTAGATGGTATGGATTCTGACCTAGAAACAGCAATTCTTCCCTCTTTGTCAGAAACATCGCCTACAGAATGTGATGACTAAAGGAGGAAATAAAGGAAGCTAGAAATACGAGGCTGCTGAAAGATTAAAAATCACTTTCGAATGTTGGTGACTTTATATTGGTGACCTCTTAAACCAACACATTTCAGGTGAAAACATTACGTGTCATAATGGAATTAGTATAAATTCCAAAAATTATGAAAAATAATCCAATAGAAGATGTGCTTGATGTATTTTTAACAGCAAAAATAAATACAGTAGCATCCAAAACTAAGGGACAAAATTTTAAAACCTAGTATTTGTTAGAAATAACAACTGTGAAAAGCTGAAATTTTGACAACTGGTATTCGTTATCATCCATAATAACATACTCAAATTGATATCATTTGCAAAGGATAGAAAAACAATCATAACATTTATTTATTTTCAAAATAGGAACGTCCAAAAGTAAGGGACAAAATTGAGAAAAACGATGTAAACAGCATGCTATATTCAAATTTTTGATTTCCTCTAAAGAATAAGTCTTACTTAGTCATTTGTAAACGTTGCATCAGCCGGCCCCATGGCGAAACACCAAAAACTTGATTATTCTGTGAGACAAGGTCTTGTGAAGCTACACAAGGAAAAACACACCATTAGAGAGATTTCAGAGAAAGTGAAACGTTCCAAGAGTGTTGTAGGCAGGGCTGTTAAATCCTAAAATGATACTGGCAAAATAGTGCTTTTAAAACCGGCAGACCCTGCAAAACTTCGGCAAGAGAAGATCAAATAATGCAGCGTGTGTCATTAAAGGACGGTTTTAAGTCTTGCACAGAAATTAAAAGGGTTATGAATACTACCTCATGTGTTAATGTGTCAAAACAGACGGTTTCTAGACGACTGCAAGAAATAGGGCGGTTTAATCGAACCCTAGGGAAGAAACCACTTGTTAGTTCGAAGAATAAGAGATCAGAGTTTGCAAACATATGTAATTTGGACATATGAAAATTGAGCAAAAGTATTTTTCAGTAATGAAAGCAAGTTTAATTTATTTGGAAATGATGAAAAAAAAAACAATGTAAAGAGGCGTATTTGTGAAAGATTAAATGCAAAGTGTACTAAGAAAACTGTCAAGTTTGGGGGCGGAAGCGTCATGGTATTTGGAATGTTTTCTAGCCAAGGTACAACGCCTCTTGTCCGGTTACAAACTCGTGTAAACGCGCAGCAAAAACATTGTTCAAGATCATGTTGTGCCAATCATACAGAATTCAGGTTTCGATAGAGCTACCTTTATGCAAGATAATGCCCCATGTCACAAGGCAAAGGTGGTAATAAGTTACCTTAGCGAGCAAGATTTCGAAATTATGGATTGGCCACCGCAAAGTCTTGACTTAAATCCATTAGAAAATCGTTGGAAGACCTTAGGAGTGAAAGTTATGGAAAGAAATCCCACTAACACGGAGGATTTGTGGGTGAAGATTCACGAAGAATGGGCTAAAATTAGTATAGAGGATTGTCAAGAACTAATTCGTTCTTGTAGTCAAAGATGTGCAGCTGTCATTGAGAGTAAAGTTTCATTTACTAAATAATGATTGTACATGTATTTTTGTTGTTTTTTGGCTGTTTAAATTGTTTTTCTCAATTTTATACCTTACTTTTGGACATTCCTATTTTGAAAATAAATAATTGTTATAATTCTTTTTCTATCCTTTGCAAATAATTCAAATTTTAGTATGCTATTATGGATGATAACGAATACCAGTTGTCAAAATTTCAGCTTTTCACAGTTGTTATTTCTAACAAATACTAGGTTTTAAAATGTTGTCCCTTAGTTTTGGACGGTACTGTATATACGTACTTATGTTCGGTTTAAAAAATGGCGGACCATTAATTTAATTCAATTTAAGTCAAGAGTTATTCCCCCTTGTTGTCATACTGAAATGGGCACAGCTTCCACATTTAAATATACAATAAACACATTTTCTTGAAAGATATGAATCAATAATTTTTAGGGTTTTTTTTTTTCGAATTAAAGTTTATATTAAAAATCATCATATGGTTCAAGAGTTCATTATTGACGCTCTTAAACGAAAGAAAAATAACATTTTTCGACCACGCTGAACAAAACGGCTATCTTGAACTTCTCAGCTTTAAGAGGACTTCCACAGAAATAACATCTTAACTAAATTAGATCTTGTTTTATAAAGATGTCTGTTCAATGATTAAGATCAACTTTCGTCCGTCTTTGTTTACATTCTTTGTCAGCTGATATTTGTGCTTCACGATGAATGCCTTGAAAAAGTCACAACTGATTAATGTTTACTAGTTTTAAAATATTGTTATTTTGAAAAAAATATATATATATAACACGCCAAATTCGTTTGCATATTTTAAAACTGGTAAACATTAATCAGAAGTGACTTTCCCATAGCATTCATCGTGAAACAGAAGCACAAATATCAGCTGGCGAAGAATGCAAACAAAGACGGACGGACGGAACTCGAGTTTAAGTGGTTTTCAATTAATAGTTTTAATCATTAAATTAATTGGATTATATTATTACGGTATTATTTGGTCATTAAATTATGAATTGAACCGAAGTGTTAATAAAACTATAAGTAATTTGGTTAAAATAATGTTTAATGACAGATACGAGTATCTTAAAGCTAAAATCTTCAATATAACCAATTTTGATTATAAGTGTAGTGTGTGTGTAAAAAATGTTTTTCTTATTTCTACACACACACACACACACACACACACACACACACACACACACACACACACACACACACCTAAATTAATTTTGGGGCACTTGTACATTTGAACATCCCTTCCCCGAATAATTTTCGTTTTAGGGGAGTTCCGTCCACGCAAGAACAAAAATCCTCGTCTGCGCAAGGGAAGAATTACCAAAGACCCCCGCCCCCGCTCACATGTTAAGAATGTTTGTTTATTTTTTTGAACGAGAGAATCACCCCTTCCCCACGCCCTGTATAATTTTAACCGGTATTCTGCAATTGGTACTTTTTTACGACCTACCCCAGCGTAGTATAAATACCCCCAACCTTCCTATGTTAAGAACAGCTTTCGGAATAAAATCTACAACCTCGAAAACTATTATAAAAATTATAGGAGAGTGAAGGAGGGATTCTCGTTCAGGTCCGCTTCTTTTTTTTTTTTTTTTTTTTTCTAAATTACCGTGGGATGTTAAAATGCACAAGTGCCATGTTTTTCTTTTCTTTATCTTTAAAAATACAATTTAAAAAAGAAAAATTAAAACAGACATAAACATCAGGTAAAAAAAAAAAAAAAAAAAAATTACTCACGAATTCCAGAGAAAACCTCCGTAATAAATACATTTTTTTTTTTTTCTGTAAAATAAATTTAGGGAAAATATAAAAACTTATATTTCCACTTATTTTTCTTTCCCCCCCTTTTTTTTTTTTTTTTTTTTTTTTTTTTTGTTACGTCATCTTAATAAATCCATTTCTTCATCAATAATTGTTTCAGCCGACGGGCGAATTGATAAATTCACGGGTAGGTAAAATGTACTAATAATACCTAAAGTAGTAGTTTTAGTAAAGCAAAGCAGTAAAAAAATCCGCCTGATGAAGATGAGAGATCAACGCTAAGTAGGATGACAGTTATAATCGAAATATACTATATATATATATATATAAGTCAACTGATGTACTTAGTTTCCCCACCCTCTTGTTTTTGACACGAAATCACAACAAATAAAAACAGTAAGGACATTAATGTTTGTTTGTTTTTTTTTGGGGGGGGGGGGGTATTAAAAAGTAGGTTTTTGTTTCTGATTTTCCTGAAATTTTAAATTAAGACTGGTACGTCCCGGTAATGTCGTTATAAACAACACCTCCCGCTTTTTTTCATTAAATATTATTTACTAAATAAGAAGCCGGCATCATTCTTAAGTGCTAGCATATATTGGTGATCTTTTTAAACCCACGCATTTCAGGTGAAAACATTACGTACTTACCTGTCATGGCGCAATTTTTTAATAAATTGCGAAAAGTTCAATAGAATAGTAGCGTAATGATAATAAAAAGAATAATACGGGTTTTATTCGATTAACAATTCAAGCCAAAAATTAGCGGTATTTTTTTTTTAACTTTGACCCCTATTATGACCCCTTAACATTTATTGTTTTGGGCTTAATCAAGTTATTAAGTTAGATCCATGTCCAAGGATCCTATATCTAAAATTTCAAGTGTTTAGACCCAAAATTGGCGGAGGAGTTTGATAGAGTTCTCAAAGGTCAAATCGTTGAACTTTGATCCCTTAACAGCCAAATTTCTGGCCGAAAACGGATTACAAAGATTTTCCCAAAATCTCAATACCCTGTATATCAAATTTCGAGTCTGTAGACTTAAAATTGACAGAATTATTTCGTAGGGAAATGTACACAGACACACACACAAATACGTTCACTTTTATATAGATAGATAGATAGATTTGCGAGAAAATTAATCTCACAAACTTAATACTCCCTGGCAGAGGCAAAATAAATCCACAAATTACAGAACCATACCTATAACTCAAAATTTATTCAGTTATATCAGAAAAGTTATTGGTCCTGGTACAGTCCTTGCAAAACGGTGGGCCAGTTTTTCCTCCCAAATAGGGAGCCGGTAGTTCCTATTTATAATGTCTCCCCACGGGACAGAGTTAGACACCAGGGTCGTTTTTTAATGTGGATCAAAGGAAAAAAAATAAAAATTGTCTCAGTCGTGAAGGATTTCTCCTCCACTGACAGAACAAAAGATTGAAGTGCAGCATTTGAAGAGCAGATACTACACTTTGATCTTGACCCGAAGGCCATAACGACGGAGCCGATAGTTAACTCCTTTTGGTGGAGTGCTAGTTGGTTTTCCTTCGAAAGGGTCCATGATAATTCATGATGTTCTCGCCAAGAGTTCTGGTGCCTTTAATTTGGCATAAATCGAGTCCCTTGGGGCCCTACTTGAATTGAGGAAAGTTCAAATATTTAATAGATATAAACATGATGAAAATGTTCAAAAGATGCTGTCCCCTAATTAGGATATCTTCGGCACAATTAAAGGGGTCTCTGCTTGCAGAGCTTTCGAGTCCTTTTTTCACCAAACATTCAGGTGATATAACATGAAGAAATTGTGGCGGCTCCATTCTCGATAAGGCATTCTTCTCGGAGCCGCCCTTTGGCGAGTCTTTCCTGCCGAGCGTTTTATCGCAGACTGGAAGGAAAAAAATTATTACAAAAAAGGCGCCAAGTAATTAACTTGGCTCATACAAATAAACCAATCAAAAGCTGACTACTAGAATTGTGCGTAGGCGGCCTAAAACAATGAATCATGACATGTAACTGGAGATTTCTCACACATTTCAAACTGATAAAAATTATTGCACAATAAAAAACAAATTAAAACAAATCATTTTTCGGGTTTGTATTACTGTACACATAGATTCGAAAAAGTTGTCAAAAAAACAAATATATAACAAATAAATGTTATCAAAGGCAAGATAAGTTACTTTTCTACCAAACTGGATGTATTTTTCGTGTTTTTATTCAATGTAACATGTTTATTCAGCTCGAAAACCATACAGTGTTTACCGATGTATTGGAACATTCAAGATGGCGTCTGATTCTCTCTTTAACACGGTAAGTGTGGGAAAAGATGTTATAAATAAAAAAACCGGATAAAATACTGTTAAAAACTCGCTCAATATATGTTACCGTGACATAGGTTGACATATATTCGGCGGGTTTTTAATAGTATTTTGTATAGTTTTTTATTTATAACACCTTTTCCCAAACTTACGGTGTTAAAGAAAGTGTGAGACGCCATCTTGAATTTTCGAATACATCGGTAAACACTGTATGTTTTTCGAGCTGAATAAATATGTTACATTGAATAAAAACACAAAAAATATATCCAGTTTGGCAGAAAAGTAACTTACCTTGCCTTTGATAACATTTATTTGTTATATATTTGTTTTTTGACAACTTTTTCGAATCTAATACAAACCCCATTTTTCTTATTCTAAATTACTTAACCAAATTACTTAACCAAGTAAAAATTTCCATTTTCTACTTGATTACTGAATTTAAAGCTATTTTTTAAATAGTACTTTCAATAGTTTTAATAGTATTTTCAAGTTAAAAATTAAGTTTTTACGGTATTTTTTTAAAATTAAATTGTTAGGTAATTTGCTAGAACAGCTTTTTAAATTTAGTAATCAAGTAACAAAAATTGAATTTTTACTTTGATTAAATAATTCGAAATAAAAATGATTTTTGTTTTAATTTAATTATTTTTATCGTGCAATAATTGGTACTTGTACAGTTTAATCAAGACATTAAAAAATGAAAATATCGAAAAATAAATGTTATATTGTACGTATCCATTTTGGACTGAAGATCTCCGGGAAAAAATTTCACTTAATTTGATCGAGTAGCTTTTTTCTTTTTCTTTTTTTTTTTTTTTTCTTTTTTTTTAACAACGGAAAAACGTGTTTTTATGACAGCGCGTTGAAGTCAGCTATCTTTGAATTTTTTTTAACACACCACGGGAACATAACTCCGTTTTAAGCGCCGACACTCCCTCCCCATCTTTAATACTAGATTTTCTTCCTAAAAATCGAACCTTTTACTCGGTATCATAACGAATTGTTTGTTCGCTGTAAAAAATAAATAAATAAAAACTACTTAATGAAATTAAGTGAATCTTTTTTTTTTTCGGAGAACTTAATTCCATAACGGATACGTATAATATGACATTTTTTCGATATTTTCATTTTTTTAATATCTTGATTAAACTGTACAATACAGCAAAGTAGTACTCTGTTCAAATAACACGGCAAATAAATAATAAGTTTAAAATATGTTAAACATTCAAAACGGTAAATGTAATCTTACGCTACGAGAACACCGACCACTCTATTTTGCTTTTTTTAGAGGTCGCTGACAACGAATCTGTTAATCAAACCCGTCGCAAATTTACCGTTTGCATGGTATAAACCCCTGGATTCTGGGACTATTTTGCGCCATTTCACTGCCTTCAGTAGTGTTTTCTTATAGTGAAGTGACTTCTCACATCGGAGAAATCTTTAGTAGACATTTGAAATAACAAGAAAGTTAAAAAAAAAAAAAAAAAAAAAAAAAAAAGTGGTTCATTGTGTGTGTGTGTGTGTGTGTGTGTGTGTGTGTGTGTGTGTGTGTGTGTGTGTGCGTGCTACGTAGTTTTTAATGCTTTTCAATTGATATAGTTTTCACGGGTGGTTTACGGCCGCCACTACCACCCCCTCCCCAATGTAAACAGAATTCTTGGGAAATGTTAAACGGTATACTACTCGGTAAATGTCGGCGCCTTACTTACGGAAAATCGGTTCATTAAACTGCAGAAGCACCTGTTAAATTACACAAATTCTTTAATTGAATGTCACCACAAAAAAAAAGAACGAAAAACATCACCTGTTAAACTACACAAGTTCTATAATTGAATACTCCCTCCAAAAAAAGAACATAAAACATACTAATGTTTTTGTAAACTCGTAAAAACTTTTTTAGATCAATTAAAAAGCATTAAAAACTACGTAAAAAAATAAAAAATGAACCACATTTTTTTAACTTCATTATTTTAAATGTCCGCTAAAAAGATTCCTCCGCGATGTGATAAGTCACTTTCGTGTGCACGTGAACGCATCATGTGAAATGGCGTATAATAGTCCCAAGTTCCAGGAATAGTTCCCAAGTTACATGTCGAAATTAGTATAAATTACAATAAATTACAAAAATTACGAAAAATGATCCAGACGTGTTAGATGTATTTTTAACAGAAAATCCTCCATATTTAGCTACGTGCAAAAAAAAGAATATCCCCCAAACGTATAAACATTGCCCCCCCCCCTCCCTTCACTTAAAAATTCGGCACTTCTGCATTATATGGATGGTGCCATTGTTAGAGGGCGATAATTCCAATTTCTTCTTGGCCAAATAATACGGCAAATAAATAACAAACAAGATCCCCCCCCCCTCGAACACAAAAATATTTGAAAACCCAAACATTTATTGTATAAAAATGTCTCAATATATAATTGTAAAAACATTTATTAAAAAGTCTGTGTAAGAAAATATAATTTTCATAAAAAAATTTTTTAATCAAAGCAAGACTGGATTTTTTCCAAACAATGTAATAATTTAAATGAAACATTTTTTCGAATTAAAGCAACATTAGATTTTTTTTTCTGAAACATTTTTTTTTAAATTAAAATCAAATTGTCACTGTAACAAATATGTAACAAGCGATATTTTATGCTATAAGTGGTGGCCATTGTTGTCCAAGCAAGCAAGCGCATACATAAAAAAAAAAAAAAAAAAAAAATGATTAACTCTTCATTATCTTGAAAATTCATTACGTCGTTTCTGTAATAAATATGGCCGCCGCGTTATATTACTACATGAAATATGCGGAGGACTCGAGGAGTATCTTCCGTTTTTCTGCTTTCCAACTAACTACAATATGGTCGTCTTTAAGTCCAACATAAACAAATTCTTGTTGAACCGTCCCCTTAACTAATCCAATTTATCAAATTTCCACTACTAATAATTACTACATTGACTTCTGTGCACTCATTAACCCTTATCCTTCCATAGGCATGCAGTTCTAAGAAAGAAGCTTTGATCATGGAATCTACATTTATGTTTAGATACAGATAAAGAGTGGGGGAAATTATTGATAGTGGTTTCAGCTAGATGAGTGTTTTTCATGAAAGTCAGGCGGGGGGGGGGGGGCATACAGTGGGGCTTAAATGAGAAATTACCATGAAAATAACAATAAAGCAAAGTCAGGCTCACAGCGTCTCTTCTGTGGGAAAGAGGTTGCAGGAAATAGAAAAGGGCATCCTCCACTATGCTACGAAATCTGTTTTGAACTTAGTCAAGGCAGGATAAGCTGCTTCTAACAGCTCCTGCCCAGATGTGATAACAGAACTCCATCCTTGGACATACCTGGCTTTTATATAGGTAGAGAATTGCATCAGCATTGAGATATCTACTGGAGCGGATACCACCATATTTCCCACGACCTTGGCAACTGATTTGATGTACGTGTTCCATTTCAGATCAGGAGTAAAGGTCAAGCCCAGAAGCTTGTCAAAATATGGAGCCTTCCCAAAATGAGAGCCATTCATTTCACTTGATGCCAGATGGGGATCAGAGCGTTGATGATAGAATCTTGGTTTTAGATGCATTAAAAGTAACCAGCCACCTCTTTCCCCATTCTACCACGTGCTCAAGATCAGAGGAGAGAGAATCAGAGAGAACTTGGTCATTTACGGCCTTTGATGTGTTGCCATAGATTGTAGTGTCATCAGCATAAATGTCTACGAATGATCTGGAAGATCACTGATGTAGATTAGGAAGGGAGTTGGGTCTAGGATGGACTCCTGAGGGACTCCAGCATTAATACTGTGTGAGGTTCTGATTTCTGCCCATCAACCACTACTCTTATGAACTTATTAGAGAGAAATGATTTAACAATTAAGACATTTCCAGCTATACCGTAGCTGGAAATCTAATGAAATAGACCTTTATGCCATACCTTACCAAAGGTCTTTGATATGTCAAGAGCAATTTTCCTAGAAAGGAAGCCTCCGTCGAGAGATTTGCTAATCCTATGAGATATAACCATTAGCATTATCTGCTGTAGATCTAGCAGAGCAGGGATTATAACTATGATTTCCATTCTGCTAGATATTGCGTGTCACTAAGAAGGTTATTTTTGCTGAGGAGGTTGACTACTTCTCTATTTAACACAAATAACAGCAACTTACTCATGACGCACACAAGACTTATTGGTCTGTACTGAGAAGAAGATGACCATTCTCCTTAAGACAATGCTTAAACAACTTTGTAAGTATGGGAGCTAGTTCTGCTTGAAGCTTTTTCAGCGCTATAATTGGAATGTCGTCAGGGCCAGTTGCTTTACTGGAATCAAGGTTTTTGATTAGCTTGGCAACATCACGCACAGATATTTGTATGTTGCATAGTAGAAACAAAAGTGAAGAAATATTTTTTTTTTTTTGTAGACCATGATAAGGTAAAGCCATAACAATTACCCACTAATATGGCACCACCAGAAGCTACAGTATGGTCCAAAATCCATTCACCAAATGGTAATACAGCAGCCACAATACTTTGCATCTGCTGATAGGATGGCCTCCTTAGTGGGTAGTATAAAGTTCAGGTTCCTGACCATCAGGCAGATAATGTTAGCCCAGTAAAACGTTTACTTCCAGTACAATGGATACCAGTGACATGTTTAGAAGGATAGACATAGAAACAGAAAATTTCCGACATCTCAGGCTGCCTATGGAACACTGTTCCGTTGGCCTGCTGCCCGGTTGAATATGAATTTGTCACATATGTGTATTTTCATGTAAGACTAAAGCTGGGTTAAAAAGTCACCTACGTGCACACAGGCATACAACACTTCACTGAAGAGATTGCAAACTTCTGTCAAGAAGTAGCAATCATCATATATAAATTTTATACAATAACTTGTTTACGGCAACATTTCTTCCAACAAAGCCTTCATCAGATGATGACTGGGTTTGGTAGCCATTGTTCAGGCATGATTTTGAGGCCAAAGCATGATTACCGCTAGCCCAGAGCGCCTCAGCAGTATCTCATGATAACACCAGATTATTTTGGATTGTTGTCATTCTGTGAGATTGCCATATTCGCGATGATGCACATAGAGCATTGTCTTGTATTTTCTTTGTATTTTTTGTCTGACGGAGAAAGACCAAGATTATTCAAGAACGTGGAGGTTGAGTTTGTAATAAAACCTCAGCATCCGACTTCGATGAGAAATACAATGGTTTTTCCAGCCATTTCTGACACACTCTTCTCACAAATCTTTATATCTTTCCAACTTACGCTGGTTTCGCCCAGTCAAAATTTTCCTCAGATGGAACCGTTAATTCAATGATGGATATTTTTTTCAAACGCCTATAGACTTTTTTTTTTTTTTTTTTTTTTTTTTTTTAATTTGAAGAAACACTTTAAACCATCAATCTTTACATTCACTGGATATGTTTTATTGTCTGTTTTCCATTTAACAATAACAATTTATTCCATATTTTTAGACAATGTCATTTTTTCACCCAGAAAGAGAAAAAAAAAAAAAAAAAAGAAAGAAAACAATGGAATTTCACTTACGCTTTCAAATAACAATTTTACATTCCGCAAGGAGAGTTTTCTTTTTTTTATTATTAAGTAGTTACAAATATCAGTTAGCAACGCACGAGTGACGACAATAGCTTTTCTAACTAATTGGGACGTCTGGAATGGAAGGTTCAGGGTAGTGTTTAAAAAAATAATTATTGTTATTTACTTTTTTAATTATCAATTTATTTATTGTAAAATATATATATATATATATATACTAGTATGAAATCTTTGCTCCTCCCCCTCCTACTCCAGTAGCAGCAGAAAGGTGGCATTTATTTCTCTCCCACAGTGAGGAATATGACAAGGATCAAAAAGTGTGTTTGAAAAGTCAGCGCGCACACACACACACACACACACACACACACACACACACACACACACACACACACACACGGGAGGGGAGCACTCTGCTCATGCAGAAAGTGCCTGGGCAGTTTCTGCAGCATTCCTGGTAAGGGCGCTCCAGATGATTAGCAAAGCCTGGGAGGGTGGACCTCCTACAACTGCACAGGATTAGTATTACACCCGCAATAAACAGGGAAAAGGTCATTACAAGAATGGTTTAGATTCTGTTGATCGAGAAAAAAAATTCCAATAGCAGGGGAGGGGGGTGATGATTGCTAAGTTGTTAACCACACAAACTGACAACCTGGGTGTGCAAAGTTCGAATTCAGTTTGTTCCATATAAACACTTTCACTTAAGATGTCATCAACCTTCAAAGTCTTTCTAGGAAGGATTCTAACTAGAAAGATATCGGGAAAACGAATGTCAACATTAATCGGTTCACATATGAAATTAATTTATTTAATCGGCATGGACATGTGGCGCAACGGATAAATGCATTGATTAGAATCAGTGCAAAGTGACAGTCTTTTGGAGGTTGATAGCTAAGTCTTGACTATAGCCAATAATAAGAAAGGATAATATAATAATTAATACTTTTACGCAGGACGTAGACAAACCTTCACGTGGTCCATTCCATAAGTACCCAAGGTCTTTTTAGAAAGAATTCTAACTAGAAAGGTATCAGGGAAACGAATGCCATAATTAATCATGATTCATATGAAATGAATGAATGGTGGTGTTGTTGATGGTGATGATGATGATGATGATGATGATGATGTTGATCATGATCATCAACAACAACATAGTTTCAAATATAAACATATACATTCAGGGGCCCCTCAGGCGATTAGCAATAAACTAATCCCTTCTCAAAAAGGGAAGGCAAAGTCTGAGAGGGTGGACCGCCTAGAGCTGCAACAGGGAAAAGGTCATTACTAGGGCTATGACAACAGCATATTATTTTCATTGTTTTGTCTCTCGAGTATATATCCTATACAGTTAATCAACCGAGAACCACATCACTCTATACAAAAGCATATAAGATATCAACGTATACACACTCGAGAGTCAAAACAATGAAAAGAATATGCGGGTTTGTATTACTGTACACATAGATTCGAAAAAGTTGTCAAAAAACAAATATATAACAAATAAATATTATCAAAGGCAAGATAAGTTACTTTTCTACCAAACTGGATATAGTTTTCGTGTTTTCATTCAATATAACATGTTTATTCAGCTTGAAAAACATACAGTGTTTACCGATGTATTCGAAAATTCAAAATGGCGCCTGACACTCTCTTTAACATGGTAAGTTTGGGAAAAGTTGTTATAAAGAATAAACTAGATAAAATACTATTTAAAAAACACCGAATATATGTCAACTTATGTCACGGTAACATATAATGAGCGAATTTCTAACAGTATTTTGTCTAGTTTATTATTTATAACATCTTTTCCTGAACTTACAGTGTTAAAGAGAGTGTCGGGCGCCATTTTGAATTTTCCAATACATCGGTAAACACTGTATGCTTTTCGATCTGAATAAACATGTTACATTGAATAAAAACACAAAAAATATATTCAGTTAGGTAGAAAAGTAACTTATCTTGCCTTTGATAATATTTATTTGTCATATATTTGTTTTTGTTTTTTTGACAACTTTTTCGAATCTATGTGTGCAATAATACAAACCCGAATATGCTGTTCTGGCCCTAGTAATTACAATAATGGTTTAGATTCTGTTGATTTTGAGGTCCTGAGGAAAAAAAAAATCCCAATGATTAAAAACCGGTCTTGTGTCTAGGTCTGCCATCGTCGGGAGGCAAGTAAATAAGGATGATATCCGAGTGGATGCCAACCGAAGACGCAAGATGCAACCTGACTTTCCAATATCTGGTCGGTACGTGGGTGCTAAAAATAAAATTTAAAAAAAAAAAAACCTAGGCGTAACTCAGTAACTCGTAAATAAATAGTAACTTCCTCTATCGAGCTACACAAACACTTTTATATGGACACCCAAGTTAAATATCGGATGGCTTGCTTAATGACCTACATAATTGAGTTGTTGTTTAGATAGTTTGTATTTAGGAGTGGAGGGTAGGAGGAGGTCAACAGAGGTCAGTGTTTGAGTCTCAGGGTTAAAAAAAAAAAAAAAAAAAGGAGAAACAATTTAAGAAGTTATTTTTGTCAAGGGAAATAAGCAAGGAGGTTCTTTTTGGTTAGAAGACGGGTGTAAATTGGCTACCCTTCCACCATCTCCCCTCTCTATCCTTCGTTTCTGCCCTATACTGGTTTGCCTGATCTGGACTTTATGAACATGTTAACACCTGACCTAAAAGGTTGATATTGTCTTTTGAACCAAGTTGAGTAAGATCAAGTCTAGGCCATTTGAGTTTTGGGCGGCCTTGTTTCTGTGCAGTTCTAGGAAGTTCACCTTCCCAGGCTTTACCATCCATCTTTGAGAAGGGATTTGTTAACTGCTAATCGCCTGAGGTGCCTTTACCAAGAGAATGCTGACAGAGTTGGCCGTGTAATCTCTTAAATCTCACCTGTCTGTTTAAATGTATGTTTGTATGTCTGCTCAAAACTTTCAGTCATCCTCAACTGGGCACTTTTCTACAGGGAGGGGTCGCTTTTTTTCGCTGATATTTTCAAGTCATCCCCTCTTTTCGATTGACTAGCCTTAATTTAAACATTTGTCACTTCCGGTTTGGTGATGGGCGCAACAGCAAAGACGTCACGTTTTTTTCATGTTCTTCTCCTTTGCGGTACGGGTTTGAGCCTGCCTGCCTACTACCACTTTTTTTTTTTTTTTTTTTTTGCTCAACACACCTCCAAACACCCGGGCAATGCCAGGCACCTAGGCTAGTTAGAGAGCTCTATCTCATCAGTGCTGAGTTTCACCCCCCTCCCCGCTTTTATGTCATGTCTTCCGGCGGATGGGATGGAGGTCAACTGGTTTCGTTCGGCTCAACAACTTCTTTCTGAAGTCGTTTGTTGATCTGAATGAAACTGTTAAAGCTTTCGTTTTTGATGATTTATTCTTATGTTTAATTATTTTTTCCTTTTGTCTTTTTTCACATGTCCCGTCTCCACAGCATTTCATTTTATATATATATCGTGTATTTTATCTTCAGATATATATCAGAATAATCCCAAAATGGGACGATCAAATTTAACATGATATGGCACTTGCTTGCATTTGTTACAAGTACATTTCAGTGTTAAGCAACATTAAGCCTGGTCAGTACCAGAGGGGTAACCACTTGGGAATATCAGGCGCTATATACAAGAGGATGGTAACACTTGTAACTTGTCCTGCAGCTGGATCAGGCTGGTTGAGATGAGAGAATGAGACTGACTTTGCGTAAACCAGCTTCACTTTAAACAAACTCCCAACGTGTGTCATCCGTCATCCCGAAGATGACCATTGTTGAATGCCGCATTTCAAATTACGAGCAATAATGAAAAACCAGTAACAAATAATGATGTGAATATTTCTAGAAAAAATTGTGTGAAGAATTTTTTGCTTGGATTAAATTTTTAACTACGAAAAAATAAGACCAGGTAAAATAAGCTGACGATAACCCCCCCCCCACACACACACACACACAAAAAAGCAAATACACACAAGAAGCAAATACACACACACACAAAACACACACACACAAAAAAAAACAAACACGCACACAAAACACACTCAAAACAAACAAACACGCACACAAAACATACTCAAAACAAACACACACGCGCACAAAATAAAAACAAACACACACACAAAACAAACATACATACACACACACAAAACAAACACACACACATAAAACAAAAATGTAAGTTAATATTTCGTGAGGTCATGCGGAGAATTAATGGCCCCTGATATTTGCTATTGTATTCGTTAAAACTTGTTTTGTTTGAAAATATGATACACTCGTCAGACGACACGCACGGAAATGTCTGTTGGTCATATTTATCTGAAATTGCATACGAATAAAGTTAGGTATGTGTACAGGTTTATATATTTGTACTAGACATTTTGCCCAGTAAAAAAGTGCAAAAGTTATGGCCCATTGATTTAGAACAAATGCTTTATGGCAAATTGATGGCTGAATATGATTAAATTTGTGTTCATTTTTGCATCAAGTACTAATCCCAATTAAGCTGTACATCAAACAAATACCAGAGAGGAAGGAATAGCGTGAATTTTATAAAAGTCGATGTAAATAAATGTAGATACGACATGCGTTCGCAAATCGTAGATATTATAATCTAGGGAGTATATGAAAAGTTCAAAAATAGTAAACCCCCCTCCCTCCCTGAGAACTCTGGCGAAAATAGCCTCGTATTTTAAGGAGGCCCAATAAGCTGGTATACCCTCAACTTTACCATTTTTCAGTTTGATTTAGTTTTATGCAAATGAGATAACGTTCTAGGACGTGTATTTGTCAAGCATAAAAAAATATATTCTTTGAAGTATTCTAAAGGGTCTTAAGAGGGTATAATATATGAATAAAAGGGCCTAATATTTGAATAAAATTCAAATATTTCAGATTTGCATTAAATTTGATCCATATTTGTTAGATGCCGTTTTTTTTTGTTTTTTTTTTACAGAAGGTGTATACTAGAATACAATTATTTAAGAAATTCTTTTAGGTCAAACATGAGCGCAATATCTCATTTGAAAATTAAAATATTTCAGATTTGTATAGAATTTGATTCATAGTTATTAGTAGCGCTATGACAAAGAAATATTCTTTTCATTATTTTGGCTCTCGAGTATATATCAGTTAATATCTTATGTTTTTAGATAGTGATGTGGTTCTTGATTGATTAACTGTGTTGGATATATACTTGTTGTTTTTTTTTTTTTACGATAAATATGGTTAAATAGTGGCTATCGCCTCGAAGCTCACTTTTTATTTACTAGAAAGTCCCCCATAATTATATATATATATATATATATATATATATATATATATATATATATATAGACTTTATTGACATTTTCTGACTTGTGTGCATGTTTCTATATATTAAGTTGGTGCAAAAGTTTAAAATTTTATTCTGGAAAAAAAAAAATGTTTACAAAAATCTTCATTCATAAAAACAACCTTTGCTTCCTATAACTGGATTCCATCAGTTAACGAGATTATAAATGCTTTGCTGATATAAATTTTGACGTTTTGATAAGATGAAGTATGAATCGAACGCATCCTCAAAATTAGTGCTAATCAGAGGGAACTAGGTCAGGAGAATATGCAGGATGGGGCAAAATTTCCCAACCAAATTCTTCTAAGAGAATTTTTGGTTAATAGCGTTGTGTGAGGGCGAGCATTATCATGATCGAAGATGACTTCCTTTCTGTTGATTAAAGAAGGTCCTTTTCGGGTCAACGTGGGTGAGAATATTGCAATAAAAACGAGAACGATGCTTCTAGAATCTGGAAGTTATGAATTACTTATGGTGATATGTTTAAGTGATAACAATGCGCATAAAAAAATTATGATGCTTTAAAATGACCCTTCTAGAAACTGCCAAAATATTTTACACCGAACTGACATGTGGCGCAACGGATAAATGCATTGATTAGAATCAGTGCAAAGTGACAGTCTTTTGGAGGTTGATAGCTAAGTCTTGACTATAGCCAATAATAAGAAAGGATAATATAATAATTAATACTTTTACGCAGGACGTAGACAAACCTTCACGTGGTCCATTCCATAAGTACCCAAGGTCTTTTTTAGAAAGAATTCTAACTAGAAAGGTATTAGGGAAACGAATGCCATAATTAATCATGATTCATATGAAATGAATGAATGGTGGTGTTGTTGATGGTTATGATGATGTTAATCATGATCATCAACAACAACATAGTTTCAAATATAAACATATACATTCAGGGGCCCCTCAGGCGATTAGCAATAAACTAATCCCTTCTCAAAAAGGGAAGGCAAAGTCTGAGAGGGTGGACCGCAACAGGGAAAAGGTCATTACTAGGGCTATGACAACAGCATATTCTTTTCATTGTTTTGACTCTCGAGTATATATCCTATACAGTTAATCAACCGAGAACCACATCACTCTATATAAAAGCATATAAGATATCAACGTATACACACTCGAGAGTCAAAACAATGAAAAGAATATGCGGGTTTGTATTACTGTACACATAGATTCAAAAAAGTTGTCAAAAAAACAAATACATAACAAATAAATATTATCAAAGGCAAGATGAGTTACTTTTCTACCAAACTGGATACATTTTTTTGTTTTTATTCAATGTAACATTCAGCTCGAAAAACATGCAGTGTTTACCGATGTATTGGAAAATTCAAAATGGCGCCCGACACTCTCTTTAACATGGTAAGTTTGGGAAAAGTTGTTATAAAGAATAAACTAGATAAAATACTATTTAAAAAACACCGAATATATGTCAACTTATGTCACAGTAACATATAATGAGCGAATTTCTAACAGTATTTTGTCTAGTTTATTATTTATAACATCTTTTCCTGAACTTACAGTGTTAAAGAGAGTGTCGGGCGCCATTTTGAATCTATATAAAAGCATATAAGATACCTGTAAAATAAGCACAGAGATGCAACATTGCAGTGATGTGACAGGAAGTAAATCTTGTCAGACTTATTCGTCCGCAGACTGCTATTCTCGGCTAATTATTCTTCTGGCCTTCGTCAGGTGGTTAACCGCGATGGGATAAGAATGCTGAATCTTAACTGTCTTCTCAGTAATCACGGTTTGCCATAGTTGTTGTTGTCTCACGCTCTGGCCAACGAATCTTCTGGCCAGCTTTGGTGGTGAGACGACAACCATGGAAGGCAGTAATTACTGATTGGTTGGTTGGTTGGTTGTTTTTGTTTTACAGCATATCAACCTTTTTCAGGTTATTTAATGTCGAATCTAGTTATTTTGAGGAACGATTTTTAATGGAGTTTTTTTATTTTTACGTCAGATTCTATTTAACCCATAATTGGGACCCTAACAGGTACTACCACTCCGGGTCAGAGTGGACCTGGGAGCAATGACAAAGGGTGGCTCCACACTCCCCAAAGCCCGCAAGGTGGGGCCTCACCATCGGATATAGTTTTAGGTCATATCCAGGACGAGTAATTACTGAAGATACAGTTAAGAGGTTCATTTCTATCCCGTCGCGGTTATCCACTTGACGAAGGCCAGAGGAATGGTTGGCCGAAACGTTGTGAAAGGACTATGAAGATGAGGATACCAGTCTGCAAATAAATAAATATACAAATTATCATCTCAAAGAATTCCAATTATTAAATAATATACCTATTAGCGCCATTTCAAAAGTAATGTCTCCTATTTTTTTATTCAGCCTGAATGGATTAGAGGGGATTGCAAATTGCATTGTTATGATAACTGAATTCATACATTCATGACCTGAAAGTTTCATCTCTCTGCTGCAGATATTGATGGTGTGAGACTTTAAGAAAACAACTCCCTATCTTGGATGTGCGTCAGAAGCAGAAATGCATTAGTGAATTTCTCCATGCAAAAAGCAATTAAACCTGCTAACATTCATTGCCACCTGTCGAACGTTTACAAAGCCAATGCAGTTGATGTCAACGCAGTTAGGAGATGGGTCTGTTGATTCAGAGTGGCGACAGAGATGTGAGTGACAAAGCGCACGCAGGACTTTTACGACTGAGACGTCGTTATGCTGGCAAAAGTGCATTCAGAATGGGGGTTGACTCTGTAAAAAAATAAATTCTGGGGCACAAAAGGTCGCTTGTGTTAATGAGACCACTCCCATCTTCATAGCTCTTAAACGTTTTAGTTTTTTCATTTTTAGTTTAAAAAAAATAAATGAATAAAAATTAGGCCTTTCTTTTGGAACAACCCTCATAGAATACTGGCAGGTGTGAGAAGATCTCTAGCCTGGAAGATGGAGCCGACATTTTTTTTTGCAGCAGCAGCAGCAGCAGCAGATTTGGCAATATCTTCTATGTATTTATTATAATTGATATTATCTGAGAATGCTAGGCCAAGAAAATTGAATGGTGAACTCATGGTATGGCAATCAGCGGTTGAAAAATACTCAATCTGAGATTAAAATTAAAACCTAAAGACAGTGAGTCAAGTACGATAACTATTAAGCCAGCTTGACACGTTCGGTAAAAAATGTTTTCAAACCTTGTGAAACAGTTGACAAATAAATAAAAATCCGATGACCCCCCCCCCAAGTACCAATTTTTCAATTATGACCCCTTAGCAGCCCTTTTTTTACGGATGAAAACCGATAACAAAGTTTTCCACATGTCGGAATACACTCTATACCAAATTTCAAGTCTAGATCAAAACTTCGTTCAGTATATAGGTTGAGAAGTGTCCTCACACACTTTTATAGATATATAGATTTTATTAAAAAAAAAAAAAAATTTTTAAAAGGAGGATAGGTAAAACATGACCTTTGACCGGACAAATGTTTATCTTCAATTCAGCAAACAATTGTTTGCCTCCTCTTGTGTTGCATTTTGTTAAATATTTATGAATACCAACAAAACATTTTTTTTTTTTTTTAGACAATGAAAAGGGAGCGTGGGGGGGGGGGGGGTACAAGGCTGAACAATGGCCAAAGAAAAATGCCGGCTTTCAGGGAATCAAGAAAGGAATGTTGGGAATTTAACAATATGACCTCAAATATTCATAGGAGAGAAAATGTGTGTGTGTGTGTGTGTGTGTGTGTGTGTGTGTGTGTGTGTGTGTGTGTTAACTTTGAATTTTTTTTTTTTTGCTTTGTTTTTTTTTTTTTTTGCTTTGTTTTTTTTTCAAATATGAACACTTAAAACAAGAAAAAAAAAACAATATTGAAAACAATAGAACATGAATTTTTATATTTATTTCATTTTCGGACTATTATCCTCATCTTCATTGTTGGTGTTTCATGACGTTTCGGCCAACTATTCCTCTGGCCTTCGTCAGGTGGTTTTACCAGGAGAATAGTTGGCCAAAACGTGTTAAGACCACAACAAATATGGAAGTCCGTAAATACTGGGGATACAGTCACAAGAGTCAGCATTTCTATCCCGTCGCGGTTAACCACCTGAAGAAGGACACAGAAATAGCCAAAACGCTGTGAAAAAAAAAAAACAAAAAAAAAACACAATGAAGATGAAGATAACAGTCTGCAAATATATATATATATATATATATATATATTACTCATCTCAAAGGATTCCAATAATAAAATAATATGAATATTTTATAAAAAAAAAAGAAAATGAGTGCTTATTCAGACTCGCATTTAAACGGTGTTTTTTCAGATTGGCACTTAATGGCGGCAATTAAAAGTAAAGAAAATACAAAAAAAATCTTTATGATGTATGTACTTGTTATAGAACGAATCTGTCATATTCCAAAAATCACGTAAATCGATTAACTTGTTTTTTTTTATTTTTAAACTAAGAAAATCAAAATTTATGATTTTTAGCGATTTTACTACCAAACTGTGTTAAACATATGGCTGATTTTTTACTTCGACACTTCAAGTCGAATTGTCTTCCCCTCATCAATTTCATTGGCTTTTATTATGCACAACAAAAACGCTACGAATAACTTTGTTGTAAAATTTGAATTGAATAAAAAATTTTAAAAAATTGAATAAATGAATTGAATAAAAAAAAATCTACTTAATCAAATAACGCGCGTCTGTCTATATTCCTCCCCCATAAATAAGCCATTCATTTCAATTGATGCCATCTGGCATCAATTGAAATGAATGGCTCTCGTCTTGGGGAGACTCATGTTTTTACAAGCTTCTGGGCTTGACCTTTACTCCTGATCTGAAATAGAACATCAAATCTTTTGCCAAGGTCACTGGAAAAATAGTGGGATTGTTCTACCACTCCATTAGATATCTCACTACTGAGTAGGAGCTGCAAGAAAGTCTTATCCTGTCTTGAGTCCAAAATAGACTTCGTAGCCTAGTGGAGGATGCCCTTTTCTCTTCCCTGCAACCTCTTTCCCACTGAAGAGACGTTGCGATCCTGTCTTTGTTTTATCGTTATTTTCATGGCAAATGCTCATCTGAACTCCTATGCCTCCACCTTTGCCTGACGTTCACGACATACTTGGCTCTTGTGTATAATTTTTACAATTGCCTGAAAGACGCTAAGCTGAATAAGGGAAGCAACGTTTTTTGTTTATTGTGTTAATTTTATTAATTAGAGGCCTCTGTACAATTTTTGAAAATAGGTACTAAATCAAGTTGACCTCCCTCCTAGAAATAAAAATCTTTTAACAATTAAAATGGTTTCAAGTAGTAGTTAAATTTGCTATTTTAAAATTGCTAATAGTCAGTTTTTGTATTATATGAAAATATTTTTTAAAAATTGAAAATCCTCACTCAAAAATCTATGTTTAAAACTTTATATATCGTGGAATATTAGAATTTTATTTTATTTAAATCTTTTAAAAATTAATTATTTTTTAGAATTCTGTTTTTTTGTTTGTTTTTGTTTTTTTTTGCTGCAATTCAACTGATTATATCATGTATTATTGAGAAAAAAAAAACGTTGATTTTTTTTTAAACATAATATTGATTTTATGTCCATTTTTTATTTGGTTGTTTTCAAAAAGAAATCTTTGATGATGGTCCATGTGAAAACCCTGCAATAATAACCCATCTGTTGTGCCGAGGACATATTTATTGTTAGCAAGCATGAAGGAAAAAAAACAGACGGTAATGCTGAAAACGACTGCAATCTTTAAGAAAATCCTTGAGTGCAAACTGATTCATATGTGCGACAAATGCTAACTTCTACAGAAATGAAACAAAAAGACAACCAAGAGAAGTGGAACAACAAAATTGTAAATTGTTTACCCCCCTCCCCTAGAGTCATCACGACTGGCACCACACTAAATAGTCGAAGGGTCAAGGAGGATGGAAAGACCGAGGAGATAAAGCACTAACCAGACTTCTACTGGCTGAGTGTGAACAGGACTGGGGCCTTATTGCCACCCAAATTCCAATGACGATCAATGGTCACTGCCAACAAAAAATCAATGGTAAACAGTTATTGTGGCAACGCAAACTATTTTGCAAAAGTTATCAAAAGAGGTGGTGAGTACTGGAAATCTGGGGAGACTTGTTATCATTCAGACTCCAGGGAACACCACAGGTTGTTCTCAAAGAGAATTCTTTGATGATAGCTCGTGTGAAAACTCCTAGTGAGTAATCTATCTATATATCTAAAAGTGAACGTGTTTGTGTGTGTACATTTCCCTACGCAATAACTCTGTTAATTTTAAGTCTACAGACTCGAAATTTGATATACAGGGTACTGAGATTTAGGAAAATCTTTGTGATCGGTTTTCGGCCAGAAATTTGGCTGTTAAGGGGTCAAAGTTCAATGATTTGACCTTTGAGAACTCTACCAAACTCCAACAATTTTGAGTCTAAACACTTGAAATTTTAGATATAGGTTCCTTGGACATGAATCTAACTTAATAACGTGATTTGAGCCCAAAACAATAAATGTTAAGGGGTCATAATATGGGTCAAAGTTTAAAAAAATAGACCGCTTTTTTTGGGTTTTTTTTGCTCAACATACACCTCCAAACTCCCGGGCAACGCCGGGCTGAAATGCTAGTAGTATCTATTTATTGTTTAAAATCATTAAAGATAAGATAATTAAGATGAAAACAAAAACAATAAAAATCTTCCACATAAAAAAAATCAGTCATCTTCAACTTTCTTTCTCCCATGTTGACAAAGACTTTGTACGAAACTGTTAGCTGCAAAATGAACCAGGTATTTTTTTTTTCTTTCCATTTTTTTGGTCAATTCGCATTAAAAAATAAATAAATAAAAATAAAAAAAGAATTAATAACCCAATTGATTACATAGAGACAACTGGAGTCTAAAACACTTGACATTAAATGTCGCTATGAGCAGAGATGACAATTCCAAATATATAACTCTAAAGACAAATTAAGATTTTCACTAATATAAATTAAAAACACATGTTCTTTACTTATAACTAGGACAACAGCATATTCTTTTCGTTGTTTTGACTCTCGAGTGTGTATTTGTTGATATCTTATATGCTTTTATATAGAGTGATGTGGTTCTCGGTTGATTAACTGTGTCTAACGGTGTCAGATATATACTCGAGAGTCAAAACAATGAAAAGAATATGCTGTTGTCATAGCCCTACTTATAACTGACCAACACATGCACAAATCCTTTCTACCCCCCACCCCTCTTTCATCTTCTACCAACACCGTTTCTCTGCCGTCTCTCTTCTCTTTAGTTTAAACTGAGTATAAACAGTTTGTATACAAAGAATTTTATATTCCTTGAACTAGGTCTCAAGTCGCCAACAAGGCCTGGTGAAGCAACGTTCCTGAAACACTGCACTGCCGAAATATGTATGCACATATGTAGCTAATAATGTTTGTATAAATAAAGTAATACATATTTATAATAATTTATGAAAATATGTGGTAATTAAACTAAACAGAATCTTCCACGTTTCATTCCCATAAGGAATCGTCAGGCTAGATACATGAAATCTATATATCTATAAAAGTGAACGTGTCTGTCTGTCTGTCTGTCTGTCTGTGTACATTTCCCTACGCAATAACTCTGTCAATTTTTAGTCTATAGACTCGAAATTTGAAATACCGGGTACTGAGATTTGGGAAAATCGATGTGACGGGTGTCAGCCAGAAATTTGGCTGTTAAGGGGTCAAATTTCAACGATTTGACCTTTAAGAACTCTACCAAACTCCTCCGACAATTTTGGGTCTAGACACTTGAAATTTTAGATATAGGTTCCTTGAACCTGGATCTAACTTAATAAAGTGATTTGTGCCCGAAACTATAAATTTTAAGGGGTCATAATAGGGGTCAAAGTTTTAAAAAATTAACCATTTTTTTTGTTTTTTTGCTTTTTTTGCACAGCATACACCTCCAAACACCCGAGCAACGCCGGGCACCCCTGCTAGTAGTTATATATTTGTGTCTGCATGGATGTATAAGAGAGCTCTACAGCGAGAGTGATTTTTCAAAATGGCGACTAGAAATAATGAAACGCTTATCTTTTGGCGATTGTATTTCTTTCACTGACAATCTTCCAAAGTTCACTACTGTATAAAAAATATGTTTTCAACATTTTTTTTTATATATATACAAAACGAACAAAGTTAAATTATTTAAACAATAAAAGTTTGATGGAACAATATACTCTTTTTTTTTTTTGTTTTTTAACAAAGGCTGTTTAATAAAATATCTGAAGAAATTAAAATGTTTATACCTTCCAGTATCAACATAAAATTCGTTGTATATTTAGAATTACACTTATTAAAAGAAAATATAAAACATAGAAAAATCTTTATGATGTACAATACTTGTCACAGAACGAAGATGTCATATTCTAAAAATCATATGGGTTTGGCTAGTAACTTTTCTATTTGGCTAGTAAACAAAAATATTTAGCTGTCAAAGGTCAACTAAAGATAGATTTGTCCGTCCTGATGCAATTCACCACCTATATAAAAGCCAGGTACAGTCAACGATGGAGTACTGTTGCCACAATGCTACATCTGGGCAGGAGCTGCGAGAAGCAGCTTATCCTGCCTTGAAAGCGTTCAAAATAGATTTTGTAGCTTAGTGAGGGATGCCCTTTTCTCTTCCCTGCAACCTCTTTCCCACAGAAGAGACGTTGCGAGCCTGTCTCTGCTTTATCATTATTTTCATGGCAAGTACTTAGCTGAGCTTCAATCTATGGTCCCTCCTCGCCAAACTTTCACAAAAAACACTCGTCTAGCCAAAACCACTATCAATAATTTCCCACACTCTTTATCTGTGCCTAAACCTAAATGCAGATTCCATGAACAAAGCTTCCTTCTTAGAACTGCACCCTTGTGGAACTCTCTTCCGATTGCCTGCTTTCCAGCTGATTACAATCTGATTGTCTTCAAGTCCAACGTAAAAAAATTCTTGATGAACCGTCCTCCTAAATAATCCAATTTACAAAATTCCCACTACTTATGTTTACTATGATATAATCACATTGACTAATGTATACCCATTAACCCTTATACTCGAGTGGCCTCCGGGTCTTGATAAGTGGTGATTCTTGTGTAAAGAAAAAAAAAAAAGAAAAAAAAGAGCCCTGTATAATTAATCTGCACCACTGAAGTAGTTCGAAGTCATCTACATAAGAACCAACAACCTAGAATTAACAATGTTGCCAATGAAACCAGTAGCAATATTTTAAAATGCTTGTAGTAATACTTCCCTTATTCATATAAGTCAAATGCTACCCCCCCCCAAAAAAAAAAAAATTCAGCTTGCTAATACTCTTGCAAATATTGACCCGTGCTGCTTATAAAATTCCGGTTTATCTTTAACTTTCTCCATCCGCATTGTACGAAGCTGTTGGCTGACAATGAACAGTTTTCTCATGTTTTGATTAAATAGTATTTTTTTTAAATAAGAAAACTAACCAAAAAATTGATAACTTAATATTTTTGTTCGTTTCCTTAGTTTAAGAAATACAATTTTACTAGAAAATTTTTTTAAAAAAATAATAATCTTGGTGAATTTTTCAACTGACAGTTTCATATAAAAATTTTTCAACTGACAGTTTCATACAAAAATTTTTCAACTGACAGTTTCATACAAACATTTTTCAACTGACAGTTTCATACAAAAATTTTTCAACTGACAGTTTCATACAAAAATTTTTCAACTGACAGTTTCATATAAAAAGCCTTTGAACAAAGTTGTAGATAACCGAAATTCCTTTTCCTCTCTAGCTTTTTTAGCCTATACGTTCATTTACTTTCTCATCCGAAGATGATCCAACACCAAATCAAAAACGTCTGTGACGCCTATAGAAATTATAATAACTTTTTCTATTTTCATCCAAAAAAGGATAAGAAACATCTAAACACTAAAAAACGAATAATTAAATACAAGGTGCTATTTTTAACAATATATATATATATACATACATACATACATACATACATACATACAGGGTGTCTACAAAGTCTGGCTACATTTTGGCCTTCGGGACAAGAAAGTGTAGTATCTGTTCTTCAGATACTGCACTTCTATTTCTTGTTCTCTTTCGGTGGAGGAGAAATCCTTCACGACTGAGACAATTTTTATTTTTGTATCTTTTCTCCACGTTAAAAAACGACCCTGGTGTCTAACTCTGTCCCGTGGGGAGGCATAGTAAATAGGTACATTATGTAGCCAGACTTTGTGGGCACCGTGTAGATTATGCAGCCAGACTTTGTGGACACCGTGTTTCTCGGTGGCTTGGAACTGTCCATTGTAGCAAATCCATCACAATCAACGGCTGAACTGGCAAACAAGCGGAATGTGACAAAAATTACCATTTTCTAGTGCAGTACGGAAAGATCTTGGGATGAAATCATATTGCAGACGACAACTTGGCCTTTTGGCCAAGATCAAAGTGTAGTATCTGTTCCGGCAGATGCTACTAGCTATGACTAGCTATGACTAGCAAAGACCAGATGTGGGGGCAACCCCACATGCCTGACCTTTAACCAGCTCCCATTTCCCACCTCTCGGGAGCTGGTCCCCTTTTTCCCTTCCCCCTCCCTTCACTCCTCACATTAAAAATTGGCCTTGTGCCTAATTTGCTCGGTGGGGGAGCAAATAAATACCATCTGTTCTTCAGATGCTGCACTTCCATTTCTTGTTCTCTTTCGGTGGAAGAACAGTCCTTCACGACTGAGACAATTTTTTTATTTTTGTACCTTTTCTCCACATTAAAAAACGACCCTGGTGTCTAACTCTGTCCCATAGGGAGGCATTGTAAATAGGTACTCTTACAGCGAAATCCAAGACCATTCATAAAGAGAGAAGCCTTTGCTAATCAATCACCTGAAACAAAATGGTGGTACCGTATGCATTTTTGTGGACGAGAAAAAGTTTGTGTTAGATAAAGTCTCCACCGGCAGAAACTCACCTGTAGCAATGGTAGTGATTAAAGACAATCACTGCAGCAGCGATGGCTCACGATTTAAAATTTTGAATCTGTATTTGGTTTCTAAGCTCAGCACCGATTGGTGCCAACATTCAATTTGCCTTCTGGCTTGCCCAATCAGAGACTGTCACTCAGACGAGCTGAGCACATGATAGAAGTTGACAAAAAGTGTTAACACAAGGTTTACTTCCTCTTTTTCCAGCCAGGATACCGAAGCAAACCGACCCCTTTCACAACATTTCTTCCAACCCCAATCTTCTCTCTTGGTGTACAACCAAAACCCCTTGGGCTGTCCGGCTCTGGGGTTCGACAAGCACCAAGTACTTACTATAACAGACAAACACATACAGACATACGTGCATGCATACAAAGAAGAGAACTTGAATGCCTTATAGACACTATCTTCAAATGTCAAAGAGTTTGTACAGGAGTTTGTACAGGACCACCTGGCATGAGGATACTTTTCCCTTCGGGTAAATTCTGACTAAATATTTTAAATTATGTAGTTTTCGCAGCCCAAATAAATTTCACTAGTTTTATGAGAAATGGTACATGTTCTCCAAGTGATGTTACCTCAAGTAACAGCATGAAATTGGATACTCCACCAGACTAGTTGAATTCTTGTCCTGGAATTCAGTAATATCAAGAGTCCACAGGAAAGATATACTATAACATATTGAAATGATCAACTAAGGAGAGGAAAATTATGTTCTCAAATTCTTCACTAACTCGGTCTTTGAGAAATAAAAGGAAACTTTACTGGGATATTTGAATTTCTATGTATATCATATAGAGATCAACTGTTAGCCCCAGGAAAGGAGAGGGGGCCTTGATTTCTGAGAACTAAAATAAAACACCTGGTACATATGTATGAATACAAGTCTATATCCAAATATTTACACCAGGATAAGCAAATCTAATAGAGCAGAACAGTTTTGCATACCGAATGGATAATTAATCCAAGAACATTTTTTTTTTTTTAAACTTCCCATTCTTGGGTCAGCGTTCTGGATGCAGAATCGCTAGGTGTCATTTAAAAGTAATTGACAACGGAGGGGTACGATAGGCCCTGAACTGGCATCTAAGCTTCAGCCTCTGTCCCATCGACGAAACGTTGCATCCCTCTGCTTGTTCTACAAGTATTTTAATGGTGAATGCTCTGACGAACTGCAGACACTTGTGCCCCCATGATGCAGACACCCTCGACAAACCTGACAGGCAGCTAAATCCCACCCCCACACAGTAGAGGTCCCTAGATGTAAAAGATCTTTCTACTCCAGTAGTTTCTTCCCCAGAACCGCTAGACTCTGGAATTCCATTACAGGATCCTGCTTCCCTAACTGTACTGATATGCAGAAGTTCAAGTGGAACGTGAACCGACATCTTGCTGCCCAAATCCCTACATAGTGCCCCAGTAGTTGCTGACCCTGATAGTAGCCCCCTACACCAAAGTGGCAATGTGCCTTGTTTGGGGTGAAAATGTAATAAAAAAAAAAAAAAAAAGGCTAGCCTCACACCGGTGGGTATAAATGAAACAAAACAATTCTTCATGTATGAATTTCTTACAAACAAGACATACTTTTTATCCATTACTTCCACTCTTCTATTTTCCAAACCTGTTTTTTTTTTTAATGGAAATCGCTGAAGGCAAGGCATAAAGCTACTTGATGTAAGGAGTTAAAAAAAAAAAAAAAAAAAAACAGTACTTCACAGTTCAAAACTTGATAACGATAAGTGTTAAATGGAATAGACTCTAGCCCAGAAAACAGCAATTCTTTCCTCTTTGTCAGAAACATCGCTTATGGAATATGAGGACTAAAGAACAAAATAAGGGAAGCAAGAGTTACTCGGCTGCCGAAAGTAAAACCAAGATTCATTGTCTACTTTTTTTAAGCTAACACATTAACAAAGATGATTAATTAAGTGGTTTTAAATGTTTAAACTTTGCCCACATATTCTTAGAACTGGACGCCTGTGGAACTCTCTTCTGTTTGCCTGCTTTCTAGCTGACTAGAATTTGGTCGTCTTCAAGTCCAATATAAACAAATTCTTGTTGAACCGTCCCCTTAAGTAATCCAATTTACAAAATTTCCACTACTAATGATTTACTACTGTACACTCAATAACCCTCATCCTCGAGTGTGGCCTTGGGGTCTTGATAAGTGGTGATTCCTACGTAAAAAAAAAAAAATTCTACAAATGTGTACAAAATTTCAAATAAAACCTTTGATTAATTCCATGGGGGTAGTATTAGTGATGGGACGATTTCAATATTTTTCCCGATTCCGATACAATTACCGTTTCTGTACTAAATTCCCGATTCCGATTCTTTATAAATCTCTAAACATTTTACTATAAAATTGTTATTTTGTCCAGATTACCATAAAAACACATCTTAAATGTGCCTGTATTTTCTCAAACGTAAAAAAACACACTTGTGAGGGGGATGATCTAGAGATTTTAGTCTTACTGTGGAAGTTTAAAATCAATATTTATTATTTCATTATTACTATCAGCGATGGAAGACGCTTTATAAAAACAAAATCAAATAAAATAGATAATTAAAGGAATCGGTTTTGGCATCGGAAAATAGGCTAAAATTTTCTCGATTCCGATACCCCAAAAAGCTCTGATTTTTCCGATTCCAATTAATCGCCCCAACACTAGGTAGCATATTCTCGTTCTGTCAGTATGTATCCGTTGATATCTTATATACCTTTATATAGAGTGATGTGGTTCTCAGTTGATTAACTGTGTCTGTGTCGGATATATACTCAAGAGTCAAAACAATAAAAAGAATATGCTGTTGTCATAGCCCTCGTAATCAATCCGCGTGCTTGATAAGTGGTAAAAAAAAAAAAAAAAAAAAAAAATTCTACAAATCTGTACAAAATTTTAAATGAAACCTTTGATTAATTCCACAGAGGTAGCATGCTCTCGTTCTGTCAGCCATGACCGGGTAAGTATCACCCACACTGAGGATACTAAGAATACAATTACGAATTACTTAGGATTTTTACCCAGTCATGGCTGACAGAACAAGAAGAAGGTCGGAGGTTACATCAGCCGAAACGTTGTGAGAATAAGACTTATGATGAGAACAGTAGTCTGAATTAATCTAAATAATACAAATGATCAAATCTCAAAAATTTAGAAACTTTAGTCCAATGGACTACAAACTGAAATATTTAGATTTTTGCTGCATCATCATCATCATCATTTCATAATCACTAGGGCTAAGACAACAGCATATTCTTTTCATTGTTTTGACTCTCGAGTGTGTATTCGTTGATATTTTATATGCTTTTATATAGAGTGATGTGGTTCTCGGTTGATTAACTGTGTCAGATATATATACTCGAGTCAAAACAATGAAAAGAATATGCTGTTGTCATAGTCCTAATAATCATTTCATTTCATATCATCATCATATCATATGAATCCGAAGATTCTATTGTTGGCATTAGCTTCCTTGACATTGTTTAACTTAAAATAATTATAGCTTTGATGTGACGTCATAGATTTATGATTTACGTCATCTTTTAAAAACATTAATTCAAACATAAGTGATCATAAAAATAAATAAATTAACGGTCAAACAATATTAATAGTGTTGGAAATTCGTTTAATAGTCCAAAACAATTTATTTTGCCTTAACTACGTATTGGCATTAAAAACAATTTAATCTATAATAGAATTTACGCCCATTAAATCATTTCTTTCTGATAGATTCATAAGAGTAGTAGTTGAGGGGCAAAAATCAGAAGCTCACAATATTAATGCCGGTGTCCCTCAGGGATCCATCCTGGGCCCAACTCTTTTCCTGATCTACATTAATGATCTTCCAAATCATATCCTTACATCATTTGTAGACATTTATGCTGACGACACTACCATTTATGGTACCACATCTAAGACAGTAAACGAGCAAGTTCTCTCCAATTCTCTCTCCTCTGATCTTGAGCACGTAGTACAATGGGGAAAGGAGTGGCTGGTTACTTTTAATGCATCTAAAACCAAGCTTCTCTCTTTACATCATCAACATTCTAATCCACATTTGTCATCAATTGAAATGAATGGCTCTCGTCTTCAGGAGGCCTCAAGTTTTGACAAGCTTCTGGGCTTGACCATTACTCCTGATCTTAAATGGAACACGTATATCAAATCTGTTGCCAAGGCCGCTGGAAAAATGGTGGGATCTTTCTATCGATCCAGTAGATATCTCACTGCTGATGCTATTCTCTATCTATATAAGAGCCAGGTACGTCCAAGGATGGAATACTGTTGCCACATCTGGGCAGGAGCTGCTAGAAAGAACTTGTCCTGCCTTGATAGAGTTCAAAATAGACTTCGTAGCCTCGTAGGAGATGTCCTTTTCTCCTCCTTGCAACCTCTATCTCACAGAAGAGATGTGGCGAGTTTGTCTCTGATGTATCGTTATTTTCATGGAAAGTGTTCAACTGAGCTTCAATCTATGGTCCCCCCTCGCCAAACTTTCACAAGAAACACTCGTCTAGCTGTAAACACTATCAATAATTTCCCCCACTCTTTATCTGTGCCTAAACCTAAACGTAGATTCCATGAACAAAGCTTCTTTCTTAGAACTGCACGCCTGTGGAATTGTCTTCCGTTTTCCTGCTTTCCGGCTGACTACAATATGGTTTTGTTCAAGTCTAAAGTAAATAAGTTCTTGATGAGCCGTTCCATATAAGTTATTAAATTTACCAAATTTTCATTACTAATGATTACTATATTGACCAACTTCTACTGTACACTCTTTAACCCTTATCCTTGAGTGGCCTCTGGGCCTTGATAATGTGGTGATGCCTTTGTAAAAAAAAAAAAAAAAAAAAAAAATATATATATATATATATGTGGAAATATTCTTTATTCACTTACATTCCCTTTTTATATATACCAATCCTTATGATTTTACAGGTTTCTGTAAAGTCTGATGAAGTTACTGGATTGTTGAAATGATTCGGTAACTGAAACATGTGTAGCTAAGTAGATAAAACAGTAATAAAAAATATATTTGCTCTGCAATAGTATTGAGCACTTTCTTCAGGTTTTTACTAATTACCATTTTTGCTATATATATATATATATATATATATAATTTAAAGGGGGTTAGATTTTTAATTCTAATTTGAATTATCAATCACATTACTAAATATATATATATATATATATATATATATATATATATATACACTAGACAAACTGTTAAGGCTTAGGAGGTCTAATCCTAATTTTAATAGACACTCGGGTATTTACGTATCTATGAAACGGAGCTGTTAAGCCGGATATAGTGATATAGGACAAGAAGGAAGTAGCAACCCTAGTTGAAGTGTCTCTAATGATGCTGGCCTTAACAGAGCTGAGAGGAAGAAGATAATGAAATACCAAGGTCTTATATACGAAATATGAAAAAAAAATTGGAATCTTAGGAAGATCTCCATCATTTCAATAATTATAGGAGCATCTCGACTCATGAAAAAGAATTTCGAAAATAACTTGACGAATATACCCGGTGAACCAAGTGCAAGAGAAATACAAACAATTGCACTCAAAGGAACGGTTAGAATCTTGAAAAAACTATCCTTCGGATATCTAAGGTCTTTTTGCACAGGAGTTTGTCAGGACAACCTGACATAAGTACACTTCTCCTTACAAGTAAATCCTGACTGAGTATTAAAAATAAAATTGTATTCAATGGCCAAATATGGTCCCCTCAATATGGCTAGCACACACTGGCTTTTATGAGGAATGCTGAATCTTCAAGTGTTGCTGTCTATAGTAACAGCACTAAGCTGAATATTTAGAGTTTATTTGAGTTTACTTTCGGTAGTCTTGTAATTCTCACTTCCCATTTTTTTTTTTTTTTTTTTAATACAAGGTGGTCACCGCTTATCAAGGCCCGGAAGCCACTCAGGGATAAGGGTTATTGTAAGTACAGTACGTTAGTGTGGATATTTAATAAAATGTCTACTTAAGGGGCA
The DNA here is from genome assembly GCF_053919585.1 of Euprymna scolopes. Lineage (NCBI taxonomy): Eukaryota > Metazoa > Mollusca > Cephalopoda > Sepiida > Sepiolidae > Euprymna > Euprymna scolopes. The sequence continues at coordinate 91,624,564 of NC_136509.1, forward strand.
TGTTCATCAGGAATTTGTTTATGTTGGACTTGAAGACATTCAAGTTTGTCCTTTAGTTCTCATATTCCATGAGGAATGTTTCTGACAAAGGGGAAAGAATTGCTGCTTTCTAGGTCAGAATCTATCCGTCTAACACTTATTGTTAGCTAGTTTTTAACCTTGATGTAGTACTTTTTTCTTTTTTTTTTAGCTCCTTACATCAAGTAGCTTCATACTTTGTCTGGAGCGATTGCCATGAAAAAACAATTCACGGTTGTAGCATTTTCTCGTTCCTTCAGCCATAGATGGACAGATGTAAAAGACCATGGCGTAACGGATAAAGTACTTGGTAAATTCAGTTGTAAGTTACGCTCTAATGGAGATTGAAGGTTCAATCATCAATGTGGTCAACACTCAAGAATACAATTGCAAATTACTTTGGACTATTGTCCTCATCTTGAGTGCCATTTTCACAACGTTTCGGTCGATGTGACCTCTAGTCTCTTCAGATGCATCATATCAAATTCAGGAATCTTTCTATCGAACTCGGGGAATCTGCTCAGAATTTTAAAAATAGAATTGCAAATTGTTTAAGACTTCCACCCAGTTATGGCTGATGGAACAAGAGCATACTAGCCCTTTGGATTAAATAAAAGGTTCAGTTTGCAATTCTGTGCAGATTTCCGAGTTTGATAGAAAGATTATAGAGTTCGACAAGATACACCTGAAGACGGTCGGAGGTTACTGTGTACTGTACAGAAGCGCACAAGCATAGGAGTCGGGCCTACCCGTGGCGAAAAGCGAACCCGGGACTTTTCGAGTTCAAATTAAGTCTACCAATGAGCTATATCCATCTTACCCCAAATGGCTATAAAAAAACAAGCCAATAAGTCATTCGAGGGTGGTTGAAAAATATTGCTCTGATAACGTGTCTCGCATTACTGCATTTCATATTGTGGCGTATCGGTTCAACGAGATTGTTCAGTCTTGCTCGGGAACGTGGCGAATCAATTCAATGATATTGTTCGTTGGTATGTTGATTAGGCGATATTGTTCAGTGGCATGCCGTGTTGGTCGATGGTTTTGCTCGGGAACGGGTGTGTCAATTCAACGATATTGTTCGGTGGCGTGGCATGTCGATTTGGCAGCATTGTTCGGAATTGCGTGAACGAATTTGTTCAGAACCGGGCCGTCACTTGTGATATAAATATATATATATAATTCAAAGATCAAATGTTATCTATACGATTACCGTTTTCACTTCACTTCTGGTTTCTTCTTCATTTGTAATTGATTTTTTTACGGTATCTTTTCTTTCTTAAATTATTAGGCGAAAGTACAGAATAAGTTCTGTAAGGCACCTCTCTTCTTGTAAAAAAGGGCTTTTTTTTCTTCTAAATAATAACGGTATTATGTAGAAAAACAATTGGTCACATCGGGAGGAGCAACGGGAAGTGAAGTAGAAGCAATAATCGTAATGATAACCGATTATATCAAACATACCTAACTTAGTAAAGATCATATATAAGAAATAGAGGACGAAAATTTAAAGTTCAATGAAACTTTTTTAAATCAATAAGGAAAAGTACCTGTTTAGGCCATGGCATTTCAAATTGTGTTCTCTTTGGTCGAAGTTGGGTGCTTCCTTCTTTAATCGGATTTTTTCAATCATTGATTTTCAATACTTATCGGAGGCATTCCAATAGAAAACCTATCTAAGAACGCTCTCAGATACATAAGGTACATTTGTATGAAATTTTAAACATCAACCCAGCTGCTTCGGGAACAAACTCACAAACAGACACGGTACCTTTTAGATATATATATATATATATATATATATATATATATATATATATATATATATACATACTTTATTAATGAAAATTGTAACCTGCATGTGAAGTGTTGCAGATTAATTGAAAATAAGAATTACGTATATAAATGAATATGTTTGGAAGGCTAAAAACAGCGCATTTTTTTTTTTTTTTTTTAATATAAACAAATTTATTAGTTTAAATCAGATATACTTTGATGCTATATATTCTTTATCAAGACCCACGGACTAACACTGTCGCTCTATAGAATTATAGTAGGGAAATGTAGTGCATTTCTAGGTGTGTCAGAAATTTTGTGAAAAATATTGAATAATTCCACCCCGTCTTTCCAAGCTTATAACTACTCGAAAAATGTAATTCAAGCCCTAATTTTTTTTTTTTTTCAATTAAATGAGCAAGGACCAAAGTTTCATTAAAAAAACAAAAGTGTTTTTTTTTTAAAAAAAAAAAGGTTTTAAACTTCGGACTTTACAGGTAAATTTCTAAAAAAACTACTTTTTTTTGTTTTAAATTTGAATATATTATTTATTGATCTTTTATCTTCAATTTGTGATATATAACACTTTGGTGAGTAAATTAATTATTTACTTTTTAATAGACATTTCAAAATGGGAGGCGTGAATTATTCGAGCCCCTGTCTTTCCAAGCTTATAACTATTCGAAAAATGTAATTCAAGCCCTAATCTTTTTTTTTCAATTAAAAGGGGCAAAGACCAAGGTTTCATTAAGAAAAAAAAAACAAAAACAAACAACGCGTTTTTTTTTTTTAAATAAAAGGTTTTAAACTTCGGACTTTACAGGTAAATTTCTAAAAAACACTTTTTTTGTTGTTTTAAATTTGAATATATTATTTATTGATCTTTTATCTTCAATTTGTGATAATAAAATAAATATTTATGGATTTAACTCCCAGTAAGGCTAAAATCTCTAGACCACCCCCTCACAAGTGTTTTTACCTTTGAGAAAATGTAGGGACATTTAAGGTGTGTTTTTACAGCAATCGGGACAAAATAATAATTCTATATTTAAATATTTAGATATTTATAAAGAATCCGAATCAGAATCGGTAATTGTATCGGAATCGGGATAAATATTGAATTCGTCCCATCACTACAAATTACGATAATGAAAATTAATCTTCAAGGAAATTCTGTCAGTTAACGGGCTCTATATTAAACTGGAAGTGAATTGTTTCATATGTTGTCTGCTTAAAATGAATTTTTACTGCGTATCCTATCTGTCTTTTTCATAATATTTCAAGCCAAAGGTAAGACTTTTACTTTCATTTTAATAATGATTGAACAAAAACTTCAAAAATGACCTCTTCTCTTCGCTGCAACCTCTTTCCCACAGAAGAGACGCTGCAAGCCTGTCTCTGTTTTATCGTTATTTCCATGGCAAGTGCTCGTCTGAGCTCCAATCTACAGTCCCCCCTCACCAATCTCTCACAAAAAACACCCGTCTAGCTGAAACCACTGCCAATAATTTTTCCCATTCTTTATCTGTGCCTACACCGAAACATAGATTCCATAAACAAAGCTTCTTTCTTAGAATTGCACATCTGTGGAACTCTTTTCCATTAGTCTGTTTTCCAGCTGACTACAATTTAGTTGTTTTCAAGTCCAAAGTAAACAAATTCTTGATGAACCGTCCCATTAAGTAATCCAATTTACCAAATTTCTACTACTAACGATTACTAAGAAATTATCCCATTGACCACTGTACACTCAATAACCCTTATCCTTGAGTGGCCTCCGGGCCTTGATAAGTGATGATCCCTTTGTAAAAAAAAAAAAAAAAAAAGATAAGGGGTGAATGTATTTGTAGTTGTATTAATAAAACTACTCTTCATTTGCTTCAGATTGTGTCTTTTCGTTACTTCTGCATTATACTGCATTCTACATTTTACCTTTAACTATAAAATAATATATATTTGTACAAAGTTTTTTTTTCTCCCTATATTTTTAACGTTTTATAAGACCCGTTCTTCATATATTTGCAACGCTATGTTAATTTTTAATTTGTTATGTTTTGGTTATTTTTGTGACGTTCAAATCAAATTTCGTCCGTTTAATTCAGTGTAAAATAAAAAATGTTTATATGCGATTTAAACCCTGATCTTCGATATAGAGTAAGAATTATGATGAATTAATTTCATTTTTTCATTTTTTTTTTTTTTACATAGGCATAACCACTTATCAAGGCCCAGAGACCACTCGAGAATAAGGGTTAAGAGTGTACAGTAGTCAATTGGACAATATAGTAATCGTTAGTAAAGGAAATTCGGTACATTTGTTAACTTAAGTGGAACGGCTCATCAAGAACTTGTTTACGTTGGACTTGAAGACAACCATATTGTAGTCAGCTGGAAAGCAGGAAAACGGAAGACAATTCCACAGGCATGCAGTTTTAAGAAAGAAGCTTTGTTCATGGAATCTACATTTAGGTTTAGGCACAGATAAAGAATGAAGGGAATTATTGGTAGTGTTTTCAGCTAGACGAGTGTTTCTTGTGAAAGTTTGGCGAGGGGGACCATAGATTGGAGCTCAGTCGAACACTTGCCATACTTGTTTTTGTTATGGGTGTCGAAAATTAGTGTCATAACAAATAAATGACAACAGTCTATACTCCAAATTTCATGATGAAATAAAATGCATTTTAGCATGATTACAAAATCCGAAAATTGGAAGAGAAGTTGCAATCAACTTTTATTGTTTCTTTTATTACGCCATTTTGAATTTTCAAGTAAAATTAAAAATAAATAAAAAGGTAATTGCAACTTCTCTTCCAATTTTTGGATTTTGTAATCTAAATATATTTTATTTTCTTTTAATGGATTGATAGTTGCTATTTCTTCTGGGGTGTTAACAGCAGAATAGATTCATAATAATTAAATGAATTGCTACGAAACAGGTGCTGTCAAGAATTGTGAATGTCAACGTACTTAAAGGAATAAATTGTAAGACGGTCACCATCATGAAATTTGGAATATAGACTTTTGTCATTTATTTGCTATATGCTCTGTAATTACATTGAGCTTCATAAATTAAAGGATTTGTATATATAAAAAGCGAAATATAATTGAAAAAACATTTCCACAGAAATTTTTACACACACACACAAACAAGAGAGAGGGTGGGTGGAAGAAAGAGAGGGATAAAAGTTGTAACAATTCGAGCATTAAAAATCTGAAGAAAATAGGTCGCACGTTCATTTCAAGTTAAATAAGAGACAAAGATCTGAATGAAATAAATAAAAGGATGATAGAAACAAATGTAGGCTTAAAAAAAAAAAAAAAATGAATCAATCAATGGAAACACTTTTTTTCACCAAACAATGGCCGACTTGTCAAACGATTTAAATCAAAATGATTTACACACGCAGGAATACTTACAAGACAGGATCAGAATGTAGAATCTGTTCTGATGCTACACTTAATTTGTCCGTAGTGAATAGAGGGGGAGGGGCTTTCTATACTAAAGCAATTTTATTTTTTTATCTACTTCCAGAGTGCCTCTTTTTGGGGAGCTGGTTTTCCCTCACATTTATAACGACCTTGTGTCACATTTTGCTTTCATGGGGAAGCAAATAAATACTTACAATCTATATGGGGGCAAGGTTAGATACCTACTAGACACTATCCTTAGATGCTCTCTCTCTCTCTCTCTCTCTCTCTCTTTGTACAAGATATTTCATCCTACAAGTAAACTACGACCAAATATACAAAATAGTATGGCATTCAAAATCCAAATAAGATCCCTCGACATGGCTACACCTTGGCTCATATGAAGAATGGTGCACATTCTCCTAATGATGCCGCCTTAAGTAACAGCAGTTATATACTCCACCAGACCAGATGAACTCTTGTTCTGGTATAAGACAAAATGTAGAAAAGATCGCAATATACATAAATGCAGAAGAGGTTGTGAAGGCCTACAGGCGAGAGGTTCGGAGGACTAGTTTACTTAATCGGGGTTGCTGAATGCTGCAGTTGCTAAGTTTGGAAAAAGGTGTTATAAATAAAAAAAAACCATACAAAATACTATTAAAACCCCGCCGAATATATGTCAACCTATGTCACGGTAACATATATTGAGCGAGTTTTTAATAGTATTTTATCCGGTTTTTTATTTATAACATCTTTTCCCACACTTACCGTGTTAAAGAGAGAATCAGACGCCATCTTGAATGTTACAATACATCGGTAAACACTGTATGGTTTTCGATCTGAATAAATATGTTACATTGAATAAAAACAAAAAATATATCCAGTTTGCCAGAAAAGTAACTTATCTTGCCTTTGATAACATTTATTTGTTATATATTTGTTTTTTGACAGCTTTTTCGAATCTGTGTACACAGTAATACAAACCCTTTTTTTTTTTTTTTTTTGTATCTTTTTACGACCTACTCCGGTGTACTATAAACACCCCCAACCAACCCATGTTAAGAACGGCTTTCGATGGGGAGGTATTAATATTTATGGGGTGTTTATAATACCCTAGGGCATGTCGAAAAATTTACCCGTTTTTATGGGTTTTTTTTTTTTTAATAATTCAGTAATATTCAGGTAATTTCGACCGACGGCATAATTTGGAAGCTAACATTGCAATTTATTAGAATTGGCAAAAAATAAATAAATAAAAAATATATCAATGAAAACTCCATTTATCGACTACAACATTTCGTTCTGATAGTGTAGAAGCGAAGCGCCGAAGCGCTACATTTTTTCCAATGTATTACTTAATGAATTTCATTGGTCGTCGCTCGCCATTCTTAACACGGGGCGAGGTTGTAACAAGTTTTTTTTTTTTTTTTTTTTTGTAATAAGGCTCATCATCCAGCCGTTTCAAAAAAAAAAGGTAAAACTATACAAACACCGTGACAGCGAATTAACCCTAACCCTAAACCTAACCCTAACCCCTAACCCTAACCCTAACCCTAACCCTAACGCTGTCACGGTGTTTGTATAATAATACCAAAAAAAAAGGTGGGTCAACTGCTTCAAAAAGGCTAAATTCGCTAAATTTGGCCTTAAAATGGTCAACTGGTATGTGTATCAGAATTTTTGTAGGAATTTTTGACACCCCTAACACGAAATTGCGAATAATATACAGGGTGTTTCAAAAGTCTTGGGAACATTACAACATATTTAAAATCGTTATGTTCCCAAGACTTTTGAAACACTCTGTATATAAAAAAAAAAAAAAAAAAAAAAACTCGTAATTTCTCTTTAAAAAGTGTGTTTATTTTCTTTATGGATTATACTTCCAAAATAAACTATTAAAGTTGTATACAAAGTAATAGAAAAAATTAAAAAACAGTAATGAAATTAATTGAATTTTACGAGTTCAGTTATTTTTAAACTTTAAAAATCTATCAACATTTTTTTTATTGATTCTATTTTTACGATATTTTCAGGATCAATGTGAAATTTTATGCTCTTTCCAATAAACCGAATATTAATATTTTAGACAAACTTTTTTTTTTTTGGGAAATTCACGCCCTCCCCCTATTTTGAAATGTCTATTAAAAAGTAAATAATTAATTTATGTGCCAAAGTTTTATATATATCACAAATTGAAGATAAAAGATCAATAAATAACATTCTAATTTAAAACGAAAAAAAAACAAAAAAGTTTTTTGGAAATTTATTTGTAAGTTCGAAGTTTAAAACCTTTTTTTTTTTTTAACCATGTTGTTTGTATTTCTTTTCATTTTTTTTTTTTTAAATGAAACCTTGGTCCTTGCCCCTTTAATTGAAAAATAATTAGGGTTTGAATTACATTTTAGAGTAGTTATAAGCTTGGAAAGACAGGGGGTCGAATTAATTCACGCCCCCGCCATTTTGAAATATCTATTAAAAAGTAAATAATTTATGTGCCAAAGTTTTATATATCACAAATTGAAGATAAGAGGTCAATAAACAATATATTCTAATTTAAAACAAAAAAAAAAGTTTTTTTTGCAAATTTACCTGTAAAGTCCGAAGTTTAAAACCTTTTTTTTTTTTTTTTTTTTTTAAACATGTCTGTATTTTTTTTTTTTTTTTTTTTAATGAAACCTTGGACCTTGCTCCTTTAATTGAAAAAAAAATTAGGGTTTGAATTACATTTTTCGAGTAGTTATAAGCTTGGAAAGACAGGTGGTCGAATTATTCAATATTTTTCACGAAGTTTCTGACACACCTACAACTGGTTCTAAAATGAGTGATCGATTTACTAGAACGTTGAATTAGAAACTGAGCATATCTACAAATATTTAAATATTGGCTTTCTTTTTCATTATTTTTGATAATCTTGTAAACTAGTGTCCATTCGATAATCCGCTGAAAAAAAAGAGGGGGCATGATTCTTCAGGTCCGCGCCGATACCATTCCAAATTGCCATTTTTTTTCTTTCAACTAATTTTTCTGTACTTATGCACTTATTGTTCCGTGCTAACGCTATTAAGAAAGCCATTTTTAACAGAGAGGATGGTGTTTTGTAACTTATGTCTATTAACAAATAATATCATAAAACTTGAAAATACTATTTTAAAAATATAACGCGCTACAATAAGTGCAGAAGCTGTAGTTTTTAGGTGTTCATACGTAATAGCCTAAAAAATAGAATCTTATTTGGTGGAGGAAGAAATGGATAATCTATAAATGTAGGCAGAAAGTTGGATTCTCCTATAGGAGACATGAACAACTTTCGCTTTTTCTTGCTCGCATCATGCCCCTATTCAGAATTCGTAGCAGCGGGTCGGGTCGATATCAGTGGACTTTTCCCTTACCAAAACACTAAACAGTTATTAACAATTTTTTTTTTTTTTAATGCTCAACATATTTCAAACTAATATAAATTATTGCACAATAAAAAAATAATTGATTTTATCAGTTTGAAATATGTTAATACAAAAAAATATATTGCGGTATTATTTTAGATTAGGTCCACCTACCTCCACAATTTTCTTTTAAATGACGCGCGCCATAAACAAATCTACGCGCATAACAAAGATGGCCGCCAAAGAATACAATGCATAATACAACTTTTTATATCTCGGTAACTACTTATTTCTGCAAAATTTCAATGCGATTTCCGTATTCAGCATAGTCGAAAAAAAAAATTACAAAAGTCGTCATTTAAAAGAAAATTGTGGAGGTGGACCTAATCTAAAAATTTGCCGTTAAGGCCCGTTTTTTTTTTTTTTTTTTTAAGTCCACTGATATCGGCTCGCTGCTACGAATTCGGAATACGGGCATGTGAGCAAGAAAAGCCGAAAGTAGTTTATAGGAGACGTCTTCTACAGGAGAACAAAAAATATGTGAAAATGCATTTCTTACCTGTGACCGAGGCCTCATAAATAATCGATTACTCCAAAGGTTTCCAGAGTTTGCCGAGGCGCCATCCTGGTGAACTCCGGCAGTGGCGGCCGTCGGGGTAAATCCAGAATTATGACAGCCAGAAGAAGTCTGGAATTGAAGTGATCTCCGTCTATCCGAAGGCATAACTTTCTCTTTTTGTATTTCTCTTGAATCAACAATCAGTTTTATGTGGACAAGTGCTCTCTGCCCGCTACCTTTCTTTTCTAGTTAGCCTGTTAGCATTCCAAAAATAGTTAGAAAAAAAAAACGCTCATTTTTATAAATAGAATTTATAATCGCAAATAACTTTAAAAAAGTATTTTTTAATAGTTTTTAAAAGAATGTTTTAGATAATGCTATGCCGAAGTTATATGTATGTAATTGTATGTTATGTTGTTTTTATATAACAATAATACAAATGTTGAAAAAGGGTACGAAATGTGTTATTTTTATATGATTTTCAAGTAAAATTAATTTTTTACGGTATCTTTTTATTAAATTGTTAGGTGAAAGTACAGAATAGTTATAAAAATGCCTTCTTCCTGTCTTAAGAATGGCTTTCTTAATAACTTTAGAAATTCATTCTTAAAAAAATGCCAACATAGGTCATGTTTAACATGACTATATGTATATTATTATTATCATTATTCCCTTTTCTAAATCCTCTGCCCGGGCAACGCTGAATAAATACAACTACTTATAATAATCATTGATTGAATTTTCAAATAAATAGGAAAAAAAAAGAAAGAACTTTTTTCTATAATAAAGAACGATTACCCAATGTTATTTTTATTTATTTATTTATTTTTGTGTGAGTAAAATGGTGAATTAAGTTTTGAAAATAAATTAAAAAAAAAAAAATTTTCTGTGCATTTTAAATTTGGTAAAATTGATTATGGTGCTTTTGCACTTTTTTTTACCGTGCTATTTTTAAATAGTTTTATTCAGGTTAAATTAAAGTTTCACGATATTTTTTTATTATTAAATTATTAGGTGGAAGCACATGGAATAGTTACAAAACACGTTCCCCTCTCCATGTTAAGAATGGCTTTCAAAATTACGCTTTTTCAGCACGGTAACAAAAGTGCATAAGTACCTTAATTTTTTTTTTTTTTTTAAGATTGAAGTGAATATTATTAAAGTCGAATGCGAAAAATATAAATTTTGTTCTTATTCAAAAATAAATAAGTAAAGAAAAATAGGTTTTCCTCTTCAGTTTTCTCCAAGAAATTAATTAAGTTTATTACTTATTTTATTTATTTATTTATTCTTATAGATTAGAAATTAAAAATAAATAATAATAATAAAAAAGTACGCAGTGAAAATTATTGCAATTTCTTTGTTCCGGTTTCGAAAAGTTTTTCAAAATTCTTTAAAAAAACAAATAATGGTTATAAATAATAATTTAACTTTCACGTTTCTATCTTGCAATTATTTTCTTTTCGTAGATATTTTAAAAATTTAAACATAAACAAAGGAATTAAGAATAAGATATTCGCAATCACGTTATTTTTGGTAAATTATGAACATAGAATTTGTGCGCGACTTTTTATATTTTATTATTTATTTTTTTAATGGGTTAACCGTAAAAAAATATCTCATCTCATTTCTTTGTTTCAGTATATCCTTTTTATCTTTTGATTCCAAAGTAAAATAATTAATAATAATTATTATTATTAATAATAATAATAATAATAATAATAATAATAAAGGAAGATATACTTTAACGAATATTCTTGTGTCTAACCATTTTTTAAAAGTGTTTTAATATATTCCTTAATTAAACTCGAAAGGGATTGTTGAGAAAAATAAATTTCTTGGTTTTATAATTTAAAAGCAAAAAAAAAAAATTATCATATTTTAACTTTTTACCATTTTTGAAACGCAAAAACCTTTTTTTTTCTTTTTTTTTTTTTTACGAATCGTAATAATCCAAATTCATGATTATGGTTTCTGAATTCGCATTTCTTTTCTCTCTCTCTTTCTTTTCGCAAAAGTCGCTCCTCTTAAACCGTAAACGAACAAACTTTATAAAGTCTGTTCATTGAAAAGGTAGGGGAGGGGGGACGATTTAAAGAAGAAAGAAAATTAAAGTACTTTCTTTCTTTTATCGCGCCAAAGAAAAGAGAAGGCAAACAATAAAGAACAACTTAGATTGACCAGCTGATAAAACAAAAATTCTAGCCTAAATGAGTTACTAACTGCTTGCAAGATTATATGGTGTGATGCATGATGATGATGATATACTGTTATGTTATTGCTGCTGCTGATGATGATATTGGTCTCATGGCGTCTACATGAGGGTGGAAATGCGCCAATCATCAACTTTCACTTGTTTTTTTTTTTGGGGGGGGGGTCTTATTAAGAATTCAACTTAATTTAAAAAGAAAAACTATATAAAATTCGGTGCTTGTTAAGATAGAGTCTTATTAAGATGGATTTTTAAAAAAATATGTTGTTTTAAGCAAAAAAAAAAAAAAAAATATTACGTTATGACGGAAAAAATAAATAAAACCTGTCATTACGAAAATTTATAGAGTAGAAAGTTATTTATAGATAAAAGTAATTTTTACTGAAAATTGGATAAAATTGCATTTTTCTTAGACGTTATAAAGAGTAAGTCTACACACATGGGACATAACTCTGAACGAACATTGTCGGAATTTATCTTGCTTCCAGATAAATTCGACGCTAAAGTAACTAAGCTGAAAAAAAAGCATGAAACAAAAGAGGGGGAGGGGTAAAGAATAAAATATAAATGTCTTGTTTTGAAACGAAGAAGAAACTTTATTTACAATAAGTTGCAAATTTTTCCCTTTGCGGGCATTAAACTTAAACGCCAAGGTAGCAGATGAAAAAAGTAACATGTAATGAAAAAATAACAACACTGCTGGTTCTTATAAAGAAGTTGTGTGTATCCATTAACGAATACAACAAGAATGTACAAAATAGTAGTATCTCCTAATCACACTCGCATATGAAATTAATTTTAGGAGCGTACTCACAATTGAAAGCCTTTTAGGCACGTGCCTTTTTCTTTTTTTTGTTTAGAGTTCTTTTAGAATTTTCCTTGCATGAAAACCGTAGACATATATGTATTACAGGAGCAAGACCTCGTCGCTTGTCCGGATAGGAAATTCCATAATATCTTGTCACGTAAAAAGTATTTTCTTTAATTCCACTCCTAAAATACGTGCAGAACCGTAGTCACTTAAATAGTTTCCAGAAGCCTGTCTCGTCACAGCCGGGTATTAATTTCTTGCCGGGTTTACTTCTTTGAAGGAGGGCTCGTCAAAATTCCATTTTCAGCGCCGGGCAATGAATATGTTCACTATCCACGACAGCAGACTTTCAAAAGAGACCGAAATACGCGCTGAGCTCGTGACGTCATTACAGAACTAGCATTTCCCTTTTCTTCAATTAAAGGGAGTTTCATACAAACCGAAAATATACGAAACTAAAAATCATAATGGATACAAAATACAAAAAATCATATATAAGAACCAGATAAACAATAATAAATGTAAACAGGGGGGATGCACCATTATTGGTACGAAAAAAATTTCCAACAATATTTTAGATTATTTGTTCATGGCGGCAATATTTGTTGTCTGTAGCGAGAGGCTTTATTTTACTAAAACCACAATAGCAGTTCTATTCAATGAATTGTCGTAATTTTTTGGATATGTAGGGGGCTGGTGGATATATTATATATATCCCCCAGTCGTACAAAATAGGAAAAATGAATTGAATTAAGAAAGAAACGAACAACACGTTTATTGAAATAAACGAACTAGAATTTATTTCATGAAGAAACAAATGAAAGAAAAGAACGTGTTTAATTTGGCGTGCGTCTCTCGCTGTTAACTGGTGAGAAGGAAAGTCTATTGTTGTAGAGAGAGAGAGTGAGAAAGTCAATTCAGGCCATGGAGATAGAAAGCGTGTAAGGTGTACATACTGTCTGTTGGCTCTTGCCCCACACATAGTAGCAGGGGACATGAGGCGTGTGGATGCGCGCCCCCAAAGGGAGCGGTTGGTCTGTCGACCGCTCTCAGCTCAGGAGCTGAATCGAAAAGAAGGAAACGGCTCAGGTCTCTTGTTTTTGTAGTTGTTTCCGGTGTCCTTTGCGCATGCAGTGATTTCCTTTAAAGGGGAAGTGACGTTGCCTATGTGTGCGTATATGTGTGTACGTTAGCGTGTGTGTGTATGCACATGAATGTGAGTGTATGTACGTGAACGTGAATATTTATATGCGTGTGTATGTGCGCATGTATGTTTGATGTGCACGTATGTGTATGACAAGAAACATGGTTTAAAATGTGAATGGGTGTTTTTGTGTGAGACTAGAAAAGGCTCGCACAATAATCCCCTTCCCAGGAAAAAAAATATGCAGTGTATATTTTTTTTTTTTTAAATAAGTAATGTTTTGGGCAATTGACTTTTCGCCCTGTTTTTTTGCTGTTGGTGTGGTTGTTTCAAAAACAGAGTGTGTTCGTAAAAAAAGTATTTACTTATGCGTGGAAAAGGTGGTTACTCTTTTTTTAGGCTGATATTTGTTTGTTTGTTTTTTTTTGGGGGGGGGGGGTTGTGCTGACATGTGCAACGAGTTGCTTGGACAGTGAAGTGAATTGTTCATTTGGAAGGAAAATTTTCGCGTTGACGTGGTGTGTGTAGTTCTAGGAGTCTTCGCAAGTGAGTCTGTGGTAGTGTGTGTACATTACTTGTACGGGCGTTTGTTGCGCATTTGTTCGTGTTGAACGGTGAGTGTCCAGTTGCCGGCTGTCAACGAAACTGCCAGTTGTGAGTTTATCCTTGTGCGTGGATCTCAACTCGTATTGTTGATTCAACTTCTTCCTACGTGTTAATAGGGATGTCCTGTTATTGTTACTTTGTTGTTGCCTCTGCTGTGCGGGAGAGAATGTGTATATGCCCATGTGATTTTACTCCTCACATTTGTTGCAGGGTAATGTCAGGAAATCATGAAAAATGTTTGTCAAGCTCGAATTTTTTTTTAATTCGGTATGAAGTCGACAGCTCCGTGTTTATTTTTCTGCCGAGTCTGACGAGGGGTTTCGTCATTGTTGTTCGCCTGCTGCTGGAGAAATTCTCTTTTTCCTCGCTGTCTGTATACCCAACATTGCTTGTGTTTAGTCAAATAACGGGGTGATGTGCCGGTTGTCTGAAATGGAAAAGAGTTCTGGAAAAATGAGGTCTGTTAGCGCGAAAAGGAAAAAGGGGGGTTCAATGCCATTGTTGCTTGTTGAAATTTTTGTCGGTAGTAGTTTACTTGTTATTTTTCTTTGTTGAAAAGTTTGCTTTTTTTTGTTTATCAGATAAAACGTGCGTCCCGCTCAAAACAATTCATTTAAAAAGAAATAGGGTCACCATACATTTTGGTTTCACGTCAGTCGGTTGCCAGTTTGTTGCGGGACTTGTGACATAGAAGGAAATGCGTGTTCACCTCACGTTCGGGTGTCACCAGTTTGTAGTGGACTGGTGGTATAGAACGTGAATATATGTACGTGTGTGTATGTGCGCACGTATGTTTGTGTGCGTGTATGTGTATGACAAGAAACGTGGTTTGAAATGTGAACACGTGTTTTTGTGTGAGACTAGAAAAGGCTCGCACAAATATATCACTATTTTCGACATGACAATTAAGTATGTAATATTGTTTTTACTTAAAACGGCATATTTGAAAACCGATTTTGTCAACTCTATCTTAACGATCGCTGAAAACTCTTTTTAATGTACGTATCTGTCACAAAACGGAAATGTCATATTCCAAAAATTAAGTAAATTGATCAAGTAGTTTCATATATATATATATATATGTATGTATATATATATATATATATATATATATATATATATATATATATGAATTGATAGCAACAGAAAGTGTATTTCATTTTAAGTTACAATTGTTTCCATACCAGTCGGACAATTTCAAGCATTATGGCGTTTGAAAATTTTCACATAACCAGCATATATATATATATATATATATATATATATATATATATATATATATATATATATATATATATATCAGGAGCGGAGATGGGACTAGTGCCACTCGTGCCCGGCACGACCAATAATTCGGTTAATGTTATTCAAAATGGATTAAAAAATCATCCATTAATTTCAAGCAAACATACTTAGTCTGATCTCGATTAAATTACATATCTATTCAAGTTTCGATAACTAAGTAGCAAAAAATTCATAAATATATTCTGGGAATAATACAAGGATGCTGTTTTGAACGGGTTGTCTTTGTCCGGCCACCGCCAGATTCATTGAAAACTCCATAACAGCGGCTATGACGTTGAACGTCCGTAATTCGTGCCAAGCCAAACCTTTACTCGTAATAATCATAATGTTAGAGAAATCCAGATTTTTCTGTAATCACCCGCAAAGTGAAGCCCACTTATAGTGCCTAATATATTTAGCACGATCGAGCCTGCTGACGTCTGTTTTAGGAAGAGGATGAGGGACCGAGAGAGAGATCTCTAGACACATACATACGCATAAACACATGAAGAACGATTACTACTACTGTTGCAATATGTAGTAGCATGAATAGTTCTGTGTAAACATAACCACGCGTGTATATCAGATTGTAAATAAATATCAGTGATGAAGTTATTGTTTCATTAATTAATAAAGAACAGGTTTTGAATAAGAGTGAATTTGTTTTTTTGAGGAATTTTTTTTTCGTGAATTTTGAATCATAGAAATCTACGAAAAATACTTTGTAATTTTTTTTCATAAAAACCCTGTATGTAACTTTTCTTGCTGCATCCATCATTTCACAGCTATTTAAACCCAACTTTATTCATCAATATTACCTTTTATTCTATGGGAAAATTTAATCGCCATTTTTGGAGAACATTACTTCAGTTGCCGAAATATTTCAGTCGCTTCACTACATTCAATTTTACCACGGACTTTATTTACGAATTCTTTGTATCTATTGCTAACCTGGTTAGTTGTCATTGTCATCAATTTCTTTATTCTAATAAACATATTTTTCTACTCATAGTAATGAATATCTCTTTTCTTCTATACTTTTGAAAGGGAAAAAATATCTTATCTACTGTATCAACAAGACCACAAATTATATAGTATCTTGATTGTTCACAAAAAAACAAAAGCAAACCCCATGCAAGGTACGTTAGTCAATCTGTGCTATGCAATGGAGAATCACGCAATAGCAACTATGATTACTTATTTGGGTCCACGGACCACGGATTGGGAACTAAAGTTGACAAAGGGCAGGGGGGGGGCGGCACGACAAGCAATAATAGGCTAGAGTCGCCACTGATATATATATATATATATTTATATTGATAGATAAAGAAAATCATTTTTAAACGATTTAAAATTTAAATCATTAATGTGAAATCTTTAGCATTTGGAGCTGAAATTATTGTAGACTTATCTGCTCTTTTTTTTTTTTTTGGTAGATGACGACGCAAGACTGTCCATTTTTGCTGACTAATAGAATGTGATTTTCTTTGTTAAAGAATAAAAAAGCAATCAATTAATGCTCTGACGAACTGCAGACACTTGTGCTTCCACGACGTAGACACCCTCGACAAACCTGACAGGCAGCTAAATCCCACCCCCACACAGTAGAGATCCCTAGATGTAAAAGATCTTTCTACTCCAGTAGTTTCTTCCCCAGAACCGCTAGACTCTGGAATTCCATTCCAGGTCCCTGCTTCCCTAACTGTACTGACATGCAGAAGTTCAAGTGTAATGTGAACCGATATCTTGCTGCCCAAATCCCAACATAGTGCCCCAGTAGTTGCTGACCCTGATAGTAGCCCCCTACACCAAAGTGCAATGTGCCTTGTTTGGGGTGAAAATGTAATAAAAAAAATAAATAAATAAATAAATAAATAAATAAAAAATTTACGTAATTTTTGGAATATGATATTTTCGTTCCGTTGTTTTAATTCTGAATTCAATCTGTCATCGCCGGCCATGTTTGGTCGGTGCAGATCATAACGAACGGTTTAAGCATGCATGTTATGTTATTTATATTTTCGGGTTAGTACAACGGTTATCTGCTTCTTGCAAACTCATTAGACTAGGGTTTACAGAACGATTGAGGAAGGAGAGTAGTGGTATTTGATAGGGTTGTAAAATAGGGTGGACAGTGAAGAAAGATGGATTCTGGGCAGGCTGGGGAAAAGGGTAGACAGAAACATCTTGCCCAAAGGTGATCTGAAGCGCTTTAGTGTGAGGGGAATCATGAAGAAAGTAATAAATAGGGCTGTGACAACAGCATATTCTTTTCATTGTTTTGACTCTGGAGTATATATATCCGATCCGACACAGACACAGTTAATCAACCGAGAACCACATCACTCTGTATAAAAGCATATGATATCAGCGGATATATATTCGAGAGTCAAAACAATGAAAAGAATATGCTGTTGTCATAGCCCTAGTAGTAATAAAACTTCCAACTCGTTGGCTGTCACAGACAAAGTGTGTAAACACATAGGCGCCATGCACACATCCCTTCAAAAAAAGGAAAAGTAATAAAAATTAATTAGCCAATGGGAGCAGGGCACCGTAAAAATACTATTTAACATTCAATGTGCCTGTGAGAGCTGGCAAGGAGAAATATAAACCCGGTATTTTTGTAAATAAGTGGAGAGAAGGAAACAAGACACCAAGGACTGGACACAAGTGCAGTCAAGCGAGAAGTTACCTTACTTTTACTGTAAAAGCTCTCTATGGCCACTACTCAATCAACAAAAAGAAACACTGAATAAATACTATATATGAACATTCTCCCTTTTTTTTCCTCTGTTTATTCCAACATCTTACATTGTACTATTTTTAAAGGTGACAAAATGAACTTTTTTGAACACACACATTCAATCTAGTCTTTTATTGTTGATAAAAGTTATTCGAAAGCTTAAATGTTCATACTTTGTCTTGTGTTAAATGGAGTTTCTATTTCATGCTTTTTTTATGTCGTAATACACGAAACCAGTGTCATGTTTATTATTGCACTTGTTACGTCGTTACACTGGTCTTGTCATACGAGAGAGAAAGTTAACCAGAAGAAAAAAGAAAATCCATTAGCATATGTATTGGATTAAGGTGGACATCAACTTGCCAAGAAGAAACCCACACTGTGGCTCCCGAACCTTCCATCACTGCACTTGTGAGAGTGACATGTGATGGCAAGGAAAGGGGTTTGCAAGAGACTGCCGGAAATTCAGTTTATTAACTGCCTTATAGCCAGTATTTCGAAATATAATGAACATCAAATGGTATGACTGCGTAACCAATACAGGCTTCCTTGAGAGAGAAAACTGCTGCAGTATTGAGGCCACCATGATGAGGTGCAGGCTCCGTTGGTAAGGGCACGTCCCCAGAATGGATAAGAACAGGCTCCCTCAACAAACACTGTACTCAAAGCTAGCCACAGGGAAAAGACCCATTGGAGACTGTCTATAATGATACAAAGACCAACCCAAGATCACCCTGAAAAACACTGGATTTAACATTCACATGTGGGAACCAAAAGCCCAGCACCAGCACCTGTGGCACTGATCCATCATATCCGGTACCAAACAATATGAAACAGAAAGTGAGGAGACGTAGAAATCAAAAAGCAGGCAAGAAAAAAAAAAAAAAAAAAAAAAAAAAAAACAAGCAGAACAGCTCCACCTCCACCCCACCCGCCAAAGTTTGCCTGTTTTCTCTTCCTATGCAGATTCTACGCTCAGATTGATCTGAGAAGCCATCTGTGAGCCAAACACTAAAAGAACAGGAAATTGAAATCCTAGACGTTGATGACATAATCACAATCTATTTTCTTTTGCACTTTCATGTCCTAGCTCTCAGAGTGATTTTTTTTTCTTTTTTTCTAACCAGGGGATAACCACTTATCAAGGCTTAAAGCCACTCGAGGATTGGGGGGGTTGATGAGTGTCAGGTGACTGGGGAAACAACAGCATGATCATTATTAATGGTGGAAATTGGTAGGATTTGATTGATTTATGTATAGTCGGAGTTTGGGTGTCGTATTGACAAGGCATCATATCTCTTTCTCGCCTCTTTCCCTGACTTTGGCGAGAGGCGAAATAAAAACCCATAATTCAATCTTACTTTTATTATACAATTAATGCCTCCTATTTTTTTTTATTTTGCCCCAATGGATCAGAGAGGATTACAAATTACATTGTTATGATTACTGAACACATCCATTCATGACCTGAAGGTTTCATCTCTCTGTTGCAAATATTGATTGTGTAAGGCTCTAAGAAAGCGACCCCTCATGTGTCATTGAATTCCTGGCAAAAGTGCATTGAGAATACAAAAGATCTCTCGTTGCAGTACAAAAGATCTCTCGTTTTGATGGTATCACTCCCATTTTCGTAGCGCTTCAACTTTCTAAGTTAAAAAGAAAAAATAAGAGTCGTTTGTATTATCGCATTTTACAAGATATTTTATGGCTAAGAAGGCTATCTTGTATCGTATAGTCCTCCTTATCACATTCACAGATGGTTGGGTCAGTTTTGTAGCCATATCTAGTCATAGCAACTTTTGATTGCCCCCTTTCTTTTTCTCAGGTGATTGAGTGTTTTCTATTGGAGTCAGGATACTTCTGAACCAGGAGAGATGGCTTCAGAAGTGGAGAGATTTGAAGGGGGGATTGTCAGTAGGAGGAGGTAATTCTCTAGCCATCTAAACTTTGAACCAATCTAAATAAAAACAGCTGCTGAGAAAATGCTAAGTGCTTTGCACTGGTTATTGAACAAAGAGATACTAAAAATCTGAGGAGATTTATTGTCACTCAGACTCCAGGGAATACCCATATTTTTGTCAGTATGCCATCATTAATAATCTCTCATGTTAGCACAAGTCTCTAACCATCTCATCCTCATCTGTAGTCTGGTCGCTTTGTGAGATGTTGTTAGGGGTTCAACATGGCTGAGGAATTTTCTTCTTGACATCAGTCTGAGCCGTTGGTTCAAGTCCATGAAGGAGATAACATTCATCACTGATAACTAATGCAGAATCCAGTTTTGGAGTTTTTGTTGTTTCAAATTCTTAATATAACATGTTTATTCACCCACAAGTGGTTTTCAGGCCTTGATAATTGTTGACATTCATTAAAACAATCCCATTCTTTTGTTCCCAATCAAAAAAAAACCCACTTCCAAAGGGGAATAACTGTTACAGAACATGAAATGTAATCTTAATAATTATAAAACTCTGTGTACCATCTGGGCGTTTTTATTTGCTTGTTTGCATATATATATATATATATATATATATATATATATATATATATATATATATAGTAAGTTATAATAATATATATCTCAATTAAGCTACACAGAATATTCCGCGTATCATTCTCGTGAGAATTCGTCAGGCTTATGCAAAGAGTTGTGGTTACCGTTCGTTTTTATATACGCACATGCTATTGAATTTTTAGTTAGCCAATCAATTTCCTAGTTTCCACTGCGCCCATCCTAATCAGCCAATGGGTGGGCACTTTCAGGACAAATGAAGTAGTCATATATGTATATATATATATATATATATATATATATATATATATATATATATATATATATATATATACAAATATATATATATATACTTTTTATTTTTTATTACCGTATCTTTCTGTTAACAGAAAGATACGGCAATAAAAAATAAAACGCATATTTGCTCTACAACAGTATTGAGCACTTCAGTTTTTATTAATTACCATTTCTACTATATATATATATATATATATATATATAAATATATATATATAAATATATATATACAGATATATATAAATATATATATATACATATATATATATATATAAATATATAAATATATAAATATAAATATATATATACAGATATATATATAAATATATATATACAGATATATATATAAATATATATATATATACAGATATATATATAAATATATATATATATATACATATATATATATATATATATAAATATATATATATAAATATATATATATATATATATATATAAATATATAAATATATATAAATATATATATATATATATATATATATACATATATATATATATATATATAAAAATATATATATATATATATATATATACATATATATATATATATATATATATATATATATATATATATATATATATATATAAATATATATATATACAGAAAAGCTTGGAAGAGGAATTTACTAATCAAGGAAAAAGCAAATTTCAAAACCAAATATAAATATAGTAAATTATATCTTAATCCCAATCAAATGAAAAAGCTCCACTTTTCATCCGACCAAAATGGAAACGTTTTTTTGGCGGTCTTCAAATTTTTGAATTCTAATTTCTGACGTTTTGTTTTTCAATTTCAACCACTGAGGCGAGCACCTGCTGTTGTTCAGTTCTCTGCAAATAATAGCCTCTATTACACTGGACTTCTTTAAGTACGGTTGGTTATTATTTATCTTTATGTTGAACTCTGAATAAACTGTTTTCCAGATTTATATTCATATGTTTTTTAAGTTTTGTGACTAAAACTCATAAAACTTTTAGTTTCATCCCATGCAGTAACCAGCAAATACATAAAAATGCTAAAATTTAGCGGGACTATCTGATTATTTTGTTAACAGTTTTTCCTCTGATGAGAAGAATTTGAAATTTTTGAAACTCTGCAGATTAAGAATTACCTAGCTACCAGCTTTTGAGTATTCTGCCGAATATATATATATATATATATATATGTAAGTGTTAGGACAATTAATTGGAATCGTGAATCAGAAAACTCAGAACTTTTAGGGGTATTGAAATCAGAATAATTTATGTCTATTTTCTGATACCAAAAACGATTCTTTTACTTATCTTTTTTTGTTGTTGTTGTTATTATATTATAATCTTCCACTGGTGATATCAATAATAAAAAAAATATTTATTGATTTTAAACAAACAGTAAAGCTAAAATCTACAGATCATCCCTTGCAAGTGTACTTTTTACTTTTGAGAAAATATCTAAGAAAAAAATATACCCAAATAAAATTGTACATCTATCCAAGTACTTTGGAATGATATATTATCGAACTTTGTAGATCAATAAATAACTGAGATATCGTCTTTCAAAGTTGGTCACATTTTTTGACATTTTTCGTAAAAAGGTTAAGGTCATATCTCGGGAACCCTTTGACCTTGAGAAGTTTAATAGGTGCCACTCAATTTCTTTCATGGAAACCTATAAGTGTAGCAAATTTGAAAAAAGAATCCGTGTTACACATGGTTCAACCCCTTGTTGATTTGACATGGAATGAGCCATATATATATATATATATATATATATATATATATATATATATATATATATATATATATATATATATATATATATATATATATATATATATATATATATATATACATACATACATACATACATACATGTATGTATGTATGTATGTATGTATGTATGTGTGTGTGTGTGTGTGTGTGTGTGTGTGCGTCAAAGAATGAGAGTTTATATAGAAACGTTTTAATTTGAATAAAATAAAATACGCATCAAGTGCGCTTGAAAGCCAAATACAATGTAATATTAGGAAAATAAACAAATATTTTACTTGTTTGAAATTTATCACAAATATATTTCATGGGTATCCTCCATCTTCAGTGTGTTATTTCTTTTATTTTTTTTTCTTCCTTGCCATGTTGTTAATTTGGAGAGAGAAGTCTGTGAAGAGCCGCACGTTGTTTCTAGCGGTTGTATTTTGAACTGTGCATGGGCAACGCGAGAATGGTACTTGTACAGTTTAATCAAGACATTAAAAAATGAAAATATCGAGCAACGGTTATATTGTACGTATCTGTTATGGAATGAAGTTCTCAAAAAAAAATTTCACTTAATTTCATCAAGTAGTTTTTGTTTTACAGCGAAAAAACCAATTTGTTATGATACCGAGCAAAAAGTTCGATTTTTAGGAAGAAAAGCTAGTAGTAAAGATGGGGAGGGAGTATCGGCTATTTAACTGGAGTTATCTCCCCGTGGCGTTTCTAAAATAAAATCCAAGATGTCTGTCTTCAACGTGCTGTAATGAAAACGTGTTTTTCCCCTGTAAAAAAAAAACTACTCAATCAAATAAAGTGAATTTTTTTTTCAGAGATCTTCAGTCCAAAATGGATACGTACAATATAACCTTTTTTTCGATATTTTCATTTTTTAATGTCTTGATTAAACTGTACAAGTACCACATATATATTCTTTATGTCTTATCACATTGTGCAGGTGTCTTATCTAGATTTAAATGTGATTTTTGAATATATATATATATATGTTTTATTTTTTTATTACCGCTTTATCTGTTTGGTTACATATGTTTCGGATGTTGGGCCATGTTTACGATCCAACAGATTTGTCAGACCTTACAGAAATGGTTGTTGGTATTTGGAAAAAGTGTTTTAGAAGAAATACAAGAAAAAAGAGGGGAGGGGGTAAGAGATAATAAGGAGAAGGGAGACCGGTATCGACAATATTAAAGTTTTGAAGATTAAAATACATTAGATTGTAGTGTGTATGTGGGGGGTAACAAATTCAGGTAGGCGTGGGTGGAGATATATGGATATAGGGAGGGGGAGAGAGAATGGTAAAGAAAAAAGAAAAGGGTAAGAAGAGTAGGAAGGAGGAGTTTAAATTTTTAGATTTTAAAATTTTGACTGCTTTTTGCTCGTTTAGCCAGGTATATGAAGTAGATGAGAGAGAGAGAGAGAGAGAGAGAGAGAGAGAGAGAGAGAAAGAGAGAGAGAGGGTTTGTGTAGGTGTCATATGTGTTTGACAAGTAAAAGGTTCCATTTAACTAATACTACTGCGTCTTAACTAAAAGTTAATGGTCACTGACGATTTCACGCTGCCTCTCTTTGGTGTTACACAGACACATACGCACATACACACATACACATATATATAAACAATGTATATGCAGACATACATGCATCTATATGCAGACATACACACACATACACACAACTCCTATACACATATACATACTCATATGATATATACGATATATACGAGATTGTATATACGAGGGCCGTGCAATAAGTAATGCCCCTGACGCACTTCCAGTTGTCTGATCTAGCTGAAATTTTGCATGTGCAATGATTTATACTTCAACGGGTTATATGGCAAATTACAGCACTGAACTAATTGCGGTTTCTGTTTTACAGGTGTTTGAACTGAGTCAGGTGTGAAATGGAGCCTGTTGAATGTCGAGCAGTGATTTGGTTTTTGTATTTGAAAGGACGCACACCACAGGAGACTTTTGATGAAATGAAAAAAACTTATGTAAACGCTGGCATCGTGAATTCAAACATGGCCGGAAGTCTATGGAAACAGCTCCCAGACCTGGTCGCCCCCTTCTACCATTGATGAGGCATCTGTCCGGCAAGTTGAAGCGCCCATTTTGGAAGATCGGCGCATTACTATTTGCCAAATAGCTCAAGATGTCAAGATTAGAACAGAGTCTATGGAAACTATCATTCATGACTATTTGCATATGCATAAGGTGTCTACCAGATGGATTCCCAGGTTGCTCACACCATTCCAGAAGCGAGAACGCATCGAGTGCTCGAGGATGAATTTGGAGATGTGCCAAGAAGATGAGTCAAAGTATTTCAAAAGACTGATTACACAGGATGAAACCTGGGTCCATCACTATGATCCAGAGACCAAAGCTCAGTCAATGCAGTGGAAGCACTTGGACTCACCACCTCCAAAGAAGGCAAGGGTGCAGTCCTCCGCTGGCAAGGTCATGCTCACAGTCTTCTGGGACCAGGACGGAGTAGTGATGACAGATTTCTTGGCAAAGGGTACCACAATTACAGGAGCCTATAACATAACTGAGCTGCATCAAACAATGGGAGAAATGCATAATTCTGGATGGTTCCTATGTAGAGAAAGACTAATAACCGTGCCAAGTTTCATTGCTCTACTGCTATGGGAAGTGGGTCAGGGGCATTACTTATTGCACGGCCCTCGTATATATGGACATATATATATATATATATATATATATATATATACACACACACACACATCTACATATATACATATCCAGTAAGAAGTAGATGTACATATGATGATTGCAACGTCTTGTCAGACGAGTGCCACTCCCTCAGACACTTAAAGTCCATGAGCCCTGACATGACTTTTTATTATTTAAAAAATTATTTTATTTTTTTTTTTTTAGTGGTACCGGCGAATTCACACACTCAAGCAGACATGACACTGAAGACGGTTATTGCTATATATACATATATATACGTACACGCATACACACACACATACACACACATATATCCATAAACATACCCACATATATACATATATACATACATACGCAATACATAATACATATACATACACAAATGCATACGCATATATACACACACATATACAAATACAAACACACATATACATACATATACACATACAAATACGTACACATATATGCACATATACATACACATACATTTAAATGCATGTACATATGCATACATATCTATGCATTTATATGCAAACATACACATATGCATAGATACACAAATATATACATACATACACAAACAAACATATATATATATATATATACATACAAACATATATACATACATATATACATAGATATATATGCATATACATACATAAGTTCATATATAAACATACGTACACATATACGTACATACACACACGGATACATATAATGATGGCAGATCAATTATTCATGCTTCCAGCATTTTAAGCCTACACGTGTCACAACTTTTCCATTGCTATAGGACTATTTTATAGACAAATGCCTGAGGGAGTATCTATACAAAGATGATGTTACAGAGATTTAGCTTTGTATGACAGCTAAATCTCTCTCTCGGTTCAAAATGTTGAGGTCCAGCAACAAGCAAGAGCAAGATAGTCAGCAACAAGTTAAACTGCAGACCAGCTTAATGCGGGTACTAGTCTCCCGCTTTATGTTTTTTTAAATCAGCGATTTGCTTCTCCTAGAGGGGTTGCCTTCACCACGGCTTACAGGAGCCCTCTCCACCCGACATACACATGGAAATAAGCACATGCATGCACACATACATGCATACACAAAGAATGCGTGCAAACATACATATGCATGTACACACACATGCAAACATACACACATAGAGGCACATGTTATAAGCATGTACTTACATATGAATACACACACGTACACATGCACATACATGTAAAATACACATAAAGGAGCGTTCCAAAAGTCATATAACCTCAATGATCAGGATGAAGGTGATGGGTACAGTTCAATGAGTTTGACAAAAAAAAATCCAAAACAGACTAAATATACATAGAATCAGACGAAAAATCCAAATGAACAGAACCGTGTTTCAAACGGCTGGAGTCTTTTTTTTTTTTTTTTAAATAAAATGTTTGTACACAAAAACTCACGTCCCGAAGGCAGACAATGATGACGAACTTCACACATTATTTACAAGTAAATATACATTGATTTAGATGTACATATACATACATACATACATACATACATACATGATGGCAGCAAATTCGCTTCCAAGCATTGCCATCACTTCTCAGATTAAAAAAAGGGGTAAAAAGGTATAAAGGTTAAACATTATGAGAGTGGTGGTTAAGTTATAATGAGCCAGGGGTTCTTGTAGTTTCGTTAAGTTCATATATATATATGGGGTGGGCTCCTAACATGGTGCTTTGGGCAGTGATTATGCTTAACTTTATTTTCAGTGTCAAATGTATTATGGATATAGGCATATATATATATATATATACATACAATATATCCTAACTTTATTCATTAGTATAAATATACACATGTCTGTATATATATATACATATATATATATATATATATATATATATATATATATATATATATATATATATATATATGTTTTTATTTGTTTTTGTTAGCGATACTTTCTTGAATGAATTCAAGTATTTATACGAAAGTGCATTTTTACCTAAATGCTTGTTGGGAATAATTTTCCCATTGACCAATCTGGTACCCCCTTTTAATGGGGAGCGGCATATATATTATTTTTAAAATATAATTATCCACTGACATGTGTTTCGTCGTCCACGACTCATCAGAGTGGCTGAATCTAGCGAGATTCGAAATCGGCACCTCGTGATAAGAAGCCTAAATATCTACCACGGTGCTAACCTCACCGGACTACTAAATGTATCACTTTTACGTAGATGTTTTTATTTGTTTTTGTTAGTGATACTTTCTTGAATGAATTCAAGTATTTATACGAAAGTGCATTTTTACCTAAATGCTTGTTGGGAATAATTTTCCCATTGACCAATCTGGTACCCTTTTTAATGGGGAGCGGCATATATATTATTTTTAAAATATAATTATCCACTGACACGTGTTTCGTCGTCCATGACTCACCAAAGTGGCTGAATCTAGCGAGATTCGAAATCGGCACCTCGTGATAAGAAGCCTAAATATCTACCACGGTGCTAACCTCACCGGACTACTAAATGTATCACTTTTACGTAGATGTTTTTATTTGTTTTTGTTAGTGATACTTTCTTGAATGAATTCAAGTATTTATACGAAAGTGCATTTTTACCTAAATGCTTGTTGGGAATAATTTTCCCATTGACCAATCTGGTACCCTTTTTAATGGGGAGCGGCATATATATTATTTTTAAAATATAATTATCCACTGATACGTGTTTTGTCGTCCACGACTCATCAGATATAGATATATATATATATA
Source organism: Euprymna scolopes (assembly GCF_053919585.1). Lineage (NCBI taxonomy): Eukaryota > Metazoa > Mollusca > Cephalopoda > Sepiida > Sepiolidae > Euprymna > Euprymna scolopes. The sequence goes on from NC_136509.1 coordinate 91,652,544, forward strand.
TATATATATATATATATATATATATATATATATATATATGTGTGCCTGTATATTTATAATTTTATGAATATGTATATTTATGTAATTGTATATACGTGTATATGGGTACATGTGTATGTATGTATGTATGTATGTATGTATGCATATGTACATCTGCTTCTTACTGGAGATCTATATCTCCATGTATATGTATATATGTAGGTGTGTGTGTGTGTGTGTAAACAGCAAAACAGTACTGTATATGGATGACTATAATGCTCCTCACCTTGAGTTGAGCATATTGAGAAGTGATACACGAATTACCATTAGCGTATAAGCGACGCTCTTTGTGTAAACAAATCGAACAGAGGTATTTCGGACGATGTCAAAACATCGTTAAATTCACTACTCGTTCAGCAGCCGCCAATAGCGTAATGGTTAAGAGTCTTGACAGCCGTACAGACAGTCGGGTTTCAATCCTGGCTTGAGGTAGTTGCCTGTTTAGCCGCACTGATGAGCTGTGAAACAGCGAAACAGTATTGTATGTGGATGACTATATATATATATATATATATATATATATATATATATATATATATATATATATATGAGTCTGTATCTGTGTATATGTGTGTATGTCTGCATATAGATGCATGTATGTCTGCATATACATTGTTTATATATATGTGTATGTGCATATGTGTCTGCATATGGATGTGTAGAAATGTACGTATGTATGTGTATGTATGTATGCATATTTGCGCCTGCGTCAACGTATGTATTAATCCTTAACTACCTAAAAACAACTCCTTGTCAACTGAAATGAACAAGTCATCTTATAGCGACTACGAAAATTCTAAATGGAACCTTTTACTTGTCAAACACATATGACACCTACACAAACCCTTTCTGTCTGTCTCTCTCTCTCTCTCTCTCTCTCTCTCTCCCTCTGTCTCTCTCTCTCTCATCTACATCATATACCTGGCTAAACAAGCAAAAAGCAGTCAAAATTTAAAACATAAAAATTGAAACTCTTCCTCCCTCCTCTCCTTACCCCTCTTTCTTTTTTCTTTACCATCCTCTCTCTATATATACATATATCTCCACCCATGCCTACCTGAATCTGCTATCCCCACACACGCACTACAATCTAATGTATTTTAACCGTCAAAACTTAAATATTGTCGATACCCGTCTCCCTCCCCCCTTATTATCTCTAACCCCCCCTTTTTTTTTCTCGTATTTATTCTAAAACACTTTTTCCAAATACTAACAACCATTTCTGTAAGGTCTGATGAGGCTGTTGGATCGTAAACATGGTCCAACATCCGAAACATATGTAACCAAACAGATAAAACGGTAATAAAAAAAATAAAACACATATTTGCTCTGCAATAGTATTGAGCACTCTCTTCAGGTTTTTACTAAGAACCAGTTTGACCATATATATCTATATATATAAAAATGTAATTCTTGGTTTGTTACAAGTGAATAAAACCATATTTCTACGTTACCAATTTATTTGAAATTTGCAGACAACCCATGTTTAGAGTCGAGGGATTTTTTTATGTTATTAAAATAAATTTACCTCGCAAATTATTAAAATATTAAATAAAATAAATATATTTTTGTAACCGTTAGTGCAAACCTGCTTTGTTGATAAAACTGAACTTCCGGTTCGATTCATTTCACAGCCACGAATTGACGAAATGAAGTAATTTCATTTTCTGTTTACTCGATAAGTAAAAAAAAAAACGAAAAAAACATAATTCATTTGGTTATCTTCCAAATTTTTTAATTTACACATTTTTTCTTTATTATATAAGGCCAAAAAAAAAAAGTTTGCCGCTTGCTTTTTGATTTTTTTTTGTTTTTCGATATAAGATTGGTTGGTAAAAGTACAGGTTTTTTTTACGGATTGGTAACTTGCTTAAATAATATTTGGTGCTAATGCAAAGAGTGGTCCGCGCTATTTTTTAAATCGTATTTCCAGGTTTAATTAAAGTTTTATTATATGTTTTTTATTCAATTGTAAGGTTAAAATACACCCTCCCCTCCCTATGTTAAGAATGGCTTTTTAAATATTAACGTTATTATTACAACACGGATCACTCTCTGCATGAGTACTGTATTTTCACCTTACAATTTAATAAACAAAACATGATACTTATGCAGAGAAAGTACCGTGCTGAAATAATACCATTATTTAGAAAGCTATTCAACATGGGGAGGGAGTTTTGCATCTATTCTATACTTTCACCTGACAATTTAATAAACAAAAATAGATAGTACGTATGCATAGAAAATACCGTGCTGGAATAATGTTATTTAGAAAGACATTCTTAACATGGGGATGGTATTTTGTAACTATTCTGTCCTTTTACCTAACAATTTAAAAACAAAACATGGTACTTATGCAGAGAAGCTACCCCGCTGAAAGAATGACATTATTTAGAAAGCCATTCTTAACATGGGGATAGGGGTGTTTTGTAACTATTCTGGACTTTCACCTAACAATTTAATAAACAAAAGTTAAACTTAAGCAGACAAGGAACAGTACTGAATCATCAACATTATTTAGAAAGCCATTCTTAACATGGGGAGGGAGGATGTTTTCTAACTATTCTGTACTTTCGGTGCTGATGCAGAGAGTGATCTGCGCTATTTTTTAAATTGCATTTCTACGTTTAATTAAAGTTTTATGATATGTTTTTTATTCAATTGTTAGGTTAAAGTACAGAATAGGTACAAAACCCCCTCCCCATGTTAAGAATGGCTTTTTAAATAATAACGTTATTATTTCAGCAAGGATCACTCTCTGCATGAATACCGATTAACGTTTTGTTCTTTTCTTTTTTTACCGTATTTTTTTGTTTTTTTTCAAGAAAACCTTTTTTAACAAAGATTGAAAGTGCACGTTTTTTTGTTTTTTTTTACAGAAGTTGTTTTTATAGAAGAAAATATGAATGCTTATAAAGAAATTGGGTCCTCGTGCACTTATTGATCCATGCTGAAATAATAACGTTATTATTTAAAAAGCCATTCTTAACATTGTGAGAAGAGGGTGTTTTGTACCTATTCTGTACTTTAACCTTACAATTGAATGAAAAAAACGGTAAATTTTTAGATTAGGTCCACCTCTACAATTTTCTTTAAATGACGACTTTTATAGGTTTTCGACTATGCTGAATACGGAAATCGCATTGAAATTTTGCAGAAATAAGTAGTTATCGAGATATTAAAAATTTGTATAATGCATTGTAATCTCTGGCAGCCATCTTTTTTACATGCTTGCGCGCGTCATAAACAAATCTACGCGCGTAACAAAGAATACAATGCATAAAACAACTATCTATATCTCGATAACTACTTATTTCTGCAAAATTTCAATGCGATTTTTGTATTCAGCATAGTCGGAAACCTATAAAAGTCGTCATTTAAAAGAAAATTGTGGAGGTGGACCTAATCTAAAAAAAATACCAAAATAACATAAAACTTTTTGGAAATACGATTTAAAAAAATAGCGCGGATCAGTAAGTGCATTAGCACCCATTAATCGACTCACGTTACTTTATTAACAAATATTATCAAAGGCAAGATATGTTACTTTATTACCGAAATGGATAATTTTTTTTGTTTTTTTAATGCAAAATTTTTATTTGGCTCAAAAAACACAGCGTTTACTGTTATATTTGAAAATTACAAATGGCGGCAGACTGTGTTAACACATTAGGTTTGGGAAAATGAGTTAAAACTAAAAAAAAACTATACAAAATACTGTTAAAAACCACTGAATACATGTCTGCCTATGTCACAGTAACATATATTGAGTAAGTTCCTGACAGTATTTTGTATAGTTTATTAGTTTTAACTCATTTTCCCAAAGTTAATGTGTTCAACAGTCTGCCGCCATTTGTATTTTTCAAATATACAGATAAACACTACATTTTTTCAAACCGATTAAACATTTTACACTAAATAAAAACACTAAAATCTTATCCAGTTAGGTAGAAAAGTAACTTATCTTGCCTTTGATAACATTTATTTGTTATATTTATTTTTCAACAACTTTTTCGTTTCTGTGTTTAGTAATACAAACCCGTTTTATTTACTATAACGTTTAGCCGGCTCAAAGAACAGTGTTTATCAGTGTATCTGAAAAATACAAACGGTGATGGACACTGTTGATGATGTTAAGTTTGAGAAAATGATTTAAAACTAAAAAACTATACAAAATACTATCAGAAACCCACCGAATATGTCAGCCTATGTCACAATAACATATAATCAGTAGGTGCCTGACATTGTTTTGTATAGTTTTTAACTGATTTTCCCAAACTTAACGTATTCAACAGAGTCCACGACCATTCGTCTTTTTCAAATACATAGATAAACACTGCATTTTTGAACCGATTAAACATTTTACATTAAATAAAAACACTAAAAAATTATCCAGTTAGATAGAAACGTAATTTACCTTACCTTTGCTTTCATTTATTCGTTTTTGAACAACTTTTTCGAATCTGTGTATAGTAACACCCCCCCCTTACCCAAATATTAATTAAAAACTCACATTTTTGAATACAATAAAAAAGAAAACTATTTAGCGTTTCAATGGTTTAGCAACTTTCGGCTTAATCCACTGAATGTTAGTCGAGCCCAAGCCATGATTGATGGTAACTCCCGAGGATCCGGATCCAATTCTGCAAGAGTACCATATTTTTTTTTTTATTTTCGCCTTTTTTTTTTACTTTTTGGAGTGGATTGCTGTACTAAGAATATAAGAAACATGCATTTTCTCTTTTTATTAGAATTTTCCATTACACGAAATTAAGCCACAGCAACGCGTGGCAGAGTACAGCTAGTATATATATACACTTGTGCCCGATATTATTCATACCCCTCGGATCTTTGAGATTTCTATAAGAATATTGCTCAAACCAGAAGGTAGACAATATTAAAGGGATTTCAGACAATAAATCAAGCATAGGCATTTAATTTAAACTCAACAAATAAATAAATTATGCTAGTTTGAAACATTATACTAAGAAAAACAATAATGGCACTAGTTCAAAATTATTCATACCTCTCTTACTAATAGTCAATAGCATGCCCTTTATTCTTAATAACTGCCTGTAACCGTTTTGGATATTTATCAACAAGGTTTTTACAAGCATCAACACTGATTTTTGACCATTCTTCAATGCAGTAGTTCTCCAAATCCCTCAAATTTCTAGGTTTCCGCTTTTTAACCTCAGTTTTCAATATGTGCCAGAGGTTTTCGATAGGGTTCAGGTCGGGACTCTGGCAAGGCCATTCCAAAACATTAATTTGATTATCCTCAAACCATTTCTTGACTATTTTGGCAGTATTTTTTGGATCATTATCCTGTTGAAGGACCCAGTTTGGTCCTAAAGGGAGATTCTCCGCATCCTGTCTAATGTTTTTCTGGAGTATCTCCAAATATTGCTCCTTCTTCATGGTTCCATCTATCTTAACCAAACTACCTGGACCACTAGCCGAAAAGGAGCCCCAAAACATTAGGCTACCACCACCATGTTTCATCGTGGGTATGGTGTTCTTTGGGTTGTAAGCTTCTCCTTTCTTCCTCCAAACGTAAGAAGCATCCATATGGCCAAACAATTCAATTTTTGTTTCGTCAGTCCACAAAATACTTGAGAAAACGGACTCTGGAGAATTCACATGGGTCCTAGCAAACTTTAGACGTGCTGCAAGGTGTTTTCCGGTGTGCAATGAGGTCCTTCTTGGTCTTCTTCCTTTCAGACCATTTTCATGCAGAGTCCTTTGCAATGTTTGCCTTGATATTTTTATGCCAGAAGACTCCAGATTTTCTAAAATGTCCTTAGTAGTGGTGGTTGGATTTGCATTAACACTTCTTACAATATTCCTGGTGGCTCTAGCAGACAGTTTCCTTTTCCTTCCTCTACCAATCAAGTTGTTTGTTGTGTGGTGGCTCTGGAATTTTTTGATGATGCTCTGTACTGTTGCTGTAGGGACCTCAAATTTCTTGGAAATTGACTTGTAACCTAAACCATCCTTATGTGAATTCGCAATTTTAGTCCTAAGATCATTACTAAGCTCTTTTTTCTTCCCCATTCTAATAATTTTTATTCTTTTATTGGTTTTCAGTTGATATCATTTTAATTTCTGAAAAAATGCAAAAAACGAAATGAAATTAATCAAAGGTTGTATAAAAGCATTCAAAATAAGAATCAAACAGGAAACAAACAGTCAGAAATTCGATTAATACTGAAAAAATAAGGGGGTATGATTATTTTTGAACATTGCAGATTTTATAAAGAGCTGTATATTTCTTTTATTACAAGTATCCCGAGATTTTAAAATGACGAAAATGATCAGAAGAGGTTTATTAAGAATATGTATCAATATGGACGTAAACAATAAATTCTTACAAAGTTACACATAATTAACTCAATTTTCAAGGTGGGGTATGAATAATATCGGGCACAAGTGTATATATATATATATATATATATATATATATATATATATATATTAAAAAATCACCTTTAAATCTATATAACACACCTGCACAATTTTACCATAAAGAATCATTGGATTCAATGTTGTAACTAATCCATAAGTGTTTAAATACAGTACTTATCTGATAGATTTATCTGATAGCTAAATCTTTTTGTTTCAATTCTAGCTGATGGCACCCAAGTCATTGTTCTTGTTAAAACCTTTTGAAATCACTACTACATATTGGGTATAATATAGTAATCAATAGATAATTCCATCCATAGCCATATGCCCGAGGTCATCCGCAACTTTTGTCGATGCTTTTGTAGCGGGGAGTTCTTTTTACAGGGTGAGGGTGCTGGTCCTACGCCCAACCTTCCCAGAAGGTACATACAGCGCCTAGCCTTCCCAAATGGTCACCCATCTGGTACTGGCCAGGCTCAACGTTGCTTAACTTTAGTGATGTCAACATGATTGTGCCGTACAGATAGAGAATTGACTGTATAATAATAAAATATGAAATCTGTATAAATTAGAATATCATATTTAAGTGTATTTCACGCGGGGCAGCATGCTAGTACTTATTAACTTGATTAAAATCTACAAGTTGTCATGTATATAAAAGGCAGGTTTGTGTGTGTGTGTGTGTGTGTGTGTGTGTGTGTGTGTGTGTGTGTGTGCACGCGCGTTTGTGTGTTTGTGTGTGTGTGTTTGTGTGTGTGTATGTGTGTGTGTGTTTGTGTGTGTGTGTTTGTGTGTGTGTGTGTGTTTGTGTGTGTGTGTGTTTGTGTGTGTTTGTGGGTGTGTGTGTGTTTGTGTGTGTGTGTGCGCGCGCGCGTTTGTGTGTGTTTGTGTGTGTGTGTGTTTGTGTGTGTGTGTTTGTGTGTTTGTGTTTGTGTGTGTTTGTGTTTGTGGGTGTGTGTGTGTGTGTTTGTGTGTTTGTGTGTGTGTGTGTTTGTGTGTGTGTGTTTGTGTGTTTGTGTTTGTGTGTGTTTGTGTTTGTGGGTGTGTGTGTGTGTGTTTGTGTGTTTGTGTGTGTGTGTGTGTGTGTGTGTGTGTGTGTGTGTGTGCATTTAAAAATCCAAAATTCACAAAATTGGTGTAGTTTTGATGAGCGTTGCCTGGAATGAATCTTTACTCTTATATAAAAGCTACTGTGAAGAAACTAGGTACTGTGCTAGAAAGCTACTTACACCTGAAAGTATCCTGTACCTCTATCAGGCCACCATTCGCCCATGTATGGAGTATTGTTATCACATTTGGGCTGGTGCATCTGCTACTAGTCTCACACTCTTAGACAGGGTTCAAAAGAGAGTCGCAAACCTGATGGGTCCTGAACTGTCATCTAAGCTTCAACCTCTGTCCCATCGATGAAATGTTGCATCCCTCTGCCTGTTCTACAAGTATTTTAATGGTAAATACTCGGACGAACTACAAGCACTTGTACCTCCTTGATTTAAATACCCCCCGTCAAACCCAACAAGCAGCAAAATCCCACCCCTACACAGTAGAGATCCCTAAATGTAAGAAAGTCTTCTACTCCAATAGTTTCTTCCCCAGAACTGCTAGACTTTGGAACTCCCTCCCGGGATTCTGCTTTGCCAACTGTACTGGCATGCAGAAGTTCAAGTATAATGTGAACGGATATCTTGCTGCTCATCTCCCTATATAGTATCCCTGTAACTTATGTCCCTGATAGTAGCCTTCTACATCAAAGTGGCACCGTGTTTGGGATGAAAATGGAATAAAAGAATTTTTTTTTTAAAGTCACTTTGTGAGGGGGGGGGGTTAATTACAGTTACTACTTCCTTTCCTGCATATTCATTTTTGCCCAGTCCATCCCTCTTTCTGGACACACACACACACACACACACACACACACACACACACACACACACAGAGAAGATCAAACGTAATACTTATTGGCTCGATTAGAATCGATGCATTGTAATCTGTAAATTAGGTAATATCAAGATTGGACACAACGATCATCTCCGAGTAGATCATAGATAAACGGAAGACGACAACTATAGAACCGGAAGTGGAAAAACAAAACAAAAGCACTGGTTTTCGAATTAAAAATAAATGAACTTGTATGACTGTTCATAATGCGAGCACAGAGTTACTTTCTGCGAATTCCACATATGTGAACTGCTTCATTTGAGACTTCAATATGGTCGTGTCATAAAGTGTCCTCATAAGTTGTGGGGGTCGTCTGGCCTTTTTTTGGGAACTGACTTCCTCCACAAATAATAAAAATAAAAATAAGAAATCTTATGTGCAACACAAACGGAGGTTTATTTCCGGAATAGAAATAACAAACAATAACAAGTTAAAACATAGTTCTCAATATTTCAGAGTTCTTTTTTTTGAGTTCATATGAAAGATGGAGAGTCTCTTTTTTTTTGTGTTCTTTGAATGTTCAAATTTGTAACAGAGACAATATTAATGTTCGTCTGTTAAAAGAGAGTATTAATGCGCGGAGCAGTGGAAATGAAATAATTGATGTTTGCACGCGTGGTAAGTCCATATGAGAAAGCGTTGAATGAGTCGGAAGAGTTTTAAAGAGACGAAAGAATGTTCGAAAGGCTAAGAGACTAAAGAGATAGATTTTGTGTTTGTGCATGTTTATATTCGATTTGATCGGCTCCAAACGAGCTCTAGAAAATCAGTTTTAAAATGTGTCCTAGGAGGAATTCCATTGGATGGAAGACATCACATGGGGTGCTTTCAACTAGGTCCGCACCTTTGGTATATAAAGGTCACGCCGGAATTTGCGTGGGTGTCATTTTTCATTTTTTTAACGCGCCGAAACAATCAATTGCACTGCGCGCCTAAATTGTATTTAACAATTTTAAATTTGAATATTAAATTGTGCCAATTGGCACAAAGTCATCCAATTATTATTATTATTTTTTTTTATTTTTTTTTTTTTTTTTTTTTTACATTCAGCAGTTTGGATCCATTCATAATCTCTTGAACTCTGATCCCCAAGTGTCTTTTAACCTTAATAAATGGAGACTCATCAGTAAAAACAGATCTCTTTGTAGGTGAACAATTAGTCTTAATGCGGTCGTTCATCGCACGAGTATGTATACGGTAAAAGGAAAGAAAGAAAATATGAAAAACGAAAGAAGGAGAGACAGAAGAGTAGAGTGTACATTGAACGAAGGAGGATAAGGAAGAGGTGAAGGGGGGAGAGAAAGGAAGAATATACATGAAGAAGGGAAGCGGAAAGAAAAAGAAGAAGAAAAAGGAAGAAATAGTAAAGGTGGAAAAGAAAGAAAGGTGAAAATAATGGGGAGGGGCACAAACTAGAAAGCTGAAAAAAAAAGATGGCGAAGGGAAAAAACAAAGAACAAAAATGGTATTTTTTTTAATGTGTACTTTTTTTTTTTACATAGGAGTCACCACTTATCAAGGCCCGGAGGCCACTCGGGGATAAAGGTCAATGAGTGTGCAGTAGTCAATGGGGCAATATCGTAGTAATCGTTAGTAGTGGAAACTTGGTAAATTGGATTACTTAAGGAGACGACTCATCAAGAACTTGTTTATGTTGGACTTGAAGATGACCAAATTGTAGTAGGCTGGAAAGCAGGCAAATGGAAGAGAGTTTAATGGACGCGCAGTTGTAAGGAAGTTTGGCAAGGGAGGACCATAGATCAGATGAGCACTTGCCATGAAAATTTGGACACGTTTCTGATAAGCAAATGCCTCTAAAGGCTACCCTCTTTCTTTCTCTTCTTCGTTTCGATTCACTTTCCTCTTCACTTCTAAAGGCAAGTTAGTTTTCACAGGAACATCTTAACTCAAATTATTTTCAACCTATGAAAATTATTTCAAACTCCAAAAGTGACAAGATTATGTCGAAGTAAAAAGCCGACACACTTATAGAAACTCTTATAAAACAAACAGCCAAAACTTAAAGAGAGATTTATCCAGTTGGCCGTGCATCAAGAAACCCAACAACATATGCTCAAGCCCCACTCCTCATGTATTTGGTTAGGGGAGGAAATTCGCAAAGGTATCTTTAATGACTCGCATACAAGCTTTTTCCATCTTGCTCACACATTCCTACACACTAGTGATAGTTAGGTGAACAGAAACGAACTGCTACTCACATCTATACATGCACTGACAAGGTAAACCAACACACATGCACAATGCCGTGCTGCCAAATACTTACATACGTATATTACTTACATTATTATTTACAATGTGAACATTTTCCTTGTGACTTCTGAAGTTTTTACCAAACATGAATTTGCATAAATGAACACTTACTGACTGAAAATAACTTTTATATTTTTATAAAATCTCTTCATCTCTCTCTCTTTCTCTCTCTCTTTCTCTCTCTCTCTCTCTCTCTCTCTTATTATTATTATTATATAAAAAAAACTTTGTGTATGTGTGTGTGTGTGTGTGTGTTCGTTCCCTATGGACTCCAAAACAACTGGGCCGATTTTTATGAAATTTCACACAAAAATGCCCGAGAGTGTTCTTAGGTTTTGTATCAGAATGCCTTTGATAAGTATCGAAAATCGATAATCAAAATATCCTTAAAAAGCTGATTCACTTTGGAATATCTATCTATCTATCTATCTATCTATCTATCGATCTATTATTTAAAAGGAATTTTGTGTGGGTTCGTTCCCCATGGGCTTCTAAATGGGTGGGCCAATTCTTTTGAAATTTCACACAAATGTACTTTATGTTCCTGGCAGTGTTCTTAGATAGGTTTTGTATTGGAATGTTTTAATGAGTATTGATAATCAGAATAATCCGACGACAGAAGGAACGTGCGATTTGGACCTTACACAGTCTAACACCACAATTACATTTGAGAAGTTTTATTAACACACAAGCCGAAAGGCCCAACATATAAAATCAACAGTAGGTTCTTTGATATGACATGGGTATCTTCGAAATGAATGCTTGTTTAAAGCACAATCGAAACATGATACTTGACTTTTTCATTTTAAACTTTAATTCAAGCCATCATATATAAACAATAATTTTATAAAACCAACAATAGGTTCTCTTCGGTGCAATGTAGACTACAATGTATTGTGAACTAAGTCACTCTGAGGAGGCATGTGAAGTTTCCTCTTGATGCACCGTGATGGGTCCCCAACAGGCAATCAATCAATTTGATTGAAAAAAAAGGTCGATTTCACAGATTTCGATGACAATAAAAATATGGGAGTGTGAAACATTCATTGATCATTCTATCCCGAACAACGTCAGGTTTCCCTGCTAGTTTTAAATATAAAAATGTTTTGTTATAAAATTTCGTTCATTTACAAAACTCTATTTATGTTATGAGAGAATCGTAAAAACAACAAATGACTCAAATTCCTTTCTCCGCTTCATTGGGATTCGCTTTCTTCATCTTCATTTTCAAAAGGCAAGTGAGTTTTTACAGGAACATGTCAACTCAAAGTATTTTCAACCAACAAAAATCGTTACAGACACTAAATCTAGAAATCTCATGCTACATTAACCACGTCTTTGTTCAGGAGAGGCGAAAAGTAATCTTCAATGACTCACATGCAAGCCTTCTTCATCTTGCATGCACAGTCTTATGCACTTGTGAACACTTTTGACATACAGAGCCTCGTAACTACTAACTCAAGTTTCTTCACATAAACAAACACGAATGAATATTTATTGTCTGAAAATAACAATTATACTCTTATAAAATCTATGTAATAATCAAACTGGACCGTCCAACCGCTCTTGCTTGCATCTTGTCTATCAAAAACATTGTTGCTGTGGAAACCAGCTTGTATATAATAAAAATTCACACTCCTTTCCACAATTCAACCATATTGAGAACAAATAGGCTTCAGTCTTTGCTAAACTTTGTAGACATAGTTCCAATCATGAAACTATGTTTGAGTTTCAATTCTAGCTAATGGCACTCAAATATATATATTTTTTTTTTCACTTTTGAAATCATGACTGTATATTGGGTATAATATAATACGAAACTTGTAAACTGAACTCTATAATAATAAATATGAAATCTGCATAAAGCTTCTTTCCCACATTTGGAACACTGTTCTGCTAAATGCTTCTCAGTTGAATACAACATGGTAGCAATTGTCTGTATTTTTGAGATGAGGTGTTTTCATTTATTGAGATTGTCGGACTGACTTCCTCATCTTGGTTGTTATAGTCACAACGTTTTGGCCGCTTTGCCCTCCGGCCTTCGGCCGAGTGGTCCTAGATGTTGTATCAAAGTTTACAATTACCCAAAGGTGCTGAGTTCAATCCTGAACGAAGGCAGTGAAAAGTAACATTCAAAACAGAAAATCGGCAACTATGTCCCAGAGCCTAGCTGGAGTCTGAATACAGTACCCCCATAATAATAATAAAGGGTTGGGTTCGAGACTCCTAACAAATAGTTCCCCAGTTCGATACAAAACACCTGATGAAAGCCGGAGGGCAAAACAGCCGAAACGTTGTGACTATAACAACCAAGATGAGGAAGTCAGTCCGACAATCTCAATAAACAATATGGTAGCCTTCAAATCTAATGTAAACAAGTTCTACATTCATTAACCCTTATCCTTGAATAGCCTTCTGGCCTTGATAAGTGTTGACTCCCAAGTAAAAAAAAAAAAAAAAATTTTAATATCATGTTTAAGCATATTTGATGACCAGGCAACCCCGGGCGCCCCTGCTAGTTTAAATATAAACATGTTTTGTTATAAAATTTCGTTTTTCTCAATTTTTCATTCATAAAATTCTGTTTTTGGTCAACACTTGCTAACTGGTGACCCTTGTATTCTCTCAATATTTCATTTATGTCCATTTGTGTGTGTATGCACCATCGTAGATATACCTTTCATGTTCTTTCTTTGCTATAAAACATAGCATTTTTATACCCAAGTTTATATTAAACTAAAAAAGTGAAAAACAGAAAACAGGATATGGATGCTATCAGCCAGAAGGGAAACCGAAAGCAAAATTTTGTGAGCAAAAAAAAAAAATTTTTTTTAAATGCTGTGTGCTGGGCGTGAACTCACAAAAGTTAACTTCGTAAGTAAACGTGTTATTGATAGGACCACAACACAGCTGTTATGATGGTTCGAATGTAATAGCAACATCCATAATATAAAGGGCAAAAATCTGTTTAAATGTATGTATGTATGTATGTATGTATGTATATCTGCCTAAAACTTTCAACAAAGGCAACGGATTTTCACGAGATCGGTATCATTTTGAAGCTCAACGTCTCGGACGACAAATATAAAAAAATTGGCCAAAAACATTAATTCCTTCACCCTCAACTAGACAGTTTTCTACAAGGAGGGGTCGAGCTTTTGCGAGCCAATTTTGCAAGTCATCGTTTTGGTTGGATTGACTCTGCCTAAGTTTAACATTCCGAACTTCCGGTCGTGTTATAGCGGTAAGACGTCAGATTTTCTTTCACTTTCTTTTCTGACTTCACGTCACGGGTTCGAGTCTGCTTGTCTGCTTACTGCAATTTTTTTTTTTTTTTGCTCCACACACACCTCCAAACACCTGGGCAACGCCGGGCACCCAGGTTTGTATAATAGAAGCTGTCAGTTTGATTCTTGGTCATACCCAAAGGCGTTACTGCCATCCAAAGATGGCCTCTACCAAGGCCAGGAACCACACCACACTTATTGATGATTCCCTGGCGTTCGTTAGATACGCCACGAAAGCGAAAATTCCAGTAAGAAAGAAAGAGAAACATGTCCCTCATCATTACCCCCACAAAAAAAAAAAAAAAATGAGTCAACTTGTTTTGTTTTTTTTCATCAATTAATTTAACTTGATTTCTAACTTGTTGACCAAGAAAAAATGTTGTGGGTTGTGATTGACTCAAATATTTTTGGTGGTCAGGAGGGGATAGAGGGGTGGAGGGGGGATGCGGCACTTGTACAGCTGGCGAGGATGTGGAGGTTGGTGGTGGTGGTGGTGGTGGTGGTGGTGGTGGTGGTGGTGGTGGTGGTGGTGGGCGTTAATTAAATAAAACAACATCTAACAAAAGAGACAAGTAGGTGAACTTTCAATTTGTCATTTTTTTAAATAAACAAAACGAATGTGCTTAAGAGGCAACCGTTCAATCTCTGGGAAAAATGCTTAAGTGTGACAGACTAACGAAAATGCTATTTCAAATTGAGGTCTGACAGACGAAGGTAAAATGTTACAGACCAACGAGAATACTATTTCAAATTTAAGTTTGACAGACTAAGGTAAAATTCTATTTCATACTTAGGTATGACAGACTTACGATAATTCTATTTCAAACTTAAGTGTGACAGATTTTACTTCAAATTTCAATGTGACAGACAAAGGTAAAAAGTTATTTCAAGCTTAAGTGTGACAGACTAATGAAAATTCTAATTCAAATATAAATGTAACAAATCAAGATAAATTGTTATTTATAACCTAAGGCTAACAGACAAAAGAAAATATTTCAAACTTAAACTTGACAGACCAATAAAAATGGTATTTTGAGCTGCCCTACAGCCAAAGCCTTTCATAGAGATGCAAGGACATCTGTAATAAATAAAACAGCAGCAACACTTAATTTCTGACGCTCCCTCCTCCCATCAGATGTTAGTGACAACAAACACTTATGGAGACACTTAAAAATCAACCCGCACTCAAGCTCTCGCGTTTATAGTGAGTTCATTCTTTTTCAACTCTATAAACAATATTGGATTTAGATTTGGTGAGGCCCTTAAGTTTCAGCCCTCACAATCTGCAGATACCTCAAAATTTAATTGCAATTTCCGGAAATAATTGTACCTATAAAAAGTCTTTTTAATCTTATTATAAGCCGTTTTATACATACATATACAAAACAAGTGGCATTCATTTTAGACGAGCGGAACTAGCTTTCGCCCAAAGGAAGAAGTATCTAGGTAATATCAAATTCAAAAGTGATCCTCAGTCACATTTATGTCCCGGTCAGGAGAAATAACGACATTATGTTTTGCAGTATTTGCAGGGTGGTGTCGAACTCTTCTTGCATACAGTGCCTGGTATACCCAAATGGTCACTCCTCTGATACTGACTAGGCTCAATGTTGCTTAACTTTAGTGATTTACAAGTGGTCCCAAGTCGCATGTATATCCTAGTCAAGGGAGATAATTGCCTTATGTTTTTGCACTTCTTGCAAGGAGGCGTCAACGTCCTCTTGCATATAGTGCTTGGTATTCCCAAATGGTTACTCATCTCGTATTGACCATGCTCAATGTTGCTTAACTCGTATGAATTACACAAAAACTGGTGGGTCAGCTGCATAAAGACTGTTTAATGCACAAATCAAACGTTGTATTTGATATTTATAAATGCGCAAGCGACGACCCCCTCATAAAATTAGAATCTCTGTCTGTATCTGCTGTTAGGTTGATACAAAAATAATGTCGCTTTATTTTTTACTTGAAATTGAACGTCAAAAAACGACATTATTTTTGTACCAATCAAATATTTACAATTATATAAATGCAACTTTGTCTGTGCATATGTGTGTGTGTGTGTGTTTTAATTCAATTTTCACTCCAAACAAGGCACAGTGCCACTTTGAAGCAGGGGGCTACTATCAGGGACTTATTTAGCGGGGTCATTAGGAAGGAAGATGAGTAGAAAGATGTTTGTTAACATTACACTTGAACTTCTGCATATCAGTTCAGTTGGGAAAGCAGAATCCCGGAAGGGAGTTCCAAAGACCCGCAGTTCTGGGAAGAAACTATTGGAGTAAAAGGCTTTCTTTCACCTAGGGATCTCTACTGTAAAGGGATGAGACTTAGTAGCTTGTCGGGTTTGTCGGGGGTAGTTACGTTGGGGAGGTACAAGTGTTTGCAGTTCGTCAGAGCATTCACCATTAAAGTATTTGTAGAACAGGCAGAGGGATGCAACATCTCGTCAATGGGACAGAGCCTGAAGCCTAGATGACAGTTCAGGACCTATCAGGTTGGCGACTCTCTTTTGAACCCTGTCCAGTGTGTGTTCCTTCCTTATAGACTCTGAAATGGCTGAACAGATTTTCTTTAAAATTCATAGAGCCTTAGTGTGTAAGTCTCAGAGTGATCTTAGTTAAGTTTTGTCTCAGAATACACCCGATAATTACCGATAATTACCGATAATCGATAATCAAAACCGTTATTTTGATTTATCCATCATCGGTAAAGCCATTTTTTCCATGTTGTCGCTTAACAACGATGATAGAACAATGGGCCGTGAAAATTCTACTGTGGGTAAGTTGATAGCGTGCTTCTTTTTTTTTTTGCATGACGTGGTCTGTATATTCAAACTCCCCATGTAAATTTCTTAATTTTTTTTCATTAACTGCAAAGAATTTTATAATGTTTGAAAATTTACTGGGTTTTTTTTTTTGCATGACATGGTCTGTAGGTTCAAACCCTGCATATAAATTTTTTTATAAAAGAAACAGTAGGTTCTCTACAGTGCAATGTAGAATTTTGGACTAAGTTACTCCATGGAGAGATGTGAAGCTTCCTCACGGGCGATTTCACAAACTTCAATGACAATAAAAATATAGGCGTGTGAAATATTCGTTGATCATCATGCAATCCCAGGCAATGTCAGGTTTCCCTGTTAGTATTATATAAAAAGAACTCTGTCTGTGTGTCTGAGTTCGTTCCCTATGGACTCAAAAATAGCCGGGTCGATTTTTATGAAATTTCACACACAGGTACTTTATTGGCCTGGCAGCGTTCTTAGATAGGTTTTGTGTTGAAATCTCTTTGATTAGTATCGATAATTGAAATAATCCGCTGAAAGAAGGAACAGGCAATTTTGACCAAAGTTAACATCTTACACAGTCAAACATCACAAGTGCATTCGAGAAGTTTTATTACCACACAAATCGAAACGCTCGACAGTTAAAATCAGTTGTAGGTTCTTTGATATGACAGGGGCACGTTCAAAATGAACATTTCTGTTTAAAACACAATTTCACAATGATACTTGACTTTTTCATTTTAAACTTTAAAGCAAGCCATTACATATGAAAAATAACTTTATAAAATAAACAGTAGGTTCTCTACAGTGCAATGTAGACTATATCATATTGTTAACTTAATCACTACGAAAGGCATGTGAAGCTTCATCCAGGTGCATCACGATGGGTCACCAATTAGAGAAGGCAATCAATCGATTTGATTGAAAAATGGGCTATTTCATCAATTTCAATGATAAAAAAAATATGGAATTGTGAAGCATTCGTTGATCATTATTTAATCCCGGATAACGTCGGATCGTCCTGCTAGTATTTTATATTTTGTTTTATTACTATTAACAGCATATGAGTCATCATCATCATCATCATCATCATATTTGGTTTCACGTCCATTCTCCATGCTGGCCTATGATTTAAAAAAATTAACTTTCAAGCTATGAGTCGTTCCAAATGTAAGGCCTCCTATTTTTTAACTGCAAAACTAAAATGTTGAAGATCTTCCCTGCCTGTATTACTGAAATAAATATATACATATATATATATATATATATATATATATATATATATTTATATATATATATATATAAACTTTGCAAGGATGAGATATAGGTAAAATATTTTCGCTTGTTTTCTTTTACTTATAAGGGAAATGGTTTCCATAATGTTTTATTGTTAAAGTGTTTTTATTCAATAAGTCTGACGAAAGGCTGTTTTTGTGAAAATTTTCAAACGACATAATGCTTGAATTTGTCCGAATAGTTTTGAAACAATTGTAACTAATGATGAAATACACTATTTGTTGCTGTCAATCCATTCCTTGATGTCTTGGTTTTTGTTAAAACAATATATATATATATATATATAGTGGAGTTCCAAAAGTAAAGCCTCCTATTTCTTTTTAACTCAAAAAGTTGAAAAGCTGGAAAAATGGGAGCAGTACCATTAAAGCAAGTACCCTTTTGTGCTTCAGAATTTATTTTTCTACATATTCACTATCATTCTCAATACATTTTTACCACGCTCTTGTAATACCTCAGTCATGCCTTGTCACACAGTAGCAGTAGTGAATTCTCGTAGCTGGAGATTTTGAATCCACTTTCTTCCTGGCTTATCCAATTGTAGGCCAGCTCTCAGTCACATGGCTGAGTGTATAAAAGGGTTTAACTGCCGGTAGACTCCCTCCCTTTCTTCCCGGCTCTTGGTGACAGCACATCTCTCTGTTGGAGCATGATCTCACCCGATCCATTTGGCCCTGAGCTAGCATGAATACAAACATGGTTATTCCCACATGCAGTAAACACACAAACTTTCTTTCTCATGCTACAAGACTGCTCTCTGAACTCATGAACTCACGCTCTTACTACCAACTTCAACACGTATACACTGAACTATTTTCTCTTTCAACAGGACTGTCTAATATTTAATCTACGTTTCCACACAAGAACATTTTCAACTACTAACCCGTTTCTCCCCTATATATTCTCACTAACAAAGATAACCAATAAAGTTGCTTTTAAATATTAGAATGAGATTTCTTTCATTGTCTTTATTCACTAACTAAATGGTTACTTTCTGATTTCGACCTGTTTTCAAGCCTTCTCGTTTTTTCTTTCAACATTTAAATCACGACATTTGTTTGGGTTGAATAAGAGTTATTTTTTTTTTTTTTTAGATAAAGTCATTATTTCAAAGTCATAAATTAGAGGCCCTGTCGGTGGGGCATTAGAATACACCGACTGCCCCCCTGCAGAGGGTAAAAGTCCCTCAATGGGGGTCCTGGATATGACCTTAAACTATATCCAATGGTAAGGCCCCAGCTTGTGGGCTTTAGGGAGTGTGGAGCCACCCTTTAATTGCCATTGCTCCCAGGTCCACAACATAAAACTAAGGGCAACAGGACCTAGGAATCCCATTCCCAGGTTTAGCAGGGGCTCTCGAATCAAATTTAATTCTTTTTTTTTTTTAATTGAAATATATAAATGTTTCAGAAGGCTGTTAGCAATGTAAAATATCGGAGGTGTTGAAGTGACATAATGGACAAAAACAAATAAACGAACAAAGGTTTTATTTGGATTATTAATATTCATATATCTATTTGTTTTTCAAAAATCATCTATATAAATAGTGGCTTAGTGGGGGATGCCCTTTTCTCTACCCTGCAACCTCTCTCCCACAGAAGAGACGTTGTGAGCCTATCCCTGTTTTATCGTTATTTCCATGGCAGGTGCTCGTCTGAACTCCAATCTCTGGTCCCCCCTTGCCAATCTTTCACGAAAAACACCCGTCTAGCTGAATCCACTGTGAAAAATTTCCCCCACTCTTTATCTGTGCCTAAATCAAAACGTGGATTCCATGAACAAAGCTTCTTTCTTAGAACTGCACGCCTGTGGAACTCTGTTCCGTCTGCCTGCTTCCCACCTGACTACAACTTGGATGTGTTCAAGTCCAATATTAACAAATTCCTAATGAACCGCCCTCTTAAGTAAACACTTCATTAAATCTCCACACTAACGTACTGTACTTGCAATAACCCTTATCCCTGAGTGGCTTCCGGGCCTTGATAAGTGGTGACCACCGTGTAAAAAAAAAAATAAATAAATAAAATAAAAAATAAAACAGTGTGTGTGTGTGTTGTGAAAATATTTAGCTGTTAAACCCTTAAGCTACTAGTTACATAACACTGAAATTAACAAAAAACTAATAATAATACACCAAAGATGGCTTATAACGAGTAAAAATCTTTGTTTGGATGGATGAATATAGAAATATGTTGGCAAGTTGAAATGTGAAAATGTCCATTTCAACTTGTCAACATATTTTTACTTTTTGCGCATGCCCAAATTTAACTCATTTCTTCAAGTCGTTTAATATCAAATCTTTCTTATTTGTCTCTCGATATGTACATCAGTAGGGAACATAGCGCTCCAGTGGAGCGCTAATGGTTTCGGTTTCGATTCTAGCTGATGCCATCCAGGTAATTTTTTCCCGTCAATTTCAATATTGTTTCATTTTAATTTAAAAATTCTTTTTCAATAATTAAGTCAATTTCAATAGCCTATCAAATAACATTCTTACAGACGCATGCGCATGGCCTCGGTGTGGTGTACTACTGGTGTTGGTGTACCCCAAATAGGTCCCCGTATTTTCCTCCTAGTTTGGTTTATCTAAACTGCTCGAGGGCCTTTTAAACTATGACCAAAGTATGAAATAAACAAAACAAAAAAAGTTTTATTTCTTTAAGTGATTATCAAGACTTCAAAGATGCAAGGAGACACTGCGTCCATTTATTATTGTCCTCCGGCAGCGTTCAACATTACTCGTTTTTCGAAGCAAATAAACATTTTACATTAAATAAAAACACTAAAAACTTATCCAGTTAAGTAGAAAACTAAGTTACCTTGCCTTTGATAACATTTATGTTATATATTTGTTTTTTGACCATTTTTTCGTACCTCTGTGGATTGTAATACATACATAAAATATGATTAACCGCGCAACTATTATACAAATAACTCATTTTTTTTTTTAAATCAAAACATAGCCTAGTTGAGGCCACGTGGTCATTGTTTACCTCACGTAGTCAGCCTAGCGTTTTCCTAAGGCAGGGAACCATTAGTCTTACCAGGACGAACAAATACCGGTGTTAGACGAAAATATGTCCCTGCTTATGATCTTAAGAGCGTGTTTTAGGGAAACGAGAGATCTTGTAATTTACCGTAATTCCTATTGCAGCCACCCAAATTATTTAGAAAGTGTAGCCAACTTTTTTTGTACATTGTTTTTACAATGTTTTAGTATTATTTTACAATAGCTAACAAAACAAAAAAGGGTATTATTATACAAACACCGTGACAGCGTTAGGGTTAGGATTAGGGTTAGGGTTTAGGGTTAGGGTTAGGGTTAGGGTTAATTCGCTGTCACGGTGTTTGTATAGTTTTACCCAAAAAAGAGCAATAACAAATAAATGTTGTTACCAAAGGCAAGATTTGGGCTTAATTTCCCACGTTTAAAATAATTTATGTCGCCATCCAATCTTTATCTAGACAATTATCAACTGTAGTTATCTACTCTTAGTTTCTCTCTGTTTATAAAATAGCGACTATATTTTTCAGGCCTAGTTTTAGTTTACATTGCTGTTTCATGTGTACGATGAAATTCGCAAAAACTTGCTGCCTTTTTACGTTTTTTTTTTTTTTTTTTTGTGTTTATTGGCACTTATAGCGATAAACAAAATGAAGGGAAATGTGCTTATTTAAATTGGCAGTTTATGACGATAATTAAAAGTAAAGAAAATACCGATAAATCTGTATGTACGTATTCGTTATAGAACGTAACGAGGATCTCATATTCCAAAAATCACGCCATTTGATCAAGTAGTTGTTGTTATTATTATTATTATTATTATTATTATTATTATTAAAGACAATAAAATTGTACAACTGAAGGAAGGAGTCGTAGTGTTTTCGTCGGACGTGAAGGGGGAAATAACTCAAATTAAAGTGTTGGGGTAAAAAATCAGCTTTATGTTCAATACAGTTTAGCAGTAAAATCGCTAAAATTTGATTCTCATACAGTTTAAAAAATATCTGATCGATTTACATAATTTTTGGTATATGACATGTTCGTTCTGTAACGAGTATGTACATCATAAAGAC
Source organism: Euprymna scolopes (assembly GCF_053919585.1). Lineage (NCBI taxonomy): Eukaryota > Metazoa > Mollusca > Cephalopoda > Sepiida > Sepiolidae > Euprymna > Euprymna scolopes. Next base: position 91,674,648 of record NC_136509.1, read on the forward strand.
TTTTCGGTATTTACTTTTAATTGCCGCTAGAAGCAAAGCACCAATTTGAGTGAGCACTTTTTTTCTTGTGTTAAAATACATCTAGCACCTGCTCTACTGTATTGTTTTTCGTAATTTTTGGAATTTATACTAATTTCGACGTGACACGTTGATTACGTAATGTTTTCACATACGGTGATTTAAAACATCATTATTCAACTCAAGCAAGCAGTGCTTGCTGGTTTAATAAATTATTTGTGAGTAATGCCGAAACGCAAGTGACTCGAATATGATTTAATTGTTTGTTGCTATAAACACAATATTGGACGCGACCGCGACGATGGCTAAGCGATTAACGACATAGACTGACTGTAACAGGTTCGAATCCAGTTCGTTCCACTAACACTTATCAAAACCACATTTTACTTTGTAGACCTCCTGGTGAAGAGGTAAGTAAATAAATACAAAGTAATCTATATATATATATATATATATATATATATAAAATGCTTGGGAATAATCCCAAAAACCATTTCACTATAAATAATTTCCGTGACTGAAATAGGATTAAACTGTTTGGTGGACCTGGACGAGAATCACCTTTCGAAATAAACAACCCAACCTCCCCAGTGGATTGTTATTGATCAGACACTAGGGATACTAATATATGGGTGGGAGGTAATTTTTGTGAAGGTCCACCAAACGCTTTGTTTGTTTGTTTTTTTTTGCTACGCCTAAATACAACACCGTAAAAAGACCGACCCACTAAATTGATCTCCGAAAGAAGAGTCGACTTTTCTGGTCTTCTTCAACATTAAAGAGTTCCAAAGGTGAAAGTGTCTGATTAAACGAAGGTTATTTTGAAGTAAGTAAAATATTCCTTAGTCGCACGAGAAGTTTAAATATTAAAATTCATAAAGGTGTTTTTCCAATAATTCTAATTTGTTAATAGTTGTTGTCAAGTTTATTTTTGGTATTATTATACAAACACCGTGACAGCGTTAGGGTTAGGGTTAGGGTTAATTCGCTGTCACGGTGTTTGTATAATAATACCTTATTTTTTTCCTCATCCTCGAAGTAAAACATTCATTGTAGGACGTGAATGAAGTGACATTTAAAAAGTATAAACAACACGAAAGAAAAACCGTAAAGTTCAATGTGCAGTGTGCACTCACTGCAGTGACTGCACTGGTTGTCCAACTCCGAAAGGGTGTTGAAAATAAAAAAAAATGCGTTTGGGAATAAATACCCCCCCCCCAACCTCCCCATGTTAAAACGGCTTTCGGAATAAACACCTTTTGCAGGTTGGACAACCAACCAAGTGCAGTAGTGCACAGTGCAGTCAGTGGCACTGCAGCCACTGCACTTTGACTGAAGTGAGATTACATTATTTATTTATTTTTGAGACCCGGCGTTGCCCAGAATTCAATGATCAACGATTATTCCCCACTTCCAATACTTTTATCGTCATCAAAATCGGTGAAATCACCCATTTTTCAATTAAATCGATTAATTGCCTGCTGTAGTCTGGGAACCACCGCTGTCTGTACACCAGGAGAAAGCTTGATATACCTCCCCGCAGTGACTTAGTCTACATTGCACTTTAGAGAACCTACTGTTGGTTTTTATAAAATTATTTTTATATATAATGGCTTGAATTAGTTTAAAATGCAAAAGTCAAATATCAAGGTTCAGTTGTGCTCTAAACAGAAACATTTATTTCCAACACGATCCTGTCTTATAAAAAAAAACTACTGTTTATTTTATACACCGGTCCCTTCTGCTTGTGCGGCAATAAAACTTCTCAAATGAACTTGTGCTGTTAGGCTGTTAACTTTGATCAAGATCGGACTGTTCCTTCTTTATTCTGATTTTTTTCGATTATAGATTTTCAATACTTATTATGGCATATATATATATATATATATATATATATATTAAAAAGTTTGATTCATGTCCAGGTAACCTACATATAAAATTTCAAGTGTTTAGACCCAAAATTGGCAGAGGAGTTTGGTAGAGTCTGCAAAGGTCAACTCTTTTGACCTTTTGGCAGCCAAATTTCTGCCCAAAAACTGACTAAAAAGCTTGCTGCATGCCTGATTACCCTTTATGTAAAATTTCAAATGTTTAGACCCAAAATTGGCTGAATAGTTTGCTAGGAACCGCAAAGGTCAAATCTTTAGAACTTTGACCCCTTGGCAGGCACATTTTCAGCCAAAAACCTATTAAAAAGCTTGTCCTATGTCTGAATACACTTTATGTAAAATTTCAAATGTTTAGACCAAAAATTGGCTGAGTAATTTATTAGAGACCGCAGAGGTCAATTTTTTTTTTAAACTTTAATTCCAATTTTGACCACTTAACATTTATTGTTTTGGGCTCAAATCAAATTAAAAAGTTTGAACCATGTCCAAGTAACCTACATCTAAAATTTCAAGTGTTTGAACCCAAAATTAGTGGAGGAGTTTGGTAGAGTTCTCAAAGGTTAAATCGTTGAACTTTGACCCTTTGACAGCCAAATTTCTGGCTGAAAACCGATTAATTCCCAAATCTCAATACGCCTTATGTCAAATCTCGAGTTTGTAGACTAAAAATTGACAGAGTAGTTTGGTAGGGAAATGTACACACTCAAACACGCACAGTTTCACATTTATAGATATATAGATTTTGAACCCTTCTTATTTTTTTTCTTTACTCTTCTCACCCATACTTTCTAATTTGCATATGCTTTTTTTTTTTTCGGCTACTGCTTCTTCTGTTAATCTCTTCCCAGCCAGCTATCCTTCGCTGCTGCAGATATTTTCCCATACGCATGTACCATGTTAAACATGTATTTGTATATTTGAAAATTAATCACAAGTTCCATAATATTCTAACGCCATTAGTGACAATTCTATTCTTATGAACCTTTTCTAAATCTTTTGTCGTTTTTATTCCAGTGTTTGTATAATGGAAGATCCGCCAGTCGACCGTTTAACGTCTCCGATTTTAAAAAAATATTATCCTTGTCCAAATGCTTCTCCTGGATATTTTTCTTTGCGTCATAAGTTTCGGAGTTTGTTCCAGCTTCCACGTATTCATGCTTCCGAGTTGCCAGTTCAACAAAACAAACCCGTCAGTCCAGCTGATGCTTTGACGGCCGCTGCAGAAAGTCTACAAAAGAAAGTCGTGCAAAATAAGAGCTTAATATCCGAAGTCGAAATCCAACAATTTCTTTCATCGGAAACTGGCTCGGATCGCCTCAAGAGGATGTACACCAAAGAGTAAGTGTAATCGAATTTTTTGAATTCGTCAGAAAAAAAATTACAAATTCTGTATTATTTGCATTGTTCGGATTATTTGCATTGTTCGGATTCTGTTCTTTCCCATCTTTTGTATACGTTATGTCTAATTCAGAAACAAGTTCTCAAACAGTTTTGCGTGGATTGACTTCAACTAAGGTTCTTAATTGACCATTGTTAACATTCGATGGCCAACCACTACCCTCATCATCTTCAAGATTCTCGTCGCCGCCACAAACTTTCTTAAACCACCATCTCTAATATGATATAAATCTCACCTGTCTGTTTAAATGTATGTATGTACATATGTTGGTATGTCTCGTGAAAAAAGCGACCCCTCCCTGTAGAAAACTGCCCAGTTGAGGGTGAAGACATTAATGTTCTTGGCCAATTTTTCGATATTTGTTGTCCGAGACGTCAAGCTTTAAAATGATTAAAAAAAAACACAAAAAAACTAACGTAAAGCAAACGAATGATGTTAAATGTAAAAATCGAAAAAAACAAAAAAGAAAACAGAAAAACGAACGTTAAAACTAAAAACAAAAAAAAAAAACATGTGAAAAATGGCTTAAATAAGCCTGTTTCGATATTAAAATTTAAAAAATCGGTGGGTACCCGGGTGTTTTTGGGTGTGTGTGGTCGGTCGGAGGTGGGAGTGTTAATGAAAACCTAATAAGCGAAGTAAAAAAAAAACAGAAAAACAAACGTTACGTGAAAAATGTCTTAAATAACACTGCTTCAATATTAAAATTTAAAAAATCGAAAAAAAAAAAAATCTCACACCACGATTCGAACCCAAAACATTTAGATAATGAACCAACGCTCTAACCAACTGAGCTAACACGATGTACATGAAATTGTGTCAGTTCTTCAAATATTTAAACTAAATCAGTTCATGACGTCATCTGACGCATGCATAGAACCGATCTTGTCATGAGAGGGTGGTTTTTGTTGATCCCTCCCTGTAGAAAATTGTTGATTTCAGGGTGAAAAAATTAACGTTTTTGGCCAATTTTTCAATATTTTTCGGGCTAAGGATGGAGCTTCAATATGATACCAAGTTTGTCAATTTTTATTCTGTCTGTCAAAGGTTTTTAGCAGACACACAAACACACATACATACATACACACATTTTCGCTTTTATATATACAGACTAGCGAGGGGTACCCACCGTTGCCCGGGTGTTTGGAGGTGTGTGGGGGGGGGGGGTTAAAAAAAAAGTAAGTATGAGGATCGAACCCGAACCATTGAGGCAAAGTTGTAAATTAAAGTGTGAACAAAAAAACGTGCGACGTTAACTATTGCCCCACCGCGAGATGCTAACGGAAACACGTTTGAATTTATTTAATTACTTGGATTTAGCAGGTGCCCGTTTTAATGAGTTAATGAAGTCAAGTTTGACTGCGGGATTTTTATTTTCCCAAGATGTTATAGGAAAAAGACTAACCTAGATGCGGCGAGCGACGAATGTTGAATATTTATCTTCCCGAAATCGAGCAAATTAAATAGACAGGCGAGCTTCGTTGTTAACTGTGAGATATTACGATTTATATGTGATATAAAAATTTTTAAAAGTTGTTAGGCGAGCGACCGCTTCTCTGAAAGAAGCCTTTTGTAGACATACAGAAAAAGCGAACACACATACATACATACATACATTTTCCCTTTTATATTTAGACTAGCGAGGGGTACCCGGCGTTGCCCGGGTGTTAGAAGGTGTGTGTGAAAAAACCCGAAAATGTGAAAAAAAACAGGTGCCCGTGAAAAAAAACCGAAGCCTTGACGATACGCAGTTGGAAAATAGTAAAGTGTGAAAAAAACAGGTGCGCGTTTTTGATTGACTTTCGCGATAGCTATTCAGCAGTTAGCATTTTGTGCGGGACAGTTTTTAATGAGGTCAATAAATCAGTTTGTTTGTTTTTAAAAACTCGCTCCCTCGTCTCGAAATGAAAGCTACCGTCTAATATGACGAAGTCGACATTGAACAAACGTTACTTAGCTCTCTAGAGACCACTGGCTCTGGGCCTGTGATTAGAGTCGAGTTTCGCTTTTTGTTTATACCGAAAACCGAATGTAACACGTGTCGATGCGGGAAATGTGGAATAATTAACGTTTGAAAGTCAATAAAATTAAATAGACAGGCGAGCTCCATGGTTAAGTGCGAGATATTACAATTTATAGATGATATAAAAAGTTTTAAGAAGTTGTGAAGCGAGCGAGCGCTTCTCTAAAAGAAGCCTTTTGTGGACATCGAGGAAAAGCGTACATACACACATACATACATTTTCGCTTTTATATCTATAGATTACCATAATAATTGTTAATGGTGTAAGTTGGGTACAATTTGGATTATTTAAGGGAACGGTTCAACAAAAACTTGTTTACACATTAGACTTGAAGACTACCATATTGTAATCAGCCATGAAGCAGGCCAATGGAACAGTGTTTCACAGATTAGCAGTTCTGGGAAAGAAGCTTTGTTCATGGAATCTGTGTTTACATTTAGGCACAAATAGTGGGGATAATCATATATAGTGGGTGTAGCTAGTTGTGTGATTTTTGTGAAAGTTTGACAAAGGGGGGACTAAGTGTAAATTGGGTATAATTTTTTTAAATGATTAGCGGTTCTCAACTTGAATGCTATTCGCACAATGTCTTGATTGATGTAACCTCCAACCTTCCTCAGTTGTAGCTTGTTGAATTCAGGAACCTGTAGGGAATTTAGAATTGAGAAAATATCTGTACATTTAACACGTGTTTTTATGGTTATCGGGGAAAAATAACTACTCGATAGTCAAATATTAAGAGACTTATAAAGAATCGGAATCAGTAATTGTATTTTATTTAAAACAAAGTTTTCCACTGCTGGAAATAATAATAGAATAATAAATATTTATTTTAAACTACAAGGAAAACTACAGATTGCCTCCACAAGTGTGTTTTTACGTTTGAGAAAATATCTGCACCTTTGACATGTGTTTTTATGGTAATCAGAGAAAAATAACAACTTTATAGTTAAATATTAAGAGATTTATAAAGAATCGGAATCAGTAATTGTATTGAGATTCAGAATTTAGTACAGAATTGGTAACTGTAACGGAATTGGGGAAAATATTGGAATAGTCCCATCACTAATTCTTAGTATCGTCTGCACTGAGGATTGAACCTTCAACCTCCAGATGAGCACTACCTGAGGATTACTGCAACGTTTCGGCTGATGTAACCTCTAACCTTCTTCAGTCGTATCTTAATGGCTCTTATTTGTGATTGGTGAAAAAAATGTTTTTGCATTTTTTTTTTTGTTTTTCTTTTCTTTTTTCTAACAAACTATAGTTGTTAGAATTCAAAATGTCTGATATGTTTATGAAACTGAAAGCACATAAGTCCTTTTCATTTTCATATTCTGTTTTTTTTTTTTTTTTTTTTTACAAGGGAGTCACCACTTATCAAGGCCCGAAAGCCACTTATAAGTTGGGTACAATTTGATTATTTAAGACTCAACAACAACTTGTCTACATAAAACTTGAAGGCTACCATGCTGTAGACAATTGGGAAGCAGGTCAATGGAATTGTGTTCTACAGGTGGGCAGTTCTCAGACAAAAAACTGTGTTCATGGACTCTGCATTTAGATTTAGGCACAGATAGAGAGCGGGGGAAACTGTTGATAGTGTTTGTAGCTAATCGAGTGTTTTTTTGTGAAAGTTTGGAAAGTGTGGGGGGGGGGATAGATTGGAGCTCAGACGAGCATTTGCCATGAAAATAACGATAGGGCAAAGACAGGCTCGCAACACCTCTTCTGTGGGAAAGAGGCTGCAGGGAAGAGAAAAGGGCATCTCCTACTAGGTTTCGAAGCTGGTTTTGAACTCTATCAAGGTAAGACAAGGCGTGTTGAACAGCTCCTACCCAGATATGGCAACAGTACTCCATTTTAGGATGTACTTAGCTCTTATACAGATAGAGAATTGCATAGGCAGTGAAATACCTACTGGAGCGGTAAAATGATCTAACCATTTTTCCAGTGATCTTGGTAGCAGATTTGATGTATGTGTTTCAATTCAGATCAAAAGTGAAGGTGCTGATTTAATCTAACATTTTTAAAATTTTAAAATGAGAATTGATAATTCGTATTATTTGGATTGTTCAAACTACTGTTCTTTTTCTTAGTGCTATTTTCACAACATTTTGATCAGTGTAGTCTTAAACCTTCATCGGGTGTTTCTTAACAGTGGCTCTTATTAAAAAAAACAAAAAAAAACTCCAGGTTATCCTAACATGTAATAATGTGACCCTTGCCAAAATTCATACTAGTTAACTTAATTGCTGCTTACTGGTATCGGGTCCCAATGTCTAACACGGTGACAAAACCCTAAAATCTAACTGACTCTGTTTTATATGTTAGAAGTATGCAAACATTTATGAATTGTATAAATTTTCTTGGTTTTAGCCAGCTAACGTACTTCCTAATTTCTGGCATGGTTGCTACCGGAAGTGGTGACAAGGTAAATCTGTTCTTTCACTTTTATTGTTCTTCAGTATTTCTATTGTGAAGAAATTTATTGAAATAAAATATAAGAAAAGAATGTTGTTGAAAAGTATGCACTAAAAATTAATAAAATTATAAAAAGATAAAACAATACAATTATTGGAGATTTGATAAATTTGATAAACACCCGTCTAGCTGAAACCACTGTCCATCATTTTCCCCACTCTTTATCTGTGCCTAAATCAGAACGTAGATTCCATGAACAAAGCTTCTTTCTTAGAGCTGCACGCCTGTGGAACTCTCTACCGCTTGCCTGTTTCCCACCTGACTTCAACTTGGATGTTTTCAAGTCCAACATAAACAAATTCCTTAAGTAATGACTCTTTATCAAATCTCCAATACTTGCACGATCTTTATTCGTTTTCGATAAATCTTTTAAAAAAAGAAAAAAAAAGCACAAAATGTTTTGAATAATTCTGTAAAAAAAAAAATAAATAAATAATAATTTCAATAATTCTTAATTAAAATAAGGCCAGAAAAACTTTTCAATGATTAATAAATAAAAAAAGAACGATTGGAAAAACGTAATAAAAAAACAAAGAGTACATGGACGGGGGAGATACAGATGTGAAAGAAAAAAAAGCTTTTCTCTTCCCTGCAACCTCTCTCCCACAGAAGAGACATTGTGAGCCTATCTTTGCTTTATCGTTATTTCCATGGCAAGTGCTCGTCTGAGCTCCAATCTCTGGTCCCCCCTCACCAATCTTTCACGATAAACACCTGTCTTGCTGAAACCACTGTCAATAATTTTCCCCACTCTTTATCTGTGCCCAAAATCAAAACGTACATTCCATGAACAAAGCTTCTTTCTTAGAGCTGCACACCTGTGGAACTCTCTACCGCTTGCCTGTTTCCCACCTGACTTCAACTTGGATGTCTTCAAGTTCAACATAAACAAATTCCTGATGTACCACCCCCTTAAGTAATGACTCTTTATCAAATCTCCAATACTAATGAATACTACAACACTATCCCATTGATTATTGTACACGCAATAACCCTTATCCCCGAGTTGCTTCTGGGCCTTGATAATTGGTGATTTCCATGTAAAAAAAAAAAAAAGCTCTGTTCATTTCTACCGTATCATTCAACCTTGTATTTCATGCGCATTTTGTCTCTGGGAACTAACCTTTAACTACTGTTTCACTTCTGCCACCTGCAGTTGGGTATATTTCCATTTGCTGCCAAGTTATCCTGACATGTAATAATGTGACCCTTACCAAAATTCATATTAGTTAACCCTTTATGACCTGGTTGAACTAATTCGTTCAATCATAAATAAATGAATATAACAGCATAAATAAAGTGGGAATTGATTCAAACACGCCTTGTACGTATTAGTTCAGTATCTGGGTAGATGCCAGATACCTCAAAAATGTATAATGATCAAGGTAAGTTTATGAAATGCAAAAATTCTCGAGGATAGTTTAACTATTGAACTTCATAATGAAAGATCATTATAGTGGAAACGTCTAAAATTTACAATAAATACTTTTTTAATAATCTACATCATAATTCAGGTCATAAAGGGCTAACATTAATACGATAAAACTTTTACATAATTACACGTTGTGTTGAAATTAAGAAAAATTCTAAAAATTATGAAAAATGATCGAGAAGTTCTGCAATAACTTTTTTTATTTTATTTTTTTTTTTTTGACAAAAAAACAACATAAAAAAAAAACATTAGTATATTAGCAGTCTGCCATTTTCCACTTCAAAATATTGGATTACGATTATTTTGTCAAAATCATAAACTGCAGTTACCTCCCTTGGCTGTTAACGTCTTTAAATATTGATGATAAAACTCTATAATAATTTTATTTTTACTTGTAATCATTTTTCTATTGCATCATTTTTCATGATTTTTACAAATTTCAACATGACACATAAGTAGGTAATCGTGTTTTTTACTGAAGATTCATTTTATTTGAAATCATGTTATACTGCACTAGCACCAAATTCTCTGCGCACACATCTCTACTATGATATAAAAGGAACTTTGTCTGTGTGTGCGTGAGTAAGTTTAGGGGTACTTGTACAGTTTAATCAAGACATTAAAAAATGAAAATATCGAAAAAGGTTATATTGTACGAGGTTTGTATTACTGTACACATAGATTCAAAAAAGTTGTCAAAAAACAAATATATAACAAATAAATGTTATCAAAGGCAAGATAAGTTACTTTTCTACCTAACTGGATATATTTTTCGTGTTTTTATTCAATGTAACATGTTTATTCAGCTCAAAAAACATACAGTGTTTACCGATGTATTCGAAAATTCAAGATGGCGTCTGATTCTCTCTTTAACACGGAAAGTTTGGGAAAAGATGTTATAAATAAAAAACCGGATAAAATACTGTTAAAAACTTGTTCAATATATGTTACCGTGACACAGGTTGACATATATTCGGCGGGTTTTTAATAGTATTTTGTATAGTTTTTTATTTATAACACCTTTTTCCAAACTTACGGTGTTAAAGAGGGTGTGAGACGCCATCTTGAATTTTCGAATACATCGGTAACCACTGTATGTTTTTCGAGCTGAATAAATATTTTACATTGAATAAAAACACAAAAAATATATCCAGTTTGGCAGAAAAGTAACTTATCTTGCCTTTGATAACATTTATTTGTTATATATTTGTTTTTTGACAACTTTTTCGAATCTATGTGTACAGTAATACAAACCCTATTATACGTATCCGTTTTGGACTGAAGATCTCAAAAAAAAAATTCACTTAATTTGATCGAGTAGTTTTTTTAATTTTTACAGTGGAAAAACACGTTTTTATGACAGCACGTTGAAGGTAGCCATCTTTGAATTTTTTGAACACGCCACGGGGAGATAACTCAGTTTAAAGCGCTGGCACTCCCTTTCCATCTTTAATACGAGCTTTTCTTCCTAAAAATCAAACCTTTTGCTCGGTATCATAACAAAGTGTTTTTCGCTGTAAAAAAAAAAAAAAATTGATGAAATTAAGTGAAATTTTTTTTTCCAAGAACTTCATTCCATAACGGATGTGTACAATATAAACGTTTTTTGATATTTTCATTTTTTAATGTCTTGCTTAAACTGTACAAGTACGAGTTTATGAAATGCAACTGTTCTCAGTGGTAGTTTAACTATTGAACTTGATAATTTTTCCAGTTTGAAGACAATCATAGTATCATTACCTTTTAAACTAATTAAAATTACCAATAAATACTTTTTAATCATTTACATCATACTTCAGGTTATAAAGGGTTAACATAATCTCTACTTTTGTCACAGAGTTCTAATACATTACTCAATGGCAATGCTCTAGAATCCAACTGATTTTATTGTATATATTAGAGTTATATTTATGAATTGTATAAACTTCATTTTTTTTTTTCTAGTGTTGACGGATTCCAGAGTCCTGAACTGTGGTTCATTGGACAATCATTGCTGAAAATTTGTGGCATGACATTCTTGATTACGTCTTACATTGGAGGAAAGCACGGGGGCGAAAAATTTGCTAAAGAAAACCAGGCAACAGCATTCCGTACACAATTCCAAGCTTCGGTGAGTTTTCATTTTTCTCTTATTCAATTTATATTAAAAACAAAATAAAAATAAAGGAAAAATGATGTACGTACCTGTGATGAAACAAAAGTGATCATATTCCAAAAATCACATAAATTAATTGAGTAGGTTTATTTTCATGAAGAAAATCAATTAATGGAAATTTGTAGACATTACAACAAAATTCTTGCAAGTTTTGAGTTATCTCTCTCGTTTCTAGATATTTTTCAAAACAGCAGCTGAGATAGTCATCCCTTGGATACTTATAAAATTTGATTTTATTTAAAAATAAAACAACTTGAGCAGTTAAATTAGAACTCGAGTTTCATGAATCAAGATAAAAGAAAAAAATATTGATGTCCTAGTCCAAAATTCCCCTATATGAAAAAACAAAAATAAAGAAAAAAATCAGTATGATATATATATGCGTGATGAAACAAACATATCACATTCTAAATATTATGTAAATTAATCCAATTGTTTTATTTTTAAATAAGAAAATCAAGTTCTGTAAGTATCTGAGGAGCAACTGGCTCACCCATCATTTTTAAAAGAAAATCTCAAAAAAAACAAAGTGAGAAAATTTTTTTTTCCAGTGAGAAGATATCCAAAATTTGAAAATAATTGAATTTCAACAAGGGTCGTTGATAGTGTTCAATCATAAGAGAGCAAATTATATTTTTTTTATTTTTTTAATATAAATAAAGTCATATCTTGATTTTAATTTTTGCCGATCGCCACTCATGGCAAATTTTCTCTCCTACAAAATTTGAAAAGGTCTGGAACCTTTTTAGTTTTTGTACCTTAATTTTTTCTGATGATATCCAATATGACTAAAACGGTTTGCACATCGTACCAAGATATGACTGTATTTACATTTAAAAAAAAAAAATTAAAATATATATATATATATATACACACACTTCCATCCGGTTACACAAAATTTAGAGGGTAAAACATGTGCCTTTTTCTAACCTTTGAACAAAACCATTTAAATTGTGAGAAGCAAGAAAGTAAATAGCAAGTCAGACTTACCACCTTAGACTTATCTCAATGCTTAAAATGAATTTGAGATAGAGATCAAATTATATCTCATGAGGGGCGTGCAATAAGTAATGCCCCTGGCCCACTTCCAGTTGTCTGATCTAGCTGAAATTTATATCTCTATGGGTTATGTGGCAAATTACAGCTTTGAACTAATTGTGGTTTCTGTATTACAGGTGTTTGAACTGAGTCAGGTGTGAAATGGAGCCTGTTGAATGTCGAGCAGTGATCCGGTTTTTGTATTTGAAAGGACGCACACCACAGGAGACTTTTGATGAAATGAAAGAAACTTATAGTGATAATGCCCCATCATATGACCTTGTAAAACGCTGGCATCATGAATTCAAACATGGCCGGAAGTCTGTGGAAACAGCTCCCAGACCTGGTCGCCCCCCCCACCTCCCCACCTATGCCATTGATGAGGCATCTGTCCGTCAAGTTGAGGCTGCCATTTTGGAAGATCGGCGCATTACTATTTGCCAAATAGCCTAAGATGTCAAGATTAGTACAGGGTCTGTGGAAACTATCATTCATGACCATTTGCATATGCATAAGGTATCTGCCAGATGGATTCCCAAGTTGCTCACACCATTCCAGAAGCGAGAACGTGTCAAGTGCTTGAGAATGAATTTGGAGATGTGCCAAGAAGATGAGTGAAAGTTTTTCAAAAGACTGATTACACAGGATGAAACCTGGGTCCATCACTATGATCCAGAGACCAAAGCCCAGTCAATGCAGTGGAAGCACTTGGACTCACCACTTCCAAAGAAGGCAAGGGTGCAACCCTACATTTGCAAGGTCATGCTCACAGTCTTCTGGGACCAGGACGGAGTAGTGATGACAGATTTCCTGGCAAAGGGTACCACAATTACAGGAGCCTATTATGCTTCACTTTTGGGGAAATTAAGGGAAGCTATCAAAATCAAGAGGCGGGGCAAGATCAGCAAAGGTACCCTCCTCCTGCAGGACCAACGCTCTGGTCCACAACTTGCATGTCGCCAGATCAGAAGCACGGGCGTGTGGTTATGAAATCCTTCCCCATCCTCCCTACTCTCCTGACCTAGCACCCTCTGACTTTCACCTCTTCCCAGCCATGAAGTTGTTTTTGAAAGGAAAGCGTTTCCCAGATGATGCAGCCTTGATTTCTGAAGTCACGTTGTGGTTGGAGGACCAACCTGGGGTGTTCTACAAAAACGGTCTTCAGAGCTCCATCAAACGATGGGAGAAATGCATAACTCTGGGTGGTTCCTATGTAGAGAAAGACTAATAACTGTGCCAAGTTTCGTTACTCTACTGCTATGGGAAGTGTGTCAGGGGCATTACTTATTGCATGCCCCTCATATTTTTAATCAATTTTTTTTTTCACCTCAATTATCCTCTCCGTCTTGATTTTCTTATTTAGAGATTAAGGAACGACCATGTGGTTTTAGCAGGAATGAAATCGGGTTTCATCTGGACCTACCGAGTTGGTATTTTCTCATCAATCTTTCTGTAAGTATTATATTTTTTTTACATACTAGCAGTTCAACCCAGCTTTGCTCGAGCCCTATGTACTGTTCATAACTTTATGTGCATATGTATATATGTATTAAAAAGTTTGACTCGTGTCTAGATAAACTACATCTAAAATTTCAAGTGTTTAGACACAAAATTGGCAGAGTTTGGTAGAGTCTGCAAAGGATAATTCTTTCAATTTTGACCTCTTGCCAGCCAAATTTCTGCCCAAAAACTGATTAAAAAGCTTGCTGCATGTCTAAATACCCTTTATGTAAAATTTCAAATGTTTAGACCCAAAATTAGTTGAATAATTTGCTAGAAACTGCAATGGTCAAATCTTTCGAACTTTGACCTCTTGGCAGCCAAATTTTCAGCCAAAAACCTATTAAAAAGATTGCTCTGTGTCTGAATACACTTTATGTAAAATTTCAAATGTTTAGACCAAAAATTGGCTGAGTAATTTGGTAGAGACTGCAAAGGTAAATTTTTTTTTTAACTTTGACCCCAATTTTGACCCCTTAACATTTATTGTTTTGGGCTCAAATCAAATTAAAAAGTTTGATCCATGTCCAAGTAACCTACATGTAAAATTTCAAGTGTTTAGACTAAAAATTGGCAGAGGAGTTTGGTAGAGTTTTCAAAGGTCAAATCATGACCCCTTGACAGCCAAATTTCTGGCTGAAAACCGATTAATAAGATTTTCCCAAATCTCAATACCCTTTATGTCAAATCTAGTCTGTAGACTGAAAATTGACAGAGTAGTTTAGTAGGGAAATGTATGCACACATACAGAGACAATTTCACTTTTATAGACATATAAACTAACTGTACGTATCCGATATGACTTGGAATGCTGTAAAGTCATTTTAGTTTTTAATTTTTATGTTGTGTACAGTTTTTAAACTAATTCAGAAAAGGAAATAAATTTTTATTTTTTTTATTTTATGCAAATTGCTCCAGACAAGACATAAAGCCAATTGATGTAAGGAACTAAAAAAAAAAAAAAAAAACTTGCTTTAACGATAACTGTTTGATGGAATATATTCTGGCTCAGAAAGCAATTCTTCACACTTTGTCAGAAACGTCGCTCCTGAAACGTGAGGACTAAAAGGCAAATGAGGAAATCAAGAGTTACACAGCTGCCCAAAGTAAGGGAGACAACTCTTCATAATTTAATTGAAAGGTAATAATCAGTTAACATACTTCCTAACTTTCAGCATGGTTGCTACCGGAAGTGGTGACAAAGCAAATCAGTTCCTTCACTTTTATGACTGAACTTATGCATTAACAACCTGAAAGTTTCATCTTTCTGTTGCAGATATTGACGGTATGAAACTCAAAGAAAACATCTCCCGGCATGGGCGTGCATCAGAAGCAAAGATGGCAAAAGTGCATTGAGAAGTGACGATGTAAAAAACAATAAATTCCATAGCATAAAGGTTGCTCATTTTAATGGTACCGCTCCCGCCTTCAAAGCTCTTCAATTTTTTCCATTAAAAAAGAATAACAGGCTTTACTTTTGGAACAACCCTCGTATGAAAAAGTGCATGCCGGGCACCTATGCACAGCCATTGTTCATCACTGGCGAAAGTGCATTGATAATGGTGGTGACTATGGAGAAAAATAAATTCGGGAGAACAAGAGGTCGCTTGTTTTTAATGGTAATATTCCTGTCTTCATATCTGTAAGTTTGAGTAGAAAAAAAAAATAGGAGGCTTTACTTTTTTAACAACCCTTGTATAAAATGTATTTAGCGTCTGAATTGTAACAGGAAATTTTTTAACATTTTGAAAATATTTTTTATGATTTAAAAATTTTTTTTTTTTTTTTTTACTTTCATTGAATTTAAAAATCAGACTTTTATACAAGGTCGAACGATAAAGTGTTGCCCTAAAGAAAACAACACTGCAGCTTTGTTTTAAACTTTTATTGAAAAAAAATCAATTCAGGTAACTTGATTATGTAGTAGAGCTGACATCTATTCAATGTAGCCACCTTCGGCCTCAATCACCACCTTGATTTGTGTTCGGAACTTGGAGCATGCCTTTTCTATAAGCACTGGCAGGAGCTCTCTGAACACCCAGTGGATAGCGGCTATTAGGCTGGCTTTCGTGTTGTGGAAGGTCATGTTGGTGATGTTCTCGACATATGATCAAACAAAGTAGTCCAGCAGGTTTAGGTTGGGGGGGGGGGAGAAGCGTACAGTCATAGCACTCCTGAAGGCAAGCCAAGGCCTCTAGAGTCCGCCAGTGGTCACCTGATTGCACAAAGGGATCACCATACTCTTCAGCACATCCAGGTACACTTTGGTGTTGACTTTCAAGCCAACCTCAAAGATGTGAGATGGCATGATGTGGCCCTCATTTGAAACCACACCAAAGATCATAATCTTGGCAGGGAACTTCGTTTTCATCACCCTAGGCACGTCCCTGTTATTCGTGGCAATCCAGCGATGCATTTTGAGGGTACTGGTAATGGTCCTGTTGTTATAACTTAGATCGGTAGAGAGCATGAGTTGTACAGTGGCACATCTCCGATCTCCCTCGTTAAACATTGTGTCACTTTCTGACATGATAGAAAGCTCCTATCACTCTTGGGATTTGTACACAACTGGCCAACTAGTAGATGATCTGAACAAAAAAAAAAAAAAAAGAAAATTGGTTTTCATCAAATGGAAATGGAATTATGTTGTCTTTTCTAGGGCGACAATTTTATCATTCCACACCCTCTACAATACTAATAATTTATATATATATGTTTTTATTTCTTTCTAGTTTCTTGTCTCAAAGTATTGCTGTATATAGAAATAAAAGCAGTGTAATGGAATATGTAATTGCTTCAGGTATGTCTGCCTTTTTTTTTTTTCTTCTTCTTTTTGTGTGCTTGTCTAAAATTTCTTCTATATTGAAAAATAAAAATAAAGAAAAACCTGCATGGTGAAACGAAAATATATTCCAAAACTTATGTAAATTGATCTAATAGGTTTTTTTTTTTTTTGGTTTTTTTTAAATAAGAAATTCAAATTTTATGAATAATCTGTTTTGCCTACTATTTTGAAAATAATTTCAAGAAACAAAGGTAGATAACTCAACAATAATTTAATTTGTCATAATACATACGAATTTGGATTAATCGCTTAAATAACTACTTGATCAATTTATATCGATTTTTATTTTTATTTTTTAATATAGGGCGAATTTCGGATGAGAACTGTTTTTGCTTTTTTTAGACATATTATTTTGCTGTTTCATTTGTAAAATTAACTTTTTTCCACAACAAATTTCTGCCAGCTTTGATTCCAGTGCCTTGCTGGATTAACCGTTTTGCTTGATCATCCAAATTTCACATCACTAGCAATCATCATCATGTCGCACAAATCCAAAGGTTCTGTTGTTGGCATTGGTTTCCCCGATATTTTTCTAGTTAAAATTCTTTTTAGAAGCATATTGTGTACTCGCAGAAGAAACCACATGAAGGTTGCAAACATCCTAAGTGAAAGTAATTTTTTGGAATGAACTAGATATGAATTTGGGCCGCACAGATATTCATGAAAATAACGATAGAGCAGAGATATGTTTGCAACATTTCTTCTATGAGAAAGAGGTAGCAGGGAAGAGAAAAGGACATCGCCCACTAGATTTCAAAGTCGGTTTTCTTCCTTGTCCAAGGCAGGAAAGGGTGCTCTGAGCAGCTCCTCCCCAGATGTGTTAATAGTACTCCATCTTAGCATGTATTTGGCTCTTATGCAGAATGATCCAGCCATTTTTCTAGTGACCTTGATCTAGTGACCTAGTGACCTATGCAACAGATTTCATTAAATTAAATTGAAATTAAATAGAATTTGATTATTTTAGAAGAACGCACAGTAAGAACTTGTTTACATTGGACTTGAAAACAACTACATTGTAGTCAGTGATATAGTGCTCCAAAGCGGGCAGTTCTAGGAAATAAACTTTGTTCATGGAATTTGTGTTTAATTTATGGCAAAGATTGAGAAATTGTTGACAGTTGTTGAAGATAGACGAGTGCTTGTTGTCAATGTTTTGCATGAGGAGAGCGTAGATTGGAGCTCAATTAATCACCTGCCATGAAAATAACAAAGAGCAGAGATCGATTTGCAATGTCTCTTCTGTGAGGAAGAGGTTATAAGGAGGAGAAAAGGACATCATCCACTAGATTTTGAAGCCGTTAAGTCAGGAAAGGGTAGTCTGAGCAGCTCCTCCCCAAATGTGACAATTGTAATCTATCTTAGGTTGTGTTTGGCTCTTATACAGGCAGAGGATTGTATTGGGAGTGATATACCTTTTAGAGTGCTAGAATGATCCAAAAATTTTTCCAGCAACCTTGGCAACAGATTTGATGTAAGTTTTCAATTTCAAGTCAGGAGTAAAATTCAGTCTCAGAAGCTTGTCAAAACATGGTGCTTCCTCAAGATAAGAGCCATTCATTTCAATTGGGATCGGAGCATTGGTGATGGAAAGAGAGAAACTTGGTTTTTGGATGCATTAAAATTAACCAGCCACCTTTTTCCTCATTGTACCATGTGTTCAAGGTGAGAAGAGAGAATCAACAAGATTTTAGTCATTGCCGGCCTTTCAAGTGTTGCTATAGATGGTTGTCATTTCCATAAGTGCCTACGAATGATCTAAGGATGCATAATGCAAGTTTTAAAGACATGCTTAAATCTGATCTCAGGGGAAGATTAAATTTGGACGGTGTAGGGAGATGTGTGCAGAGCAAGAGACTTTGTTGGTTTGGTCACATTGAAAGAATGGATGAGAATTTTTGAGTTAATAAATGTAGAACAGTTGAGAAAGCAGGGTCAGTTGACATGGGAGGAAGTGGTAAGGGTAGCCAGGGAAAGATTAGTTTGGAAGTCAAACAGATGTTGATGGTGATAATGAAACATTTTTGCTTGTCGAGAATTTTCCCTATATTAAAAAAAAAAAAATCTATATGATGTACATACCCATGATGAAACAAAAATATCACATTCCAAAAATCATTGTTTTTTCAAGTAGTTTTATTTTTAACAAAGAAAATCAAATTTTATGAGTAAGCAAAGAGAGATGGTGTGGCATTGCCCTCTTTAAAAATAAAGGGAGATAACTCAACAATAATTCCAACTTCTGAGATCAACATTGTAATGTCAACGATTTTCCATGAATCACTGTAAATCGGTTAAAAATAATTTTTGTCATAAAAATAAAACTACTTGATCAATTTAAATGATTTTTGGAATATGCTCTTTTTGTTCTGTCGTGGATATGTGCATCATACAGATTTTTCGGTATTTTTGTTTTTACTATATGGGGAATTCTGAACAACCACCAATAAATTTAAAGTTTGAGTTTTATTTTTTTTATTAAACTTAGGTGTGACAGGATCTCTTTTGAAAGCAAATCTTGGCCCCAAAGGAATGATGAGTGGTGGAGTGTTTGGATCACTTATGGGGTAAGCATTATTTCTTGCTTTTCAAACATTACTAGAAATACTATTGTCCTTTGGCCCTTCAGATTTTTTGCATAAAACTAGCAGGGCTTCCTCGCACTGCCCGGGATCCTATATATATATATATATATATATATATATATATATATATATATATATATATGCGTGTGTGTGTATTTGATGCAAGTCCATATTTCATCCTAGTTAAAAAAAAAAAGAAAAGCCTTTATGATTTATTTTTCCCTCAGTGAATGAAAATATATTCCAAAAATCACGTAAATTGATCAGTTAGGTGTTTTAACTTAGAAAATCAAATTTTATGATAATGTTGTCTTAATTTGCCATCTTTAATAAAGGGAGACAACTCGATTCAAACTACCAAGATCAAAATCAGTTTTATAATGACTACGATTTACTATTAAAATTACTAAAAATCAGAAAACAATTATTTTCTATATTAAAAAAAAAAAAAATACTTGATCAGTTTGTGACTTTTGGAATATGACACTTTTGTTTCATGACAGATATGTACTTAAAAATGTTTCTGTATTTTTTTTTTTAATTAGGTTGAATGCTGGACATGCACCATATATTTAATTGAATGATAAGAATATATTTTATGTTAGATCCTATTTTAATAAAGAGATGCTCAATTAATATGACAAAAAACAAATGTATGCACAAAAATTAATATTTTTAGTTACTGACTCTGAAGAGAAAAGTCTAATCTTTGAAACTCTATGGAATAAGGAAAAATTAATCTTTCGTTATATAAATTCCTTCTTCTGAACATTTGATAGAAATAATGCAAATTTTATTCTTCATTTAATTTTGACATATTAATTTAAAAATGGCGCAACAAGCTGAAAAATTATTGCAGCTCCTCTTCCAATTTTGGATTTTGTAATCATGCGCATATTTCTTTATTTTGTTCTTAAAGTTGATGAGTTCATTTTCTTCTGATGAGTTAAGGGCGGAATAAATTAAAGGATTAGTATGAATAAAGGGTGAAAAATAATTAAATAAGCATTGGAAAGGAAAAAAACAAGGCTATTCTACACAATTGGGACTAAATTTCGAAAATTGTAATACTGAATTTCACATGAAAACAATGGTATCTACGTATTCCTCCCATTTTTAAGATGATTATATCCAAAAATTACGAAAATTGATAAGGTAGAAAATTATTTATTAAAGAAAATAAAAGATAGAATTTGATAAAAACAATCGTAAAACACAGGAGAGTTCAAAAGGGAGGTAATTTTCTGTTTCAATTTAAACAAGATGGAGGAAAATTTTCACGTGCTAACACGATTAAGGTTTTTTTTTTTTTATAATTCAGTAATATTTAGTAATATTCAGTAATATTTAGTAATATTTAGTAATATTCAGTAATATTTAGTAATATTCAGTAATATTTAGTAATATTTAGTAATATTCAGTAATATTTAGTAATATTCAGTAGTATTTAGTAATATTTAGTTATATTTAGTAATATTCAGTAATATTCAGTAATATTTAGTAATATTCAGTAATATTCAGTAATATTTAGTAATATTCAGTAATATTTAGTAATATTCAGTAATATTCAGTAATATTTGTGTAATATTTAGTAATATTTAGTAATATTCCATAATATTTAGTAATATTCAGTAATATTTAGTAATATTCAGTAATATTTAATATTATTTAGTAATATTCAGTAATATTTAATATTATTTAGTAATATTTAGTAATATTTCGTAATATTTCAACTGCATAATTTGGAAGCTATCATTGTCACTTATTAGAATTGACAAGAAAATCAGTTGAAACCATTTTTTTTATCTGAAAATTCCATTTCTCGACTACAAGATCTCGTCCCAATTCTGTAGAAATACAAAAAAAAATGTTTGACAATTCGTCTGTTAAGTAGGTTTTATTCAAACGACTGTTTTCAAATGTGATGCGTAATCCCTTCAGCTTCCAGTTAGTATCAGATATTCACGATAGAAATATGAATCGTTTCGTCTTCTTTTTGTACTTATTTCATTCATAAATTAGTTGTGCGCTGTTTTTAATTGTAGGGTATTATACTTTGATTTTTAGATAATGTCAGATTATCAGGAGAGAATACACACTGTTTCAGGGTCAACCTCTGTACAGCTTTTCATGTGTACCTGCTCCCCTCATCTCATTGGTGTGAGGCCAATATTATCTGAATTAGAAGTAAGCAACCTGTTCAAATCATTTTAAAAAAATGGACGTTTAACCTACCACTTCGATATTTAATATTAAGAGAATATGAAGGAGGCTTCCATTCAGTCTCAAGAAATGGTACTTATGCATTATGAGGTTTGTTCTATCATTCAGGTGGTTTATAGAAAATGCCAGAAAGAACATAATGATAGTTTTTTTTTTATTTGCACAAACACTGACCAATGTTTTTCAATGAAAAATATACTCATGTTAAACGGGAAACTAATTCAATAAAAAAAAAAAAAAAATTTGAAAAGTGAAAACATTATTCTTGAATAATTATTCGACAATTTTCATGAAACTTGTAAAAAAGTAAAATTCAAATCAAGAAAAAAGAAAAAAAATTTGTTGTAAGGTAAGATTCATTAATAAATAACGTTCATAGGAAACATGAGTTGGAACAATTACATTGAGAGCATTGCCAGGACCGAAGAAGGTAGGCTCTTTCTACCGTGCCAGAAAGCTACTAACGCCCGAAAGTATACTGTACCTCTATAAGGCCATCATTCGCTCATGTATGGAGTAATGTTGTCATATTTGGGTTGGTGCATCTGCTACTAGTCTCTCGCTCCTAGACAAGGTTCAAAAGAGAGTCGCCATCCTGATAGGTCCTGAACTGTCATCTAAACTTCAACCTCTGTCCCATCGACGAAATGTTGCATCCCTCTGCCTTTTCTACAAGTGTTTTAATGGTGAATGCTCTGACGAACTGCAAGCACTTGTACCCCCTCGACGTAAATACCCCCAACAAATCCCACCCCTCCACAGTAGAGATCCTTAGATGTAAGAGAGCCTTCTACTCCAGTAGTTTCTTCCTCAGAACTGCTAGACTTTGAAATTCCCTTCCGGGTCCCTGCTTCCCCAACTGTACTGACATGCAAAAGTTCAAGTGTAACGTGAACCGACATCTTGCTGCCCAACTCCCTATATAGTACCCCTGTAGCTTATGTCCCTGATAGTAGCCCCCGACATCAAATGGCAATGTGTCTTGTTTGAGGTGAAAATGTAATTTTTAAAAAAAATTTATTTTTTGTACGACAAACAAATGATAGCAAACACATTTTAAAAACAATTTTCATGATTTTTTTTTTTTTTAATGATTTTTTTTATTTCTTTTCTTTTTGGTTCAAATCAAAATAAATATTTAGATTAAAAAAAAAAAGAAAATTTTTTAATATAAAAAAAAAACCATTGATAACAAACAAATGTTTTTTTAATGAATTTTTGTATTAGAGTTAAGGTGCTCAGCATTTCGGTACCTTCTGGCATTTTCCATCAATCGCATGGATGATTCTGACGATAGCATAGCACTTATACTACATGAGTACCCAAAATACAATAGATACTCCCTGTAATTTTTAAAAACTAATACATAAAAAAACATACGTTAAACCAATATATAATGATAATATAAAAAATTTGTTCTTGTTCAGAATTTCTCCGATATTAAAAAAAAAAAAATCTATATGATCTACATATCTGCACTCTAAGTCAATTGTGAAGCAAAGGTTGCACAATCATCACCATATCTCTTCTAAACCAGCATTGCTTGAATCCAGTGGCTGGAATAAGCAAAGAGCTGTCTCATATACAACACCCATTTAGTACTGCCCAGACTCAACGTCACTTAACTTTGGTAATCTAACGAGAAGCAGTATGTTAATATGATTATGCTGTATACAAGATCATATGATAATTTTAGTATCTAGCCAAAAATTTGAATATTTAAAAAAAATTTAAAGCAGACTTTTTTCATGGTGGATTTATATATAAAGTAAAATATAATGTAAAAATTATAAAGTTATATAAAAATTATCTATAATATAAATCTCGCCTGTCTGTTTAAATGTATGTATGTAGGTTTGTATGTCTCGCAAAAACTTTCGGCAGAGTTGATAGAGATTCACAAGATTGGTATCATTTTGAAGTTCCACCCTTCGGACAACAAATATCGAAAAATTGACCAAAAACATTAATTCCTTCACCCTCAACTGAGCACTTTTCTACAGGGAGGGGTCGCTTTTCTCGCCATAAAAATTAATAAATAATACTCATCTCTTTTTGATTGTTTAGCCTTAATTTAAACCTACGTCACTTCCGGTTTGGCGATGGGTGCAACAGCTAACGCGTCACGTTTTTTTTTGTTTTTTTTTTCACTTTCTTTCCCTCCTTCGCGGTACGGGTTCAAGCCTACCTGCCTGCTACCTTTTTTTTTTTTTTTTTTTTTGCTCAATACACTTCCACTTTCTTTTTTGCCTTTGCGTCACACACCAACAACCACCTGGGCAACGCCAGGCACCCAGGCTAGTAAAATATAAAGTAAAGATATAAACAAAAAATTTTGTTTTTTTTTTTCTGCAAAAAACAAAATTTTTATTTTATATTTTGAGAAAACGTATCATGCAATAATTTAAAGATTTTTACAACAAACAACTTTTTTTTTTCTTTTTTAATATTTTGCAGATTAGTGGGCGGCACGCTAATTTATGGATTTATGCTGATGACTAATGAAACGCAAGAACAACGACATTACTGGAACATTCAAAAATACTTGGAGGTTCAAAGGTTAATATATATTTTGTTTTTTAATTTTTGGAAAGGTATTACACATTTTTATTTTTATTTTTTTTTTTTTACAAAGGAATCACCACTTATCAAGGCCCAGAGGCCACTCGAGGATAAGGGTTAAAGAGTGTACATTGGTCAAAAGGACAATACCGTAGTAATCGTTAGAAGTCTAAATTTGGTAAATTGGATTTACTTAAGGGAAACGGCTCATCAAGAACTTGTTTACATTG
Organism: Euprymna scolopes; assembly: GCF_053919585.1. Lineage (NCBI taxonomy): Eukaryota > Metazoa > Mollusca > Cephalopoda > Sepiida > Sepiolidae > Euprymna > Euprymna scolopes. The sequence goes on from NC_136509.1 coordinate 91,699,032, forward strand.
GACTTGAAGACGGCCATATTGTAGTCAGCTGGAAAGCAGGTAAACGTAAGAGTTCCACTAGGTTTAGGAACGGATAAAAAGTGGGAGAAATTATTGAGTGTTTACAGCCAAACGAGTGTTTCTCATGAATGTTTGGTGAAGGGGGGGGGGCCATAGATTAGAACTCAGACGAGCACTTGCCATGAAAATAACGATAAAACAGAGACAGGCTCGCGATGTCTCTTCTGTGTTTGATTAGAGCTTGATTGATAGTGCATGGCCTATTAGATTGAAAACTCATTTTTGGTCTATGGAGAGACTAGTAGTAGATACATCATCTTATCAATTTCGTGCAAGAATTTCTCTGCATTGAAAGAAAGTAGATATTAAGGAATGCAATTACGCTATTTATACAAAGCTAGACTCTAAAACTTCTTGGTTTTTCTTTCTCACACAATCTTTCTTAGTGCCGATATATTAAATCCATGCTCTTTCTGCTTCTTGTAAAATCTGTTCTCTCTATCGCTCGAAACACTTTTCACACCCAAGGCTATTCTCTGTCTCCACAATTCTATTATCAGACCATGTATGGAGCACTGTTGTCATATTTGGGCCGATGAATCTGTGTCACATTTGATAAATTGCAGAAACGTATCTGTAATTTGATTGGCTCCCACACTTTCTTCACTACAACCTCTTTTGCAGACGTGATGTTGCTAGTCTCAGTCTTTTCTTCAAACACTATAATGGCATGTGTTTCTCAGAATTGTCTGATCTATTCCCTGCTTCCTTTGTTTCAGCTCATTTGACTCATTTGTCTAGTGGTCTTCATCAATTCCATGTTTTAATACTTCATCGTAATACTGCTTCCTGTTCCAGTAGTTTCTTTCCAAGGACTGCAAGGTTGTGGAACTCTCTTCCTGCTCCCTGTTTTCCTTCTACCTGCAGAATTGGTCTTTTCAAGGCTAAGGTCAATAGGCGTTTCTTGTCTTTGCAATAATCAGCTTTTGTTCTTGTTAGCTCCTTACATCAAGTGGCTTCATGTCTCGTCTCGGCGATTTCCATTAAAAAAAAAAATGCAAATCAACTTGGACACTTGCATGTGGATTTACGTCCATGCGCACAGGCTGTGATTGTCCACTTGTTGTTTTTGTCTGAATTTTGATGCTTTATTTACGACTGGCAGTGGATGCTGGAAAGACTTCTTTGCTTACCTTTAGAATTCTCTCCAACATTGAGAAATTCAAAATATAATGTGAACAAACATCTAGCTGCACAAAGTTTGGAGAGAACTGGAGCAATCTCGGTGGAGCATTGTTTTAATAGCACAGCTGGGATGAGATCAGGTCCACATGCTTTCGAGGTGTCTAGGTTTTTTATGATACCATGCACCTGAGAAGGTGTGATTTTCAGATCATCTAGTGTGGCGTCTATCCACAAAGGAAATCAAGGAGGGAGTGGTTTGCTGCATCCAATGTGGAGTTTGAGGCAAACCGACTGGCAAGCATGTTAGTCTTTTTGATTGCTGTGCAAACAACCTCGTGATTTTTTGATAGTGGGGGAATTGTTGATTGCCCATTATTTACTACCTTTAATCACAGGTTCCTAATTTCTGTACTTCGATGTGTTTTCTGGTGGTTTCAGTATATTCTCTCTTAGCTATCACTATTTCTCTCTCACAATTACTTCTAGCTTCTATAAACTTCTGTCTGTTTGAACTGGATTTATATCGGTTAAATCGTTAACGTTTATAGCAGCAGCATGAGATATATGCAAATGACAGAGGCAGTACGCGAAATGACATCACAATGTTTCGGCTGATGTAACCTCCGACCGTTTTCATGTTGTGAAAAAAAAAAAACAACCAAGATGAGAACAATAGTCCAAACAGTCTAAAAAAAACAATTATCAATCCTCATCTCAAAAAATAAACAACCATATATATTTAAAAAAAAAAAAAAAAAAAAAAAAAAAAAGGAATGGATGCAGAAACAACCGAGATGGGAATAATGGTCCAATCAATCCAAGTAATACAAAAATAATTATCATACAAAAAAAAAATGTTATTATCCAGATTAATTTACATTATAATAAATTTCCAGTCATCTTCATCGGTTTTAACGTCAACGTCGTCATCGGTTTAACGTCTGTTTTACATGTTGGCATGTGTTGGAAAACTTTTAGAAATCGACTTCCAAGCTAACCTATTTCTAACCAAGTTTTTATTTATTTCTTTTTCTCTAGCGTCCATCTTTAAAGCTTACTTCCATTTTTTTCCTTGACCTTCCCCATGTGCTGACCCCACTATCTCAACTGTTCTACATCTAACCTAAACACTCTCATTCATTTCTTTTGATGTGGTCATGTGACAACACGTATGACCCCCAACAGAATGCCGACCTCCAATGTATGCCGTGGATTTTTCGTCAACGATTCTTCTAATTGCCGGATCGTCATTTTCTTGTTGCCGACTGTCGATGGGAACACAAAGTAGAAATATCAAAATAAAACAAACACGAAAAACACAAAGACCAATGTTTCACATATTTTTAACGGTTGAACTTTGGAGTATGTGTGTATTCTCCCCGTTTTATCGATGTTACGTTCGTCTCTATCTCTGTTTTGCTGTCAGCTCTAAAACTGTCCAACCGTTGTCGTTACCAGGCCCCATCCGCCGCAACCGGCAGCTAATTGTCAACTGTCTTCTCTGCATCGATATCTGAAGTCCCTCCACCCCGGCTACCAGAAGTTGCCCTTCCCTGTGTTATCTGTCCTGTTGGTTTCTATTGCCATTGTCAAATCTAAAACGCTCGATCTAAAAATACCTACAGATTCATTGTTTGCTACTTCCCATCTTTTTGTTTATTTATTTCCTATTCCTTTGTCTACTGCCCCCCCCCTCTCAGCACTTAGTGACTCAAATCCACCTTAGGTCCACTTTATAGTATCACAGTGGCCATACCAACAAAGTCTCCTGTTCTGCACACATTTCCCTAAACAGCCCAGATTTAATCTTCCTTGACGTCATTAGATTTACGACCGAGAAAAAGTTGTATAGTAACGAGGAGGTGTAAAAAGGGACTTTTTTTCTAAAAAAAAAAAAAAAAAAAAAAAAACACCTGTCGACTAAATCTGAAGAATGAATGAATAAAAAAAAAAAATGAAAATTCAATTCGAAAACAACATGCACAAGAGTGACATAGTAGCAAGATTATGGGGTGGCGTAGTGATATTTATTTTTTATTGAATTTTAATCGGTTTAATGTCTAATTTACACACTGGCATGTGTTAAATGGCTTTTAGAAATTTATTTGATTATGCAGTATCGTATGTTATTATAGTATTTAGATTTTGAAGAAGATGCAAAAGTTTTTCAAGGTTTTATTAATACAATAGTTTTTGCTTTTAATGAATTAAATCTAAAAAAATTAATTAAGAACGTTATCTATATATATAAAAGCAAAAATGTGTGTGTGTTAGTGTGTGCACTTTTTGTGTATGTCCGCAAAAATTGTTTTTCAGGGGGGCGCTTGGTCGGCTCACTCCTTAAAACTTTTTATATTTCTAAATCATAATATCTACAAGTTAAGAACAGAGTTCACGTCTATCTTTAATTTGCCAGACTTTTACACGCTATTTTCGAAATTTTTTTTCGATCGCCGTGTCTTTGTTTCACTTTTCAGTATAAAAAAACGAAACTGAAATCGTATCAGCAGTTCCTGGCACATGGAAAGCGACGCTCCTCTAATAAAGGGGGAGCTGGTTTTCCCCAACACGTTGGGGAAACAAACCAAAGTTGGGTAAAAAAAAAAAAATAAATAAAAACAAAAATATAACTACCCCGCAGTTAAAATTCAATGCGGAAACATTAAGTGCGTTTCATTCCCTGTGGCGTTATGTTTGACCTCATTAAACACGCACCTGTCACATTTCTTTTTAATCATTTTATTTCACACATTCTCACTTCTCTGCCTGCGTAGTATGGCAGGAAGTCATCAGCCTATTAACCTCAAGGGTTTGGGTTCGAGCCTAACTACCTACCAAAACTATTTTTTTTTTTCTTTTAAACCTAAACACCCAGGCAACACTGGGTACCCCCGCTAGTCTATATATATAAAAGGCAAAATGTGTGTGTGTGTTTTTGTATCTCTCGCAAAAACTTTCCACACAGGCAATGAATTTTCACCAAATTAGTATCTTCGGATGAGAAATATTGAAAAATTGGCTAAAAACATTAATTCCTTCACCCTTAACGGGTCGCTTTTCTACAGGGAGGGGTAGCAAAAAAAATCGTTCCTTTCTTCTTTTCTACTACGACTATATGGTGTGATGTTTGACCTAGAAAACATTGACGTTAGTTTAACCACCTGCTGTTTTTTTTTAAACATTTAATTTTGTCAGTTTTCTGTCTCTTTAGCGTCATGTTTTTTTCGCCTTAGCCTTAAGGCTTCGGGTTCAAATATATGTCCGACTATGTCACAGTAACATATATTGAGTGAGTTTCTAACAGTATTTTGTATAATTATTCAGTTTGAACTCATTTTCCCAAACTTACCGTATTCAACAGCACACTGCTAGTTTGCATTTTCAAATATACCGATAAACACTATGATTTTCGAAACGATTACACGTTTTAAAGTGAGTCAAACCACTAAAAACTTTTGCAGATAGGTAGAAGAGTAACTTATCTTGCCTTTGATAACATTTATTTGTTATATATTTGATTTTTTGACAAATTTTATAAATCTATGTGTATAGTAAAACAAACCCATAAAAACACTCAACTCTTTAAATTGCCAAATAGTTCATTATTTATTTTTTTATTTGGATATTCATAGAATAACCCCCCCCCTCTATCATTTTATCTAGTGTTTAAACAATTAATGTCACTGCATTTGGTTTATTTCTTATTGTTTATAAACAAGACAATTTTTTTATCTAATTTATAGAACTCACTGTCTTTTTCCATATTTTCAAACTCTATCTCCTCCGAAACTAAAAGTCACAAAGTAGTGCTATGGGTCTTAAATGATTGTATTTTTTATGGACCATTCTTTTATGGGTCTTTAGTCGGTTAAAATAGTTTTTAAAAGGTCAAAAAAAAAACATTTTGTACATTCATCTTAGTTTATTTTTAATCAATTAATATGCGTGTGACGTTAAATGCTAGTTTTGCTTTTGGCTTTGATTCTAACTGATGGCACGTAAATACTTTTTCTTTTTTTTTTTTTTTTACTTTTGAAATAACGACTATAATAATATATACGAAAATCTGGACAAATTAAAATATCATATTTAAGCATATTTTACGAACGGGCAAAGCCAGGCGCCCCCTCCCACTAGTAGTTGCTAAAAATGTTCACATTGTATTTTTTTTTTTTTTAATCTAAAAAAATAAATAAATAAAAAATAGACAGCCTATTTTGTAGTCGGATAGTTGCTAATTCTTTAGTGCCTTTTATTTCGAATCAGAAATGCATTAGTAGTTCTTGGAGTTTCTTTTCAATTTTTTTTTAAAGGAAAAACTATTTATGCTTGCATATTTATTTGTAAAAATCAACATTTGCAGGTAAAAAAAAACAAGAAAAAAAAACTTTCACACATTTGTTTTGGATCTAATCTTTGAATTCAATACCAAAACAAAACTTTTCTAAAATGTTTTTTTTTTTTTTTTTTTATTCTTTCCCAAACAGAGAACTCAACAAAGGAGGAGACTGAAAACAGTTGCAGCGAACCTTTAAATAAGATTTGCTTTATGTCACAAAACCTGTAAAATAAATAAGTTATTTTTTTTTTTTTACAATAATAATAAAAAAAGAAAAACAAAAAAACTTTCCAAATTTATTTTATTTTTTCATCAATTGTGAATATTTTATTTTTATTTTTTTCACATCATAAACTTCATGACATATGAATGAAAAGTATTTACAAGTTAGGATGCCATTTCCTTTTATATAAATATTAAGTTCAAGACAAATACTATGACGGGGTTGGGCGAGAAGGACTGACAATCACAACACAACGGCTGGAGTGGGATGGGGTAGGGGGGGATAAAATGTTTTATGAGTTTTTATAGCAAAGGATAGAATTTTTTTTTTTTTTTTGCATCTTAATGTATTTAACCAAAAATTCAACTATTTTATGCCTTACAACAACTTTTTTGCTGTTGATGACAATGATAGATTAGGTGTTCCTTTTATACAAGAATATGAATTGCGTAAATAATGCTGAGGAGACAAAAATTTATTTTCAATAAATTTTTCTAGCTCCATACTTGTCTCTCCATGAGGACAGTTTTTTTGTTGTTTTTTTTTGTGTATGTGTGGGTGAAAATCCAGCTCCCAAAAAAGAAGCAGTGGATTGGGGGGTGGAAAAAAAAAAAAAAAAAAAAAGCCTCAGTCTAGAAGGATTTCTTCTTTGACTCAAGACAGAAAAGACAAGGTGTAGTATAAGAACAGATACTAGACTTTGCTCCTAGCTAAAAGATCAGTCATCGAAAAAATGTAATTGGTATTAAAAAATTAAAATTAATGAATTAAAATATTTTTCTACACATGAAAATTTTGACTTTTTTTTTTTTTTCAATAAATCTACATTTACAGCGTTTTTAATTTATGTCCCTTCCACCACTAGAAGACGTGACACAAGGATCAGAAAGTGGGAGTGAAGAGCCAGTGGGCGCAGAGGCGGAGCATCCCTGTCAACATTTTCCAGTAGGGGCACCTCAGACAATTAGCAATAAATCACCACCCCCTTCTCAAAGAGAGATGGTAAAGCTAGAGAGGGTGGGTTGCTAGAACTACACAGGACCAGCAACATACCACAGTCAATAAGGGAAATAACCATATCATAAATGGCATAAACTCTTTACTTTGGTGCTGAAGCAAAAAAAAAAAAAAAAAAAAAAAAAAAAAATCCCATCTTGCAACACCATTATAAAAGAAATTTATCAAACTGCCACCTTTGAACCATATTCGTTGAGGCCATGTCTTAAGTGTTTCAAAAAAAAAAAAAAAAAAAAAAAAAAAAAAAAAAAAAAAAAAAATGAATTCAGGATTTCTTTCACTGAAGCTCCAAAATGGCCACACTCCAACCAGTAAAAGCAATGTTGGAAAACACAATGCCATTAATGGTTAGAGTGTCACCGAAGACATTAATCTTTTACAGCCAAAGATTAACGGAAAACGTAAGCGCATTTCAATTGTTCATTTTTAGCTGGTAAAAGTTACTATTAGTGACAAATTATTTTGAAAGGAAATACAGTTGGGAAAATTAGTGATAAACGTTTTTGATTTAACCTTGTTCATGATATATTTGTGTTAAAAAAAAAAAAAAAAAAAAAAAAAAGAAGTTCCATTCGGATTCCCGAGTTCTACAGAAACATGTTTATTTTAAAAAACTGATATACTGAAAAATCTTTATGATGCACATACCCGTCTTGGAACGATGATGACGTATTCCAAAAATCACATAAATTGATCCAGTTTTTATTTATTTATATTTTTTTAAAGAAAACCAAATTTTATGAAGGGAGAGCAACCAGTCGCCATATTTGTGTATATTTGTATTCAAGAGCAGAAAACTCGATTCAACTAACAAGATTTATCTAGTTCTCTGTAAAAATGTCAATGGCTGTCAAAAATACTTAATTGTTAAAAATCATAGAATTTGATTTTAATTTAAAAAAAAAAAAAAAAAAAAATTGATCAATCTATATGATTTTTGGAATATGACATTTTCTTTCTGTGACGAATATGTACACCATAATTATTTTTCTGAATTTTTTTTTTTTTTTTTTAAATAAGTGTAATTCATTCAAAATTTTAATATTTAAAAGTTATAAGCAATTCTGTGATGTTATAGCCTGTCTCCACCAGAATCGAAACCATCAACAATTGGAAAGAAAAAGTTCATTAGCAGAACAAAAGTATAAAAAGTGAGGTTAGTAAAAAAGATGAAGGAAGGCTTCTAAGATTTTTTTTTTTTTTTTTTTTTGAGGCAGAAAGATGCCTTATAGTCAGTTTCAGAATAATCAGCCAAATCCAGGCAGACACGGCAAGCATGGAAGTCGTCAGTTTCTATTAATCGGATATGCTGCTGACTGAGACAAAAGACCAGACATATGATTCCCAATTTTGAGTCAACAAATTTAGGAGACAGTTTCTAGTCGGGGGGGGACAGCTTTAACAGATGAGATGGACCGATTCACCAGTGACAAAGATGCCTCGACCGACAACATTTGGAGATTCTTCCTCAAACATATTTCAGAGCAAAACTGATTTATATATGATATATGGAGTTATATATGCCAGTGGTATTCAACCTAAATGGGTCGAACCGACTTCCACCAAAGGAGGAAGTTTCATGGGAATTTTAAGTTCTTAAGCGGTCCCCAGTGACAAGCATAAGGGAGATGACGACATTAGGTTTTTGCAATTCTTTCAGGTAGGTGTCCATATCTGGCTACATAGAGCGCCTGGTGTTCCCAAATTGGTCACCCATCTGCTACTGACCAGGCTCAACGTCACCTAACTTTGATGGTTTAACAAGAACCGGAATGTCAATGTGATTAGACGTATGGAGTTGTGTTTTTCCTTGTGAGTTTGTATTGTTTTATTTGTTTTAATACTTGTAAACCAGTGTTGGCACTCTTGACAATCGCCAATGTGAAAGACGATGACATGACCAGAATGAGAAAAATATGGGGACAAATAGAAAACCACGGAAAATATTTGTGGAGGTCGCAGATTGTTGAGAAGAGACGAACATGGCTTTACAATTTAATTTACCATAGACAGTGATTAGAAGGAAAATAATTGGCAGTCAGCCATCTAAATTATGGACAAGCAGTAAGTACATAACTGGATTATTTTACTCACAATCACTATAAATAAATAAATAAAATCACTATATAAATAAAAAAGATGTATGTGTGTCTGTCTGTAAATATTTAACTGATAAACTCTTAAACTACTGGTTACATAACACTGAAATTAACAGAAAATAGTAATCATACACCAAGGATGATTTATAATGAGTAAAATCTTGAAATGAACAATTTGAATTTCAACTGGCCTCTCTCTCTCTCATATATCTCATCTTTTGGCCTTCTCCAGGTGATTAATCGTGATGGGATAGAAGTGTTGGGTTTTATAACTGCATCCCCAGTAATTATTGCCTTCTATAGTTGTTGTCGTCTCGCCAGGTTTTTGTCCAACTAATCCTCTGGTTTGCTTGGGTAGGATTGAAACTGCTCTCTTCAGACAATGCGCACCTAGAACTGTAAAGACTCAACGTCTCTATCCACTGTGCCATGGGTCTCGAAACAGCAACAACTATGAAGATGAGGCGAATAGTCCACAAAAAAGAATGAATGCACAAATTATGAAGCCCCATCTCAAAGGATTTAAAGTAATAATAATAAAAAAAAAAAAATTTTAATCAAAATTAAAATAAAATAAAATAAAAAAATTTTTTTTAACTGTACTTCCTTCAAAAAAAAATTTGTCACCAATACCAACATTGGCCTGAAATATTCAGTTCTTGCTCAGAATTCCCCCTATATTAAAAAAGAAAAAACCTGCATGATGTATGTACGCATGATGAAACGAAAATATCATATTCTAAAAATCAAGTAAATTGATCAAGTAGCTCTATTTTAAGAAAATCATTTTTTAATTGATTAATGGAATTTTGTAAGTATTACAATGTAAATCTTGCAAATTTTGAATTACTTTTGAGTTATCTCCCCTGTTTTTTTAGGCATTTTTTCCAAATTGGTGGTCGAAACAGTCACTCCTCCAATACTCATAAAATTTTATTTTCTTTAAAAATAAAATTTTTTGATCAATTTACATGATTTTTGAAATATATTTTTGTTTTGTCACAGATTTTTCTTTTATTTTTTTTTTGTTTTTCATATAGAGGGAATTCTGGATAAGAACTTAAGTTGAATATTTAAGTCATTGTTCTATATATATATATATATATATATATATATATATATACACACACACACACAATTTTAAAATTTTCACTATTTAAATTTCATTACATATTATGATAAGCAGCAGATGTTTATTTTTCACAAATTTTTACATATTTACAAATGATGTTCATGAAAAGCAAGAATTATTCATATACGAATGATTTTCTGTTAAAGTTTAACGATTATTAAGAAGAAGAGGTTAATAAACAGTCATTAGAAGACAATGAAATTTAGACAAAGTTGATGCTTTCAAATGCAACTGAAATAACAGTTAATGGTGATCAATGTTTCTATCAGTTCTAATAAAACACACAGGAGTTGACATTTATAAGTTGAATTTGGGAAATTCTAAAATTATTTACAGAATCTATGATAAAAAAAAAAATGAATGAACGTATAAAATATTCAGTTGATCTATTTAAAAGCTGTTGCAATAAAGATATTTTATTCAATTTTTAATGAAATTGATTGAACTATTTTGGTTTGATTTTGCCTAATTTTATGCAAATATAGCCTCTTTTTCTCTCTTTTTTTTTTTTTTTTTACTTAGTGCAAATTTAGTTTGGTTCAAATTTTGTAACATTGAACTTCTTTTTTTTCGTTATTATTGCTCTATGACAACAGGCATCAAAGTTTTTCTGAGATGAAAATAGAGTTTTACTAAGAAAATAGCAAATACAGAGGAGTGAAATAACACTCTTCGCATGGAAAGTAAGTACAGACTTTTTTAGCATAACGACAATCAAACAATTGTTTATATATATTTTTTTTTTGTAGAAAACCGGCAAGAAATTCTTCAGACTGTTGTTCAGTTTCTCTCAACAGTACCATTTTTTTTTTTTTTTTGCATACCGACAGAATAGAAAGAAATTTCCGATTGAGGTTTCAAGGTTTATTTGGATTCTTTGGATTACTGTTCTCATCTTGTGTGTTGTTTTCACAACGTTTTGGTCGATGTAACCTCCAACCTTCTTCGAGTGTATCTTGTCTGACTCAGGAATATTTCTGTCAAACTTGGGAATTCAAACAGAACCCTTTATTTACTTCACACAGGTAGCAAGCTCTCATTCTATCAGAATTGACTGAATAGAGGTTCTAAGTAATTCACAATTCGAAATTCCATCTAAATTCCCCAAGTTTGACAAGATACACCTGAAGAAGGTTGGAGGTTACATCGACCGAAACATTGTGAAAATCACACTCAAGATGAGAACAGTAGTCCGATGAATCCAAATAATATGAATAATCAATCCTGGTCTTAAAAATTCAGAAACATGATATTTCAAGGTTTATAATTTCCATTTATCTTTTAGATATTTCACTCATTTTCAAGAAATGATATGCTAATAAGAATATCAATAACGTATTCTTGCAGAGACAAAAAAATCTATGGCAACATCACATTTAAGATCATATCTATAATAGAAATCTCACTTTATAACTCTTATCCCCGAGTGGCCTCTGGGCCTTGATAAGTCGTAACTCCCATGTAAAAAAAAAAAAAAAAACTGTTTAAAATGTATGTATGTTTGTATGTCTGCCTAAAACTTACACAGAGGTGACAGATTTTCATGAGATTGAGATCGTTTTGAAGTTCCACCCTTCGAACGACAAATATAAAAAAAATTGGCTAAAACATTAATTCCTTCACCCTCAACTGGGCATTTTTCTACAGGGAGGGGTTGCATTTTTCGCCGATATTTTCAAAAGTCATCCCCTCTTTTCGATTGACTAGCCTTAATTTAAACCTTTGCCACTTCCGGTTTGGCGATGGAAGCAACGTCAAAGAAGTTACCTTTTTTTTTTTTTTTTTACATTCTTTTCCTTCTTCGTGGTATGAGTTCAAACCTGCCTGCCTACTACTAAACTTTTTTTGCTCAACACACCTCCAAACACCCGGGCAACGGAGTTGATCAACATTGGTTTCTTTAAGGTCTTTTACCTATATACTTTTAATAACACAAAATACATGCTTAGTTCTGGGATTAAGATATGTTTGAAATTAAAAATTATTCAAGTTAGATGTAATTTATAATTAAGTGAACAAGTCACCAATCTCAGGTTAACTATTTATGCATTTCTCTGACTTTATGTTAATTCAATCACTCTAATATGATTTAAAGAGTGACATATCTTTTTTTTCAGCATAATCATTTTATTTACATGTGTGTGTCTCTACACACCACAAACACAAATGTGAACTAGATGGCAAAATAATAATTCTCTTTACTTTGATATAATAACATACAAGTATAGAGAATGTCTTAAAAAATATTTCAGTTTATTCATTTTCCTATGATATTAAAGAAAATAGTGATAGTGACCCACTGAGTCATAAAGACGTCTAGTACAGTCATAATGTCTGAACCATATATTGTAACCATGTTCACTTAAAAAAAAAAAAAAAAAAAAAAAAACTATATAAGAATATAACTGCTAGTCTCTCACTGTTAGATAGCGTTCAAAAATGAATCTCCAATCTAATAGGTCCCACACTATCAACCAAACTCCAACCTCTGTCCCATCACAGCAATGTTGCCTGTTACAAGTATTTTAATGAAATATGCTTCAATGAACTCATAGTACTTGTGCCCTCTCTACGTAAATGCTTCCAACTAACTGGAAAAGCAGCAAAATCCCAGAGTTTCTTCTCTCAGGCTGCTAAACTTTGGAATTCCCTCCTTGTTTCCCCACTTCCTTGACTATACTAACATGCAGAAGTTTAAATGTAATGTAAACAGACATCTTGCTGCTCAACTCTCCACAATCCCCCATAGACATGATCCCAAATAGTAGCCCCTTATTCCCAAGTGGCAGTACGTTTTGTTTGGGCTAAAAAAAAAAATTTAAAAAATAAAAAAAAAAATTTAAAAAATTCTTGAGAATGATGAGCGAAATAGTTGAAAACATTAAAATATTAACCAGAAATTTCCATGTTGCTTTATAGGGGACAAAAAAAAAAATCAATACCCATGAAAGAACATGTGAAGAAAAAAAAAAAAAAATGATTTTCTGTCGTATACCAAGAAACAAGTCTAAAAGAAGATTTGCTGCCTAAATATACTTACATATATACATACATCTCCAACTGTTTTTTTCTGTTTTCTTCTTTTACAAACATGAGTACAATATAGGTAAACTCGTAAAGTAATTGCCGCACTCAAATGAAGCAAGGCATTTGAAATAGGACTTAAATGTACAAACACCTAAAAAGGGAAAAACTTGAGCCATTAAAAAAATTTTTTTTTTTTTTTAAACTGGGAGGATTTTAGCAGCATTTTAAACCTTGAATGACATTTTATAAATACAAATTTAGAGGTTTGTTTGGTTTTTTGTTGCTTACAAGTTAATAAAAAAAAAATTCCGCTTTGTATTCAAATTGTGCCTCGCAAAAATTAGTGTTTTCAAATATGAAAAAAAAAAAAAAAAAAGAATTTCACTTCAATCGAATTATATTTGAATCTGATATCAGAATTATGATTACTGTGATATGCCTTTTAATAAAAAATAAATAAATAAATAATTTTCATGATTTTATGAAAAACATACAATGCCTAGAGAGGAAGGGAGGGGGCTGCTTTATAACTAATACGGTGTAGTTTAAAGATATTGTGCTTATTTAGAATTAAACCTATTTTTAATGAAAATACAGAAAAATCTTAAACTTTATGATATATGTATCCATCATGGAACAAAGATGTCATATTCCAAAAATCATAAATTGATCAAGTAGTTTGATTTTTTTTTTTTTAATTGAGAAAATAAAATTTTATGACTAAGTGAGTTGTAATGTTTTGACCCACCATGTTTTATAAATAAGGGAGAGACAATTCAATTCGAACTATAGAGATCAAAATCAGCATTGTAATGGATACAATTTACTATTAAAAATCACTAAAAAAAAATAAATTCTATAATAAAGAAAACAACTTAATCAATTTACATGATTTTAGTGCAATTTAGTTTTTTTAAAGTAAGTTTACTTTTAAATGAGCATTCAAAAAAATATTAAATAAATTTATGTAGGTATTAAAATATGGACTTTAAAAGTAAACAATATAAAAACCTAAACTTGTATTTCACTAAGTGTTAATTCTTAATAGCGGCTGACAAATAAAAAGTTAGATCTTAAGATCATTATTATTTTTTTTTTAATTCAAAATTTAATATTCAAAACTTAACATTTGTTTTCATATCTATCTTTTTACACTAGTTGGTTGAGTCTGAATTTTTGGTGTGTTTGCTTGGATATCTAGAAAAAAGAATTTTTTCTTTTTTTTTTTAAAATACGGTTTAAGTAAAAAAAAAAAAAAAAAAAACGTTATTACATTAATAGAAATTTCAAAAAATGATTGAGTAGAAAATCTGCTAGAACTATTTTTTTACAAAAAATAACACTGATTTGCCATTTTCTAATTTAAAATAAAAGTTAACTGAAAACTAGGGAGATAGTCTGTCACACGAAATTAGCCATATGAAAATGACTTTTATTTTTTCTTGTAAATTTTTTCCTACTCTCATTTTTCGTTTTTTTTTTTCTTCCAATTTTGACACGACACAATTACGTAATAAGTATTTTTACTTAAAATGCATTTTTTCATATTTGATTATAACGCACAAGCATCAAATTTTCCATAAAGTTTAGAATTAGCTTAATGTAAAGACACTTTATGACTTTAAAAAAAACTATTCATTAGTGTTTTGACCCACCATATTTTATAAATAAGGAAGGAAACAACTCAATTTGAGCTCTAGAGATCAAAACCAGCCTTGTGATGGATACAATTTACTATTAAAATGACTAAAAATTGTAAAAAGTAATGGGCAAATTAAATTAATGACAAAAGAACATTTTTCTTTTTTATGCAAATCTTTATGTATTTTTTTTTTTTTTTACATTAGTTCCAACTCCACAATTTTCTTTAAAATGACAACTTTTATAGGTTTTCGACTATGCTGAATACGAAAAAAATCACATTTAAATTTTGCAGACACAAGTAGTTATCGAAATATAAAGACCTGTATTATGCACTGTAATTCTCTGGCAGCCATATTTGTACGCGCGATAAATAAGTCTACTTCGCAGAGAAATAGACTTGTTTATCGTACGTACGTACAAACAAACGTGGCCACTAAAGAATTACAGTGCATAATACAGGTCTTTATATCTCGATAACTACTTATGTCTGCAAAATTTAAATGTGATTTTCATTTTCAGCATAGTCGAAAACTACTATAAAAGTCATTTCCAAGAAAACTGAAGGTGGATGTAAAAATTTATCAATCTTTGTATAGAATTTTATGTTTCTGAATTTTTGAGATAAGGATTGATAATTCATATTATTTAGATTCTTTAGACTACTGCTCTCATCTTGAGCGTCATTTTAACGTTTCCGTTGATGTTACCTCCGACCATCTTCAGGTGTATCTTGTAGAACTCTGGAATCTACACAGATTTTTGAATGGAACCTTTTATTTAATCCACGTGGGTAGCATATTCTCGTTCTGTCAGCCATTACTGGAGGAATTACTTAGGAGTTTTACCCAGTCATGGTTGGTGGAACAGGAGCATGCTACCCCCATGGATTAAATAAAGAGTTCCATTCAAAAATCTGAAGATTCCCAAGTTCGATTGAAAGGTTCTCTAAGTTCTACAAGATACACTTGAAGAAGGTCGGAGGTTACATCAACGGAAACATGAACACAACACTGAAGATGAAAGCAGTAGTCCAAAGATTCCAAATAACATACAAAATTTTCTTGATTTTCTCAAAATAAGAAGGGGGGGGGATGGGCTTTGAAAACATCTAAAATTTTAAATCATGGCAGCATCATTATAATTTTGTGGCAGTTTTTGACATTTGGCTTTGTGCTTGAGTTTCTTTTCGACACTGCTACAGAAAGTGGCGTGCTTATGAATGAAAAAAATGAGTTGAATTGGAAGATGTAAAAAAAAAAATAAAAAATAAAAATAAAAATCTGAAATTTCAGATTCACACAAGAGATTCCTTGTCAAAACGCAGGCGGACAGAAATTATTTTGACAAATTATCAATGATCTGTTCGGATTGTCTTCGACTCAAAATTTTAGGGCCCCATTTCCAGTAGGTCCCAGGATGCAAAAGGTTAGACACAAGTTCAGGCGTAAGTTTCATGAAAGTGTTTCTATGCAACCAACTGGATTCAAATCTGGCACACCCAGGCTTTCAATCCACGTTGTTAATCACTCAGCCACTATTATGCTTGAATTGAGATTAGCTAAGATTTGTTTTCAATAGATAAAAAAAAATTTGATGGCTTGAACATAAAGGAACTAAACTTTAATCTATGTGGTTTCTACTAGATTTTAATTGTCTATAATACAAAGCACAGTTATATGGTGGGTGTATTGGCTAAAACTACAAAACAAATACACACAAAGTTAGTATTTTCTTGATTGGTATCACCCTGGATGTATAATATATATAATTTAGAAAAAAAAATTTTTTTAAATCATTCTTCAACCATAAACTGACAGATTTCATTAGGGAGGGACTGTTTTCCAGCCATATTATATATTAATGAAAGGGGAATAACTCTGATTTTTTTTTTTTTTTAAACTCAAAGAGGAATGGGTTAGATGAAGAAGAAAGAAGGGGTGAAGAGAGAAAATAGGGGAGAAGGAAAGAAAGAAGAGACAGAAGTTTTAATAGAAATATGTTACACTTTTGCCCGGGTAACACCAAATGCCCCTGCTAGTCTATTATATAAAAGGCAGTTGTCTATGTGTATGTCTGTATGTTCAGTTAAAAAATAAAAAAATACAAAGCAAACACCCATAAAGTTGGTATAGTCTTCATCAGCATTACCCCCGGATGAAAAATATCTAAAATTTAGAAAAGATTATCCAGTTTCTGTGGGTCAACTGGATTGGGTTTCGTTGGGGGTGGGATCCATATCGATATGTACTGATTTGGAAAGAAAATGCCAACTAATTCAATGATAATCTATTATATAAAGGAGAGTTGTCTGTGTGTATGTCCAGCTAGAGAGGAATGGGCTGGTCAGAGGATAAAGAAGGGTGTGGAGAGGGGGAGGGAAAAACTGGAAGGTGTGGAGATGGGGAGAGAAAAACCGGAAGGGGTGGACATGGGGGAGAGAGAAAACCGGATGGGGTGGAGATGGGGGAGAGAGAAAACCGGATGGGGTGGAGATGGGGGAGAGAGAAAACCGGATGGGGTGGAGATGGGGGAGAGAGAAAACCGGATGGGGTGGAGATGGGGGAGAGAAAAACCGGAAGGGGTGGAGATGGGGGAGAGAAAAACCGAAAGGGGTGGAGATGGGGGAGGGGAAAAACCGGAAGGGGTGGAGATGGGGGAGGGGAAAAACCGAAAGGGGTGGAGATGGGGGAGGGGAAAAACCGGAAGGGGTGGAGATGGGGGAGGGAAAATAAAAGAGGTGGAGAAAGAGAGAGGCAGAAAGATAGTTTTAATAGAAATAAATTACTTTTATGCCCGGTAGCACTGCTAGTCTCGTATAAAGACCATTTTACAAATGCAAAATAAACTCTATTAAGCAGTACAGTGTGAAGAAGAGGAAAAATGTACGACCATATCAGACGATTATCAGGTCTTGCAAAGACAATTCTGTTAGGAACTGTACAAGGAAGAAGAAGTGAGAGGGGAGCAGACAAAGGAAGCGATAGCAGAACAAAAGTGGACAGATTGATGCAGATAAAAGTGGTCGTTAGGTCATCTTCGCTGCAGCAACAGTCACTTAAGCCAAAGGACAGAAAACTTTAAAACAAAAGTATATCAGCTAGATAAATAATTTAACTGAACTTAAAGGACGTATTGCTGGACGTGATTCCTGAAATGGTCCACGATGTCTTTCATAATGCTATAAGATCCGTTTAAAATTGGCAGAGAAACAGACAAGTCCATGTTGAATGATTTCAATTAAATGACAACTTTAAAAATGACTTTTTTTTTTTATCATCAATCCAGAAAAAAATGAACATGGTATTGTTTGATTTTTTGGAATTTTTTTTGAGATGAGGATTGGTATTTTGTATTATTGAGACTACCGCTCTCATCTTGGATGTTATTTTCACGTTTCATACAAATGTAACATTTGGATTTCTTCAAGTTCAACAAGATGCAACCAAATAAGGTCAGAGATTACATTAGTCGAAACATTGTGAAAATAACATCCAAGATAACAGTAATCCGAAAGGGATCGCTTTGTTTTAAAACCAATAAGGGATTTTGAAATGTATAGGGACAAAGAAAGAAAGAAAAAAAAAAAGAAAAAAAAAAAAACAATGAACACTAAAATTGTTGCGCAGAACACAATCCGAACACGTTCAAAACATAATTCAATCGGAATTTTTTTACACTTGTCTAGAGTCCCCTCTCCCCCCTAAAAAAAAAGAAATATCTGTATGATGTACATACATGACGGAAAGGAAATATCGTACACCAAAAATCATGTAAATTGATCAAGTAGTTCTATTTTTATAAAGAAAATCATTTTTAAACAAATTTTAGATTTTTCAATGCCCCACCCCATCCACGTTAAAAATGACTTTTTAAAATCTTACAAGTTTGAATTATTTGAAGTTCTCTCCTTTGTTCCTTCAGATTGGTTTTAAGATGGTGTCATGAGAGTGCAGCTCATAGTTATGCTATAAAATTTGATTTTCTTGATTAAAAATAAAACTACTTGATCAATTTATGTGATTTTTTTTTGGTTTATGATAAATTTTTTCCATCACAGATATGTACATCCTACAGATTTTTCTTTATATTTGTTTTTTTTTTTTTTTATATGGGATAACTCTGGACGAGCACTAAAATTTCCAGAAAATTTTTTCAATTTCTTTATCACCATGGATTTGAGCACTGCTGCCTCAGTACGTTTTGGTTTTACGTCTCCGTTTACGCTTCGGTTTATTTTTAGTCTTGAGAAGACATTTCTGACAAAACCACTGTTCTTCCGATGGCGGCTCTTCACGAATATTCACACAAGGCCTGTCGAGGAAAAAGAAAGAAAAAATTATTAGCTAAAAATCAATTTTAGAAACAAAAGCTAAAAAGCATGATATTATTTTTGCAGTGGAAAATACTTTAATGAACTCTTAGCACTCCTGACTAATCCGATAAGCAGCAAAATCTAACCCCCTCATTCTTGAGGTCCCTAAATAGCAGAACACCTTTCGCTCTAATAGTTTCTTCCCCAAGATGGCTAGACTTTAGAATTCCCTTCCTGTTTCCTGAGTGTACTAACCGGCTGAATAAATATAATGTGAACAGAAATCTCGCTGTTTAAATCCCCAGAGTCCTCTGGTAGACACTATGCCAAATCACAGACCCTTACATTCCAAATGGCAATATGTCTTGTTTGTGTTAGAATTTATTAAAATGCTTGTGCCGTATAATTGAATTTCAAATAAATGCATTTCAGGTAAAAAAATAAAAAATAAAATAAAAAAAAATAAACTATGTGTCATGTCGAAAAAATGATTTTTTTTTTTTTTTTTTTTTTTTTACAAGGTGGTCACCACTTATCAAGGCCCGGAAGCCACTCAGGGATAAGGGTTATTGTAAATTGTAAGTACAGTACGTTAGTGTGGAGATTTAATAAAGTGTCTACTTAAGGGGGCGGTTCATCAGGAACTTGTTTACGTTGGACTTGAAGACATCCAGGTTGTAGTCAGGTGGGAAGCAAACAGACGGAACAGAGTTCCACAGGCATGCAGTTCTAAGAAAGAAGCTTTGTTCATGGAATCTACATTTTGATTTAGGCAAAGATAAAGAGTGGGGAAAGTTTTTGACAGTGGATTCAGCTAGACGAGTGTTTTTCGTAAAAGATTGGCGAAGGGGGACCAGAGATTGGAGTTCAGACGAGCACCTCCCATGGAAATAACGATAAAACAAAGATAGGCTTGCAACGTCTCTTCTATGGGAGAGAGGTTGCAGGGAAGAGAAAATGGCATCCCCACGAAGCCATGAAGTCTATTTTGTAAAAGTTTTATCGGGTTCGATAACATTAAAGAGTTCTTAAAATTCAGGGGAGGTAACTGCTCTCTATGAGTTTGACAAAATAATTGTAATCCGCCATTTGAATATAGAAAATGGCAGAATATCTAGTTCTAGCAGCTCTACTCTAGAATTTTTACTAATTTCAACAAGACAAGTAAATATATAACAGTGTCGTTAGCAAAAGTACATTTTTTTCTAATCCAATTATTCTGTACAAGTACAATATTTTCTAATCAAAATTTTCTCTCAATAAAATGGTTTAATTTGTAACAATTAAACAGATTTTTATTATTGACAAAAAAATGTCTATTTTGGTTCATCCACACATAAAAATGTAAAATCAAATTTTATTTCATGAAAATAGACGTAAACATGCGTTGCATATGAATGGCAGACATTCCGGGTGATAGATGCTTGGTAAGAGGGGTGGCCACGAGAACAAGTATATTATTGGCTGGAGTTAAACCAACCAAGGGATATTCTTTTGTTTATTTAAAAAAAAAAAAAAAAAAAAAAGCAAGCACCTCATTAAATAAATGTTATGCTGAGGCCGACTTTTGTGAGAAAAACCATGTACAAAGATTATCTGCAGAATGAATGTTTGGATTTTATCTTCAGTGGATATCACGAGTGATCAACCTCTGGGTGGTTGAATGGTGATCAATAACAAAAACCCTAAATCAGTCAGAGGTGAAAAAATCCCAAGAGAATGGAAAAGGTAGGTGATCAGAGCCTGTACTTCTCCTCCAGAGGAAGAGTTGGAGTTAAGCGTTCAGCAAAGGAGTTGATTTTCCTGAAAGTTGAGTCCTTTGGAGCTCTCAGTAAAGGACTGTGCTAATGGGACTGGTGTGTGCTTCGGTCTCATTAAAAAGAAAGGTCATTCTCCAAGTCTGCCATTACAACCTCTAAGTAATAAACATCATCATGTGTTTCAGGCTTAGGGTCAAACAAATCCAACTTGCCTCCTCCCTTGAGGCTTGCATTCACAAATATCCGTGGGCTTAGAACTAATTTAGCTGATGTTGAAGCATTTCTCCTAACAAATACCCTGGATATCTTAGCACTAAGTGAGACTAACCTACACTCCTCCATCCCCTCTAACTACTTTAACATGCCTAGATATCTCCCACTCTGCCGTAAGGACTCTGACAGACATATGCACGGACTTGGAGTTTACATTCGTAACACCCTTCCCTTGACTAGAGAAACAAACCTAGAAACGGATGATCAAGCCTTTATGTGCTTTAGACTAATCATGCAACACAACATTAGCTACTTTTACTTTCTCTACCGCTCTCCCTCGACCCAAGACTGCACCATAATAAACAAAGTATCTGACAGCATAGACACAGCACTCTCCTTCGACACTAGCGTCCAAGTACATGTATTTGGTGACTTTAATGTTCATCATAAAAACTGGCTTGGATTCTCTACTTACAGATGCAGCAGGCAGTGCAACTCATAGCTTCTCTGTATCTCACTCCCTATCGCAAATTGTTACTTTTCCAACCCGCTTCCCTGATCAGGAAGAACAACACGCATCACTATTAGATCTGTTTTTGACCACAGTTCCTGATGACTGTAACGAAAGCCGACAGCCCACTTGGGAACGCTGATCATGCGGTGATAATGGTTGAAATCGCCCTAAACTCTAGACTCAAAACTGAAGAGCCAGTGCTCAAAACAACGAGATATTATAAAAAGGCTGACTGGGAAGCAATCAGAGATCTTATCAGAGACGCCCCATGGGGAAATATTTTTTCTCTTCCTGCTGAACAGTGTGCAACCGAGACCACTGAATGGTTCAAAACTGCAATCGAAGCGCATGTTCCCATGCGGAAATTCTATAGCAAGCCCCACTCTCCCCAATGGTTTACTTCGACTTGCGCAACTGCCATTGCCCAAAGGCAGCATGCATTCCGCAGGTTTAACCGACATAAGTCTAGTTCAAACTGACAGAAGTACATAGAAGCTAGAAGTAACGTTAAGAAAGAAATAGTGACAGCTAAGAGGGAATTTACGGAAACCACTAAAAAAACGCATCGAAGCACAAAAACTAGGAACTCGTGACTTCTGGAAAATCTACAACAGTGTAGTAAATAATGGGCAATCAACAATTCCTCCACTAACCAACAATCACGAGGTTCTTTGCTCAGCAACCGAGAAGGCTAACATGCTTGCCAGTCGGTTTGCCTCAAACTCCACACTGGACCCTCTAAACCACCCCCTACCTCAATTTCCTATGCGGACAGACGCCACGCTTGACGATCTAATAATCACCCCTGCTCAGGTGCATGCTATCATAAAAAACCTTGACACTTCAAAAACATGTGGACCCGACCTCATCCCAGCTGTGCTATTAAAAAAGTGCTCAGCTGAAGTAGCTCCAGTTCTCTCCAAACTCTACAACAAATGCCTTAATGAATCTTGCTTTCCGGGCTGCTGGAAAACTGCTTCTGTGGTACCAGTATTCTGGCGAAAGAACTGACCCATTAAATTATCGCCCTATTAGCCTCCTCCCACTTTTTGCCAAAATATTTGAGACCTTAATTAACCATGCTCTAGTCCAGCACCTTACAGATGCTAAACTTCTGACCGACCAACAATATGGATTTAGACAAGCCCGTTCCACGGCAGACATCCTCACTGTAATCTCTGAACGCATATACCATTCACTGGACAAAGTGGGAGAGGGCAGAGCGGTAGCTCTAGATATATCCAAGGCTTTTGACAGGGTATGGCATGAGGGTCTCCTCAGGAAGATTAGATCATACGGTATCACTGGTAGAATACTTAACATAATTAAATCCTTCTTAGATAAGAGAAAATTCCAGGTTGTCCTCGACGGTCGTACATCTAAACAATATGATATAAATGCGGGAGTGCCCCAGGGATCTATCCTTGGACCTCTGCTGTTCCTGATATTCATAAATGACCTCCCTGACAAAATTGACTGAGGTGGGTATATATGCTGATGACACCACACTCTATAGCAAGCACGACAGAAAAACAAATGAACATATATCTAAAGTAATGGCAGAAACACTAGAGGATGACCTCCAATCAGTAGTGGCATGGGGACAAAAATGGATGGTCACGTTCAATGCCACCAAGACAAAACTGGTTTCAT
This sequence comes from Euprymna scolopes, assembly GCF_053919585.1. Taxonomy (NCBI): domain Eukaryota; kingdom Metazoa; phylum Mollusca; class Cephalopoda; order Sepiida; family Sepiolidae; genus Euprymna; species Euprymna scolopes. Next base: position 91,722,150 of record NC_136509.1, read on the forward strand.
TCAATAATTACAAGAAACCTTCTCTACCACCTATAGCAATGGCCAACGACTCTTTATCTGAGAGTACGTCTCAAGCTCCTTGGTCTAACGTTCACAGGAAACATGAGCTGGAACAATTACATCGAGAGCATTGCCAGGGCCGCTGCGAGGAAGGTGGGCTCTCTCTACCGTGCTAGAAAACTTCTAACACCCGAAAGTATCCTGCACCTCTACAAGGCCACTATTCGCCCATGTATGGAGTATTGCTGTCATATTTGGGCTGGTGCATCGGCTACTAGTCTCTCGCTCCTTGCAGGGTTCAAAAGAGAATCGCAAATCTGATAGGCCCTGAACTGGCATCTAAGCTTCAGCCTCTGTCCCATCGTCGAAACGTTGCATCCCTCTGCCTGTTCTACGTATTATAATGGTGAATGCTCTGATGAACTGCAATCACTTGTGCCCCCACGACGTGAACACCCTCGACAGACCCGACAAGCTGCAAAATCCCACGCCCACACTGTAGAGATCCCTAGATGTAAAAGATCTTTCTACTCCAGTAGTTTCTTCCCCAGAACTGCTAGACTTTGGAATTCCATTCCAGGTCACTGCTTCCCCAACTGTACTGACTTGCATAAGTTCAAGTGCAACGTGAACCAACATCTCGCTGCCCAAATCCCTACATAGTACCCCAGTAGATGTTTCCCCTGATAGTAGCCCCCTACACCAAAGTGGCAATGTGCCTTGTTTGGGGTGAAAATGTAATAAAAAAAAAAAAAAAAAAAAAACTGGAAGGGAGATTCAAAACCTCGAAGATGTGATCAAAGTTTTGCAGATTCTCTCTCTTCTAATCTGCAGAACATGGGATATTTAATGCAGCAGATCTATCTTCTGTTGTATTTACATGTAATCCCTCATGAGGTATTGAGTACACCCAGCGACGTTGTGATTGTTTGGAACATGATGTGCAGGCTTATTTGGTGCCTTTTATGAACAGTTTCTGAAGAGATGCCGCCAGGACCAAACGATATAAATCTCTTCTCATTTCTTGCAATAGTGTTGGGAGACAAGATAGAACTTAATTCTTTTTCCATAGTCAACACCAGCCAAACTAACCCGTCTTCCCATTTTATATTGTTCTCTTACTAACTCCTTCTGGTTTCCATTCTGTGTTGATGAAACTGTTGAATAAAGGTGCTTGTCTAACTTTTTTTTTTTTTTTTTTACATAGAGGTCACCACTTATCAAGGCCCGGAGGCCACTTAAGGATAAAGGTTATTGAGTGTACTGTACAGTAGTTAATGGGATAATATAGCAATCGTTAGTAGTGGAAATTTGATTACTTAAGGGGACTGTTCATGAATTTGTTTACGTTGGACTTGAAGACAACCAGATTGTAATCAGATGGAAAACAAGCAAAAGGAAGAGAGTTCCATAGGTGTGCAGTTCTAAGAAAGAAGCTTTGTTCATGGAATCTACGTTTTGGTTTAGGCACAGATAGAGAGTGGGGGAAATTGCCTATGGCTACCCCACAGCTTTTCCAAGGAATGGTGCACCTTCTCTAAGTGATATTACCTAAAGTAATAGAACGAAGCTGGATACTCCACCAGACTAGATAAATTCTTGTCCTGGAATCCAGTAAGACCATGAGACCAATATGAAAGTTATACTACAACATATAAAAATGATTAATAGGGGAGAGGAAAATTATGTTCTCAATTTCTTTACTAACTCAGTGCTTGAAAGATAAAGAACTTAAATGGAACATTCGAATATCTATGTATCTCATATAGACTTCAAGTGTTATCCCCGGATTGTGGGCCCCTTGATTTCTGAGAACTTCGACTGAAGTAAAATAAAACAAAGAGAACTTCATCAGTCTACCCCATATAAAAAAATTCCAAAGATCGGTCAGCTCCCTCCCAGTACAGACCAATCAATCTCCTGTGCGTCATGGGTAAGCTGCTGAAATCTGTGATAAATAGAGAAGTGGTCAGACACCTCAGCAAAAATAACCTGCTCAGTGACATGCAATATGGTTTCCATTCTGCGAGATCTACCGCTAATGTACCATCTGAAATATCACATGGGATTAGCGAATCTCTCAACAGCGGCTTTGTTTCTAGAGCAATAGCTCTTGACATATCAAAGGTTTTTGAGAGTATAGCATAAAGGTCTACTTCATAAGATTGTCAGCTATGGAATAACTGGAAATATCCTTTCAATTATTGGATCCTTTCTCTCTGATAGGCTTATAAGAATAGTCATTGATGGTCAGAAATCAGAAACTCATTGTATTAATGCTGGCATCCTTCAAGGTTCCATTCTGGGCCCAACCCTCTTCTTAATCTTCATCAATGACCTCCCAAATAACATTCTAAGATCATTTGTAGACATTTAAACAAAAAAAAAACAACTTGTTTTATATTCATGTGTTCTGAGCTAGAACAAAAGAAGCAGGAAATAGATCAGACAATTCTGAAGAACACATGTCATAATAGCATTTATAAAAAAAAGACTGAGACTAACATTATGTTGGAGTGAAGAAGAGCCATTTCCACCCAAACTGTTTAGTGCCAATATGAATAGTGCCAGGAAATATGCCAACCTGATAAGACGTCAGATCCCTCACTCGTTGAAGAAACTGCAGGTCGAGACTACAGACCTGACCAATGTAAACGGACATCAGATCCCTCCTTTGCCTCTCGCCATGGCCTTGATCAGAGGCGAAACCAAAGACCAAAAAATCCAAAAATAATAGACCTGGACGTAATTATATTTCTCTAGTACATGCTAACCGAACCTTTTATTCAGGTGTTCCTCTGTTGATAAAGCTGGAAAATAAAGTGAGATAAATTGCATAGAAGACATTTGCCTTTTGACTAGAAACCTTAAGACCCTCTTTTCTTTTTTATCTTAAATAAAGTCCATTATAAACAAAAGGGAATATCACCACAGCTAGTAATACTATTTAATCAGATGAATACAAACATTACTACAAAATGGCTATCACCAACAAGCATCTTATCACTCATAACCTAATAATAATAATAAAAGGTCATTATAAACAAAAGGGAATATCACTACAGGCACTAATACTATTTAATCTTTAGTTAAAGAGGAAAAGAGTGAGATATATAACAAGTGGAAAAAAATCATTTTGAATTTTATAATTTTTTTTTTTTTTTTTTTTTTAATATTTAACTGTTTTTTTTTTCTCCCCCAAACTCACTTTTCCCCACGACTCACAATACAAGCTCAGCAGGTGACATTTTTTTTTTGGCAATTTAAACAAATGTTTAAACCTGTTGTGCCTACTATCACCCGTGACCTTGTAAAAGGTCAAAACGCAATAACAAAATTAGAGATTGAAGAAAGGTGTTCCACTCACCAATGATACCAGTCGTCACATCCGTCGCAGCCAATCATTGGGCTGCCATCATCAGGCAGTTTACAGCCAGGGCAAATCCAAATTTTTTGACCGTTCTCATCCTTCAAGATAAACAACAACAAAGATTAGTTTTGATTAATGCCAAACATTTACTTTTTTATCTATTAGGACCCTATGCCAGTAAGTAGAGATTATGTTAACTAGGACGAATTTTGGCAAGGGTCACAATTAGTACATGTCAGGATAGTCTGGTGGCAAATGAAAATAGACCTAGCTGCAGGTGGCATGATTGAAGTGGGTCAAAGGTTAGTTCCCTAGACTAAACGCACTAGAAATGCAGGTGTTAAAATAGAAGAGGTGATGATGTCACGCGTGAGAAAAGAGACAAGAGGATTTTTAAAAGTCAGTCCAAGTCGGGAAGCAGAACAGTTGCCTTGAAACTCCTCTGATCATACATTGCTATCATTAAGACTAAGTTAGCAAAAAAAAGAAAAAAGTTTAAAAAATTAATAAATGATTTATGTGGTCTCTCTCCCAAAGAGTAAACTTTTTGAATAAAACCTCAACAAGTTTCCATTGTGCTTTCATACATGTATAGTTTCTTTATAAATTGAACAGAAAATCAATCACAAAGGGATCACGGCCCACACATAGAAAAGCAACGATTGGAGTATGAAGACCAGCAACCATGCAAGTATGCATAAAAGAGATTTTATTTGCTTTATCGCTTACCAGCAAAAAACGCTTATGCGTAAAAGTGCGCTGTTAATGCAAACAACAATGTGCAAACTGGTTGTGTTAACAGACGTTTTTGGCCACGAGTTGCAAAGTCATAGATATAATTTAACAAAAGCGCTCTACCCAAGAAGTGGGGCTCATATATAGTCAACAGTTTTGCTGTATCACAGCTCTAGACCATCCGTGACCAAACTGTTGACTATATATAAGCCCCACTTCTTGGGCAGAGTACTTTTGTTAAATTATACAGACAGCCACTTACTTAGCACAAAGCAAAGCTCTTTGTAAATAAACTTAAAACGTGACAGCCAATGTTTATAAAAAAAAAAAAAATTGGAGATATGATTTATAAGTGCCAATCCCATGGCTTATTAGTAGAACTATCGACCATCAACTAGATAGTTGTGTTATGTTATTGGCTTCCGGAAAATACCAGTTAACCTGCTGCATGGCTCATTGTCAGTGTTTAGGTTAGAAATATTTTGATAAAGAAAAAAATGTTTGAATAACAGAAAGAATATTATCAAGGTGGAATAAATATTTCAAGATAAAATATTAACAGGGGAGGGAGGGGGGGGGCTTTGCCAAGTCGAAAATATGCTTGAATATGATATTTTAATTTGTCCACATTTCGTATATATTATTATAAAGTCATGGTTTCAAAAGTAAAAATAAAAAGTATTTGGGTGCCATCAGCTAGAATTGAAACCGAAAACAAAACTGTAGCATTCAAAGCTGGTGATGTTACCACTGTACCAACGTGACTCGCATATGAACTGATTAAAAATAAATAAAGATGAATGTACAAAAAGTATAACATTTTTTTCATTTTTGACCGATTTTTTACCTCTTAAAAACAATTTTAACTGGCTAACGATCCATAAAAAATCCAATTATTTGAGGCCCCTAGTGCTGCTCTGCGACTTTTAGTTTCGGAGGAGATAGAGTTTGAAAATATGAAGACGGACAGACATAGTGTCTTTTATACATTAGATTTACATTAAAATAGTTCCCAGAAATTTAAACGCAGGCAAATATTATGAACGTAATCAACTGAGGAATTTTAAAGGTTGGAATTTGGTTAATTAAGTAAACAAGAATTTAGCTTTCGTGAATGACACGTGATTTGGTTTGCTTTGCTGACGGAAATGTCAGTAGTCAGTTTCGAGCTAACGAGTTTAAACAAGACGGGACAGGCAAGTTCTCAGTTAGGAGAGAGTTGTTCAGTCATGGAAACATTCAGCTGGAAAGACAGTAATATGTAACGCCGCCAGAAAAGGGAATGGCATGCAACCACAGAACAAAAAGTTGCAAGTGGAATAAATGTAAATGTGAAAGAACAATTTAGTTGTCTGAGTCGTCGGGGTAGAAAATGCCTTGCATTTTTAAAAGTGCATCTGGAATACAGCGATGGTTGCAACAAAAAAGGTATGTCCTTCCTTTGTCTGGGCAAGCAATCAAAGGTGTTATTTGCCCCGTTTGTTGAAGGTATTTATATCTGTTTATTATAGGTATTAAAAATGTACACACACACACAACGAACATTACATAGACAACTATATAACATGTACATGGTTTGGTTCCCTTGTTTATATATGTTTTATATATACACTCGCTATCCATCAGATATATAACATGTACATTTGATTCTTGGTTTGGGATGAGTGTTTAGTATAACTGCACTGAAGAACTGTGATAAAGCAAAACAGTCGGTTTGTGGATGACATATATCTATAAAAGTGAACGTGTCTGTGTGTCTGTCTGTGTACATTTCCCTACGCAATAACTGTCAATTTTTAGTCTACAGACTCGAAATTTGATATACAGGGTAGTGAAATTTGGGAAAATCTTTGTGATCGATTTTCAGCCAGAAATTTGGCTGTTAAGGGGTCAAAGTTCAATGATTTGACCTTTGAGAACTCTAACAAACTCCTCCGACAATTTGGGGTAAAAACACTTGAAATTTTAGATATAGGTTCCTTGAACATGGATCTAATTTAATAACTTGATTTGAGCCCAAAACAATAAATGTTAAGGGGTCATAATAGGGGTCAAATTTTAAAAAAATTTACCGTTTTTTTTTTTTTGCTCAGCATACATCTCTAAACACCCGGGCAACGCCGGGCACCCATGTTAGTATATATATATATTTATTAATAATTTTAAATATAAATCTTTATAACAAAGTTTTCTAATAGCTTGATAGCATAGGATTAGAGTCTTAATAAAAATATTGTTGATAGAAACCACATCAAATGTATAACCCCCCCCCCCAAGTTTATATTTGCATACAATTGTTTCTGCCTACCACCAAGATATACAAACATTCTACATTTATTTTTCATATTTAGCTTCAAAAAAAATGTAAAAAAAATTTTTCTGCCTAGGGTTGTTACGCATTTTTTTTTTGTATGAGCACTGGTCACATTTAAAAGATGAATAAATTTTATCAAAATAACCAAAATGTTAATGTTTTGAAAAAGGACATTTTATTAAGAAACTATTATTTCTTATTAACCCTTTGATTTTAATATAACAAATAATTCTGTTTCACAATATTGTTTTTTTTTTTTCTGTGCAAATATTTAAAATCTTGTGACTAAGTAAGACTGTTTTGATCGGCCATGATTTATAAATAGGAGGGATACAACTCAATTCTAACTATTGAAATAAAAAAAAAATCAGCCTCATAATGGATACAACTTAGTATTAAAATTGATAAAAATTGTAAATTTTGATTTTTTTAGTTTAAAAAAAAAAAAAAAAAAAACGTGACAAGTACATACATCTTTTTTCTTAATGTGCAATTCTAAACAAGCACCAAAATGCCAATATTTATATGAATAAATGAGAAAGAATTTGTTTCATGTTTACAACAAAGTTATGAATGAAATATTTTTTTTAAATGTATCGGTCAAACAAAAGAAATATAAATTAAATGTATCGGTCAAACAAAAGAAATATAAAGTTGTTTAATCTTTAATATTTCGTAACCAAATGTTGGTAGCTCAGAAAGTAACAACACTGGAGAGTTTTACCGGTTTTTATTCTATGGAGTAATTATGGAAGTGGAAAAAAGCCTATTCATAAGTTGTTTTTTTTTTTTTAATTTAAATTATATATACTCCTATAATTTTTTTTTGTGTGTGTGTATTGATATTCATATTAAAAACCCTTCTTTCTATTTATTTAAAAAGAAAATACAATTTTGTTATATATGGGTCATGGAATTGCATTCATCTGCAAAAGATCTAACTAGTTTGCATATTCTTTAAACATTCATTTTAATTAATTCCTTATTAGTTTTTTTCTGTTTTCTTATGGGATGATCATCTTTAGTTAACTATTACGTGTAATTATATTCATGCAGATATTCTACATGATTTATACTTGCGTAAAAAGGTTATAGTAAACACAAAATTGTTTTCATATATATTTATGTATGTGCATATTTGTTTAAAAAAATTTTACCTACCAAGCTCCTGTCAGTTTTTGGTCTACAGACATGAAACTTAATATATAGAGTATTTGAACCCATGTGAAAATCGGTGCAAAAGTGAGAAAATTAAAAAGATGAAATTTGCCAGGTGAAGATTGAACGACAGCATTACGAATATGCATGCATAACGTAATAGCTATTGGTTCATGTTTTAATTTTTAGCCGTTCAGCAAACATGTCTTCATAGCTCAGGCATTAACATCAAAGGGAAAAGTAAATTGTAAGTTAAGCGTTTCGGTTTCGATTCTCGGTGGTGGCACACAAGCCATTTTTTTTTTTTTATAACCTTTTAAATCATGACTATATACTGGGTGCAATATAATAAATACGAAATCTGCATTAATCAAAATATTATATTAAAGCGTATTTTACGACCAGGCAATGCTGGACGGCCTGCTAGTACAGGGTCAGTTACGAGAAACTGATGTTTTTGTAAGGAAAACAAAACTCTGCGAATATTTCTTGAGCAGGTTTAAAGAGTACCTTCCTCACTCCCTATTCCTTACTCAAGGAGAGCAAAGAGCATTCTAAAAAACATCTGTTTCCCGTGACTCACATAATAATCCTAAATTAATGTGGTTAATATCCAAGGGAAACAGCCTCTTAAACAATTTTTAATTCAGATTATAGATGGGAAATAACTCTAACGATAGTCATTCAAGACAGCAATTATATTTATTGGAAAATAGATTTTCTTTTCTTTTCTTCAGTCACATTCAAAAGATAAATAAATTTGCATCGAAACTACAAAAATCATAATATTTATCGCTATAAATAAACGAGAAAGAAATTATCAAACGATGATTTAACGTTTAGGTGCTAGTGCACTTACTGATCCGCTCTATTTTTTAAATTGTATTTCCAAGTTTAATCTAAGTTTTATATGTTTTTATTCAATTGTAAGGTTAAAGTACAGAATAGGTACAAAACACACTCCCCTCCCCATGTTAAGAATGGCTTTTTAAATAATAGCGTTATTATTCCAGCACGGATCAATAAGTGCATGAGTACCAATGTTTATCTATGTGACTAAACGAAAAAGATTTTGTTTTGTGTTTAAAATAAAAGCTGGCAAAATTTGCTACTAAGGGGTCAAAATTGAAAACAAAACAGTTGACCTTGTCAGGGTAAGTCAAATAAAACATTACTCCTGCTGTTACTTTTGCACATGCGCAAATTTAAGCATTCATAGCTCAAAGTTGTTTAATCTTTAACATTTCGTAACTATCTGTTAGTAGCTCAGACAGTTACGACACTGAAGAGATAAATAACAATAAGGCTAGAGTGCTAAATGGTGTGGTTTCGACTCTAGCAGATGATATTCAAATCATACCTTTTTTTTTAACTTTTGAAATCATTACTATATATTGGATAATAATCATTATAGAATTTTCATCTGCATGAAAATACTATAATGTGCACTAGCAGGACCTGTGGAAATTCCACGATAGACTTTTATGCATGGAGTATTGTTGCCACATCTGGGCTGGTGCATCTACCACTAGTCTCTCCCTCTTAAATAAAGTCCAAAAAAGAGTTGTCAATCTAATCGGTTCCACTTTATCAACTAAGCTCCAGCCCCTGTCCCATCGCCGCAATGTTGCATCACTGTGCCTGTTTTACAAATATTTTAATGGAATGTGTTCTGATGAACTCGTTTCACTTGTACCCCCTTCGACGTACATATCCCCGACAAACCCGCTTAACAATAAGATCTCACCCCTTCACTGTTGTTGTACCCAAATGCCAGAAAGCTTTCTATTCTAATAGTTTCTTCCCCCAACCAACTAGACCTTGGAATTCTCTTCCTGCTGCCTGCTTCCCTGGCTGCACTGATATGCAGAAGTTTAAAATGTAACATAAACAAATATCTTGTTAATTTTTTTCTTAGACATAGCCCCAAATAGTAGCCCCTTATGTCCAAATGGTGATATGTTCACCCCTAGCACAAGTAAAAAAAAAAAAAAATTAAGAAAATAATATATATATATATATATATATATATATATATATATATGATGTAGACGGTCTGGATGTTCAGTGTAAACGGAGACACCCTGATATTATTGTAGCTCTTTTGTTAAAACTGTGTTGCCCGGTCGTAAAATATGGTTAAATATGATATAGATTATAATAAAGTTAAAAAAAAAAAAAAAAAAAAAAGAGACTTGGGTGCCATCAGTCAAATACGAAACCAAAAGCAAAAGAGAAAAAAAAAAGGAAAAGAAAAAAAGAAAATGTTGCATGGTGGACACAAATTTGCAACAGTTAGGTTCGTAAACAAACACATTGTCAATCAGACCACGGCGACACAGATGCTATGATGTTTCAAATTCAAAATGAAAGAACGAAATGACCATTTGTGCATGTGAGATTAACAAACAGCCTCAAAACCAATCATTTTTACCTGACCCACCCCCATCCCATTTACATGAAACGATATTTCCATATGAAATAATTGACGATTTTTTTCTAATTTTTCGATATTATGTGTCTGAGAAATCGCTCTTTCTAATGGTACCATGTTTATGCCGGTTTGATGCAAATGACAATATTTAGTGGACATACAAACACACAAACCGACGGCTGAGATTCATATAATAGATTAAAATTCTACTTAAATAATTTTTCCTAATTTTTGTGTGTAGATACTTATTTTCGTCCGATACGCAAACATATCAAAGAGTTTTACTGTTAATTTATTTGGAACTGTAATTTTCACATGTACCCAGTACTACACAAGCACCGTAAATTGATTCGTAAAATACTTACCATAAATGTGCCAACAGTTTCAGCAAATACAGATCGTTGGACTGGCCGTTTCCCCAGTGACATTGGATTTTCACCGGATCCAGTCATACCATCGATGGGTATATTGAACGAGGGAGAGTCCATTGGCATATTTGCAGAAGCAATATCCCTGGGGAGAGCAATCAAGGAGTTGTCTGGCGGAAGACCGCCAATCATATGGAGGGATGATGAAAGAGGACTAGAAATTGAAGATGGCTTATTTGGAAGCGACATGAGCTTTTCGGGGAGAGTGGGTGGCGACGTCAGGGGCATGGGTGTTAACAGGTTAGCAGGAGACGTTACATATAAATCGGATTCTTTTGCAGGAGACATTAAGAGTTTGGCAGATGCCATTTTTTGAGCCTTCGTCATCGTTCCTGACCTTGCACCTCTGCCCCTTGGCGCAGAAACAGTTTTGGCTACAGCGGCAACTTTAACTACAGTCGGAACAGATTTAGGCGTGACAGGTGATGGTCGTGGGATTTTTGGTACCGGCGTTGGTATATTTGCAAGATTAGGAGTGAAATGATGGTGACCAATTGGCTGTGCAACAGGTAACATTCCACCAATTGAAGCCGGTATGCAAGGAGGTGATGATGGATATGGAATAGTTGGGGGAGGTGACAATGGAGGGTTCTTGGGTGGACGACCGAGTTTATTTGGAGGCCGATTCATTTTTATTATCGGCTTATCTTTGATGAGTAGGGGTTTCTCAACTTTAGCTAACGCCGTTGCGGCCATTTCCAACGCTACCTTTTCAGCTTTGCACTTTTCTGCCTTGGCCCTTGCCGTGGCTTTTTCGCTTTTGCCTTTCGGGAAAACCTTTTCAAGTTTCTTCCCTATCAGTTTAGCAGCAGGTTTTGCGACTTTCGGTGTCTTCATTTTACTTTGCATCATTTTGCTAGCCTTCAATCCTAAATTCTCTTCTGCTTGCCTCAAAGGAAATTCAGGTGAAACCTGCAAAATCTGACCTTTCAGAAGCATCTGCTTTTCTTTGGGAGTCAGCTTCTCGCGTGTTACCGTTATTTTCTGCGACTTTGTAAAAGGTTTCGTCGGAGAAAACTTTTCTGTTTTAACACCAATAAACGATTCTGGTGTTAACTTATCCACAATGTTATCATTTCGGATTTCCGAATGTTTAATTGGAGAAACATTAGACACAAACTGAGGTATTTGGGGTGGAGCGTTTAATGCCTCTATTCTGCAGATCGAGGGTACGTTAATTGGTTCTGGCGGGACAAACTTTGCTGATTTTGGGACTTTTATTGGCTTCTCTTTCTTCACTACCGGTTTCTTCACAATCGGAGTCTTTTTTGGTGTTGCTTTCGCCTTTGGTGATGGCGTCGGCTTTGTTACTTTTGCAGTTGGCTTTTCAACTTTCATGGGGACCGTTGGCGGAGACTTCACTGGAACTGGAGTTCTAATGACACTAAAATTGAAAATATGTAAAAAAAATGATTTTAATCATTTAATAAATCATTACCTAACATTTTTTCTGGTTTTCTAATATTTTTAAATTAACATTACAAAATGTTTTCAAAGATGTGACTAAACTCATATTTACAATTACATTGACTTCAGACTTGCAACAACTGACAACTACACCTCTCTCGAAGAGGGGCTGACCACTCAGGGTTAATACCACCAAAAAATGAAGAGGAAAGAAAAAAACTTTAAGACAAAAAAACAAAAAAAAAAAAAAACAGTTTTCTTAGTAAAAGGTGTATTACACCAAAAGTCTCAAAAGAATTTTTAAAAATGATCTTGATTATTTAATAAAATATTTCATAACACTGTTTTCTAATATTTTTAAATTACGTATTATTTTATTTGATTTTTTTTTTATTTGATATTATATTTTTTCATATACTTTTATTTCACATTTTTAAAAATTTTATATATTTTTTTTATTTCGTATTTTATTTTTTTGGGATCATACATAATATAATTATGTTATCAAAGAGTAAATCTTTAACAAAGCAAAACTTACCAAGATAAAAAAAGCTCAACACTATTAAGAGGAACAAACAAAATTAAAATGAAAGATGAGGAATTAAAGTTATATTTAACTTTATTATATCATCAGAACAATAAGGAAAAATTATGAGGAAAACTAAGAAAAAAAAACTCTTTAGGTCATGGCATTTTGAAGCTAAATGCTTCTCATCAGAAGAGTAGAAGGACCAGAATTATACAAACTGCAAATAATCCCTGAAACAATGTTTCATGGTAAACAACTGATGATTTCTGAAATAACATTAGGATTAATGTGAATTCATGAAAGCAAACTGATTCAGCAATTGTAGGGGATTTAAGAACTTATTTGGCAAAATAATTTTCCAACAAGGGACTAAAAAAAGTACAAACATTTTTCATATAGTTTTAAAGATTAAAAAATTTCCAAGACACACAAACACACACACACATATATATATATATGTGATTGAGGTTAGAATGTGGATATTATAATATGGAGGTTAGAATTTCCCACCTCCGTCTGCTATGTAGCCACAAAGAAAATGACCAACATCCATGTGTTTACAAGCTAAGTCAGCCATCAGTGAGTATTTAATGCAGTGTCAGGTCTGCACTATAGTGTACACAGACGAAGCTTTCTCTATCTCGCACAGAGCATGCTCGAAAACACATTTAAAAATTTTCAAGGCAGTTGCCATTAATTTACGTCAACTGTCTCTGTAAGCAAAAGAAATACACCCAAAATTTAAAACTTATGTCTGTTTCTTTTTCTCCTCTCCCCCATACTATAGTGTTTTTTTTTTTGTTTTTTTTAATTATTATTCACCCTCATTAATAATTTATGGCTTTTGACTATGGTTTGAACTGATTTTGCCTCTCAACTGAAAAAACATCTAAGTAGAGTTTTTTTTTTATTGTTATCTCTCTTGTTTTCACCCCCCCCTTTTTTAAGGGTTTTAAACGTGTAATTAGAGTAAAAAAGAAATATTTTCGAAGTGTTTTTTAGTTTTCCTTTGTAGTGACACCTTTTTCTTTAGTAATATAAGTAAATTAGTAATATAAGTTAAAATTAATATATATCTATATAAGTAAAAGAAGAAAAATATTTCAATGATTAATAATAATATTAATAGCAGTGTGCCCAGTATTATTTAAATATTTAATATATATGATTGTATTGCTGTGGTTTCCTAGATTTTAATCCAAAGGGTTGATGATGCTGGATTTCAAAAGAAATCACATCTCAAACATGTATGCACATATGTAGCCAATGTTTGTATGAATAACAAAAAATCACACACGTGTATATATGTGTGCAAAAAAATATTTTCAAAATATTAAGCAGAAAAAATTTATCTTTAAAAACACTAAGCTTAACTTAATTTCTGAAATTAGTAGGAGTATAATTATTGGATTAAAAATGTGTTGATCAATTATAACTTGCCAACAATTTTTTACTTTTTGAATGTTGTATACATTTCTATAACTGATTTAGGGTATTTTTGCACTGATGAATCAGGAAATAGCATCCTCTCCTCTCTATCAGATCAGGTTTTGTGCTAAGTTGATTTAAAAAAAAAAAAAAAAAAATCATATCTTGCGACAAAAACTATTACATTTTTGTGGCATTATCAGCAGATTTTTGTCAACAGATATCATCCTAAATATGTTGTTAAGAGAAAAATATGTTTTGCCAACAACATATACAGATTACCTGATAAAAACATTGATTACTGTAAACTGAATGGTGGGCATTGATAAAGGTAATTGCATGTTGTTAAAACATTGTTAAAACAGGGATTGAACTTCTGTTTCTTTGAACTCCTAGAATGCTTATTAGCAGGGAGGTCTATCTCCAGATTTCAACAGTAGTTAGCCATCATGATTGTGTCCCAGTGACCCTGATACCTGGGGTCCTGAATATGACCTTAAACTATATCCGATGGTGAGGCCCCAGCTTGCGGGCTTTGGAGAGTGTGGAACCACCCTTTAATTGCCATTGCTCCCAGGTCCACTCTGACCCGGACTGGTAGTACTTAACTATGGGTTAAATAGAAACCGACTTGAAAAAACCCCAAAAAAAAACAAATATACTCTATTAAAAAATTGTTCTTCAAAATCACTGGATTTGGCATTAAATAACCTGAAAAGGGTTGATATGCCGTAAAACAAAAACAACCAACCAACCAGATACCTAGTTTCTTTCAGGTCCTGATGGAATCTCTTCCCTTGGTCGTCACTCATTTAACTCCAATTTTCAGGGAACTGGTCCATACGTGAAAATAGGTAGTACATCTTGACACCAGGTTTCTGAAAGTAGTCAGTATGTTGTTGACAAGTTCCGCATAGTTTCTGGCCTTGTTATTGCCAAGAAAGTTCTTTACTATCAGAACGAATGCCTTCCACGTTTCCAGTTCCACTTTGTTCATTGAGTTTTCGAACTCTGGATCTCTGATGAGCTGCCAGATCTGGGGACCGTCAAGGATGTTTTTCAATTTCTTGTTCTCCGTCAGTGGAGGAGAAATCCTTCACGACTTAGACAATTTTTACTTTTGTTCCTTTTCTCCAAATTAAAAAACGACCCTGGGGTCTGTCTCGTGGGGAGGCATTGTAAATAGGAAGAACATATATTGGTTATCTGGTGGAAATATCGAATACTATAAACTGAATGGTGCACATCGATAAAGGTAAGTACACGTCAATTGCATGTTGCTTGACCATTGTTCAAACTTCAGCATTGAACTTCCGTTTCTTTGAATTCCTAAATGCTGTGGCAGGGAGGTCTTTCTTCAGATTCAAATAGTAGACAGCCATCATGACTACATCCCAGCAAGCCTGATACCTGGTCTCCATCCCTTTCAGGTCCTGATGGAAACTCTGAGTTATACGAAATGTTCATTTTGTTATTTGTTACCTGTTTTTATTTCAATAAATCCTTCGGCACTTATACAGTTTAATCAAGATATTAAAAAATGAAAATACTGTAAAAAAAAGTTATATTGTATGTACCTGTTATGGAATGAAGTTCTCTGAAAAAAAAAAAATTTTTTTCACAGTATAAAAAAAAAAAAAAAAAAAAACACTACTTGATTAAATTAAGTGAAATTTTTTTTTTTTTTTCGGAGAACTTCATGCCATAACAAGTACATACAATATAACTTTTTTTTCAATATTTTTATTTTTAATGTCTTGATTAAACTGTACAAGTATCGATACTTCTTAACATTACAAACTCTGAGTCATTTCCCTCGTGTTTATATCACTTGTCACATCTGCCAAAGCAAATATGGCAGAAACCATTTCTTTTCCTTTGAATAATGGAAAAATATGTTTTTTGTAATATTGTAGAAATATTTAACTGATTGTGACATGACAATTAGATAGAAAACACTGCTTATTGTTGAAACTGACAAAAAAATTAGTAATTATCATCGTTTTTTAATGAAAACTCAATTTTTCGGTTGTCAAATTTCACTACAATAACAAAGAAGTACCCAAATTTGTTGTTGGCCAGTGATTATTCGGTTGGTTTGGTTGTTTTAGGGCATATCAACGATTTTCAGGTTATTTAATGCCGAAAATATTAATTTTGAAGAAAATTTTTTTTTAAAAGAATATTTTTTTTTTTTCAATTTGGTTTCTATTTAACCCATAGTTAGGACCCTAACAGGTACTACCAATCCGGGTCAGAGTGGACCTGGGAGCAATAGCAATTAAAGGGTTGCTCCACACCCCCAAAGCCTGCAAACTGGGGCCTCACCATCAGATATAGTTTAAGGTCATATCCAGGACCGCCAGTGATTATTCAGATGAAATCTCATGATCTGGCAGAACAATTAATCCAGTAACATGGATCCTGGTACCAAGGGTGGCGAAAAATTGGTGTTGCACTTGTATAATAATGGGGTTGGGGTAGAAAAAAAAAAAAAATCTTAAAAGTACTTACAGTCGAGGAATCTCTGGCCGATGTGAAATTGGTGAAGTGGGGATGTCTTGTTTGATGCTGGTTGGCGTATTCAATTGCGTACGATCCACTGCTGGCATTGGTGCCGGCGTCTTTTTACTTAACTCTGTATCTGGAGGCACAGCCACAGGAAGGCTTCCCCCGAATTTGATATTAAGTTTTAGTCTTGGGACGGACAAAGGAGTGGATATCTGGTCAGCCTGCGGAACAACGACACACTGAAACAAGATTATAGAGAGAAAAAAAAAATGCTTTTTAGAATAATTACTTTTTTTTTTTAAAGTGAGTCACCACTTATCAAGGCCCAAAGGCCACTCGAGGATAAGGATTAATGAATGTAAGGTGATAGTGTAGTAACTGCTAATGGTGTAGATTGAGTAGAATTTGGATTATTTAACAAGACAGCTTAAGAACTTGTTTACATTAGACTTGAAGGCTACCTTATTATAATTGTCCAAAAAGATGAGCAGTTCTAGGAAAAGTTCTTTCAAGGAGTTTTAGCTGGTAAAAATAGCTGCTAAGGTGTCAAAATTAAAAAAAATGGAATTTAGCAAGCGTAAGTCGACTTAAAGTGCTTTTGTATGCATGCACAAATATACATTTATACATTATAGTTGGTCCATTTTTAAAGATTTCTTATCCATCTGATGATAGCTTAAACAGTAACAACAAAGGCTGGAGCGCTATATGTTTTGGTTTCAAGTCTAGCTGATGAAACCAAAATCATATTTTTTTTTTCCACTTTTGAAATCACTACTATATATTGGGTGCAATATATAATACGAAATCTGCATAAAATCAAAATATATTTTAGCATATTTTACGACGAAGTGATTGTACAAATTTCTTTTTCTTCCCCTTGAAAATGAGGTATACCTTGAAAATTTGGGAACCTACACATTAACATTCACGTGCAACACGTTATGTTGGTAAATAAATATTTTATAATTGAAAAATTGTTAAAATAATTCAATATTGTTATTATTCCTTTTACTTCATTGTCCCATATTCAACACTGTAGCAAACCTATGGTATTTTGGTGCTGAGGCGAAAACCTGTGCCACTTTTATTATATATAGGGATAACTAACACTAATGCTGACTCCTATTTCAGAAATAATTTTAACAGAATGTAAACCTGTCTGACTGCATAATTTCACTCTTGACTTGCAACATAAACATAAATGCCTACAGCGAGTGATTGGATATATTTTTTCTTTCCCTTAAAAATGAGGTATACTCCAAAAATTTGGGAACTTCACACCACATTAACATCCTGGTGCGACACGTTATGTTGGTAAATAAATATTTCACAATTGAAAAATTATTAAAATCACTCAATATTGTTATTATTCTTTTTACTTCCTTGTCTCGTATTCAATATTGTTCTCCTACAAGACTGCATTGCCACAGCCTTCAAACACAACAACTATGCACAACATCCTTCTTTTACTTTTTATTAGCATTTTTGGCATTCCAGCATATTCCCAGATACATTTTCATAGTTGCATTACTTCCCCAGTTTTCAGGACGGCGGTAGCTGATTTGGCGTCCCCAACAAAACAGCTTCCAACAGATATTTTAACTGAAGAAATTTATCACATTCTTTGATGAATTATTATTATTATTAGTAGTAGTAGTATTTGTATTTTTATAAGTAGTTTGGCATAAGAATGATACTTTTCTGTAAAAAAAAAAAAAATGTTTTACATGTTGAAAATGTACAAAACAATGAAAAAAAAATCTAAATTTTACGTTCATAGAACATTACTATTTGATGGGAAAAATACTGTTCAAAGCAAATTATCGACCAGTATATTTGAACCAAATTTTTGCTCATAAATTCATTAGATACCTTTTTGTACAAAAGGAAGGTTCGAAGTGTATTTTGGATGTCAAAAAAAAATGCTTTTAGTGTGTGCAATAAAAATATGAAACTTTAAAATGTGTTTAGTATAAGAAATAAACACGAAAAGGGATAACCATTAGAAAGAGAAAGATCTCGAGTGAGTAAGTGGGTGGAAGGAAACAGGATGTCAATCTTTAATGAAACAAAAATCTTCTCCCCTTTTTTTTTTTAAATTACATTTTCACCCCAAACAAGGCACATTGCCACTTTGGTGTAGGGGCCTACTATCAGGGATATAAGCTACTGGGATACTATGTAGGGAGTTGGGCAGCAAGATGCCAGTTCATGTTACACTTGAACTTCTGCATGTCAGTAAAGTTGGGGAAGCAGGGACCCAGAAGGGAATTCTAAAGTCTAGCAGTTCTGGGGAAGAAACTACTGTAGTAGAAAGCTTTCTTACATCTAGGGATTTCTAATGTGTAGGGGTGGGATTTAGCTGCCTGTCAGGTTTGTCAAGGATATTTACGTCGTGGGGGCACAAGTGCTTGCAGTTCGTCAGAGCATTCACTGTAGAACAGGCAGAGGGATGCAACATTTCATCGGTGGGACAGAGGCTGAAGCTTAGATGACAGTTCAGGACCTATCAGGTTGGCGACTCTCTTTTGGACCTTGTCTAGGAGTGAGAGACTAGTAGCAGATGCGCTTGCCCAAGTATGACAACAATACTCCATACATGGGCGAATGGTGGCCTTATAGAGGTACAGGATACTTTCGGGCATTAGTAGCTTTCTAGCATGGTAGAGAGAGCCTACCTTCCTTGCAACGGTCCTGGCAATGCTCTCAATGTAATTGTTCCAACTCATGTTTCCTGTGAACGTTAGGCCGAAGAGTTTCATGCATTGTTTAAAGTATGGCGTGAATCAAGGGAGAGAAAAATAGGGAAAGATAAAGTGAGAGAAAAGAAGGAAGATTTTGAAATAAATTGAGCCAAATGATGAAAAAGAAAAATGAGGTAAATATTAACAGCAAAAATCCATCTTTGCTTACATAAAAAACAAGCAAAAATCCATCTTTGCTTACATAAAAAACAAGCAAAAATCCATCTTTGCTTACATAAAAAACAAGCAAAAATCCATCTTTGCTTACATAAAAAACAAGCAAAAATCCATCTTTGCTTACATAAAAAACAAGCAAAAATCCATCTTTGCTTACATAAAAAACAAGCAAAAATCCATCTTTGCTTACATAAAAAACAAGCAAAAATCCATCTTTGCTTACATAAAAAACAAGCAAAAATCCATCTTTGCTTACATAAAAAACAAGCAAAAATCCATCTTTGCTTACATAAAAAACAAGCAAAAATCCATCTTTGCTTACATAAAAAACAAGCAAAAATCCATCTTTGCTTACATAAAAAACAAGCAAAAATCCATCTTTGCTTGTAAGCAAAGATGGATTTTTGCTTGTTTTTTATGTAAGCAAAGATGGATTTTTGCTTGTTTTTAAAAAAAAATTTTTTTTTTAATAAATAAAATAAGCAGATTGAAGCAGAAATTCGCCTTTTCTGATTTACAAAAAAAGTTGAATTCCGGTAAGAAGACGTCAATCTCAAATGAAGAAGTACCTGATAATTTTCTTCTTTTGCGCGTTCTTTTTGTTTCTTTTCTTCTTTTTCTTTATTCTTCTTTTTCTTTTCTTTATCTTTTTTCTTATCCTTTTTGTCCTTTTTATGTTCTTTATCCTAAACAGAAAAAAAATGGAAATCAAAATAATTTCAGATTTAACAGTTAGAAAGACCAGACGAGTGTGAAAATTGTTTTTAATAAATATTGTTATTTATTAAAATAAAATTGAAATTTTTTTTCTTTCAAATTTTTGAATAAAATATTCATCTTCAGGAAATTGGACAGTTGTTTATTTATTTTTTTTTTTATATATATATGCTATGGTGGTAATAATCCCTGGCATGACTTGAGATGTTTAAAGTTAAGTCAAAATGATGCTTGTATGTCCGATTACACTTTTTGACGTCTGTCCAACACATGTGTAATAAAAAGTAATTGTTTGAAACACTCAATAATAATTTAAGATTTAACGGTTAGAAAGATCAGACAAGTTCAGCATTTGTCCCCCCCCCTCCCCATTTAGCTCCAAAAGTCCCCAGGGGACGTCAAATCCTGGTGAAAATGAACAAATGGTGCAGTTTTAGGTCTTACCATACATAAATTTGAATTCTGCACCATGCAAAAAAAAAGGAATGACTAATTCCATCATTTGCCCCCCACCTCTCCCCTGAATGTCAAAGTGTCTACATACAATAAAACAGATGCCTTTCTTTAATTGATTTGTTTTGAAAATATGTTTTTATTTTAATAATGAATGGCAAATTGTCTACATACAATAAATAAGATTTTTATTTTTAATTAAAATTCTACTTATAATTTTTAATAATTTTTGCTGACGAGACTTACTTTTGATGTACGAATATTGAAGAAATTTTACTTGGAACGGTTTTTCACCTGTGTCCCATACTGTACAAGCACCCTTAAGAATGTGATTCATAATTTCTCGAAAACCATTATTGTGTGCAAGAGAAAAAGGTTTTTCCATTAACGAGTGACATTAATTTAGAATTGAAATGACACTTACCTTTGACTTGACTTTGGATTTTGTCTTGTTTTTTCCTTCTTTTGTGAGACCAATTGTCATCTTGAGCTGAGATGGAATGTCCAAATCCTGAGATGACACAGATGCTGGAGGCCGGGAGATCGGCATTGATAGAGGAAACTGCATCGGGACATTTGAGGCAGCGGCAGCAGCAGCTGTAGATAAAAGGGTAAGCGAATCCATGGACGGGGAGACACAAGATCCGATAGAATGTGGGGATGAACTGCTGAGAGGAGATGAATCAAGCTCGTGAGGGGAATTCGTATAAGACCCACGAGGGCTGCCGTCAAAGTCGTAGATTTTCCATTCGTCAGGTGTGAAGTTATCCGGGCGAATAGCAGGTGTCTTCTCTGAACCGGATGAGTTCGGATATTGCGGCTTTGATTTGAGTTTCTCCTTAAGTTTCTGCCGCACTTCCGCATTTTCTTTGCCTTTCTGCTTGAGTGCTTTAATCTTCAATTTTTTCGTCTTCTCTTTCATTAGATTCCGTCTCTTCTTTTCTAGTTTCTTGTCAAGTTTTTTATCTTCCTTCCAGTCGGTCTTCTGCAGAGCTGGGATTCTAGATGGGCTAGGGTTGATGGCAGAAAATGGGCTTAAGGCATTCACCATATCCAATACCATATTGTTCGAAGAGGATGAGGAGGAGGCAGCGACTGCGGTCGCTGCTGCCGCCAACATAGCATCTGCCGCTATTCTCTCTCTGACTAAGGCTTCTTGAAACTCTTTCTGTTTCTCTAGCTCGTAAGTCTCACGCATTTTACGCATGACTGAGTTAATACACTCGTCAATAGTTCCCAACGTGCTCTTCTCGATTTTTTCCATAGGGGGTTCTTTCTTAGTCTTCCGCACGACTGGTTTCTTCTTTTCCTTAGAAGCAGCTAAAGATAAATGCGCCAACTCCTGACTTTTCATACCTGCTCTCCGGATTGCCGATGAGATAATACTGTCATATTTGCTGGCCATGTCAGCAGATTTTTTATCTTTGGGTTTCGGATCCGACTCTGCGATCACAAGCCGTGGCTCTGGTGATTCGTCTGAACTGGAGCTGTCATCTGGAACCAAATGTACATTCTTGGGCAACATCTCCGGATGGTTCTTTGGCATGGCTAAGTTGCTCCAGGGTTTATGAACAGTTTCTACCGGCTTTTTAAGCAGCGGGCTTGGTTTCTCGAGTTTTCTCTCGACTTTTGTTGCCTTTTCGATCTTGGGGTCAAGGAGGAGTTCTTTCAAACGACTTTCAGATCCAGATGCATCTAAAGATTTTATGTCTTTTAAAATTGGCGGCTTTGTAGCACCTTTTATGGGTTGGGGTTTCACTGCAGGGATCTTGGATGTGGTCTTTGAGATCATCTTGGATTTGGCAGATTTAACCGATACTGCAGCAGTTTTCATATTACCTTTTTTAACAACTTTGGTAACCTTCGTTTTACCTATCAAATTCTTCTTTAGTGGTTTACCACTTGAAGAGCTGGCACTAGTTTTAGAAACTATTTTACTAGAACCTTTTACCGGAATATTCTTTTTACAGGGATCATTTTCTTTGGGCTTTTTAGTCGTGATATTCTCCTTGTCTTCAATCTTCGATGTACTGATATCCTTTGCGGGCTCTGTCTTTTTGACGATTTCTTTCGGAGGAGGGGGTTCTTTCTTTTTCTCAATGGGGACAAACATTACAGGCGGAGTAGGGTCAGGTAATTTCCCTTGACTTTTGATAGGTGTCAAAAGTCCGGTGACAGACATTTTTATGCTGGTCATTTCATACTGGGAATGTCCAGCTTCTTCCGGCAGGTTATTATTACTTATCCTAAAATTAAAAAGAAAAAAAAAGAAAAGTTTTTAATAAAAATAACAATTTGAAAAAAAAATGTTTGCGCAATTATAATTTAGATAATGTTATTTGTGAGGTTAAGTTTCGATCAATTATTTAACTTTATAAAAAGTTCAACGGTTGATATAATTTTTAGTTAATTTTAACCAATAAAGTACTTTTACATTTTCTTTTCACTATATATAAGAAACAAAACATGAGAATTCAAAGTTAAATAAAACTTTATTACATTATCAAATCAAGAAAAATAGAAGAAAACCTCTTTAGACCATGCCATTTCAAAGCCTAATGTTTCTCATCGGAAAAGGAGAAAAAAAGTTAGGTTTATATACAAGCAGACATTAGCTTAGAAATTAAATAAAAATATATGTAATTATTTTCGCAATCAGACAATGAATGTTGCAGCCCACACAAACCATGAAAGCCGCAGACCATAAGTCCTAGATTCTAGTTTGGCGCTCCTTTTGCTCAACAGTAGAACATATCTGAACTCAGGATTTGAAACTGGTGTCACTCGCATGTGAGGTGAGTACCCTGCTACCTGGGCGATCATGTCACATGCAAGAAAGTTTATTGACTAACGTAGATTAAGCAAATTATGACGACAGACGACTCTTCTACTATGTCCTTACTCTTCTCAACCATGTCAGACAATCTATATTTTATACATTGTCAATTACATGAGACTGATATAAAAATAAATATTGGCTAGTCAGAATTGAAGTTTGATTTATCAACATAAAGTCTATCTAGGTATGACTGCAAAAATCCAACAAGAAAACTTTATATATATATATATACAGTAACGCCAAGTAGATTTGTTAGTTTCTAATACTGAAATTTTTTAATTTGAAAATAATTTCTGTGAAAACCCAAAAAAAAACAAAACAAAAAAAAAAACATTTCAATTAACATTGGAAATGAAAAAATAAATAAATAAATACTACTACAAAATGAAATGAGTTTTTTTTTTTAATTTTTATACAGTAGAACCCCAGGATACAGCATTAAAAATTAATAACAAAATACAGTACGGTATATAATACATATGTATCTAATCAAATAATATTATAGATAACACCGTAAGGTGGGGAAAATATAACCAGGGGTCCGGAAAAACATTGTATTCCACATTGCAACCTGGAAAAAAAGAGACATACCCTAGGGCTACCGTATTCCGGGGTCCTACTGTATTTAAAATATTTTTTTAATTCAAACAAAATCTTTTTGATATTTAAAAGACGTGGATTTACAGGTTGAGAAATGATAACAGTTTATGTGCAAGAAGTGTAAGACAATGGATACGGACGAGAAGTCAGATGTGGAGAAAATATGTTTGAATGGTGATTGGTTGGTTTTGTTTTACAGTATATCAATTCAGTAATTTGGAAAAAAAGAATTTTTTTCAAGTTCTTTTATCTTCAAATATTTATTCATGGTGTTTGGTTTGGTTGTTTTGTAGAAGAGAATTGTTTTGCTGTTGACTTTACAGAACATGATTGAGTTTTACAAAGAGAAAGAGAAAAACAATATCAATGTTAGGTGCATTTTAGGTCAGGAAGCTAATATCTTCAGACAGCTCGATCCAGTAAAAGCAGATTAAATGGTGAGGCTGTTGAGATTGTTATAAAGTTTTCTTAGTTTGGTGATGCTATTAGAATACAGCGCCGTATTGGTGGGATTGCAAAAATGGATGGAATAATTTTGACGAACTTCTATTACTAACCAATTCTTACTTTTATGTCAGGTGTTTGACGGAGCTCCAACATGTGGTCTTCTCCCTGTAAAATATTCGCAACAAATGTACCATAATGTGCGGCAACGTCACCTAGCAGTAGATGCAGTGAAATAGAGAGAGGAGCAGTAGGAGGTAGTAGGACTGGTGATGTCACGCAGGGATAGCAGAGGAATGAAGAAAGAGAGAGTGGAGTGGGAAAAATGTGACAACATGAACAGAAGGAGCAGAGAGCAGACGACAGAAAATTTCCACTAGCCGGTGACAGCTCTGTGAAAATTTGTTATGTAAAATGAAAAAAAAAACCCAGACAGGAAATAAAAGTGTCTCTCAAAAATAAAGTGAGTTCAAAGTATTTCTTTTATTTGTTTGCCACTTCGATGAGGGTCGAAAGATGAGAGGAAGAAAGAAATGAGAACGTCTTCTATAACGGTACACAAATAATTGTCTTGCTACAACAGTCTCCAACAATTTCCCATAATGTGCCTAAAACTAAATGAAAATTTAATGAGCAGAGTTTCTTTCCTAGAACTGTCCATTTATGGAGCAAAATACCATGGGGTTGCTTCCCGACTGACTATAGCATGGTCATTTTCAAATCTAACACGAATAAGTTTCTGTTGAACCATCCACTTAAATAAGTCATACCAAACTTCCACCATTACTGCTCATGTTGTCTCATCATCTACCTAACACTTATCCTTGAATCACCTCCAGGCCTTGATTATTACTTTTATGTTAGGTGTTTGACTGAGCTCCAACCTGTGGTCTTCTCCCTGTAAAATTTCAGTAAAGCAACTGGCCCTGACGGCATCCCAATTATAGTGTTAAAAAAGCTTCAACCAGAACTTGCTCCCATACTTACGAAACTGTTTAAGCACTGCCTTAAGAAGTGCTTTCCGACTCACTGGAAGACCTCGTCAGTTTGCCCTGTATTTAAGAATTCAGGTCATAAGTCATCTCCCTCTCAGTACAGACCAATAAGTCTCCTGTGTGTTATGAGTAAGTTGCTGGAATCCATATTAAATAGAGAAATAGTCAACCACCTCAGCAGAAACAACCTTCTTAGTGACACACAATATGGTTTCCGCTCTACAAGATTTACCGCAGATGTGCTGACGGTTATATCTCACAGGATTAGTGACAAAGGCTTCCTTTCTAGGGCAATTGCTCTTGACATATCAAAAGCCTTCGACAAGGTATGGCATAAGGGTCTACTTCACAAGATTTCCAGCTACGGTATAACTGGAAATGTTTTCTCAATCATTAAATCATTTCTCTCCGATAGGCTCATAAGAGTAGTGGTCGATGGATAAAAATCAGAGGCCTGCAGTATTAATGCTGGAGTCCCTCAGGGGTCAATCCTGGGCCCAACTCTCTTCCTGATCTACATCAATGACCTCCCTAAACACATACTTAAATCATTCGTTGACATCTATGCTGATGACACGACCATCTACGGCAACACATCAAAGGCTGTAAATGACAAAGTTCTCTCTGATTCTCTCTCCTCTGATCTCGAGCGCGTGGTTCAGTGGGGGAAGACGTAGCTGGTTACCTTTAATGCATCTAAAACCAAACTCCTATCCTTATATCATCAATGTTCTGATCCCCATCTGGCATCAATTGGGATGGATGGCTCTCGTCTGAGAGAGGCCCCCGTGTTTTGACAAGCTTCTGGGTTTGACCTTTACTCCTGATCTGAAATGGAACACGTACATCAAGTCTGTTGCCAAGGTCGCTGGAAAAATGGTGGGATCCTTCTACCGCTCCAGAAGATATCTCACTACTGATGCAATTCTCTATCTATATAAAAGCCAAGTACGTCCAAGGATGGAATACTGCTGCCATATCTGGGCAGGAGCTGCTAAAAACACCCTATTCTGCCTTGACAGAGTACAAAATAGACTTTGTGGCTTAGTGGGGGATGCCCTTTTCTCTACCCTGCAACCTCTCTCCCACAGAAGAGACGTTGCAAGCCTATCCTTGTTTTATCGTTATTTCCATGGCAGGTGCTCGTCTAAACTCCAATCTCTGGTCCCCCCTCGCCAATCTTTCACGAAAAACACCCGTCTAGCTGAATACACTGTGAAAAATTTTCCCCACTCTTTATCTGTGCCTAAATCAAAACGTGGATTCCATGAACAAAGCTTCTTTCTTAGAACTGCACGCCTGTAGAACTCTGTTCCGTCTGCCTGCTTCCCACCTGACTACAACTTGGATGTGTTCAAGTCCAACGTTAACAAATTCCTAATGAACCACCCTCTTAAGTAAACACTTCATCAAATCTCCACACTAACGTAATGTACATACTTGCAATAACCCTTATCCCTGAGTGGCTTCCAGGCTTTGATAAGTGGTGACCACTGTGTAAAAAAAAATTAAAAATTAAAAAAAATAAAAAGTAAGCAGTGACCCTGCAAGCAAAAAAAATAAAAAACGAGCTTTACAACTGTCAACCAAGTGAAGAGCCTATCCGGTAGTGTGATGAAGTATTAAAATGAAACCTGACCAATGACGGCTTAAGATGTGTGCTGCATAGCAGGGAATGATATAGGAATGATAGGACAGATGCATAATGTGAACCATAACTGTTATATTCCTAAATACTTAGGAAATAAAGACAAACGTGAGTTACACCGAGTGGTATGTGTAATGGGGTTTATTTATAATACAGAAACGTAAGGCTGCTCGCCTAAGGTAAATAGAAGTACATAGTAACAAGTATGGGGAAGAAAGTCTGATAATCAACACGTAAGACTATCCGTCTTACTGCGACTGCTTGTCTGCCGCTGTCTCCCGCTGTCTGCCAAACAGTCCAATATATATATACAGTTTGTAACCGGTGTATAGCCAGTTATGTTCCTTCACAACACCTCCCCCTGAAGCTGAAATCTTCCTGATTTTAGCTTAAATACCTCTTCCTTTTAGGGTCAGGGCTTAATCTCCTGGTAACTTTTCTCTTTCTTGCGCTTTTCCTTCTGGTCAGCGTTACCCGGGGTAAAGGTTTCTGTCCAGCCCGTATGGTCAGTTCAGGCGAAATATTCATTGTTTGCGGTACACACGCTGGTTTTGGTATATCAAAAATATCGCACAATGTTTCCATTGGTGTCTCTTCCACATTTGGAGACAGTCTGGGACGTATTTGATTTCTGTGTCTTTTGCAGACAAAACTTAATCCTTGGATGGTATAGACCATGCTCCCAATCCTTTTTTTGATAATACCTTCAACCCACTGATTTCGTCCATTTTGAAAATTTTTGAAATATACATTTTCACCTGGGGAGAAGCACTTGGTATTAAGGTTTTCTTTTTTGAAAACTTTCTTTTTCTCTGGTAGCAGCCTATCGAAGACAGATCTTATCTTTCTTGCAAACATTAGCTCAGCCGGGGAAGAATTGACATTATTATTAGGATTTGGTGTCACCCTGTAAATTGCTAAAAATGTTTGAATACATTGTTCGTCTGTGTCCGTAGTAAGATTTTTCTTAAGTGCCCTTTTAAACGTATCTACAAATTTTTCGGCCAACCCATTCGATCGTGGATGGTACACAGGTGTTGTCATATGTAGAATATTTAGTGAGTCACAGAATTCTTTGAATTCATGAGCAGTAAATGCTGTTCCATTATCGCTCACTAAGGTTTTTGGCACTCCAAAACGGCTAAAAATTTCATTAAGCGCACTCACAGTGTTTTTTGCTGTTGGATGTCTAAACTTAAATATTTCTGGCCATTTTGAAAAAGAATCTACAATAATCAAGTAAAAATAACCATTTATAGGTCCCGCATAATCAATATGCAGACGTGACCAGGGTAGGTCCGTCTTTGGCCATGGCGTCGTTTTTACTGGAGGATCTCGAGCTGCTAATTGACATCCTCTGCATGTCTTGACACATTTTTCAACTTCCTTGTCCATACCAGGCCAGTACACATATCCTC
Organism: Euprymna scolopes; assembly: GCF_053919585.1. Classification (NCBI taxonomy): domain Eukaryota; kingdom Metazoa; phylum Mollusca; class Cephalopoda; order Sepiida; family Sepiolidae; genus Euprymna; species Euprymna scolopes. Next base: position 91,750,502 of record NC_136509.1, read on the forward strand.
TCATAAGGGATTTCATTCTCGAAATGCCCGGATGACCTGTATGAAATTCCTTCAGAATTTTCCTCTGTAACGTTAGTGGAATTACGATCCTCTCACCATACATGAGCACATCTTCACAGATGGAAAAAGGCGTTGTTTGATCTACCTTTTTATTTTTTTTTATCCATCCCAATTGATTTTTCATTTTCTTAATGAAAATGTCATTTACTGCCTCTTTTTTTATTTTTTCGAAAGTTACCGGAAGTTCACGTATCATATTACACATTGAACTTGTACATTCACTTTCGTCTTTAAGCGCAGCAATTACCGTTTCTTCGAAACTTTCACTTCTTTTAGGGATCAACCGTGATAATGCATCTGCGTGCCCTAACTTTTTTGAGGATACATGTTCCATCTTAAACTGATAGTTTAAGAGGGTTACAGCCCATCGCTGTAATCGATTCGCAGTATGTGTGGGAATGCCTTTCTTTGATCCAAATATGGTAAGTAGGGGTTTATGGTCGGTTTGCAAAATAAAAGATCGTCCATGGAGAAATCGATTGTACTTTGTAATTCCAAATATTATCGACAGCGCCTCTTTTTCAATTTGGCTGTAATTTTTCTCCGCTGCAACCAACGTTCTTGAAGCATGGGCGATAGCTTTTGTCCTACCATCCTCATACTTGTGAAGTAATACAGCGCCAACACCGTAATCACTGGCGTCCGTTGCTAGTATTAGTTCCTTTTCTGGATTGAAATGTGCCAATGCTAAGTCTGACAGTAGACATCTTTTGATATTTTGGAAAGCAGATTCACATTCCTTATTCCAGTTCCATTTAACACCCTTTTTCAGTAACTCGTTAAGAGGAGCTCTTAAATTATGTATGTTAGGGATGTAAATTGCATAGTATTGAACTAATCCCAAAAACGATTTTAATTTTGTCACTGAATCTGGAGCAGGCATCTTTTCAATTGCTTCAGTCCTTTGTGGATCCGGTCTTCGACCCTCTTTGTCGATTATTTGACCTAGATATTTAATTTTTTTCATAAAAAAATCGCATTTTTCTGGGCTCAATTTAAAACCAAATTCCTGTATTCTTTTGAATACTTCTTTTACATGCTTCTTATGATCTTGCAAATTTTCACTTTTAATTAGGATATCGTCAAGGTAGGCCATTGAAAATTCCAACCCTGCCAGCATCGTGTCCATAATTTGCTGGAAAATAGCAGGAGCAACCTTTAATCCAAAAGGAAGCCTCTTTAGCTTAAAAATGCCCTTATGAGTATTTATGCCTAAGTATTTGGAGCATTCATCGCTGATCTTAATTTGCAAGTAAGCATCTGAGAGGTCTATCTTAGAAAAAATTTTTCCTCCGTTAAGCTTAGAGAACAGATCTTCTGCGGACGGAAGGGGATAATTATGGTCCAATAGACAGTCATTTAAACCCGTTGAAAAATCTCCACAGACCCTTATTCTGTTATTTTTTTTCTTTACATACACGGTTGGACTTGCCCAATCTGTGTGGTTAACTTTTTCAATGACTTCCAGTTGTTGAAGTCTATCCAACTCTTTTTCGATTGCGTCCATCGCTGAAAAAGGCACATTCCTTTTAGGTTTGAATACTGGAGTGGCATTTTTCTTTAATTCAAATTTTGCCTCTGTCTTAATACAGAGTCCTAGTCCTTCGGCAAAAACATTGGGAAATTCAGTTTTCAAATCCTTCAGGAAGTCTTCCCTTTGGTTTGCTTTTTCTGCAGTTAAAACGTTACAAAACGAATTTATGGGTTTCTCCCATAAATTAAACAGGACAATCCAATCTACCCCAAACAGGCATGTATTCTTTCCTGGTACGACGTACACTTTGGATTTATGAGTCTGGTTAGCGAATGTCACTTTGCATTTTAATTCTCCCTTGAACTCTAATCTTTTGCCGCACACACTTCTCGCCGTCTTTCTGGTTTTCGTTAATTCAGGTCGACCTATCCTTTTCCATATATCTTCATTTATAATACTAATATCTGCACCGCTATCCAGAAGCAATGTAACCAGATGTCCATTTATCCGAACATCAACATATTTCCGTCTTTCGCAGCTTTTTTCTTTATTCATGCGAAGCGTATTTACATTATCGGTCCCTTGTCTTTTCTTCTGGGCACAGTATGTTCCCTTGTGACCTCTGAGACCACATTCATAACATATTTTGTTCCTAAACCAGCAGGTCTTATTGTTGTGTCTTAAACTACCACAACATTTACACTTTAGCTTTGGGTCTTTGTATCCTTTAAGGATCCTGTGTTCTTGGAACCTGGACTTTCTTGTGGTCCCTTGCCTTTTTACTTGCTGCACCTTAAAAATATTTTTCTCTTCAATGCGAGTGTTGTCTTTCTTTATGTTAATCAGACGTTGACACTCTTCAGTGACTTTTTGCAATGTTATGTTAGGATCCGCCTCCATAATTGTTAGGATCCGTGAACGTATATCTTTGTCCCTTGGTGCTGTGAGACCTTGTACAAAGATTAAACATTTAAATTGGTCTGCGGAAATTTCATTCAATTTAAATGATTCGCATAAACAGTTCACAGTGCAAGCATATTCTAGATAGTCTTCAGCTTCTGCCTTCTGAATGTTCAAACATTTGTATCTAGAGTGAAATAGGCTATCCCTTTTATCAAATATTTTCGACAAGGTACTAATTGTTTCCTCGAACGAAACCTCCTCCGGTTTTTTTTGGTAGAATTAGATTTGCATACTTGGTGTTTTCATCAGTACCCAGTTTTTGTAGTAGCAGGGTAACTTTTTCCTCATCGGTCCAGTCTAAACATCTTTTCGTAAAAATTGTTTCGTATCTTCTGTAGTATGCAGGGAAAGTAACACCAGTATCCGGGGAGTAACGAAATTCCGTTAGTGAATTTGAAATACCCTCGGCAGAAAAATTAGTCTTCTTCCCGGTCGACGTTAGAATTAGCTTTTCTAAATTCTTTTGCTGTGTCGACATTTGTCGTTGTAGTATGTTTGTTTGTTCTTGTTGTGCCTCTAAAGTTTTTTGTGTTCTTTCTTGTTGTTGTTGCAGCTGTTGCTGTAGCTGTTGTTGTTGAATTTGTTGTTGTTGTTGTTGTTGCGCTAAAAATTGTTGAGTCATTTTTGTCTGTTCCTGGATGCTAAGGGCTAGAGCCTTAGTTAACTCTGCTAATTGTTCCATGTTAGCTTCTAGTACAAAAATGTCTTTTCGAATTCTACACAATAATTCCAAAGAAAAATCGTAAATTTACGTATATCGTAAATTAGTAGCAATATGCAGACACAACACGTTTCAACAAAGTTCATCCATAGTAATTCAACAGGCTTTGTAAAATAATTCTTTTTTTTTTTTTTTTTTTTTTCAACAACGTAAGTTCATACACAAAATATTTCTTACTTCCCACGACAAATAGTTCCAATTATTTATATAAAGGCAATAACAAACAATTAATTTTCCAAAAAAAAAAAAAAAAATATATGGCTGCCGTTCCCACGTGGCATAAAATGGTACAATAGTCGTTGTATTTATATTTTTTCTTTCGAAACTCGTAATCCTTTAGTGTAGTTTCGAATTCAACTTGCGACCATTTTTTTTTTTTTTTTTTTTTTTTTTTTTACTTGTCAAAATAAATATAAATTCCACTTTACCTTGAACATGTTTCTATAATTTCTTGTGAGTTCTTTACGAAGAAAAATCCGTACTTTTCGCTACTTTAGGTAGGAAAAATTTTTAAATTCATTGACGCACGTGGTCAAAAATCCTTGTGTAGTTTGTTTTTTTCGTAAAACAAAAAATCCTTGCATTGTACACAGTCCTTGGTACGGTAATTTATCTCTGTTAAGAGAAAGAACATCCTTTCGTCGCCATTGTTATATTCCTAAATACTTAGGAAATAAAGACAAACGTGAGTTACACCGAGTGGTATGTGTAATGGGGTTTATTTATAATACAGAAACGTAAGGCTGCTCGCCTAAGGTAAATAGAAGTACATAGTAACAAGTATGGGGAAGAAAGTCTGATAATCAACACGTAAGACTATCCGTCTTACTGCGACTGCTTGTCTGCCGCTGTCTCCCGCTGTCTGCCAAACAGTCCAATATATATATATATACAGTTTGTAACCGGTGTATAGCCAGTTATGTTCCTTCACAACAATAACACATTAAAACGAATGACCACAGAGGAAAATTTAATCTAGGAAATATAGTGAGATTTATAGCGTGCAGAACAGGAGCCTTTGTTGGTTTGGTCACAATTAAAGAATGGATGAGAATTCTTAGGTTAGTAGAGATAAAACAGTTGCGTTGCCAGAAAAAAAAAAAAGCTAAGGAAAACATGGAAGGAAGTGATAATGGATTTCAGAGAAAGAAGGATAAATAAAAACCTGGGCAGAGATTGATTAGTTTAGAAGTCAATTTCTAAAAGTTATCCAACACATGCTGGCACATAAAAGAGATGTTGAACTGAAGATGAAAATTACCTTTGTCTTTTATAGTTGGGTGTCCCATCACTCGGACTGCTCAATGCTCTCTTTTCCCCTTTTAAAGCAGGGCTGGTATCAGCTAAGTTTTCTGGGGTTCCTATTTCCTGATTGGCTGGCACTGCTACGGGGGTCGTGCTCCCAGGCTGAGAAGCTGCAGGGACAGAAGGCGTCGGAGATACCTCCTCTTCTACTTCCATTTCATCTGTCACAAAAAATAATGCAGACAAGACACACGATTTATAAATGGATCATTTTTAACTTCACTTTTACTTTCTCAAAGCACTTTTCTCATAGTGTTTGAAATAAAACAATCAATAACGTTGAGACAATTGTAATTGGAATCAGAAATTGAAGAAAATCTTAGCCAGGGCTCTACACTGCAAGTGAAACAGTTGCATTTGCGAGTGATTTTTCAAAGTGGCGACAAGAAATAATGAACCGCTTATCTTTTGGCGATTGCATTTCTTTCACTGGCAATCTTCCAAAGCTCACTACTGAGTGAAAAATATCTTTTCAACTTTTTTTTTTTTTTAAATGAATAAAGTTAAATTATTTAAACAATAAAAGTTTAATAGAACAATATACTTTTTTTTTTTTTAAATGAAGGCTGCTTAAAAAACATCTGAAGAAATTAGAATGTTTTATACCTTCAAGTATCAACATAAAATTTATTGCATATTTAGAATTACACTTATTTAAAAATATACAGAAAACTCTTTATGATGTACATTTTTGTCACAGAACGAAGATGTCATATTCTAAAAATCATATGGGTTTGGCTAGTAACTTTTCTATTTGGCTAGTAAACGAAAATATTTAGTTGTCAAAGGTCAACTAAATATAAATTTGTCCATAAAGCCCTGTTAACATTTTGGGGCATTGAAATCGGAAAAATTTGTGCCTATTTTCAAGTTAAATTCAAGTTTTATGATATCTTTTTATTATTAAATTGTTAGGTGAAAATACAAAATAATTACAAAGCCTCTCCATCTTAAGAATGAATTTCTATTTCTAAATAATAAGATTAATTCGCATGATAACATAAGTGCATAAGTACCGAAAGTTTATTTGTATAAAAATAAATGAAAACTGCGTTTAAACGGGATAGGAATGTTTAATACAACAAATAAGATGTCCAAGAATTTTTATACATATTAATATTATATTCTGTTACTGTTAATTAATAAATACTACCAATTTCATTAAAATTGGTTGATTTCCTGAACTTTGGATAAATTTTTAAGTGAAGGGGGGAGGGGGGGGGTCTGCAACTCTAAAACAGTCTCCCAAACTTCTGAAATGCTTTATTTAAAAGCCCATGCAGGATACTCCCAGGTGTGAGTAGTCTTCTAGCATGGAGATAAGGTGTTTTGTAACTATTCTGTACTTTCACCTAACAGGTCCTGGATATGACCTTAAACTATATCCAGTGGTGAGGCCTCAGCTTGCGGGATTTGGGGAGTGTGGAGCCACCCTTTAATTACCATTGCTCCCAGATCCACTCTGACACGGAGTGGTAGTACCTGTTAGGGTCCCAACTATGGGTTAAATAGAAATCGACTTGAAAACAACAAATATATTCTATTAAAAAATTTTCTTCAAAATCTTTGGATTCGGCATTAAAAAACCCGAAAAGGGTTGATATGCCATAAAATAAAAACAACCAACCAACTTTCACCTAACAATTTAATAAAAAATTATAATTATATTGTACTAATGTTTAGAAACCTATTCTTAACATGAGGACGGGAGGGTGTTTTGTAACTATTCTGTACTTTCATTTAACAATATAATAAAAATGGATATCATAAAACTTTAATTTAACTTGAAAATAGGATAACAAAAATAACACTAATTTTTTTTAATTGTTTTTGTTTCATTTTAATTCAAACGGCTTCACGCGACACCATTTTTTTTTTTTTTACTTAAGTAAAAAACGCTTTTAAATGAGTAAAAATACACAAACCACTTATCCAGTTAAGTAAAAGAATAACTTATCTTGCCTATGATAACATTTATTGGGTTTACTTTACAATCCACAAAAGTATGCACAACTGATCACAAAACAAATATATGACAAATAAATGTTACCAAAGGCAAGATAAGTTACTCTTCTACCTACCTCGATAAATTTTGGGTGTTGTAAATGTTTATTCTATTCGAAAAGCAAATAGTATCGAGCGTTACATGTGGAAAATAATGAATGTTTCTTGAAATGTTTGAAGTCTCAACAATGACTTAAAAATAAAAAATTATACAAAATAGTGGTAGAAACCCACCCAATCATTGTCACAGCAACTTAAAGCGGTTAAAATGAAACTTAATTATGCTAATTACTTTAATGTACTTAAAAACATTATTGTAATCTGCGCAAAATTTCTTTCATTTGATATGCTACATGCCATATTTTGTTTATAATTTCTTTGAATTGTGTCGGGGTGACCATCTTGGATTTTTCACAGTATAATGATGACAAATGATAATGTCTATCAGAATAGTATTTTGCATGATGATAAAGCTTTACCTCTCATATTTTTGTTACCTGTTTTTATGATGTTTCTACTTAAAGCGGTTAAAGTGAAACTGAAATATGCTAATTAATCTGTAAGTTACCAAGTGAGATGGCCGTAAATACAGCTATCTGAACCTTCATGGTTTTATGATAATGGGTTTAAAATTTCATCCTAATATCTTAAAAAGATCTGAATTTACGTTTTTAAAGATGGGTTAGTCTGTAAATTGTGCACATTTTCTACCATTTTCAGTCACAAGATTATATGCATTTGAATAGGACTGACTTCAGACAAAATGTCCAGTGAACCATGCATTTTTTTGATAATTTGAATGGTCATAACTCCAGTTCTAATGGACCAGTTTTAAAAAACTAAAGATAATATTTCTTTGTTTTTTATACTCTTTTCAATAATACTTGATTTGATTCGATGTAAAGAAAAAAAATGGTGTGGTATTGCTACTATAATATGCATGAGGGAAGAAAGGGTGTACATAAATCTAAGACAATGGCAGAATTGTTAGAAAATGGCCTCCAGACCGTAGTGGGATAGGGACGTAAAGGGATGGTAACATTTAATGCTAGTAAAACTAAACTACTCTCCTTTAACAATTACAAAATGCATCTCCAACCACCAATATCCATGGCAGGTAACACCCTACCTGAGAATTCTTCCTTCAAACTCCTCGGCCTAACATTCACTGGCAATATGAACTGGAACAAATACATTGAGGACATTTCAAAGGCTGCTGCAAACAAGGTAGGTTCTCTCTATCGTGCTAGAAGACTACTCACACCTCGGAGTATCCTGCACCTCTACAAGGTCGCCATTTGCCCCTGCATGGAGTATTGTTGCCACATTTGGGCTGGTGCATCTACCACTAACCTCTCCCTCTTGGATAGAGTCAAAAAAAAAAAAAAAAGAAAAGAGTTTTCAACCTAATAGGTTCCACTTTGTCCACTAAGCTCCAACCCCTGCTCCATCACCGCAATGTTGCATCTCTGTGCCTGTTTTACAAATATTTTAATGGAATGTGCTCTTATGAAGTCGTTGCAGTTGTGCCTCCTCAACATACATATCCCCAACAAACCCGCTTAGCAACAAAATCTCACCCCTTCACTGTTGAGGTCCCTAAATGCCAGAAAACTTTCTACTTTAATAGCTTCTTCCCTCGAACAGCTACATTTTCTAATTCCCTTCTTATTTAGATTTTGGAATTCCCTTCCTGCTACCTACTTCCCTGGCTCTTCTGATATGATATTTAAATGTAACAAACCAAGATCTTGTAAATCATTCCTGGGTCTGGTCCCAAATAGTAGCCCCTCGTGTCCAAGTGGCGATATGCCTCGTTAGGAGTGAATGCGAGTAAAAAAAATTTTTTTAATTTATTTTTTTTACAAATTTTTCAACATGAAATATTTCTAGAACTATTCTGTTTATTCTTTGAATAAATACATTCTGTTATAACTTATTTTATTTATTTATTTTTTATGGCACTAATGCACTTTAACCAGAAATATATTTTTTTTGTTTTCATTTTCCGAAGAGTTCTTTGAAGTAGGAAAATGGGGAAGACAATTCAAATTAATGATTCTTCAAACAAAACTTTTCTGGTAATTCAAAACAAGTTTTTTTTTTTTTTTTTACCTGAAATGCATTTGTTTGATATTGTAGAATCACCAAAGTGCACATGACATTTTTTTTTTTTTTTTTTTTAAATCTATAATGAATTACTAAGAATTTTCGTTTTGTAAAACAGAAAAATTTTTGTTGCTTACCTTCCATTCCAGGAAACATGTATGGCAGATAATCTGACACATGTTCCTCCCGGTGGTAGATTTCTCGACTCTTTTGATTGGGAAAACCAAAATTTGATTTCTTTGGTTTCGGAAACGCCGCTAGGTCCTTTCCAAAAGGCAAAGCCTCAACATGCTTGACATAATCTTCCAATTCCGGTAAACTAATATCCAAAGTGCGGAAAGCTAAGCCTAAATCATCCAAGTTTACTTCGGTTCTTCCATCTAAACAAGAAAAAAATAAATTAAAAAAAAAAAAAATGAATGAAATATACTTTCTTGATAATTCTTAATGAAAAAAGCATAAAATTTTGTTAAAGTTTAAAAGATAAAATATGCTCAGAAATAATTCATAATTATATATTAAAAAAAAATTTAAAAAAAAAAAAAACATTAGTTCTTGTCCAGAATTCACCCTTTATTAAAAAACAAAGGAAAATCTGTATTGTGACCAAAAGAAAATATCATATTCCAAAAATCACATAAATTGATTAAGTATTTTTATCATTAAATAAGAAAATCAAATTTTATGAGTAAGAGAAGAGCAACCATTTTGTCCAACATTTTTTAAATAATCTAAAACAATAAAAAACAAAAACGAAGGGAGATAACTCATTTCAAATTTGAAATGAGTTATGTTGTAATACCATCAAAATCCTGCTAATCACTTAAAAAATGATAATCTTTATAAAAATATTTCTATGTGATAAATTTACATGATTTTTCTAATCTTTTTTCATTTTGTTGCAGGTACGTACATCATACAGATTTTTTAAATCTTTTTAATATAGGGAGAATTCTGAACAAGAAACAAGAAATCTACATGTAAAGAGTAATTGTAGTAGTCACAATGCGGGTCCAAAAGGTAAATTTTTTTATTAATAAAAATATTTTCATTTTTCATAAAATAAGAAAAACGAAAAAACAAAGGAAAACGAAAAAAGGAAAATGAAAAAGAAAGGAAAATGAAAACGATAAAAGGAAAAAGAAAAAAAAGAAAGAAAAGGAAAAGAAAAAAGAAAGAAAAGGAAAAGAAAAAAGAAAGAAAAGGAAAAGAAAACGGAAGCAAAAACGAAAATGAAAGAGAAGAGAAAAAAGAAAAAAGGATAAAAAGAAAAAAAGAGGACAAAGAAAAAGAATTTTAATCTAGCTAAGATAAAGTTATTAATAAAATACTTTTTCAAGTTTTTCTAAAAACTAATTGATAAAATAGAATATAACAATCTATAAGTGAAAGAAAATAGATATACTCATGAAAAATAGAATCTGTAGGGGGAAATTATATTAGTGGCTTGGCAAAGCCACAGGGGAGACAACCGAATCAGCAAAACTGAAGCTGCTTGCCAGGACACTATATATATATATATATATATATAAAAATGTAGTCAAATTTGAGCATATTTTATTGGTTTTAAAATATAGGTTCTGTAATACACACACACACATATATATATATATATATATATATATATATATATAAATCTAAAAAAAAAAAAAAAAAATGATGGGAACTTAATTGCTGATAAATTGCTGATTTTAATTACATAAAAGTAGAAACAAAAAATAAATAAAAAAATTATGAAAACTGAAATTTTGGCCCACTCTCTGAATTAGTGTTCTGTACATATAGTATAAACTGTTACATATTAGGGACCTTATGCCAATAAGTAGCAATTAAGTTAGCTAGTGTGAATTTTGATACAAGTTATCTTTAGTGCATGTCATGATAACCTGTCTGCAAACAGAATTGTACACAAAGGCGAGTGACGCAAGTTGAAACAGGATGGGGAGGGGTAAGTCAAACTTAACAAAGAAGGAATCAAACAATATGAAGATATGACACAACGTCACATTTTCAAACAAGAGAAACAAAGATTTTCAAATCAACCTCTCTGTTGGAAGCATGCGAATGGGATATGCTAATGATGTAGAGGACTGATAATCCCAGTGAATGTTACTTTAATGCCTGGCCGTCTGCATATCATTCATTTCGTTAGATAGAAAGTTTAAGAAGTAAGTCTCTCTCCTTAGTTCATTCTCTCACATAAAACCTTGAAGAACTAGCAAATGTCTTCATTCTGCAAAAGAAGTTTTTTGTGTAGTTAAACAGCTGATCATTGGCACAGCCACACATGAAACATGGCAAAGATGAAACGAAGCAATGATAAAGAGAACAAAAACACCAGCATGTATAATCACCTGCAGGTATGTATAAAAAGACTTTTATTCGGCTTATTGATCGGATGAAAGAGTAAGAAAATTACATTAAAATTGGATATATGTATTTGAAAGTTTGAAGGTGGTCCCCCCCACCTCACCCAGCTCTCTTAGAGGGAGCACATAAAATCCAGTACTCTGAAAGGCACATAGAAATTTGGATTCACTTCTATTGTTTTCCCAGGAGAATTTTATACATATTTAAATTTCATCAAAAACATGATATATTTGAAGTTTTAAGAGAGATTCTGCTCCCATTGTTCCTTTGGTTTGAAAGTTACTTTCAATAAAGTTGTGTGATCTTCTGATTAACTTAAACAGTTTGTTGCACATGTTTGTCTCCATAACACACCTTCTTTCAACTCCATTTCACATTCTCCCCATGACTCTTTATGCACCTGGTATAGTCTCAGTTGCATAAAAAGCCTGCTTTACGCACATGTGATCGTCATGCACAAAAGTAACAGTGAGTCTCCATCTTTTTTTTTTTTTTTAATCAAGCGACTGAACCCTACAAAGCACACACACACACGCTCTTCAGGTAAGTTACGATTTTCCCAACAAAGGCACTTAAGAGATTTGAGACCATTTTCATTGTCTTCCCCAGAAAATTTTATATCTAAATCTGCTTTTAGTTTTTTTATGTACATTTTCTATCCTTTCTTTCTATTGGGAATAAACACAGACATTGACATTTATAGAGACTAGAAGAATACCCGTCCCAAGACAGGTAAAATCAATTCTCCAGTTTTGCATCACTTTTACGCCCCCTTACGGAGATTAAAATCATGGTTATAATCTCCAGAATCCTTGTTCTCAGCTTGATTAAAATCCATCAAGTGATTTTGATTCTAGAAAATGTCTAAAATTTAAAATTTAAAGCACAAGTTAAAGGTATCTTAAAACAAATTAAATTCAGGAAATCTTGTTTAATTAGTGTTTAATGACTATTGATCAAATTAAATTAAAAATCTGAAATATTTGATTTTTTTTTTTTTAAGGGAGATCTTGCCCATATTATGCTCTCCTAAAAAAAACTTAGAAATTGAAATTTGAGGAATTGATGTTTAATACATATTGCTAAAATTTCACAAAAATATCAGATATAATTGCCTCCCTTTTTTATCTGATTTGAATAAAACTAAATTACTACATGTAATTTCACAAAAATATGAGAATTACCTCCCCTTTTTTATCTGATTTGCAAAAAACTAAATTAACATACATTTAATTTCCCAAAATATAATTACCTCCCTTTTTTATCTAATTTGCATAAAGCTAAATTAACCTACATAAAAAAAAACATATCAGAATTGCCTCCCTTTTTTTATTATCTTATTTGCATAAAACTAAATCAATGCACATATTATCCATATTGCACCCTCTTACACTTTGCAGCTGTATCAAATTCATAATGATCGGTTAATTAGTTTTTATATATATATATATATATATATATATATATATATATATATATATATATATATATATATAAACAAACATTCCTAACTTTAAATAATATATAAATTCTACAAAATAAATAGAATCAAAATTCATATATCCTGCTTTAAAAAAAATTATATACAATAAAATTCAAATTAAAAATTAAAAAGATTTAAAAATCACAACAAAGCCAGAACAAATGAAGCTTTTTGGAAAGAAAAAAAAACATGCAAAAACATTTGTGATCAAACAACTTTAAAATAACTTTTTTCTTGTTAATCACACATTTCATAAAAGATGTATAAGTAAAAACTAACACAATGAGAAAGACTACAGGCTATATATAATTTATAAAATATAGCAAAAAAATATAATATATATATATATATATATATATATATATATATATACGAGCAAAAAGTTAAAACATGTTAAAAAACACCTTGAAAAAGAGTTAAAAACATATTTAATCTGAAAAGGAAACACTTGATAAGTGGATAGTCCTTAATCCGCGGAGTTTTGAAGAAATACTTTCCTTCTCATCAGAGGGTAGGAATTAGCAAAATGCGGGATCGGATTTTGTATACAAAAGTATTTGATGAAACAACAAGTAAGTCATAGATCTTACTTGATAACAAAAAAGTGAAGCAGAGGGAATATGGTGAAGAAAAAGGTGATTACACGTGAATGGATAGTCTGGTGAAATATTATATAATATATATAATTATATTTATAAATATTAATTCTTTAATATTTATAATATACTTTATTTTACCATCTTGGATCATTTTGGTAAATTTAATTATAATTTTTATTTTATATATATATATATATATATATATATATATATATATATAAAATGACACATGAAAAAAAATTATAAACAACATGTAACCCAATTTGAAAACAAAGTTATGTTTCTTTTGTGGGTTAAAATAAAGTTGTTTACATCCTTCGTCAGCTGATATCTGTGCTTTACAATGAATGCCCAAGAAAAGGCACTTCTGATTAATCACCAATTTAAAAATATTCTGTTATTCTGAAAAAACAGTCAAGTTCATTTGCATATTTTCCAGGGAATTGATTGTGAAGTACAAATATCAGCTGACAATGGAATGTAAACAAAGACGGACGGAACTTCATTTTAACCCTTTTATGAAAGTTAATTTTGTTACAAGATATAAACTTAGTGGTAAAATTGCAGTTTAGCAGCCGAAAAAGAATGCGCTGAAAAATTGTGTACAGGTGATAAAAATGGTTTTAAGATTATAACATGATGAACATTTTAGAGTTGAAATGTATTTAGTATTACTTAGTATTACACATGAAATCTAAAGAGAAAAGTTTTAAAAGTATAAATATTGCTAGTATATCCAAGATGATGGCATATCATGTTTTCCATCTTGGAAATATGTTAATATAATTATATTAGCATATTTATTCAATTTAAAAAAATTTTTATTCAGCGTTCATGCATAATACTAAATAGATTTTGACTCCAAAATGTTCATCATGTCATAATCTTAAAAAAAATTTAAAAAATTATTTTCTATACACAATTTTTCATCACATTCTTTTCAGGTCGCAAACGACGGTTTCACCAACTTAGAATTAAAAATAATGCACATATAAAAAAAATTTCAGACATTTCTTTTTTTTTTTTTTCAGTGAAGGAAGAGTAATTTTGGAAAATTATTTGAATCGCATTTGTAAAAAAAAAATTAAATTCATACTAGATTCAAGCAAAATTGAAATTTAGGACATAATTTAAAAGAATTGAACTATTTACCTATTTCTGTAAATTTACACACACACATATTTTTTTTATTTATTTATTTTTATTTTTTGGCAAACTTTAAGTATCTCCATTTTCTTTTTCATTTCATATAAAAAACTTTCCAACAGTTTTTGAGGAACATACATTTGTCTCTGAGAAGTTATTTAGTGATTTTTCTCTATTCAACGAAACATGTGTAAGACATACTTCATAAAATAAAAACTTACCAATGCAAATTACATACATTTTCAGGTTTTGGAATGATAACCAACGATTATATATATATATAATTAATTGAATTTCCCGAATATTGAGCTTTTTCATCTGGTTAGGATTGTCCTATAAATATTAATATCTATACTAGCTTTGTTTACATTTTTGGAATGCACATATATGTATCTATAAAAGTGAAAATGTGTGTGTGTGTGTATGTGTTTACATTTCCCTACCAAATAACTGTCAGTTTTCGATCTAGAGACTCAAAATTTGACATAAGGAATATTGAGATTTAGGAAAATCTTTTTAATCGGTTTTTGGCGATAAATTTGGCAGTCAAGAGGTCAAAATTCAACAATTTCACCTTTGGAAACTCTACCAAACTCCTCGTCAATTTTGGATCTAAACACTTGAAATTTTAAATGTAGGTTACTTGGACATGGATCAAACTTTTTAATTTGATTTGAACCCAAAAAAATTAATGTTAAGGGGTCAAAATTAGGGTCAAAGTTTTAAAAAATTTACTTCTGTGGTCTCTACCAAATTACTCAGCCAATTTTTGGTCTAAACATTTGAAATTTTACATCAAGAGATAGTTTGGGTCCAAGATTTAAGCTGCCAAGAGGTCAAACTTCAAAAGAGTTGACCTTTGCGGTATCTAGCAAACTATTCAGCCAATTTTGGGTCTAAACACTTGAAATTTATACATAACGTGTATTCAGACATTCAGCAAGCATTTTAATCGGATTTCGGGTGAAAATTTGGCTGCCAAAAGGTCAAAGTTGATATTGACCTTTGCAGATTCTACCAAATTCCTCCGCCAATTTTGGATCTAAAGACTTGAAATTTTAGATGTAGGTGACTTGGACATGGGTAAAACTTTGTATATTGATTTCAGACCAAAATAATAAATGTTACGGGGTCTAAGTGACAATCAAAGTGAAAAAAATTGACCTCTGTGGTCTCTACGAAATTACTCAAATTTTGATCTAAACATTTGAAATCTTACATAAAGTGTATTCACACGTAGGGCAAGTTATGAACAGTACATTGGGCTCGAGCAAAACCGGGTTGAACTGCTAGTATATATTGTGTGTGTATTCAAAATTTTTTTTTACCAAGTTTACAAACTGAATAAATTATATATATATATATATATATTGTATACTTATATATTATTAGAAATGACCAAAATAACATTTCTTTACAAATTCGATGACGCCCTCTATTTTGATATACCAGACATAAAAATTAATATTTTTGAAATAACTTCAACGTTGATCAAAGGATTGGTCACTGAAACATTTTTCATATAAATCGGAAGGCTACATTCTTTGCATACAAATATTAACCATCATCATCATCAATTGTAATAGCACACTTTATTTTGTTTCAATATATGTATGTGTGGCACAAGGCAAAGTGACAAGCTCCTTTTGTATGACCATGGATCAAACTTGAGGCTTACGGAAACAATTCTATTTTCGTATATTTTTATTATACCCAACTTACAAGATTCCTTGTTAATCAGAATTCTCTTGTTCCTGTTAGCTGAACAAAGCAAGATTTGTTGTCAAAACCAACCAGATTCTTCAGTATCAGAAAGATAAAAGGTCAAATTACAGGGCTCCCAACGATAACCAGAGATTGTGAATAACTGCCACAATTGGTATTTGCTCTTTCTATCTTTTTTCTGATCTCTCTTTTCTGCCATCACAAGAAAGAATGGTAGTTGTTAAAAATCTGTCACACAGAAAATATGAGATTTGAGTTTTATTGGTTTTTGAGATGCAGTGAGGAAAAAATTATTTCTATAAAAAAAAAATGTTTTTCCTACTTTTTAACAGATGTTCACTTTTTATTCATTTATTTATTTTTTTTTTACAAAGGGGTTAGTTAACACATATCAAGGCCTGGAGGCCATTTGAGGTAAGGGTTAATGTGTATAGCGTAGTTATTAGTTCCTTATCCCAAAGAATAATTTTTTGGGACAGGTAGCAGACAGGACGCTTTTGAGGATTTAAATACAGGATGGGTTCAATACAATGTTCAAACACTGGTCCAAACGTAAAATGTGACCATCGACCAGAACAGACGATAACACATATGCATAAATATTTATTCTTTGTGTGTGAGGGGAAAGATGCTGATTCAGTATCAAGCAAAATCAAGCATCAGAAGCAGCTGACATGAAGTATTAGCATTAAAGCTGCTTATAAACAAAATGATGATTTATTAAAGGCATAAGTTAGAAACAAAATTTCCCGCAGAAGGAAACGTGTCGGCGCAATGCAATACAGTTCACAAAGTCAACAAATTTTTCTTTTACCAAGTGAAATTTATTTTTATCATCTCATTAGGCATAATAGTGTTCACTAATATCCGGCAGACCAATAATAGTGTTCACTAATATCCGGCAGACCAATAATAGTGTTCACTAATATCCGGCAGACCAAGGTCTGATTTTTTGTTGAGTCATATCAAAGACTCAGAAAATGGTATTTGATGTCTCTTTTTTAAACACTAGGTATTATAATGTGAAAATCAAGCAACCTAGGAAACTAGTGGCTTCCTATATCCTGGTGTAAAGCCTTCATTGAAACATTTTCAATTACAGTCAATTCATTTTTTTTTTTTATGAATAGGAATCTTTACTCTTGAAACATTAGGTTGGTTGTTTTATTTTATGACATGTCAACACTTTTCAGATTAGTTAATGCCAATTCCATTTATTTTGTTAAAAGATTTTATGCTTCAAGTTCTTCAAATATTTATTAATGGTGTTTGGTTTAGTTGTTTTGTAGAGGAAAATCGTTGTTTTTTGCTTTGGGCTTCGAGTTTTAATTAAGTTTTGCAATGAGAAAGGAAAAAACAATAACATTGGTGTTATTTTCAGTCAGGAAGCCAGTATCTTCAGACAGCCAGAATTTTGGTTTTGTAAAGATATAGAAAACTATCTGGTGAGAGTAATTTTCTAGCACATTAGAGGGAGCCCACCTTTTTTGCAGTAAGCTTGGCAATGTCCACAATGTATTTGTTCCAATTCATGTTGCCTGCGAATGTTAAGCCGAAGAGTTTGGAGGATGGGCTCTCAGATAGAATGCTATTTATCATGGTAATGAGATAAGAACTTGTATAGCACCTGATGGTTTCACATAATTTTAAAACGTACATTATGTTGCTAATTATTCGATAACAAAATGAAAACTAATTCTTCTCTAATCATGTTGACGGTAAAAAAATAACCAAAGTTAAGCAAGACTAAGCCTGGCAAGTACTTAAATGGGTTAACATTTGTGAACATCAGTTGTGATTTGTAAAAACCAAGCGCTCGCAGCCTTCCAAGGTAAGTGTTGGCTACTAATCAGCAACAACAACAAACAGTCTAATGCCATTCATTGTGATCTGCATATATCAGATACCCGCTGGCGATCCAAAAATGATTTCCAGATTCTTTTTCTTTACATTTCTGAATAACCAAATTTGACGGGGTTCATTAATTATATTAAATGATGGTTGAAGATATTTTTTTTTTTTACATAGGCATCACCACTTATCAAGGCCCAGAGGCTGCTCGAGGATAAGGGTTAAGAGTGTACAGTAGTCAATTGGACAATATAGTAATCATTAGTAATGGAAATTTGGTAAATTTGTTAACTTAAGTGGAACAGCTCATCAAGAACTTGTTTATGTTGAACTTGAAGACAACCAGCTGGAAAGCAGGAAAACGCAAGACAGTTCCACAAGCATGCAGTTCTAAGAAAGAAGCTTTGTTCATGGAATCTACGTTTAGGCTTAGGAACAGATAAAGAGTGGGGGGAATTATTGATAGTGTTTTCAGCTAGCCGAGTGTTTCTTGTGAAAGTTTAGCGAGAGGAGACCATAGATTGAAGCTGTCGAGCACTTGCCATGAAAATAACGATAAAGCAAAGACAAACTCGCAACATCTCTTCTATGAGAAAGAGGTTGCAGGGCAGAGAAAAGGACATCACCTACGAGGCTACAAAGTCTATTTTGAACTCTATCAAGGCATGATAAGATATGTGTTGCATGGAGAGAAATGATCTGAGAATTATGGAAATGTGGCCAGAACAGACGGCCTAACAAAAGATCTGCTTTAGCACAACTCCTGGCAAAAGAGGATGTGGAAGACCAAATGCAAGAACGTCAGACAATGTGAAAGACCTTGCAGAAATTAGCATGGTCGAATTGCTCAGAATGATGCAGAACTCAATGGCAATGATTCGTGAAGAGTGCCATGGCTGATCAGTAATGACCATTCCGTCAAAGAGAGAGTGTAATGTGAGTCTTAAAGATGGGCTTAATTCTGATTACCTTAGAAAAAGATTAGATCTGGACATTATATGGAGATATGCACGGGACAGAAGACTTAGATGGTATAGTCACGTTGAAAACATGGGAGGAATTGATAAAATAGATTTGGGAAAAAGGGATAAATAAAGTCCTGGCAAAAAATCAGTTAGTTTGAAAGCCATCCAACACATGCCAACATGTAAAACGGATGTAAAGCTTACTATGACAATGATGATGATGAGTTGGAACATATATCTATCGAGTATTGAAATATATAAGAAACAGAAGCAATTAAAAAAGCAATTAAAAAATAAAGTATTGTTTGGATTATTCAAACTGCTGTTCTCATCTTTAGTGTTATTTGCACAATGTTTCGGCCGATGTAACCTCTGACCTTCTTGAAGTTTATCTTGTTGAACTTGGGAATGGAACCCTTTATCTAATCAGTGCAGGCAACACTCAAAAGTACAATTGCGTATTAAGACTTTTACCCGGTCATGGCTGACAGAACGAGAACATGCTCTCCACCATGGATTATATAAAGGGTTCCATTTGAAATTCTGTGTAGATTCCAGAGTTCAACAGGATACAACTGAAGGAGACTGGTGCTGCTTACATAGGCCGAAACATTGTGAAATATCATTCAAGATGAGAACTGTAGTGTGAATAATAAAAAATAATAAAAATAAATAAAAATACAAATTATCAACCCTCGTCTCAAAAATTGAATAAAAAAAAAAAAAGAAAAAAAAATCTTTTTTTTTTACATGATGGGCACACACTAGCAATCCTATAAACAACTTTATAATTCATTTTCTGATTTGGCGTTAAAAACCATATCCAATAGTTTTGAAAATAATTTCATAAATGCATTTTGTAATAATGAATCTACTTTGGCAAGATAATGAACCGTAAATAATAATAAAAATAATAATAATAACCTTTTGGATTATTCATACAACTATCCTTATCTTGATTGTTGCCATCACAACATTTTGGCTGATGTGACCTTCAACCTTTGTCGTGTGAATCTCTTGCAACTTGGGAACATTTTAGTTGAACATCAAAATGTGTACGTTGTACTGGGCAACTTAGTAGGTATTTACTTCTTTCCCCCATCGCAGGAAGACGTGACACAAGGTAAAACGCTTTGGTCTTTAAAAAATTGCCTGGGCAGCCTCATCAACATTCTCCCGATAGGGGAACCTCAGACAGTATGCAATAAACTTATTCCACCCTGAAAGACATGAGGCAACGATCTGGGAGGTTGAACCTCCTAGGATTACCCAGAACCATACTTCATGCTTAGAAATGCAAGGTCATTTCCTACTTAAAAATGTCCTCAACTGGTATGAATATAACTTACTCAGACTGTGGCAGAAAACTGCCACACATTCTCATGTTGATTGGTTGGTTAGTTGGTTGATTGATTTTTAATGGCATATTGATTCTGTAAGGTGATTTCATGCGATGAAAGCTTACTTATCGTAGATTTGTATATGGTGGTTATTTGCAATAGTATTGCGTCAAATGTTTTTTTAATGCATACTGGTAGTAATATTTGGAAGATGGGTAAAGAGATTTTTGTATTTTTTTTTTTTTCAAATTTTCTTGTAATATCGTGTACGTTTCAGAAAATTGAATAGAATATTTTCCACATGAACTTTGGTAAACAGATCTTTCATATTGTCTGCTAGCGGGGGGATGATGCAGGTGCCCGGCTTTGCTCGGTCATAAAATGCGCTTAAATATATTTTAATTCGTCCAGATTTTGTATATATTATTATAGAGTCATGATTTCAAAAGTATTTGATTGCCATCAATCAAAACTGAAAGCAAAACCGTAGCATTAAAAGCTGGTGATGTTACCACTATACCAACGTGACACACATATGAACTAATTAAAAATAAACCAAGATGAATGTACAAAATTTATAACGATTTTTTAAATTTTGACTCCCTTTTGACATCTTACAAACTATTTTAACTGGCTAAAAACCAATAAAAGAACGGTCCATAAAAAATCCAATCATTTGAGACCACTAGTGCCGTTCTGCGACTTTTAGTTTCAGGGGAGATAGAGTTTGAAAATATGGAGACAGACAGACAGTCATGTAGCCTTTTATATATTAGATTTGGTAGTAATTTTGTCTGGCTTGTTAGCGATCTCTACAGGTAATGAATATGCGTTCAATGGTGAAGGGCGATTGGCATGGTATGTATGTTAAATATTCTTCTCTCGTCAAGAATTATGAAGGCGTTGCATGAGTATGACCAATACGTATTCTTGTTAATATTTCTTCTCCTCGTTCGCCATTCTTTGGTGATGGGCATTATGGAATTCGTTGAAGATCTTTTCAGGCAATGAGTATGGGACCTTTTGTTGTACTATTCAAATATCACAGCATAATTACCTTGATAAACCGATTGAAGTTAAGCAATGCTGAGTTGGGCCACTACCAGATAGGTGACTATTTTGGAATACTATTTGGTTGTATTTTTGCCTGGATTGTTAGGCAATCTCTACAGGCAATGAGTATGCGTTCAACTGTAAAGGGTGGTTGGCATGGTATATATGTTGGATGTCCTTGTCTCTCCAAGAATTATGAAGAGTTGAGTTAGTATGATTGAATTGTATTCTTGCTAATACAAACTCCTTCCTCCACTGAACCCTTTATTTAATCGACGGAGGTAAACTGTAACAGGTCTAAGTGACATCCTTCTAGATGTTAAAGGTCGTAGGTTCAATCCTCACTGAAGATGATAATAACTAAGAATGACAAATATATTAACACCTCTACTCAATCATTGCTGACAGGATGAAAGCAATCTATATGCACGATAAAAATAAACTGGACATTTTTTTGCTTGTTAAAACGTTATAGCCCGTTGACTTAGAATTAGTGCTCTATGCAAAATTGATGGTTACATGTGATTAAATTTGTGCTAATTTTTGCATCATTGTATAGAGCAGGTTGCCCAAACCAAATTGATTCTTTCCCTCCATAGGTCTCTATCTTCCATGGCCTCAGGAAGGTCTTCAAGTTGTAAGCCAGCGTCTTCTGTCAATAATTTTGTGTATGTCTTGACCGGTCTTCCTACTTTAGGGGTTCCTTGTTTAGGATCTCACAGTACCACATCACTGCATTAAATATTGATCCCTATTAATCCAACTATACATCAAACAGATACGATAATACTTAGTTTTCTGCACCATTTTTATTTATTTTTATTATGAAGATCCATACAAAATTTCAGCCAGATCGGCCCAGTAGTTTCTAAGAAAAAGTGAAACAGACAGACTCAGAGAAATATAGATAGTTCAGTTTAAAATTCTTTATAGGTTCCCAAGTTCGAAAAGCTGTACCAGAAGGTTGGAGGTCATACTGACCGAAACATGAATATAACGACGCAGATGAGAATAGTAGTCTGAACAATCCAAATTATCGATCCTCATCTCAAAATAAATTCTGAAACATAAGAATCAACAGAAGGTCAATATTTGTACACCTTTTATTCCTTTAATTCAATTATCACTTGTTAAAATACAAAGAATTTGCTTAGCAGAATTTGCTGACCATTTTTTTTTTTTAAATAGCCGATTAGAATTTCAATATGCATTAGTAAAAACAAAAAAAAAAAACTTTTAAATTTGCAAAAACGTTAGAACCTACATCTTTCAGCATACTGATGCGTTGTTCGGCTAACATCAAGTATATATCGCTCCAGCACATCCGTAAGGACTTCAAGAGGTGTAGCGTGCGTGGAGTGCCAACCCAGGTGCTGGCAGAGTTGGGCCACAACAACACGGAGTATTTGCCGGCAATATTCCGATGCCATCTGGGGACGACAAACAAAAATAAAAAAAAAAAAACAACATTAACTACTAACGTCTTAAGTCAGGTGCATATACATATACAGGTAAATCAGAAGAACAGGTGACTAGAAGTCAGCAGCAAACAGTGTCAGATAAAAAATATCCGCCTTATACTTAATTATTCTTTTTGCATAAAATAATAAAATGTTATTGTTTCACTATTTTGAATTTGTTCTTAGTTTTATACAAAATATTACTTTGTGAAATACTAGCAGGCTGCCAGGCGTTGCCCGGTCGTAAAATATGCATAAATATTATATTTTAATTCATGCAGAAACTGAGACATATGCATGCGAGTATTGTTTTTGTAAGCAAATCAGTTCTTGTAAGTAAAAAGAAAAAAGTATATATATACTTGAGCTGAGATCGAAACCAAAACCAAAAAAACTGCGAGTCAAGTACGATAACCAATACGCCAGCTTGACAGGTCTTTAAAAAGTGTTTTCAAACCTACTCATTCTTAGCATAAGTAATCTGTCATGTAAACGATTCGCACATACGCATTCATGAAACAGTTGATAGACAAAAATCCGGTGACTTCCAAGTATCAGTTTTTCAAGTTTGACCCCATAACAGCCTTTTTTTCCAGATGAAAACTGATTAAAAAGTTTTCCATATGTCTGAATACTCAATATACCAAATTCCAAGTCCATAGATCAAAAATTTATTGAGTATATAGGTAGGTTGAGAATTGTCCTTACAGATACACACACTTTTATAGATATATATATTTTTTTTTTTAGAAAAAGAAAATAATTTTTTATCCGACACTGTTTGCTGCTGACTTTGAGTTGCCTATTCTGCTGATGCACCTCATATACATGCAAATTACCTACAAGGCGATTTCATATGATGAATGGTTAATCTAAGTTCTTCAATTTATTCTTGCATATATTCAAAAATGGTCTTTTTGAAGTAAAATGTGTTCTTGCCAATCTGCTAATGGATAAGGGTACCAGATTAAATCTACAGGGTTTTTTTTAGCAATATGAAATGTGCCCACATTTTTTTTTTTTCGCTGAAACAAAAACTTCTGCAGAAAATATTCAATGTAAAAAAAAAAAAAAAAAAAAAAAAAAAAAAAATTCATTAAATTTTTTTTTACATTTTGGAATTTAAAAAAAAAAAAAAAAAAAAAAATTACTTTTCGTAAATTTCAGATAATCAAGTGCATTCCAATCATTTTTCAAAATCAAAATATTAGATTCACAGAATCACAAGAAAAATAAAATGTCTGAATAAATTAATCTTTCTTTTTTTCTACTTTCCTTTAAGACATGATAAAAAAAAAAAGAACATTAGCAATAGAATAGACAAAGGCTAATACGCTAATTAGGGAATGCCTAAAACTAGGGAATATCATGATAGTTAGCCAATACAGAACTCCGAAAATGTGACAGTGATGCATGCTCATTCACACAATTCTGAGGCAGCACATTCAGGACTGCAGAACACCGGCACATTTCTAAGCAAACACTGGTGTAATATGCAGAGGGTTCAATGTGAATGCATATCGTCGCAGGTTTGGTCTGTTCACCCGCATCGAACCATGAAATAATTTGTAAGCAACAGAAGCAACTGTTACATTCTGGTGAGTAGACAGCAGATCTAATCCAAGCAGACCATATACAGTGGCAGGGAATATGTAGTGTATGTATATATATATATATATATATATATGGTGACAAAACACTGTAGACTTGGAATCCAGTAAGACTAATAGACCAAAAGAAAGATATACTATAATGTAGCTAACTGATTAATAAGTGAAAGGGAACTTAAACGTAATGGAATATTCGAATATATATATGTATCTCATATGGAATTCAAATGTTAGCCTCAGGACCCTAGATTTTTGTTATTGCGACTGAAGTAAATTGTTGGAGAAAAAAGAAACAAAGGAAAATTTTTTCCACTCCCACAAAAAGAAAACATTCTTCCTTATTAGAGGAAATAAAAAACAACACACACACACACACTTTAAAAAACATGTTACAAAATTGTACACTACACAAAGTAAACATTCATTAAGTCACATTCCAGACTAAGATTCGAATCACTTGAATTACATTCAGTTTTCAGTACTTTTTTTTTTTTATTTTACTTGAGGGTCACCGTTTATCAAGGCCCGGAAGTCACTGTAGGATAAGAATTCATGAATATTAGGTAGACGGTGAGACACCGCTATGATAATTAGTAATGGTAAAACTTGGGTAGTATTTAATTATATAAGAGAACAGTTCCACAAGAACCTGTTCACATTTAACATGAAACACTTGAAAACGACCATGTTATAGTCAGCTGGAAAGCAGCCCCACAGTATTGTGTTACACACACACACACTTTAAGGAAAGAAACTTTATAAAAAGACAAACCGGTAATACTAGTTTATTAGCCCTGAGCAAGATACGCTGACTTTCTTGAAAGGAAGAAGTTTACAAGGAATATAAATTGGTAAGTGGCCTGGCAGCAGTCATGGGAACAGCGTTTGGTATCTCCAAATGGTCACCCATCTGGTACTGGCCAGGCTGCACGTTGCTTAAGTTTGTTGATCTAATGAGAATGTCAACATGATTGTTTTGTAAAAAAAATGCTTTTTTCTTTTTTTTTTGGTTTTGCAGGTAATTCAGTCTCCAATTTCTCAGAAATCTAATGCCAATTTTGGAAAAGTGATTTTGAAAGTTTTAACATTAACATTTAATTAAGGCAAAGTGATTTTTTGTTTTTTTTTAAGTGATAAATTCAGATTTATCGATTTCTCCTGTCTGCTATACATGGTGTTTCAACTGAGTTACTTCCCCTTTGTCATGTGACCCAAGATGTCTGCTTCAGCATGTAAGCTTATCAGAGTATTTTCCCCTTTTATCAGGACTGTTTTTCACAAATAATCAATTTTCTACTTTATTGATTTTCCATAATTTTGGGATATGTTACTATTCGTGACATGAAAATCATGTAGGTACCATTTATTTTACTTGAAATTCAATATTTTTTCATTATTTGAATATAGAAGCGCCAAACATTATTTAAAGTTGATTTATTTATTTTTAATTTATTTTCAATTATTATCAGACTACATCAGTTGCCTTTAAAAACGAAAGTAAGTTTATTTAAGCTGTGAGAGTTATTTCCCCATTAATTTTCATAGACAAAAATTGATGTATCTTATGCTTCCATAAATCCAAAACAACAGTTGTGGGGGAGCCCGGGTTTGTGTAGGTGATGTAATAAGGAACCTGGGGGGGGGGGGGGGTAGCAGGACAGAGGGAATCAAAACAACAGTAGGCAGAGGTGTTAAAAAAATTGAAAAAAAAAAAAAAATGTCGATGTCTTGATGGTGTGACCGGAAGTCACAAACATCAGAATTAAGCGTAGTCAATCAAAAAGGGAACGATGACTTGCTAAAATGACAATGCAAAATTCGACCCCTCCTTGTACAAAATGGACGATTTTAGGGTGAAGGAATGAATGTTTTGGGCCACTTTTTCAATATTTTTCTTTTTTATGAATGTTCGAGGTTTAAAACAATACCGGTTTGGTCAGGTTCCCTCGCCTCTGTCGAAAGTTTTTGCAAGAGTCTACCTTTCTCGGGCAATTGCCCTTTTTTGCAAGTTTTTGCAAGGAGGCTACCTTTCTAGGGCAATTGCTCTTGACATATCAAAGGCCTTTGATAGAGTATAGCATAAAGGTTTACTTCAGAAGATCTCCAGCTACGGTATAGCTGGAAATGTCTTCTCAGTTATTAAATCATTTCTCTCTGATAGGTTCATAGTGGTTGATGGGCGGAAATCAGAAGCTCTCAGTATTAATGCTGGAGTCCCTCAGGAGTCCATCCTAGGCCCAACTCTCTTCCTGATCTACATTAATGATCTTCCAAATCAACTCCTTACATCATTCCTAGACATTTATGCTGATGACACTATCTATGGTAGCACATCTAAGACCGTAAACAACCAAGTTCTTTCTGATTCTCTCTCCTCTGATCTTGAGCAAGTGGTACAATGGGGAAAGAGATGGCTTGTTACTTTTAATGCATCTAAAACCAAGCTTTTATTTTTACCTCATCAATGCTCTGATCCCCATCTGGCATCAATTGAAATGAATGGCTCGCTCTTGGGGAGGCCTCATGTTTTGACAAGCTTTTGGGCTTGACCTTTACTCCTGATCTTAAATGGAACACATACATTAAATCCGTTGCCAAGGCTGCTGGAAAAATGCTGGGATCCTTCTATCGATCCAGTAGATCGATCACTGCTGATGCAATTCTCTATCTATATAAGAGCCAGGTACATCCAAGGATGGAGTACTGTTGCCACATCTGGGCAGGAGCTGCTAGAAAGGACTTATTATGCCTTGATAGAGTTCAAAATAGACTCCGTAGCCTTGTAGGGGATGTCCTTTTCTCTTCCTTGCAACCTCTTTCTCACAGAAGAGATGTTGCGAGTTTGCTTTATCGTTATTTTCATGGCAAGTGCTCGACAGCTTCAATCTATGGTCTCCTCTCGCTAAACTTTCACAAGAAACACTCGGCTAGCTGAAAACACTATCAATAATTCCCCCCACTCTTTATCTGTTCCTAAGCCTAAACGTAGATTCCATGAACAAAGCTTCTTTCTTAGAACTGCACGCCTGTGGAATTGTCTTCCGTTTTCCTGCTTTCCGGCTGACTACAATATGGTTGTCTTCAAGTGTAATGCAAACAAGTTTTTGATGAACCGTTCCATATGAGTTCACAAATTTACCGAATTTCCATTATTAACGATTACTATATTGTCCAATTTCTACTGTACACTCTTTAACCCTTATCCTCGAGTGGCCTCTTGGCCTTGATAAGTGATGATGCCTATGTAAAAAAAAAAAAAGACATAAGAACATGCACGTTTTGCCCTTTATATATATATATACTAGCAGGGGGGTACCCGGCGTTGCCCGGGTGTTTGTAGGTGTGTGTATGGGGGGGGGGGATAAGTGATAACCCTGAAACGATGTTAAAAAAATCGGAAAAACCAAAACAAAAAAAAAAAAAACAGCGAAAAAAAACAAAAAAAAAAAACGCTGTGTGTATAGGGGGGGAGGGGGTAAACTAAAGAATAAGCGAAGTAAAAAAAATAAAGAAACGTTGCCCGTGTATCTAAAGATGTAAAAGAAAAAAAAAGTTTTGGGCGTGAGGCTGGATTGAACCCGGGAGCCTTGACGCAGAGGTGAAACAAACTCCAACCACTTAACCGTGTAAGCCAAGAGTAAGAGGAATTGATTATAGTGTTAAAATAAGGCTTATAAAGCGAGTGAAAGAGGTTTGATTGACAGATAGCCACTAAATGAGGTCATCGCGGGAGCGTTACGAGATGATGTAGCAGTATTTTTTTTTATTTGTTTTACTTCACATTAGCGTTTATTAAATTACGTATTTCGTTTCCTGTCTAGACATCTCTCTCTCTCTCTGTTTGCGTTTGTGTATGTGTCTCTTTCTCTCTCTCTCTCTCTCACTTCGTCTTCCTTACTCTAAAGACTGTTACTAAAAAAGAAAATGGTGTCTGGTTGTTTTTTTTTTGTAAAAACTTCAATCGTTAATATTTTTTGTAAGCAAAGCATATTTTTTTTTTTACTTCACATTTTTGGCTTGTTATTTTTTGTTTAACTATCGTATCTAACTATTTTGAATATGCTAATAACTTTGGTAACGTTGTCATAGCGTAGAAGTTCATAGTTTAGCTTGTGTGAGGGTTAAATTTTTTTTTACCGATAACATTTTTTAATTTTTTTTTACCGATAACATTTTTAAATTTTAAATTCAGACTGCCATTAGAGCTTGCTGACGTCAAGATCACGTGACATGACTCAGCGGGTTTTAAATACAAGTTGACTCAAAATAAACAGCCCCGTGTATACTTTATGTAGAAGAGTTGGCGGCCGTATTTTTTGGGGCAGTTATAAATCGATTTAAAAATATGTAATGTTTAACATTAAAATGTCACTTTTTGGCCCCCCCCCCCTGCAGAAAATCGATCAGTTGACGCACTTCTGATGGTCCTTTTGGGCTAATTTTTCGATATTTGTCGTCCGGAGGGTGGGGCTTTAATATGATACCAAGTTTGTGAATTTTTCTTCCGTCGGTCAAAAGTTTTTAGCAGACACACACACACAAACATACATACATTTTCGCTTTTATATATATAGATATATACACATAGACTGGGGGGGGGGTACCCGACATTGCCCAAGTGTTTGGAGGTTTGTGTGTTGAAAAAAAAAACGGCCGGGTGTTCGGAGGTGTAAAAAAAAAAAAAAAAAAAGTTTTAGTAGGCAGGTAGGATTGACCCCCAAAGCCTTGACGCGAAGGTGGAAACGAAAAGGGAGAAAAAAAAGCCAGACACCTAACCATCTTGGCCACGAGGGCAGAGGAATTGATAAGCGTGTTAAGTTAAGGCTTATACAGTGAAATATACAGGTATGAGGAAGTTGTGTGATGTTTGACCTAGTTTTGCGCTGCAAGCCAGTTACTGTTTCCCCGCCCTATCGTTCGCTTTTCGAAGATGCCACGATGGAAAAATAGCTGGTAAAAGTCGGGTAAATTAAATACACACACGACCCTCATTCTTAAGTCGTAGATATTACGATTTATACATGACAGAAAAAGTTTTAAGGAGAGAGCCGACCGAGAAGGCCGACGAAAAAAGCTTTTTGCAGACATACACACTCACATTTTCGCTTTCATATTTATAGATGTACAAAAGGGAAACTGTTTCACAAATTTTTATACTGAAAACCGACACATTTATACATTAATATTCCAGCATAATTTCTATTTATACTATTTATTCCAAGGAAATCTACATTCAAGAATTAATATCATTTGCATATTACATTAAAGAAAATAAATTTTAATAATTAGCTCCATGTTATTAATTATTTGTGGTAATAAAATTGGCTTCATTGTTCTATTTAAAAATATGGTGATTCTATATTAAAATAATGAAAAAACATTGAATCTCAAGTAAAACAAATGGGTACTTGTACAGTTTAATCAAGACATTCAAAAATGAAAATATCGAAAAAAGATTATATTGTACATATCGTCAGGGAATGAAGTTCTCCAAACAAAATTTCACTTTTCATCAAGTAGTTTTTGTTTTACAGCAAAAAAAAAAAAAATAAACAATTTGTTATGATACTGAGCAAAAGGTTCGATTTTTAGGAAGAAAATCTAGTATTAAAGATGGGGGACCGAAGTGTTGGCGCTTTAAACAGTTATCTCCTCGTGGCGTTTTTAAAATCCAAACAAAATTTTTTTTTTAAATCCAAGATGTCTGCCTCCAACGTGCCGTCATAAAAATGCTGTAAAAAAAAAAAAAAAAAGAAAACTACTCGATCAAATTAAGTGAAATTTTTTTTCGGAGATCTTCAATTCAAAACAGATACGTACAATATAACCTTTTTTTCAATATTTTCATTTTTTGATTAAACTGTACAAGTACCAACAAATGATACCTACGTAATTGTCATGCCGCAAATAGTAACATATCCAACTATTACGGAAATCGATAAGGTAGAAAATTAATTAATCATGAAAAAAGACATTTGTAAAATCTAGCATCTTGCTTTCAAAATCAGCCGATTCAAATTGGAGAGTTAACAGGGAGAGGTAGTTCAGTTTACAATTTCTAAGAAATCTAATGCCAATTTTGGAAAAGTAATTTCGAAAAGTTTTAACAGGGACTTGAGGAAATTAAGGCAAAGTGATAAATTCAGACTTATCCTATCTGCTTATACATGGTGTTTCAACGGAGTTACGTCCCCTTTGTCATATGCCCCAAGATGTCCGCTCCAGTGTGTAAGCTTATTAGAGTATTTTCACCCTTATCAGGACTGTTTTTCACAAATTATAAATTTTATACCTCATTGATTTTTGTAATTTTTGGATATGTTACTATTTGCGACATGACAATTATGTAGGTATCATTTGTTTTACTTAAAATTCAATTTTTTTTATTTTATTTAAATAGAGAAATGTCAAACATTATTTAAAGTTGATTTATTTATTTTTAATTTTTTTCAATTATTATCAGACTACATCAGTTGCCTTTAAAAACAGAAGTAAGTTTATTTAAGCTGTGAGAGTTATTTCCTCTTTAATTTTCATGGACAAAAATGGATGTATTTTATGCTTCCATAAATCTAAAATGTGATCCACTTTCAGGAAAATTGTAACAAGTTAAGATATTCGCTGCATTTGTTTGCAATCTCATTATACTGCACCGTTTGTCAACATGCTGTTTTATCCCTTGGATCAACAAAGTTAAGCAACATTAAACTTGGTCAATACTTAAATGGGTGATCTTTTGAAAACATGAGGTGCGATATTTAAAGCCCGGTCCTATTGGCCTTGCAAGCTGAGAACCAGCTATCTGCAATTACAACAATACTGAATCATTTGTTGTGATCAGCACCTATCAGACACTGGCCAGCAATGACTAATTATTTAAGATTTAAAAAAAAGAAAAAAAAAAAAATGTGGATTCAAGTGATTCTGCTATATCATGCTTTAGAGAAGATATTAATAAATTCTTTGAGACTAAAAGAGTTTTTGGTTCTTGTCCAAAATTTCCCTTATAAACGAAAACAAAAATTTCATATTTCAAAAACCATGTAAATTGATCAAGTAGTTTTTTTTTTTTTTTTTAACTAAGAAATTCAAGTTTTATGAGGAAACAAGGACTGAATATTTCACTCTGCCATCTTGAGATAACTCAATTCGAACTTCACAGATCTTTTTTGTTTTCAGTCTTGTAATGGCTACGATTTATTATTGAACATTTAAAATCATAAAAAAATGATTTTCTTTAAAAAAAAAAAAAAAAAACAACAAAAAAACCTATTTGATCAATTTACGTGATTTTTGAAATATGATATTTTTGTTTTCTGTCATGATATTTTTGTTACGTGATTAGTATGTACATCATAAAGATTTTTCTGTTTTCTTGGGTTTTTTTTTCTAATATGGTAAAATTCCAGATAACCACCGTGTTCTTTTAATTTTTTTTTTTTAAATATTAAAACTTTGTACGAAAATATCATATTCTAAAACTCACGTAAATTGATCAAATAGTTTTATTTTGAAATAAAATCAAATTTTCTGAGTATCTGAGAAGTGACTGCCCGCTGCCATTTTGAAAAAAAAAAATCTCAAAAATACAAACAAGAGAACTCAAATACAAGGGAGATAACTCATTCCTACTAAATTTACATTGTAATGCCTACAAATTCCCATTATTCACTTAAAAATGATTTTCTTTACATTTGCTTTTAATATAGTCGTAATTCTGGACAAGAACCATATTTCCTTTTCCTCTTCTTTCACATTGAATAAATTTTATGAGGAAAAATACTTGAGGAAAAAAAAGTGATTTTTATTTTAATAATTTTAATAAAAATCTGTAGGAGGTGATGGAGATGCATTTTTTTAAAATGACGGACAAGATAGCCATTCCTCAGATACTTACAAAATTTGATTTTCTTATTTAAAATAATAAAACTACTTGATCAATTTATGTGATTTTTGGAATATATTTTCGTTTCATCATGGGTATGTACTAGTGTTGAGACAATGAATCGGAATCAAGAATCGGAAAAATCAGAACATTTGGGGGTATCAGAATCAGTAAAATTTCTGCCTCTTTTCCGATGTCAAAAAAAATTTTTTTTTTTTTTTTGCCTTTTTTATTTGATTTTGTTTAAAGCAAAATTTTCCGCTCTCCATAATAATGATCAAATAATAAATATTTATTGATTTTTAACTACAAGTAAAACTAAAATCGATAAATCACCCCCCCCCCCCCCCCACCACCACCACCACTACTACACACACACATACACATGTATTTTTATGTTTAGGAAAACATCTGCACATTTAACATGTGTTTTTATGGTAATCAGGGGAAAAAAAATAACTAAGTTGAATATTGAGAGATTTATAGAGAATTCGAATTGGGAACTTAGTACAGTATTGGAAATTGTATCAGAATCAAGGGAAAAATATTGGAAACGTCCCATACCTAGCATGTACACAGCATACAGGTTTTTCTTCATTTTTATTTTTTTAATACAGGTAAAATTCTGGACAAGAACCTAAGTTTTATTTCTATTTTACTACTTAGCAAAAATACACAAAGCATTATTCTGGTTAATAATGGAACGCAACATGAATACGATGGCAGGAAGCACATTCATTAACATACAAAAATTAACGGATGCACATATATAATTACAAGACACACAATATGGACACATTTCAATCTTATTGCAAACAAAGAAATAAAAAATATCACCAACCTCTACCAAAAATGGCTCCACGTAAAAAAGTTCCCAAGATCTTGGATTTCCAAAATG
The DNA here is from genome assembly GCF_053919585.1 of Euprymna scolopes. Classification (NCBI taxonomy): domain Eukaryota; kingdom Metazoa; phylum Mollusca; class Cephalopoda; order Sepiida; family Sepiolidae; genus Euprymna; species Euprymna scolopes. The sequence goes on from NC_136509.1 coordinate 91,783,523, forward strand.
TCCGGCCTTTGTTGTGCTAAAAAGAGGTTTTAAAAATCCAGATTCCTGGTGGGGTTTTATTTATTTTTTTATTTTTTCAGTTATTTCATTCTTTTGCTGTCAACGGCAACAGTAAAAAAAAAAAAAAGAAAAAAAAAACCCCGCAGGTTAGGATCGACAGAAATTGTTATCCGATATCAATATTCATTGTCCAGATAAAATCCTAGGGTCTATTGTTCCAAGCAGTGATCAAGTTGAACCCTGTCGACATCATCAACGGTAACAACAGCATCACTTGAGATTGGGATGAGACAAGTTAAGCAACGAGCAACATCACCTTGAAAAGATAAAACAAAAATAAATCATAAAAATTGGTTAATTATTAGAAAGTATAAATTCATAGAAATTTTCATAGAAATTATATAATCAATAGTTTTAAATAAACAGATAATTAAACATTAATAGAACAGAAATTTGGTTTGTGAGACAAATGTTAGGGGTCAATTGGAAAGATCACATTTATAACGAGGAAGTATGAGCTTGATCTGGATGCACTAAAGGATTGCTGATGAAAATCATGAAAGATAGATGACTTTCTTAGGACATATTTACCGTCAAAAAAACATAGAACATCTGGTATTGACTGGTAGAATGCCAGGATCGAAAAAGCAAGGTTGAATAAAACGCACCTTGATAGAAAAACTTAGACGGGATTATCGACAAAAGTATAGCTGTTTCAGGCTATGGATAGCCGCCCGCATTGGAGAGCCGTGGTTGCCAACACTATTAAATGGCAGTGCCAATGATGATGATGATGATGATCCCAATCAAACCCGAAGATTAACAAGGTCCTTCGTGTTACTGCTGGTGAGATGGTTAATAACACTTTGTAGCTAGACATTATAGGCTTTTTATCCTGGGTTCCCCAAATCAACAGAGATTAAAGGATTCCGGTAATGATCCAGTCTCTGTTGCGGTGCGAGTTTAGTTCTGGGAAGTTCTAAGATGTCCACCTTCCCGGGCTTTGTCTTCTCTCTTTGAGTTAACTGCTAATCGCCTGAGGTGCCCTCACTGTCGAATTCTAAAGGAGTTAGTAGTAGAATGCCAGGATCAAAAAAGTAAGGTCGACCAAGATACACTTTGATACACAACTTGACTGATTAGGTAGGATTATCGGCATTGGAGAATCGTGGTCGCCAATGCTTTGAAACGGCAGGGCTGCTGATGATCAATGAGCCAAAAACGGTTACAAAAGACTTTTCAAATAAAAGAACTTTTATCTTTCTAAATTGCTAGCCTGGGTGCCCGGCATTGCCCGGGTGTTTGGAGGTGTGTGTTGAGTAAAAAAAAAAAAAGTGGTAGTGGGCAGGCAGGCTCGAACCCGTGACGCGAAGGTGGAAAAGATAGTGGAGGTGTGTGTAAGGGTGTTGGTTAAGCAAAAGAAAAAAAAAAAAAAAAATAGTGGTAGTAGGTAGGCAGGTTCAGACCTGTACTGCGAAGGAGAAAAAGGAATTTAAAAAAAAAAAACATGATGCATGTGACGTCAAACCGGAAGTGATGTAGGTTTAAATTAACGCTAGAAAATCGAAAAGAGCGAATGAATTTCAAAAATATTGGCGAGAAAAGCGACCCCTCCCTGTAGAAAAAGTGCCCTGGGTAAAGGAATTAATGTTTTTAGCCAATTTTTCGATATTTGTCGTCCGAAGGGTTGAGCTTCAAAATGATACCACTCTTGTGAAAATCCGTCGCCTCTGTCGAAAACTTTTGCAAAACATACAAACATACATTTAAACAGACAGGTGAAATTGATATTATAGATTAAGTAAACAATTTTCGGTTCATATTAGGAATTCCACCTATATTACAAACCAAAAATAAAAAGTCTATATGATGTACGTGTTGGGATTATTAATCGAAATCGAGAATCGAGAATATCAAAACTTTTTGAGGGTATCAGAATTGGGAAAATTCTGAGTCTAATTTATAAATCCAAAAACAATTATATACTTATTTAGAAGATTGTCTTATGTTACAAAAAAAAACAAAAAAATAACAAAGAGCTAAAGATCGCAGGTGAGTAATCCTATTCCTAAATGTAGCATTGACTCTAAGGAGTTGAGTTTAATTTTAATTTGGGAAATTCTGGTAACCAAAGTAAATCTCCTAGAGTTTACTTGCCTATCCCCTTTTCAAATCTTTTAAAATACTTTTCACACCTATGTGTGAAACGTCTATGACACCTTTCAGAGAGTTCATAGTTTACTATTTAGCTTTTAAATGCTTTTTTTTTCTTTTCTTTTTTCTTTGGTGGTCAATATATATATCTTCTAAAATAGATAATGTTATATTGTATATTTTTCCATTTACCACAAGCAAAAACTATAGATAAAAATCTCACAAGAAGTTTATAAAATTCTTGGATATTATACAACAAATGTTTGTCAAAACTAAAAAAATGAATTATATCGACATGAGAAAATCACCTCCGGAACGGGCGATCAATTCGTTAAATTTATATGTGAAGCTGGTTTTTGTTGCTTTATTTTATTTTTAATACCAAGTTTTTCAGGCTTCTGTAATCGCCTAAAAATGGAAAATCGCAATTTTCTTTTTAGGTGAAATAGCATAGGGTAAGCTTTCACTAATTACGTAACGACTAAAGTTTTTGAATTATTCAGAGTGCCATCCAGAAATTCTTATACAAGTAAAGGCACATTTACTTAGTTTGCAATTTATTTTTATATTTACCCACCTATCTCCTATTGGGAACTTTCATTTCAAAAATGAAAATATATTTTTTTAGAAGAATCAAAAAATATAAAAAAAAGTATATTTTTGTGTATTTACAAAGGAAAGTCCAATTAGTAATTTCTCTTTATCAGAAGGGAAAATATTTGAAGAGTTTGCGTGCCATTGGAAATTGCTTGGCATGCCAAATATGGCACGTGTGCCATAGGGTGCAGAGCTATAATAGTACTTTATTTCACAACAAAACATTATAATTGCAAAATGGCGAAGAAAAAAAAAAAAGCACTGAAAATTTCATAATACAATATTTACCAAGTACCATAAAAAATGTTTAAAAATGAAAATAGTGATAAACATTTATTGATAATTATAAACAAACAAAATGAAATATAAAACAAAATTTATTTAAGAATTTAGATGAGGTATCAGTTTCACTATCTATCCATAGCCTTGAGCCCCTGGAGGGGGGACATAGGCCATCTACAACTTTGTAGATGCTTTTGTAGCGGGTTCTGGATATGACCTTAAACTATATCCGATGCTGAGGCCCCAGTTTGTGGGCTTTTGGGAGTGTGGAGCCACCCTTTAATTGCCATTGCTCTCAGGTCCACTCTGACCCGGAGTGGTAGTACCTGTTAGGGTCCAAACTATGGGTTGAATAGAAACCGACTTGGAAGATATATATATATATCCTATTAAAAAAATTTTCAAAATCACTGGATTTGGCATTAAATAACCTGGAAAGGCTTGATATGCCATAAAACAAAAACAACCAACCAACTTTTGTAGCGAGGAGTTCTTTTTTCAGGGTGAGGATGCTGGCTCCATGCCCAACCTTCCCCAAAGATACATACAGTGTGTGCTTATCCTTCCAAAATGGTCACCCCTCTGATACTGGCCAGGTTCAATGTTGCTTAACTTTGATGATCTGCCGAGAATCGGTGTGTCAACGTGATTGTGCCGTACTATCGGTTTCACACATAAACTAAAAATAAAATGATTTATTTCCGAAACATTCTATTTCTAGTGTTTTAGAGCAGTTGGCAAAAAAGAAAAAAAAAAAAATTATGAGATAAATTCTGTGCATTTATTTTATTTATTTTTAGGAGTGTACTTTGCTAAGTAATAATATATGGTGAATTCTGAACAAGGACCTTTTTTTTTTTTTTATCCATCCTCTCTCCTTCAATTATTTAAATCATTTACACTTGTTGCATACTGGGTGTTATTTTAGAAGGTACCAAATCTGTGACTATGTTTCGCTGCTCTTCTTTAGATGTCGACTTATATATTTGTTGTTGTTCATGTTGTAAGAGTCTTAGAGTGATAGAGACAGTCTTAGTAGAGAGTGTTAGTGTTCACGTGTGTGATCATGTTGTGAGATGTTAGATGCTCATATTATATATATTCATTGTGAGTGTTCATATTGTCTTAGGATGTTCATGTTTGTAAGAGATAGCATATTGAAGACATAAACAGGTTATATATAAAGAGATAGACAGTTCTTATATATAACGAGACAGACAGTTACATACTAATACAAGAGCACCAAGCCTGTAATTCAACTAGAAGCGATTTATGAATATCTTGATAGATAGACCGAGAGTGCATTTGACATTTAAGTTTTGACAGTTGTACATTTTTATAAACACAAAGTTCATATTAATACAATTTCACTTTACCTTTGTTTTGGTGATGATGATTTTCACAAAGTTCTTATAACATAAATCGACAATACTTTTTCTGTTATTACGTGGTGGGTGTTATTTTTGATGTACCAAATATGAGAGTATGTTTCGTTGTTCTTATTTAGATGCGACTTATATATTTGTTGTTGTTCATGTTTTTTTTTTTTGTTTTTTTTTTTGTTTTTTTTTTTGTTTTTTTACACATTGATCACCACTTATCAAGGCCCGGAAGCCACTCAGGGATAAGGGTTATTGCAAGTACATTACGTTAGTGAGGAGATTTGATGAAGTGTTTACTCAAGGGGGCGGTTCATTAGGAATTTGTTAACATTAGACTTGAAGACATCCAAGTTGTAGTCCGGAGGGAAGCAGGCAGACGGAACAGAGTTCCACAGGCGTGCAGTTCTAAGAAAGAAGTCTTAGTGTGTTCATGTGTGTGATCATGTTGTGAGATGCTAGATATTATAGATATTCATTGTGAGTGTTCATATTGTCTTAGGATGTTCATGTTTGTGGAGATAGCATATTGGAGACATAAACAGGTATATATAAAGAGAGAGACAGTTCTGTATATATATATAATAGACAGTGTACATGTTACTACACGGGAACCAAGCCTGTAATTCAACTAAAAGAGATTTTTGAATATCTTGATAGATAGACCGAGAGTGCGTTTGACATTTACGTTTGACAGTTGTACATATAATATAAACACGTTACCTTTCTCGTTGTAATGATGAACACAGAAAGATGGCAGTTATAAAAAACATGATGATCATTTATTCTTCAACCGGTTGGAAATGATTTTGTATTTCAGGGATTCAAAGTTGTTACATGGTTATCTCTAAACCCTCTCGCTTCCAGAGGGAGCCTCGACTCTAACGGAGAATCGGTTTGATCTTCTCTGCTTCTCTGATCTGACTGATCTCGCTTCTTCTAACTTCGAACTCTTTCCTATATTGAGAAATCACACGTAGGTCTGGTCAACGTGACTACAACTCACGTGTTATCAACATGCGCGATTTGCACGTTTTTTTGCAACCATTTCTGACGACCAGGAAATTTCCCATTCTCTTTGTTGTTTTACAAAGGAATTTAACCTACCTCTCTAATTCTGTAACCCATATTTTATTATGCATTCTTTCTAAGAATGTGAATAGTTTCCAGCCAAATTTGTATTTATTAAATATTTTAACAGAATCAACAATTTACTGGACATTCCATTTATAATAACATTCTGTGTTTATTTTAACTTATGATTGGAATTCTCAATTCCAAGTCTAGCTTTGCAAGTTCGAATCCTTGACTATCCTATTTCATATTTACATTTAACTAATTCCCTATTTTTTTTTTACTTACATGAAAAGGGGGCAGCCCTTTATCATGTAACACACTCGTCAGACAATTTTTCTTATTCTTTACATCATTCGCCTTTTGTGACATCAACCAGTGTGCATGGTGATAAACAATGTTGACATTAAAAATTAGTAACAAAATACAGTACAGTATAAAATACACATGTATATAATCAGATATACGGCATAATCACGTTGAGACACCGGTTCTCATTTTATCACTTAAGTTAAGCAACGTTGAGCCTGGTTATTACTAAAATGGGTGACCATTTGGGAATTCTAGATGCTGTATGTGCTCTCCGCTTATCTCTGCATTTGTTTCTAGTCGTCCTGTACATACACTTCACTTGCCACTGGTATTTAACAATGTCGACCCAGGAGAGGTGTTGTTGGAAATTGCACACCTCTTGCCACAAAAATTTCACATGCAGGCACTCCTTCGTGAATATCCATAATCTGTCAAAGACTGAAGGAACCTGTGTTAATCAAATAACATTATAAATAACACCATAAGACGGGACAAATACTGCAACCAGGGACCGGAAAAACATTGTATTTCACATTGTAAACTGAAAAAAAAACGTATCCTAGGGCCACCGTATCCCCGGGTTCTACTGTACGTTTAATGCCTGTACGTTTGAAGGGGGCAGCAGCAGCATTATGAGGCGATATATAAGTATCAGCAGTTGTCCATCATGATGATATTTATTTTGATTTGTTTTACATAAGCATTTATATGTAACTAGCCTGGGTGTCCGGCGTTGTCCAAACGTTTGTAGGTGTGTGTTGAGCAAAAAAAAAAAAGTAGTAGGCTTGAACCTGTGACGTGAAGGCAGAAAAGAAAGCACAAAAAGTTGTAATAGGCAGGCAGGTTCGAACCCATACTACGAAGGAAGAAAAGAAAGTGAAAAAAAAAAAAAAATGATTCTTTGCTGTTGCGCCCATCGCCAAACTGGGAAAAAAAAAAAAAAAAAAAGGGACCCCTCCCTGTACAAAAGTGCCCAGGTGAGGGGGGAAGGAATTAATGTTTTTGGCCAATTTTTCGATATTTGTCGTCCGAAAGGTTGAGCTTCAAAATGATACTGATCTTGTGAAAATCCGTTGTCTCTGTCGAAAGTTTTAGGCAGACATACAAACATATATACAAACATACATATATACATTTAAACAGATTTTTGCCCTTTATATTATGGATGTTATCATTACATTTGAACTGTGTTCATTACAGTTCAAAATTCTCTTTACACATCCATTTTCTTTGGTATCGACTTTGTTTCTGCCCTGAGCAGATGATGCATTTTTTCCACTTTTTCTTGTCACGCCAACTCATACACATAATTAGCATATACGCTAATCTCATCACAAGCCAGCCATCCTTCGCTGCTGCTGCTATTTTCCTACACGCTCATATGCACTATGTTACATGTATGTCGCTACACATTCATGAACATGTTTCGATCAGCCAGTTACAAGTAACTAGAAGCCTCCTAAGGCAATATTGTTTATACAAAAGTTTGAAGTCTGTAATCACCGACTTCAATCAAGTACTGCTGTGCAACGGCGTCTATACAATGCGACACAATGGAGTGTGAAAATATCTCTACTGAACCATGTGTGAAAAGCTGAATGTTGAATATCAAATACAGCAGCAGGTCTTGGAACTAATGTTGGAACAATTAATCGGAATCGGAAAAATCAAAAGATTTTGGGGGTATTGGAATCAGTATTGGAATCGGAAAAGTTGGTGCCTATATTCCGATGCCAAAACGATTCTTTTGTCTTTTTTTTTTTTTTTTAATTTGATTTTGTTTAAAGTAAAATCTTCCATTGCTTATAATAATGAGAAAATAATGAATATATATTGATTATAAACTACCAGTAAAGCTAAAATCGATAGATCATCCTCCACAAATGTATTTGGCGTTTAGAAAAATATCTGCATACTTAACGTTTGTTTTTACGAAAATCGGGGGAAATAACGATCTTATAGTTAAATGATTAGAGATTTATAAAGAATCGGAATCGGTAATTGTATCGGAATCGGGAAAAATATTGGAATCGTCCCATCACTACTTGGAACATATACTAGAAAGAACAGTTGGATTAAGTCATACACCATTTGCTATGACTATGCTATTCGTACAGCTGCATACCTAGAAAACGGAGCTACTAAACTCGACGTAATGATATGAGACAAGGAACAATAAGCAACTTTCGAAAAGTTAGTGTTTCCAATGATTCCAGAGCTGGTAAGGAAAAGATAATGAAATATCAAGGTCCTATATACGACATGAGAAGAAACTGGAATCTTAGGAAGCTCTCCATCATTCTTGTGGTTATAGGAGCAACTGGACTCATGAAAAAAAATTTCAAAAACCATCTGGTAAATATACCTGATGAACCAAGTGCAAGAGAGATACAAACAATTGCGCTTAAAGGAATGGTTAGAATCTTTAAAAAATCTCCTGGTTGGAATGTATGAGATAGCGGGAGAATATCTGGCATCTAGTAGAATACCCAATCAGAACTTGAACCAAATTCAAATGGCCATAACATTTTAAAGCTTGCTGCATCCCTCAGTCAGTCTTAATCCAATGGCTTGTGAAAAGGGCTTACTAAAGGGAGGAAATTCAGTATCATGTGCAGTTCTCCATATTAGAAACAAACTGCTGCCAGTGAATTCAAAAGATGCTGACAATAGTGATCAAAGGCCTATAAAGCTGAGAAGGTCTTCAAGAATACGGGTCCCTAGTGTTCGCCGGGGTTGGCAAAGTGGTTTCTGATTCTCTTGAGCGTCTACAGCATCGTGCCATCAGATAAAGACTACATATTTCTTGTTGTGACCATGTTCCCTTTGGAGTATATGATCTGCTTCGATTAGATTTACTGTTTACTCAATGGAATGTAACAGTTGCTTCTGTTGCCTACAGATTATTTCATGGTTTTTGGCTCAACGCAACACTTAAATACCGCCCTGTGCTGTGGCTGAACAAACTAAACCTATGATGATATACATTTACACCAGTGTTTGCTCAGAGATGTACCGGTAATCTCCTTTTGCATTGTGTTCTGCAATCCTGAACGTGCTGCCTCAGAATTTTATGAATGAACACCTATCACTGTCACATTTTCAGAGTTCTGTATTGGTTAACTATTGTTTTAGGCATTCCCTAATTAGCTTAGTAGAATTTGTCTATTTCTAACAGTTTTATAAGCAGGGCTATGACAACAGCATATTCTTTTCCTTGTTTTGACTTTCGAGTATATATCCGACACCGTTAATCAACCGAAAAACACATCACTCTTTATAAAAGCATATAAGATATCAACGGATACACACTCAAGAGTCACAACAATGAAAAGAATATGCTGTTGTCCTAGCCCTATTTATGACCATGGCTTAATAAAGGAGGGAAAAAAAGGAAGGATGGCATGAACAAAAGCTTGATAAACTTCAGTATTTGTAGCTGGCTTAATTTCTTGTCTGGTCCATAATTAAGATTGTAGATGGCAGAAAGCCAGACAGGTATTTGCACGTGGCCATATCTACATCCCATACCTGCCTGGCATGATGCAGTGATTATAGATCTAAGGTATTCGAAGGATGATTAGCTGCTTCTCAGAATGGCTTGAATAAGCTAACATTCTGGACGTTTTTTTTTTCACCATTTCACAATTATCACCAAGGTTACTACGATAATGCATTTTAATCCTGCCTTGTGACACAACACACAAAAACATCCGTCCAAACAGAAAGAGATGATTAGCTACAGCTGCAATAATATCAGTGACATTTTTGTGCTTTTTGTCCACAATGGATGCAAATCATCAAGATCATACAATGAAATGGACATTTCTGGACTTATTTTTGGTCCTCGTTTTTGTAATGTTTGCACCTTTGGCAAAACGTAGTTCGCAAGGATACTGGCAACTGCATTTTCAATAATTTCTTGCGCTGGCTTAGTATTGGCAAGAAACTAAATATGTTACAACTGTATGATACACAGGTTATAGTCGGGTTAGGGGTCAAACAAATCACAGTGGATCAGTTAAAAGTAAAAAATACAGGTTGACATGGAATTGTCAAAGTAATGACAGTATTAATTTGCGATGGTCTTTAATGATAAAGTCATTCCCTTGATATTTGAAATGTCCATAAAATTACAAAAAAAAAAAAACTCGTGATACAGGAGTGATTCCTACAATATTACCTATTTTCACAATGTTTTGGATTATGTAATGATCTTCAAGGGAATCTTTCAAACTTGAGAGTCTTTGAATTATCTCTACAATTATATAAATGCAACTTTGCGTGTGTGTGGGTGTTAGTTCTTTATAGATTCTGAAACGGCTGAACAGATGTTTTTTTTAAATTTACAGAACTTTAGTGTATAAGTCTAGGAGCGATCTTAGTTAAGTTTTGTCTCAGAATACCCCCGATAATTATTGATAATCAAAACCATTAAAGTCATTTTTTTTCCATGTCATTGCTTAGTAACAATGATAGAACAACAGGCCGTGAAAATTCTACTGTGGGTAAGTTGATAACGTTTTTTTTTTTTGCATGATGTGATCTGTCGGTTCAAACCCTGCACGTAAATTTCTTAATGTTTTTTTTTCGTTAACTGGAGAGAAGTTCATATAAAATAATTTTATAAAAGAAACAGTAGGTTCTCTAGAGTGCAATGTAGAATAACATATTTTTTGGACTAAGTTACTGCATGGAGGCATGTGAAGCTTCCTCCCGGGCGATTTCACGGATTTCGATGACAGTAAAAAATATAGGAGTGCGAAATATTCGTTGATCATCATTCAAACCCGGGCAACATCAGGTCTCTCTGCTAGTTCTATATACGACTAAAACTCTGGATCTTGCTTGCTTGCTTGTTGGTTTGTTTGGGATTTTATTATTGTTTGTCCCTAAGGACACTTGATGACGTCATCCATTAAAACGGAGATAAAGATAATCAGACAGTGGATGACGTCATCAAATATGAATGTGTGTGCAGGAGATGGGTAGATCTTTTATTCTGGACAACATATGATCTGATGCTCATGGGTCCTTTATTACTGGGGGTTTGCTTAATCACAAACTGTTGAAGGCAATTATTGCATTCAGGGGCTAGGATCAAAGTAGACTATTTTGTATTTTCACAGAGGAGAGACCCACCCCACCCCCACCCATCCCTGGCTGTATTAATTTTTTTTTTTTGTTCGCATTACAAAGTGCTCCTTTTATGGAAAGAGTTGTTTTTCCCCACATTAAAACTGACCTTGTGTCTAACTTTGCTCTTGTGTATTATCTGAATTATTCTGACTACTGTTCATATTTTGAGGGTTATTCTCACGTTTCAGTTGATGAAACCTCTCACCTTGTCAAACTCAGACTTGTGGCATAATAGATAAAGAACTAAATGAAAAATTCAGTCCTAAGTGACACTCATCTGGAGGTTGAAGGTTCAATCCTCAGTGAGGGTGATACTAAGAATACAATTTTTAATTACTTTAAGACTTTTATCTGGTCATGGCTGACGAAGTGCTACCCCGTGGATTAAATAAAGGGTTCCGCTCAAAATTATGTGTGGATTCCAGAGTTCAACAAGATACAAGTGTAGAAGGTTGGAGGTTATTCTGTCCGATATGCTGTAAGAATAACACTCAAGATCAGAACACTAGTTTTAAGAAAAAAAAGTGTTTCTTCACCAACAACATATATTGATTATGTGATAGAAACATCGATTCCTGTAAACTGAATGGTGGGCATTGATAAAGGTAATTTTACGTAACTTGCATGTTGTTTCAATATTGTTCTAACTTCAAGGCTTGAACTTTCATTTTTTCAATCTCTTTGATTGCTCAGTGGCAGGGAGGTCTCTTCAGATTCCAACAATAGGCAATCATCATGACTGTCGCAGCAACCCTGATACCTGGTCATCTTTTTCAGGTCCTGATAGCATCTCTCCCCTTGTCTGTCACTCATTGAACCAAGGTTCTCAGGAAACCGGCTCATATGTGAAAATAGGTAGTGCATCTTGAAGCTCACGTTGCAGCCCAGGTTTCTGAAAGCAGTGAGCATGTCGCTGACAAGTTCTGGCCTTATTGTTGCCAAGAAAGTTCTTTACCAGAACAAATGCCTTCCACCTTTCCAGTTCCACTTTGTTCATGGAGTTTTCAAACTCAGGGTCTTTGATAAGCTGCTGGATCTGACGATCATCAAAAACGCCAGATTTCAACTTCTCCATGGGCAATCCTGGAAAAGCCTGGCACAGGTAAGTGAAGCAGTCGCCATCCTTGTCCAGAGCCTTGGTGAACTGCTTGATGTGCAGCCGAACTTGATGTGCAGCCGTGAGAAGAGTATTCTGTCTGTCTACCAGAGGGTTGTTGGTGACTTTCCTTTCTTTGTAAGGCATCAATTCCTCACACACAGGCCAGTCTTCTTCATGTATGCTGAGCACCAATTTTCAAAACATCTTAACATTTTAAGACTTCAAACTGATGCTTTTTCAGCAAAAACCACTCAGAACTATCAGACCTGAATAGTTCTTGTCGTTAAAAATAATCATTTCCAATCAAAACACAGCATTTTACCCCATTAACTTCTTCTAAAATGCTCCACACATGCATACATGTGAACAAAAAAATGTTAAAAAAAAACACAAAAAAAAAAAAGGACTTGTGATGCAGTGGTTAGATTACTTGAAAAAAATCAATTGTAAAAGCGATATTCTTCTGAAGGTTAAAAGGTTCAATTCTAAGAATGTGCGACTGAAAAATGCAATTGCGAATGTCTTAGGATCTCTATCAAGTCATGGCCGACAGAACGAGAGCATGCTATCTTCGTGAAGCAAATAAAGGCTTCTGTTTGAAATTCTGTCCAAATCCAGAGTTTGACAAAGATACACCTGAAGAAGGTTACATTGAACAAAACGTGAAAATGACACTCAAGATGAGAACAGTAGTCTGAGGAAACCAAATACGAATAACAATTCTTATCTAAAAATAGAAAAAAAATTTTTCAGAAATGTAAGAACCAAAAGTTTTATTTTAAGTGAAATTTAATTTGATTTATTATTTGAATTTCATGAGCATTTTGAAAAGTTTTTTTTTTTTTTTCAAAAATGTTTGGCTAACTGCTAAAGCTATAAATTTTCAAAGATCATCTTGGTCTAGCATAGTTTTCAATTGAAGGATATCAACGTTTCATTAATCCTCTACCAATATAAGCTGGCTTTGAGGGCATAATTGGACCTTTCTTTTTTTTTTTTTTCACCCTTATAGGTTGAGTTTTTTATGAGAATTCACCAGTTGTTCCTATTTTATTTATTCACAAACAAGATGACTAAATGGTTGGTATTATTGAAATGCTGTTGTGTGGCTATAAGCTAAAAACAGTACTTCCGGTCAAAAATAGTAATACATTCAAAAATTATGAAAATTCATTGAGTAGAGCAATTGCTATTGTGTTTTTAGTATTAAAAAAAAAAAAAGAAAAAAAAAAGAAAAAAAAAAGAAAAAAAAAGAAAAAAAAAAGAAAAAAAAAGAAAAAAAAAGAAAGAAAAAAAAGAAAAAAGTCCATCACTATCAGCTAAAACAAATCATCATCCATTACATTATCTATATATAGAAAAGCAAAAATGTATGTGTGTATGTATGTTCGCTTTTTGTGTATGTCAGAGAACGGCTTTTTTCCGAGAAGCGATCGGTCAGCTCACTCCTTAAAACTTTTTATATCACATCTAAATGATAATATCTACGAGTTAACAACGGGGGTCGCCTGTCTATTTAATTTGCCAGAGTTTGAAAAGCTAAATATTCCACATTCTTTGATCGCCGCGTGTGGATTGGGCTTTTTTTTTCGTATAATAAAAGTGAAACAGAGCTAAAGACATTGTTCCCGGTGCGATCGCCAGAAACGTCCAAAAGCAATCAGCTTTGATCAATGCGGAGTTTCTCCTTATATCAGACAATTGCTATTCAATATTCAATTTGAACAATCCCCTTTTTATGGGGAGCTGGTTCCCCCCCCCCAACATCTTGGGGAAACAAAAAAACAATTTTAAAAAGCTGCCCCGCAGTGAAGGTTGACCTCATTAAGTCATTAAGTACGGGCACCTGCCAATTCTTAATCTATAAATATAAAAGCGAAAATGTATGTATGTGTGTTCGCTTTTTCTGTGTGTCTACAAAAGGCTTCTTTTAAAGAAGCGGTCGGTCGGTCGGTTCACAACGTCTTAAAACTTTTTATATCACATATAAATCGTAATATCTCACAGTTAACAACGAAGCTCGCCTGTCTATTTAATTTGCTCGATTTCAGGAAGATAAATATTCAATATTTGTCGCTCGCCGCATGTGGGTTAGTCTTTTTCCTATAACATCTTGGGGGGAAAAAAAAGCGTTCAGCAGTAAATGAATACTATCTCGCAGTCAAACTTGACCTCATTAACTCATTAAAACGAGCACCTGCTAAATCCAAGTAATTAAATAAATTCAAACGTGTTTCGTTTAGCATCTCGTAGTGGGGCAAGGGTTAACGTCTCACTTTTTTTTTTTCACACTTTAATTTACAACTTTGCCTCAACGGTTCAGGTTCGATCCTCATACTTACTTTTTTTTTTTTTTAACCCCACCACACACCTCCAAACACCCGGGCAACGCCGGGTACCCCTCGCTAGTACTTAAATAAATTCAAACATGTTTCCGTTACTATTTCTTGGTGGCCCAGTGGTTAACGTCGCACGTTTTTTTTCACACTTTAATTTCCAACTTCGCTTCAAGACTTCGGGTTCAATCCTTCATACTTACTTACCAGAACTTTTTTTAAAATTTTATCCCCCTCCCCTACACAAACACCCGGGCAACGATTTTTTATTATTCTTTTGTTTTGATTTACCCAAAACCACACACACCTCCAAACACCCCCCCCCCCGCTAGTCTATTATATAAAGGGCAAAATGGGCACGAGCGTTGTGTATGTCCACAAAAGGCTTTTTGCATTGTGCTTCTCGTGTCGGTTAGATTCTGGGAGAAGTTTTTGCATCCTTTCTAGATTGTAATATCTCACATTCACAAACGGACGTTGTCTATCTTTTTTTGATATAGTTAAACAAAATTCGCACTGTTCCGTTGTCTCCTTTCATATAAACTAGCGGGGGTACTCGGCATTGCCTGGGTGAGAAACACGGGGGTGAGGGGGGCTATAAAAAACTTTTGGTATGTAGGTAGGATTGAACCCGAAGCCCTGAGGTGAAGTTGGAAAATAAAATGTGAAAAAAAAACATGACACGTTAACCAATCGGCCAGCAAGAAAGAGTTACTGAAAGACGTTTGAATTTATTTAAGTAGGAAGAGAATTGACAGGTGCCCGCACCTAATGACTTAATGAGGTCAAGTGGAAATCGTGGAGTTAACATTTTCTACGAGCGTTACAACGACGTAAGCAATAGCTAGTTAGCAGTTAACATTTTCTGCAGGACAGTTTTCAATGAGGTCAATAACTCGGTTTGTTTTTACCCAACTTTGGGGAAAACCAGCTCCCCGTTTGTTAGGGGGAGTGTCCAGACAAAAGCAATTGTTTTGATAGGACGCTAAAAAGCCGACATTGACCAAACGTTTACATCACTTTCAGGAGACCACTGGGAACTGCCAATTCAAATTCAGTTTTGCTTTCTTATACTGAAAAGCGAAAGATACACGCGACGATCTAAAAATCTGGAAAAAATAGCGCGTGAAAGTCGGGCAAATTAAATACACACGTGACCCCCGTTCATAACTCTTAGATATTATCATTTAGACAGCATATAAAAAGTTATAAGAAGGAATGCGTCGACCGAGAAGTTCAGCGAAAAAAGCCTTTTACAGACACACACAAAAAGCGAACATACATACACACATTTTCACTTTTATATTTATAGATAAAGCGAAACTATTGGAACGCAACCACCTGGCCTTCGGGCCGGGTAGTATCTGTTCTGAAATTGGTCCTTGGTCAATGTACGGGAAACCCTTCATACTGAGATAATTACTATTTATTCGGATACTGCCAGAGTACCCCCTTTTTGGGGAGAGCTGCTTTTCCTCCCACATTAAAAACAACCTTCGTGGGAGGTTTAAAAGCAATGCCATTTCTGCAAGTCATCTTTTTGATTGAATGTTTAATTTGAACGCTTTAGACTTCTGGCCGCGTCATGGAGTAGCGGTAAGACGTCAGCTTTTCTTTCATTTTCTTTTCCGCCTTTGTGTCACGGGTTCGAGCCTACTTTCCTGTCTGCCTAATATCACTTTTTTTTTTTTTTGCTCAACACACACCTACAAACACCCAGGCAACGCCGAGCACCCAGGCTAGTCTAAAAGTATGTCCCTTCTGCTCGCAATCTTCAAGGTGTTCACATCTAGGGAAAATGCAATTTCCCCCAATTTTCCATAAAAATTACTTTTTAACTATAAATAATTTTCTACTCTATGAATTTTCGTGATTTTTGAATATATTACTATTTTCGTCATGACAATTAAGTTAGTAGTGTTGTTTTTGCTTAAAACAACATATTTTAAAAAATCGATCCGTCAACTCTACCTTAACAAGCAAGCACCAAAATATATACAATCGGACTTGATAGTAAAATGACATGGATTTTAGAAGGCCAATGTAACTAAAGGATGCTTATATAGCTCAGCCTCCATGGCTACTCATATTCTCTTTGTTACGATACAGCCAAGCGAAAAATGATCACACAAAATTAAAGTTTGGTCCTAATAAATAAATAAACAAACTGGTTTATTTACATTGCATTGTTTTATTTTTATTTATTTTTTTGTTTTTTTAATTGTCCTCTTTTCATTTGAATTATTTGGACTACTGTTCTCATCATAAAGTGTTATTTTTACATTTCGGCTGATATAACCTCCAAGCAATTTTGCTGTCGAACTCGGGAATCTGCACGGAATTTTGTATGAAACGCTTTATTTAATTCCGAAGATGCTTTCGTTCTGTCAACCACGACCGGGTAGAAGTGCAATGTACCTATTTACTATGCCTCCCCACGGGACAGAGTTAGACACCAGGGTCGTTTTTTAACGTGAAGAAAAGGTACAAAAATAAAAAATTGTCTCAGTCATGAAGGACTGTTCCTCCACCGAAAGAGAACAAGAAATGGAAGTGCAGCATCTGAAGGACAGATACTACACTTTGATCTTGACCAAAAGGCCAAGATAAATAATTCGCAATTATATTGTTAGTATCAACCGCACTGAGGATCGAACTTTAACCTCCAGAAGAGCTTCCTTCACTTAGAACTAAATTTTAGCTAGTGTTTTTTATCCAGGACGAGAGAATGCTGCCTCCATAAATCAAATAAAGGGTTCCGAGATACACCTGATGAAGACCGGAGATTAAACCGGCTGAAACGTTGGGAAAATAGCAATACGAAAACAATAAATAATACAAATTATCAATCCTCATCTCAAAAATTCAGAAATCGTTTTACTTAATTTTTATAATTATTGTAATGTTTTGTAGTGCTTTGTTTTGGTATATTTTTACGACGTGCCCCAGCGTATTATAAACATCCGAACCTATCCATGTTAAGAACGGCTTTCGGAATAAACACCCTCCAACCTCGAAAGCCATTCTTAATATGGGGAAGTTTTTTTTGGGGGGGGGGGAGTATTCCGATAGCTGTTCTTAACATGGGGTTGTTGGAGGTGTTAATACTACGTTGGGACAGGTCGTAAAAAATACCTTTGTTTTTATTTCATTTCAGTCACGCTGACATTGTAAGGCGTTGTTTTACAATTTGTCATTGTTCTGAGGGAGACAACTCTCTTTTACTAAGAGATTCGTTCATTTTTTATTTCATCTCATAATTTAGGACGCTAATAATGATGGATACACGAGCGGTTTACAAAAACATACATATTTTTCGTTTTTTTTGTTTTCTTTTTTGGAGGAAAGTTTTGCAATTTTAGTTTAGTAGCAAGGAATCTTTGATAAATTTGTAGAAGTAGCTAAAATCATCAAAAAGCAAGCTTCTAGTTTCAAGCAATTACGTGTAAACACCCTAAACAAAAAAAAAACCCCCAAATAACTTGGAATTTCGAGTGGGGGGGGTCGATTTTGTATATAAATTTAATTTAGAGTAAAATTATCCATTTCCAAATCATTCTTTTTATGGCAGTTAACTTTACCACTAACCCTAACTAGTATTTGGCCTTTTGGCTAGGAACAAAGTGTAGCAGCATCTGTTCTGACACACTTCACTTTTTCTGTCCTCGGTCAGTGGAGGAGAAATCCTTCATGACTGAGACAGTTTTAATTTTTGTTCCTATTCAGAGTTCCCCGTTTTGGGGAGCTGGATCCCCCCTACATTAAAAACCGACCTTGTGTCTAACTCTGCCCTCGTGGGGAGGCAAGTATATAGGAACTCTAAGACCTGAGTTACAAGGTCATAAAACTACACGTAATCGCCAAAAATGTCAAATCCCTCCAAAACAAAACGCATAGCTATAAATAAATTAAAAAAAAAAAAAAAAAATAGTTAAACACCATAAAACGCTAAAATTGCCTCCAAAAGAGGGGGATAATTTACGTTTGATCCCTGTACGTAAAACTATATGTTAGGGGGGGGGGCTTCTGACAAGTTTTTCAGTGTACACACGTAATCGTGTAGAAAAAAAATAATGGTTCTTGTCCAAAATTTCCTTCTTTCTATATAAAATAAAAATAAAAGAAAAAATATGCAGGATGTACGTACCCGTAACGGAAACAAAATATTATACTCCAACAATCACGTAAATTGATCAAGTAATTTATAGAGGAAAATTCTGGGCAAACACCAAAAATACTAACTCTGTATGTACTAACATCTCCCGAATTATCCATTCATTATAAGTACTTTTTTTTCAACATAGGAGTCACCACTTATCTAGGCCCGGAAGCCACTCGAGGATAAATCGCGTAAAGTGGTCAGTGAGACAACAGCTCAGTGATCGTTTCTGGTAGGAATTGAGTAGAATTTGACTAAGGGGGCAGGATAGCAAGAATTTGTTCACATTGACTTGAAAACATCATGTTATAGACAGCTGTGAAGCAAGCCAGTAGCACAGAGTTCCACAGGCGGGCAGTTTTAGAAAAGAAGCTTTATTCATAGAATTTGCGTTTAGATTTAGGCACTGATAAAGAGTACGGGGAAAATTGTTGGTTGTACCTATTTACAATGCCTCCCCACGGAACAGAGTTAGACACCAGGGTCGTTTTTTTAACGTGGAGAAAAGGTAGAAAAATAAAAATTGTCTCAGTCGTGAAGGATTTCTCCTCCACTGAAAGAGAACGAGAAATGGAAGTGCCGCATCTGAAGAACAGATACTACACTTTGATCTTGGCCAAGAGGCCAAGTAATTAGCTAGTCTAGTTTTTTTTGTGTGTGTGAACGATTGGGGGGGGGGCACCGGATAAAGCTCAGACGAGCACGAGCACTGGCCGTGAAAATAATGGTAAGACAGACAGGCTCGTGCAGACTTTTCCCTTGTATAACGAAATTTGGAGAAAGGTTCATACCCGCCTCCCAAACAGTCAGAAACTACTGTTTTCAATTTTTTTGGAATAAGGGTAATAATGGAATAAGGGAATATCTAAGGTATACCTAATTTGACAAAATGTCAACGTGATTTGCAACAATTCACGCAAAAAAAAAAAAAAAAAAAAAATGCCCTTCTTGTACCGCGTTATTTTTTTTTTATTTTTTTAATTTTACAAGTTAAATTTAAGTTTTACGATTTCTTTTTTTTTTTTTTTTTCCTATTATTAAATCGTTAGGTGAAAGTACAGAACAGTTACAAAACAACCCCCTCTCCGTGTAAAGCATGGCTTTCTAAATAATATCGCTGTTATTTCAGCGCGGTACAATAAGTGCATAAGTACCTAAAATCACCAAGTCCTTTATTTCAGGAACCCGGGTTTAATTTTGTGCAGTCGACTTTCGCTTGTTGGCGTAACTCGTTACCGCATTTTATCGAGCCAATATGGACAGCAACGCCACGGGGGCTGATCTATACAAGCATCGTTAATTTGAATAAAATAAAATAAATAGAATACTAGGTCTTCTTAAAAGGAATATAACAGATTTTAAGATATATAAGCATGACGGCATTGTTAGCGTATTGTAAAAACACAAAATTACATTGGTGTATTATTATTTATTTATTATTATTATTATTAATATTTGGGTTCCGAAGGTTCTTCCTTGGCCACTCTATTTAAGATCTTGAAACATATGACTTTATTTTCCAGTTTTAAAATCGGTAGTAGTAAGTTTAAACTTTGGGAGCCAAATTTTTGTTTGAGAAGCCCACATTGTTTATATATATACAAATATATTTATTTCTAGTTGCATGGAAAAGCAAGATGTCTCTCTAGAAAAATACTTACATGGTAAATAAGACATTTGGGATTTCTTTACACAAAAAAAAATGCCATCAATGGAGAGAGAGGGGGCCAAAATAAAGAGTGGAAAGACATGATGATAATCATAATAATAATTCTTTCTCACCGTATCGTGGGTCGGTATTCCGTTGTTGTGATTGTCTTAAAAAAGATGCATGAAATCAGATTGAAATGTGTGACCATCGTAAAATGATAAATTAAAAAAGACATTCAGTCTCTCTTTTAGGTTTCCGTTTTGTTTTGCTTTTCCTAGAGGATTTTTCTTTTCTTTTTTTTTTTTTTTTTTTTTTTTTTTGCACTCCTTTTAAGAAAACGCGTTTTAAGTTATTCGTATTTTTTCTTTTTTTTTTTTTTTCGACGTCCCTTTTACTGAGCCGCTTACGGATTTGCTAAATTGGCACAGATTTTTCATGTCACTAAGCGGCTCAAAAATCGCACTCTTCTTCATGAAATGAACTAATTATATAACAATAATAGATCAGTAAAATATATTATTTAATACAAGCACTGTAGAAGTAAATACTAAAAATAGATACATAGAATTTTATGTAGATACATGAAAAAAAATTATATATATATAGTGAACAGAAGAACATGCGACTTAAAGTCCGCAGCAAACAGTGTCAGATAAAAAAAATAAAAAATAAATACTTTATTATTTTTGCACAAAATAATGAATAAAATGTTACTGTTTCAGTGTTTAGAATTTTTGGCTTTGTATTACTGTACAACCCCGAATTTTTTTACGATTATAGAAAGTATACTACTTTATAAAATATTTACTGATTTTTTTTTTTTTTTAAATAAATCTCGCATCGTTCGTTCTTGTGCTTCATTAAATATATTTATAAATATTTTTAATGTTTAAACAGTTTTTTTTTTCTTGCGTTCTTCCAAGGTCGCGATCTTTTATAATTTACGATTATCCAAACAGTAAAACCGCCGGTACGGATGGTTAATCAGCACATAATTGCACATGTATTTATAGGGCGGAATGAAATTCTAATAGTTATCTCTTATCACATAAGAGGTCTTCGGGCCGAGATCAAAGTGTAGTATCTGTTCCGGCAGATACTGCAAGCTATGACTAGCAAAGACCAGATGTGGGGGCAACCCCACATGCCTGACCTTTAACCAGCTCCCATTTCCCACCTCTCGGGAGCTGGTCCCCATTTTCCCTTCCCCCTCCCTTCACTCCTCACATTAAAAATCGGCCTTGTGCCTAATTTGCTCGGTGGGGGAGCAAATAAATACCATCTCTTATCACATAAGAGGGTAATATGAATTCTACAGAAGTTTAGATCACGTGGGGGAGGCATGTAAATAGGTACCCAATGGATGTAAGAAGTACGGACAGGACCAACAACGTTATTACTTTTTAAAAATTCGGTATTTTTTTTTTTTTTAACCAGAGTAGTATAAACAGTTCCAATCTCTCCATGTTAAGAACGGCTTTCGGAATAAACACACACACATACCACAACCTCGAAAGCCGTTCTTAACATGGGGAGTTTGAGGTGTTTATTTCCGAAAGCTGTTCTCAACATGGGAGGTTAAGGGTGTTTATACTACGCTGGGTACTCTCATAAAAAAAATTCATTAACATCTCGAAGCAGGACTATTCTGTAGTTCACCTAAAAGTGTATAAACAAAAGAGACCGTAATGGGCATTTTGAAGGAGGAGGATACACGGTTTTCTTTTTTTTTAATTAAACAAATATTACGTGAGACGTGAATCAGGAGCAGCAGTCAGCAGCACTATGTATTTATTCAAAATATACACGAACAACTTCAGGAAAAGGCAATAAATATAATAAAAAGAAAAATGTTGGTATTTAAGGATATCTAATAAAATAATTTAATAAACAGTTTAAACAAGATCTTGTCTTTTTGTGTTTCAATGCGTTTTAGTAAAACACTTCTCTTTTTTTCTTTTTTGTTATCTACGTCATCTACCCGACGCTGGATTAAAATAAGACGAGTTAGAAATATTTCAGGAAAATTGTAATTAAAATTATGTTGTAATCACAACAGAATTATCAATGAAATAAAATTAAAATTTTGAAAAGCAAGAAATTGCAATAAATAATAAAGTCGTTTAAAATATTTTTTAGCCATCTTTATTTGACAAGATGGAAGGCAGACATTTTTTTTTTTTTTTTTTGCTCACCTACATATTTTCCTGTTGTTACTTCTCCACGCAATTAAATTATATATTCCGAAATAAAAATGATATTATTTAAATTTTTTTATATAAAAGAAACGAGTTTTATCAAAATGTATAAAGCATTGTACTTAACAGAATTTTTAAACCAAGAT
This sequence comes from Euprymna scolopes, assembly GCF_053919585.1. Lineage (NCBI taxonomy): Eukaryota > Metazoa > Mollusca > Cephalopoda > Sepiida > Sepiolidae > Euprymna > Euprymna scolopes. The sequence goes on from NC_136509.1 coordinate 91,806,049, forward strand.
GGCGAATATTTATTCAGAGGATAAAGAAACTATTTTTTTTTTCTTCTTTTTATTTATTTATATTTTTATATTTACTGTTCGTCTACTTTTTTATTTTTTACTTACAATGAAAATAAATCGAATAAAAAGGTCATTTTATTAAATTCTAGAATCGAACATCTTCGAATTTTAAATGAATATGATCTTTAAAAGTGTAAAAAGACATAAACTAAAAATCATTGTTGCTTAGAATTATTTTTATATGGAAATAAATACAATAAAATCTTTCTTTTTTCCAGGAAATTGAAAAGTTTGTTTTTTGGGGGTTATTTTTTTATACAGTATTTTCAAATTAAATTAAATTTTACGGTATATTTTGTTTCTTAAATTGTTAGGTGAAAGTACACTGCATTTAGTGCACTCACTGCAGATTAGTTTTTTTTTTTTTTTTTTTTTTTTTGTTGTTAATCCCGCCTCTCCCCCATGGATTTTTAAAATAATAACGCTGTTATTTCAGCACGGTCCGTATTCTTCATCAATACCTATTTAGTATTAGTATACAGCCAATGGCAGCTAGAAATTGCCGTAATTGTAGTATAATATTTTTAAAAAGTCATTTCTCAAAGATTAGGTTTGCGCACGAAAAGACTAAAAAAAATATTTTAGATTTTTTTTTCAACTATCCGATTAATCAGCAGCTGCAGAGCCGTTTTATTAATAACTCGTCACTTGTGCCTTCGACGTAAATACTCCGACACTCAACAAAATCCCATCCCATTCAATGTAGAAATCCCTAGATGCCGGAAAGCATTCTACCCTGAAAGTTTCTCCACTCGAAATAGCTAGAATTTGAAACCCCCCCCCTCTCCGGTTCCTTACTGTACTGATGCAGAAGTTGTGAACAGGCATCTCAGTTCTCACTGCTCAACTCCCTACGTAGTATTTCATAGTTCCAAATCTCTTACGTGTAAGTGGCAATATATCTTGTTTGGAGTGAAGAAGAGTGAAAAAAAAAAAAAAATTGGAATGGTGTTTTATTTATCTTTCTTCCAAGGCTGGAAGATGTTACACAAGAGTCGAAAAGTGGGATTGAAGAGTCAGCGCCTTAGAGGAAGAGCACTCTGACCTGCAAAAAAAAAAAAAAAAAATGCCTGGAACACAATACTGCAGGACTGCTTCACAGCTGACTTTAACATGGTCGTTTTCAAGTCCAATTTAAACAAATCTTTGTTGAACCGTCCTCGTAAATAATCAGTTTCTATACAATTTCCACCATTACCGCTTATCATGATGTTTATTCATTAACTCTTGTCCTCGAGTGGCCCCAGAGCCTTGATAAATGGTAACTCCATTGTAAAAAAAATTTCTGGGCAGCCCTGTCTGCATTTCCCGGTAGAGGTGCCTCAGGCGGTTAACAATAAACAAACCTCTTTTCAAAGAAAGAAAGCAAAGTTTGGGAGAGTGGACCACCTACAACTGCACAGGACTAGCAAGATACCTTAGTCAAAAGGGAAGAGTTGATTTCGGAAATAGCCTAGACGCTGTTAAATTTTTTGATGGAAGAAATTCCCCGGGTGTGATTGTGAGTGGTGTGTCTCTTCCTTATTTGCATAAACCATGAAACATTTGTAGAGTGGAACGATAAAATTGTCACCCTAAAGAAAACAACACTACAGCTTTATTTTAAAACTTTTATTGAAAAACATAAATTCAGGTAACTTGATTATGTAGTAGAGCTGACATCTATTCAATGTAGCCACCTTCAGCCTCAATCATCATCTCGATATGGATCTGGAACTGGGAGCATACCTTTTTCACAGGCGCTGACAGGAGCTCGGCGAATACTTGGTGGATGGCGGTGATCAGGCTGTCTTTGATGTTGTTGAAGATCATGTTGGTGATGTTCTCAACGTATCGCAAAACGAAGTAGTCCAACGTCAGGGAAAAGCCCGTTAGAGAAGGGTACAAAGTCGTAGCACTCCTTCTGAAACCAAGCCTCTCTTTGGACTTGTGGGCCGGCACCGGGTTCTGTTGCCAAACCCAGGGTTTGCCAGCAGCCACCTGATTGCACCAGGGGATCGTCACTAGGGCTATGACAACAGCATATTCTTTTCTTTGTTTTGATTCTCAGGTATATATCCATTGATATCTTACATGTTTTTATGTAGAGTGATATGGTTCTCGGTTGATTAATTATGTCTGTGTCGGATATATACTCGAGAGTCAAAACAAAAGAATATACTGTTGTCCTAGCCCTAATCATCACACTCTTCAGGACATCCAGGTACATTTTGATGTTGACTTTCAAACCGACTTCAAAAATATGATGTGGCCCTCACTTGAAACCACACCAAAGACCATAACCGTGGCATCTCCAATTTCGTTTGTTGAATATTGTGTCACTTTCAGACATGATAGAAGGCGCCCATCGTTCTTGGGATTTGTACACAACTGGCCAACTAGTAGATGGTCTGCAACAAAAAAAGAAAACCGGTTTTTATCAAACGGAAATGGAATCATGCCGTCTTTTCTAGGTTAACAATTCTATCATTTTACCCTGTATAGTGCATCAACATTATTTATATATCACTCATTGCATTAAAGTTAAGCACAAGGCCAGCTTATAATGAGGAATCGGGTTTTCATCTTAACCACTGATAGCTATGACTAATAATACTCTACCTGAAAGCCCATTTTTCAAACTCCTCAGCGTAACATTTACAACATGAATTGAAACAAATTCATTGATGATAATGCCAAGGCTGCTGCAAAAAAGGTGGGTTCCCTCTACCATGCTAGAAAATTACTCACACCTGAGAGTATTCTATACCTCTATAAAGCTACAAATTCGCCCATGCATGGAGTATTGTTGCCACATCTGGGGTGGTGCATCTCCACTAGTTTCAAATCTAATAGGTCTCACACTGTCGGCTAAGCTTCAACTTCTGTCCCATCACTGCAATGTTGCATACCTGTGCCTGTTTTATAAGTATGCTAATGGAGTGTACTCTGATACTCGGATGGAATCATAGCACTTGTGCTCCTTCGACATGCATACTCCCAACTAATCTGACAAGCAGCAAAATTCCACTCCTTCACTGTTGAGGTTCTTTGGACTGCAAGGCATTGGAATTCTCTCCATGTGTCTTGCTTCTCTGGCTGTACTAATATGCAGAAGTTTTAATCTCATGTGAACAGACATCTTGCTGCTCAACTCCCCACAGTCCACCTGTTAGAGATGATCCCAAATAGTAGCCTCTTATGCCCAAGTGACAATATGCCTTGTTTGAAATGAAAATAAATACAATAAACAAACTTTATACTGAAGAATCGAGCTTCTATCACAAAAGGGGACATTCTAGATGGGTGCAGAATTTGGCATGATCAATATTCTCAGATGGGAACGCCTCGGATCACTGGCAATAAACCAATTCCCTCTCTGGAAAAAGAAGAAAGTAATACCTAGAAGGCTGCCTCCCCCTACATACACTCTATTGAAAACCGAACAGAACCAATATTTACTCACTTCCTACCACAGCAGATTTATACAAAATAGGTTAACATGGGGGGAGTTAAAAACAGCTCCCCCGAGGGAATACTCCAGAAGGGTTGAAATATAGCCAAGAACAAATTCATTAGCATTCCCATGTAAGCGCATCTCAGATGACCGACAATGCCCTCCCTTTGCCGCTCTTCAGGAGGAGATAATGTCTAGGAAGGCACACTTCCTAGGATCATGCCGATAATGAAAAGGTGTGATGGTTCAACATAGGCCCTAGGTTGCCATAATTTTTTTATGCATGTGTGTGGAAATCACTCCTGACAAGGTGTGAAGCCACCAGATGTAAGGCACTAAAACCGGAAAATGTTTATCAGAAAGACAGGAAATATCTATTGGCCTTAGTTTCGAAAAGACCAAGGCTATAGGTAGATGCAAAACAGTCAGCAGGAAGAAAAGCCTGCAGTTCTTGGAAAGCAGCTACTCGAGTTGATGTACCACAATTAGATATCAAAATAAGGAATTGATGGAAACCACTAGATCAACGCGTCAAACGAGCTGGAACAAATGAAGCAGTGAATAACTCTGACAATTTGGAAGAACATATGCTATGATAGTATTTATTGAAAAGACTGAGACTAGCAACATCACATCTGTGAGGGAGAGGTTACAGAGGAGAAGAAAGGATGGGTGGAGGTCAATCAAATTACAGACATGTTTCTGCACCTTATCAAGGACTCCTTAAATGGGACAGAGATTCAACAGTTCAAATATGACAACAGATACTCCATATATAGTTTGAGAGTAGATTATTAAAAATAGAGAATAGCCTCAAGTGTGAGAAAATGTTTGGAACGGTAGAGTGAACACCGACTTTACAAGCATCACGCTAAAGCGAACCTCAGTATGGCATAATCACATTGACACACTGGTTCTCGTTAGATCACCGAAGTTAAGCAACTTTGAACCTGGTCAGTACCAGATGGGTGATCATGTGGGTATTATAGGTGCTGTATGTAGGAGGATGTCAACACCTCCCTGCAAGAGTTGCAAAAACCTAACGTTGTCATCCCCCTTAAGGGGATATACATGCGACTGGGGGCCGCTTGTGAATTTTATACTTCCATGAAACTTCCTCCTCTGGAGAAAGTTGGTTAAACCCGTACAGGGTTAATGCCACAGTTTCATTTTCATTTCGTTCATAAAGCGAACGTGGGGTGATATGAAAATTGGCCAGAATCTGAAAGAACCATAATACATTAAGTACAAGGACAGATTATTGGAATATGATTCCCTTGATTTCCACAATCATTGGTTTAACATTTTTATATGCTGGCACGTGTTCGATAGCTTTAAGAAATTGACTGCTAAAGTATTCTATGAGCAAGTCTTTATTGAGCCTGTAGCAGAAACAAATAGAACTCTTTTCTTGTGCGTCAGTGCCTCCCCTGACTGTGCGATATGGCACATACTGACTAATCAGAGGCATAGCGCAGGGATTTTCCTTATCCCCTTAAGGAACTATAACTGCTTCCGTCCCAGACAAGAAAAACTCTTCCTTTTTCCAGCGAGACGTCAAAGAGACCGAACCTGTTTCCTCACTCTCTCTCTCTCTGCCTACATCGATATCGACGGTCCCCACTTGGGAATAACTACCGGGCAAAGGCAGACGAGTTCTACCCCAGCTATATCTAAATGGCATCTTGCCTTACTTCAATAAACATTTTCCTTGCAAGTTTTACAAAGTCGTTTGTTCGTTTATTCAGTAGCTTGTGTTGAAATATTCATTTTATTAGGGAACGCCCAAAAAGTATTAACACAACTCCCTAAAAGCCCTTTTTCCCTCAGGCACAGATATAGAGTGGGGGAAATTCTCTATCTATATAAAAGCCAAGTGCGTCCAAGGATGGAATACTGCTGCCATATCTGGGCAGGAGCTGCTAAAAACAGCCTATCCTGCCTTAACAGAGTACAAAATAGACTTCGTGGCTTAGTGGGGGATGCCCTTTTCTCTACTCTGCAACCTCTCTCCCACAGAAGAGACGTTGCGAGCCTATCCTTGTTTTATCGTTATTTCCATGGCAGGTGCTCATCTGAACTCCAATCTCTGGTCCCCCCTCGCCAATCTTTCACGAAAAACACCCGTCTAGCTGAATCCACTGTGAAAAATTTCCCCCACTCTATATCTGTGCCTAAATCAAAACGTGGATTCCATGAACAAAGCTTCTTTCTTAGAACTGCACGCCTGTGGGACTCTGTTCCGTCTGCCTGCTTCCCTCCGGACTACAACTTGGATGTCTTCAAGTCCAACGTTAACAAATTCCTAATGAACCGCCCCCTGAAGTAAACACTTCATCAAATCTCCACACTAACTTCATGTACTTGCAATAACCCTTATCCCTGAGTAACTTCCGGGCCTTGATAAGTGGTGATCACTGTGTAAAAGGTCCAGATAGGAATGTGATAAAAGTAAGATATTAATTTATTTATTGCAGACTTATCCTTATCTTTTTTTGTTGTTTGATGACATTTCGGCCGATTATTCCTTCGGGGCCCATGGTGCAGTGGATAGAGACATTGAATCTCTATGGTTCCAGGTGAGCATTGTCTGAAGATAGCGGTTTCAATCCTACCCAAGGCTGGCCAGACGTTTACTTGGCCAAAACGTGGTGAGACGACAACAACTACGGACGGCAGTAATTGCTGAGAATGCAGTTAGGAGATTTGGAGTTCCTATCCCGTTGCAGTTACCAGCTGAGGTTTATTATTTTCAAAGACCTTACTTATCCTCTCTCTGCCCATAACCCCCACCCATGTTACATTCTACCTTTGTAAACGAAAGAAAATGTTTTTGTTTGAAATATCAGTTCTCGACGATAATTCTTGGCCTGAAGACGTAATCCCCCAACGCGCGTGATTACAGAAACATGTATGCACATATGTAGCCATCAATGTTTATATAAATAAATTTAATATATATATATATATATACATATATATATATATAAATAAAATAAGAATTACTGTTAAGTTTACCAAAATGATCCAAAATGGCAAAACTAAAGTATATCATAAATATTAAACAATTAATATTTATAAAGTAATCTCAATCAGATGTAAAAGCTCGATAAAACCAAATAGGAGATAGAGCTTATAATAAGAACACATAGTTAATAAAACATGGTTAAAAAACACTTTGAAAAAGAGTTAAAAACATATTTAATTTGAAAAGGAAACACTAAATAAGTGGATAGTCCTTAATCCGCGGAGTTTCAAAGAAATACTTTCCTTCTCATTAGAGGGTAGGATTTAGCAAAATGTGGGATTGGATTTTGCTTGCAAAAGTATTTAATGAAACTACAAGTAAGTCATAGATCTTACTTGGTAACAAAAAATGAAGCAGAGGGAATAGGGTGAATAAAAAAGTGGTTTCATGTGGATGGATAGTCTGGTGAAGGGTAAAGGATCCAATGACGGTAAAATCCAAAAATGCAGAATCCAAGAAAGTTAGTTAAATTTCCATCTGCACAAGTAAATTCCGAGGGAATCGCGTAATTGGAAGATGATCCAAAGTAATCCAAAAGGCAGAAATCCATAGAATAATTCACAAATACGTACAAGGAAACGGGAATGAGACTATCCACTTATTTAGTGTTTCCTTTTTAAAATTAAATATGTTTTTAACTCTTTTTCAAAGCATTTTTTAACATGTTTTATTAACTATTTGTTCTTATATATATATATATATATATATATATATATATATATATATATATATATATATTAAAAAGTTTGACTCAAGTCCAGGTAACCTATATCTAAAATTTCAAGTTTTTAGACCTAAAATTTACGGAGAAGTTTGGTACAGTCTGCAAAGGTCAACTCTTTAAACTTTTATCTTTTGGCAGCCAAATTTTCGCCCAAAAACTGATTAAAAAGCTTGCTGCATGTCTGAATACCATTTATGTAAAATTTCAAATGTTTAGACCCAAAATTGGCTGAATAGTTTGCTAGAGACCACAAAGGTTAAATCTTTTGAATTTTTACCCCTTGATACTCAAATTTTCGGCCAAAAACTGATTAAAAAGCTTGCCCTATGTCTGAATACACTTTCTGCAAAGTTTTAAATGTTTAGACCAAAAATTGGTTGAGAGGTGAAATTTTTTAAACTTTGACCCCGATTTTGACTCCTTAAGATTTATTATTTTAGACTCAAATCAAATTAAAAAGTTTGATCCATGTCCTAGAACCTACATCTAAAATTTCAAGTGTTTAAACCCAAAATTGGCAGAGGAGTTTGGTAGAGATTTCAAAGCTCAAACTGTTGACAGCCAAATTTGTGACCGAAAACCAATTAAAAAGATTTTCCCAAATATCAACACCTCTTATATCAAATCTTGTCTGTAGACTGAAAATTGACAGAGTACTTTGGTAGGGAAATGTACACACACAGACAGACACACATACAGACACTTTTATAGATATACTAGTATTTCAGCCCGGCGTTGCCCGGGTATTTGGAGGTGTATGTTGAGCAAAAAAAAAAGAAAAAAAAGCGGTCAATTTTTTTTAACTTTGACTCCTATTATGACCCCTTAAAATTTATTGTTTTGGGCTCAAATCAAGTTATTAAGTTAGATCCATGTCCAAGGAACCTATATCTAAAATTTCAAGTGTTTGGACCAAAAATTGTCGGAGGAGTTTGGTAGAATTCTCAAAAGTCAAATCGTTGAACTTTGACCCCTTAATCGCCAAATTTCTGGCCGAAATCCAGTCACATCGATTTTCCCAAATCTCAGTACCCTGTATATCAAATTTCGAGTCTATAAATTTTTCACTCATGGAGGGGGACCTCGCATGCTCGGCTTGTTTACTCAAAAAATCAAATTTCATCAGGAAGCAAAAATGGAGTGTTTCGATTTGCTATATTTTATGGATAAAGGGAAACGACTCAATTCAAACTACTGAAATCAAAAATCATTCTTGTAATGCCTATGATTTACTGGAATGGTTCGACTGGCTCCATCCAACGAATTTATCACATCCCGAATGAATGCTGACCAGACACGATGGTCCACCACAGTAGCAGATGCAAATGTCAGCCAACCACGGTTTCAGTGCCAAACACCAAAGAGATCAAAATCCAGGATCAAGTCAGTATCCTATTTCACCATTCTGAATCAGGTCTTCAGCTGGCCTCCACATTGTTTTTCCCATTATTCCATCCAATAAATTTTCCAAAATTTATCTCTTGCCGTGAAACAAAATTCGATACAGCTTTAGCTTGTTGTTTACAAGAAAAAATATCCGCATCATACACCTATATTTTTTTTTAATACACAAATCTTTGCATTAAGCCATGATTTTTCAATTCCTTGAGTATGTGGTCCAAGGTTGGGTTTAACAATATTTTTCTGATGATTTGCAGTAAAATGACGAAAATTGGGCTGGTTTAAATTTGTGTAAGCTCTCCATTCGAATTATTATCTCTTAATTTGTTATCATTAGTTTTACTTAGCCAAACACAAGTAAATAAAAAATGGCAGTCGATTTTGTTTGGAAATGGTCACTAATTTCAGGCGATTAACCTTAAGTCCAGGAGAGGAGGTGCCAGTCGGATTTGGGGTTAGTGATAAGGTACGAGGGGTGTGCAATAAGTAATGCCCCTGACCCACTTCCCATAGCAGCAGAGCAACGAAACTTGGCACAGTTAATAGTCTTTCTTTACATAGGAACCCCTCAGAGTTATGCATTTCTCCCATCGTTTGATGCAGATCTGGAGACCGTTTTTGTAGAACACCTCAGGTTGGTCCTCCAACCACGATGTGACTTCAGAAATCAAGGCTGCATCATCTAGGAAACGCTTTTCTTTCAAAAACAACTTCATAGCTGGGAAGAGGTGAAAGTCAGAGAGTGCAAAGTCAGGAGAGTAGGGAGGATGGGGGAGGATTTCATAACCACACGCCCGTGCTTCTGATCTGGAGACATGCGAGTTGTGGACCGAGCGTTGTCCAGCAGGAGGAGGGTACCTTTGCTGATCTTGCCCCGCCTCTTGATTTTTATAGATTCCCTTAATTTCCTCAAAAGTGAAGCATAATAGGCTCCTGTAATTGTGGTACCCTTTGCCAGGATATCTGTCATCACTACTCCGTCCTGGTTCCAGAAGACTGTGAGCATGACCTTGCCAGCAGAGGGCTGCACCCTTGCCTTCTTTGGAGGTGGTGAGTCCAAGTGCTTCCACTGCATTGACTGGGCTTTGGTCTTTGAATCATAGTGATGGACCCAGGTTTAATCCTGTGTAATCAGTCTTTTGAAAAATTTTGATTCATCTTCTTGGCACATCTCCAAATTCATCCTTGAGCACTCAACGCGTTCTCGCTTCTGGAATGGTGTGAGCAACCTGGAAATCCATCTGGCAGACACCTTATGCATATGCAAATGGTCATAAATGATAATTTCCACAGACCCTGTACTAATTTTGACATCTTGGGCTATTTGGCGAATAGTAATGCGCCGATCTTTCAAAATGGCAGTCTCAACTTGACGGACAGATGGCTCATCAATGGCAGAGGGGGGGGGTGCGACCAGGTCTGGGAGCTGTTTCCACAGACTTCCGGCGATGTTTGAATTCCCGATGCCAGTGTTTTACAAGGTCATATGATGGTGCATTATCACCATAAGTTTCTTTCATTTCATCAAAAGTCTCCTGTGGTGTGCATCTTTTCAAATACAAAAACCGGATCACTGCTCGACATTCAACAAGCTCCATTTCACACCTGACTCAGTTCAAACACCTGCAAAACAGAAACCACAATTAGTTCAGAGCTGTAATTTACCACATAACCCGTAGAGATATAAATAATTGCACATGCAAAATTTCAGCTGGATCAGACAACTGGAAGTGGGGCAGGGACATTACTTATTGCACGCCCCTTGTAAGCCATTTTTGTTAAACTATTTCTTTAAGAAATGAAACATCAACATATAGGTTGGCTATATTAGATTTTTTACTGTCTCCAAAAACGAAATCTTATATTAAAATGATATAAACAAAATTCAACATAGTTTCAGAACTTTAAAACTATGCAAGTGAGGGGGGGGGACTTTTCTTGCGTTTGGTAACAGTTATTTGTTGCATATTTTGTCTTGCAAAGTTCCAAGGCATCCTTGGGCAAAGTGTAGCATATGTTAGTTTACCTCCGATAAATAAAACAAAATTCCTTAAAATGGCATCTATGTGGTATACTTAATTATGTAGAAATTGGAGGAAAAACAAATAGCAGTCACCAAACGCAAGAAAATATAAAATAAAAAAATCCGTCATTCATAGTTTTAAAGTTGTGAAATTACATTAAATGTTGTTTTTATTATTTTAATATAAGATTTCGTAGATTATCTGTATATTTAGAGAGATTAAAAAAAAAAAATCTAATATGACCGACTTATATTTTGGTGTTGGTGTTTTATTCTTTCAAAAAATAGTTAAAAAAAAAAAAAAACATTTACCTTACCACTAGCCCCAAATCCGATTGCCCCCCCCCCCCGTACTTAAGGTTAATCATGAAATTAGCGATCATCTCCAAACTTCTTTTTTTTTTTACTATTCTGTACTTCCATCTAACAATTTAATGGCAATTTGGAATCTTAACTCATTGTTTTAATATAGATAACTCTATTTTACTAAGAATTGTAAGAAAATAAATGATTTTTTCAACTGCTTTATTTGGCAGTCTTGCAGTTAATTAAGCCCGGTAAACTCGAAAGTAAGTTCGACAACTCTAGAAGAATCACATCAGTTGTTGCATATTGGTTACATGTACCACTTGTGCATATGTTACGTGAGTTCTTATTAGTAAAGATACGAGTCTTAGTATAAGTGATGCTTTATCTTAGTGAGAGATGTGTTGTAAGAGTTCTAGAGAGATTGTTCATGTTAGGAGAGATTCTTGTATATTAAAATGTTCATTCCTTGTTGTGTAGAATGGAAGAGAAGGAGAAGCTCTTTGAGTGAGGACATTTTGTTCACTGTTCAGACATTGTGTAGACATGATGTAGATTCTCATTGTGGATATGAGAAGTCGAGATGTGTATGAAAAGACATTTTATAACACAAATATATAATACAATTTCACTTTACCTTTTTGTAAGAATCATAAACACAAGACGAGCTTTACAAAACACATGATGGTTTATTTCATCACGACCGGCCGTGTTTCCATCACCAAGAATTCAAAGTCTCACATTTTAGTTTCAAAGTGACGTCTCGCTTCCTAGACGACTGACTGTCCCCCTCTGAGTTTTTTCACTGACTGTTTCTTCTCTAAAGTTTTTTCTCTATTCCTAGAACTTTCTATTTTCCGTGACGTCATACACATGTTAAAACATGTGCCTTCTTTCACGTGTTCTGGACCTGTGTGTCCAAAACTTTTCCTATACTCAGTAACCTATTTTTCCAATATGTTAAAAACATTATCTTATAAGCTGCATTCTTTCAATTTAAAATTTCATAACAAACTTGATAGTTAACATTCTTTCCTTGAAATATTTATCTATATTCTAAACAAACGTTTGTTTTACATTTTTAAATTCTCACACGTAATCTATTTCTAAACCTAAATTACGAAGTTCGAATCTCGTCTATTGCTATCTCATTTTCACTTTAACCAAACTCTCTATTTTTATACTTACATGAAAAGGGGGCATCCCTTATCATGTAACACAGTATTTACACCGTCAAATCATGTTATTTTGTCAAGAAAATTATATTGAACGAATTGCAAGTAACCACTTAATTAAATAAAATAAACGAACAAAGCATACATTTTTATATATTTATAACTATTTAACAGAAAAAAAGAAACAATTTTTGGAAAGCATATTAATAATACGTCGTATTATTGTCTTAACAGAACAAAATATAATATAAAAAATGAGACTTTGTCATGTGTAAAGCGTAAAACTTGAAATAAAAGATAAAAAAAATATTTTAAAATATCTAAATATTTAAAAAAAAACAAAAAAACCGTGAAACGTTGCTGGGCGTAATAAAAAAAATTAAATTAAAAATTAAATATATTTTTTAATATTTTTAAAATATTTTTTTATTAAATACTAATTAAATATTTTTTATTTTATATTTTAAAACTTTAATAATTTATAATATCGTGATTTGACGGTGTAAATACTGATGTGATTCTTCTAGAGTTGTCGAACTTACTTTCGAGTTTGCCGGGCTTAATTGCAAGACTGCCCTTTATTTAATGTAACAGTTTTATGACTAAAAAAATGTAAAATGCGACGAGGGTTTGTACTGTACACATAGATTCGAAAAAGTTGTCAAAAAACAAATATATAACAAATAAATGTTATCAAAGGCAAAATAAGTTATTTTTCTACCTAACTGGATATATTTTTCGTGTTTTTATTCAATGTAACATGTTTATTCAGCTCGAAAAACATACAGTGTTTACCGATGTATTGGAACATTCAAGATGGCGTCTGATTCTTTCTTTAACACGGTAAGTTTGGGAAAAGGTGTTATAAATAAAAAACCGAATAAAATACTGTTAAAAACTCGCTCAATATATGTTACCGTGACATAAGTTGACATATATTCGGCGGGTTTTTAATAGTATTTTGTATAGTTTTTTATTTATAACACCTTTTCCCAAACTTACGGTGTTAAAGAGGGTGTGAGACGGCTGAGACGCCATCTTGAATTTTCGAATACATCGGTAAACACTGTATGTTTTACGAGCTGAATAAACATGTTACATTGAATAAAAACACGAAAAATATATCCAGTTTAGTAGAAAAGTAACTTCTCTTGCCTTTGATAAGATTTATTTGTTATATATTTGTTTTTTGACAACTTTTTCGAATCTATATGTACAGTAATACAAACCCATGCGACGATATTGTAATTTTTCTTAAATAAAATATTCGAGAAATTGTGAGAAAATTGTTTATCTAGGTTAGTTATCTCCCTTAGGACAATGAGTTAAGATTCCGTATTGCCAATTTAATAAACAAGATATCATAACAATTGAATTTAATTTGGGAATCACATCTAAAAAAAAATTTTTTTTTTTAAATAGCACGGATCGTAAACTGCACAAGTATTAAAAAAAAACAGTTTAGTTAGTTAGTTTGAAGTGTTTAGGAAGAAACTGAACTGCATTCTGGCGAATTTAGTTTCGTAATTAAGATTTCTTTTAATAGGATTTTATGTTATGTTTGGTAATTTTACGTTATTCCGTTTTTTTTTTTGTTTTTTTTTTAATAAATAATCGATCAATAATTCAATCATACGATAAACACAAACAAATGATAAGGAAGTTTATAGTTTGTTTTTTACGCTACAGACATTTGAAAGTTGGCAACTTTTCCCCCTATAAGTTTTCCTCTTTCCTCATTGGTCATTTACAAAAAAAAATAAAAATAAAAAACAATAGGATTTTAAAACATGACCCACTTAAGTTTTTATTGACCAACCCTTAAAAAGAAAAAAAAGAGGGAAATTGGTTTTACTATAAAATATAGTAAATAAAAAAAAAAACATCGTTAGTAAATGTCTCGCAGCAATTGCTTAGTAACCACAAGTTGTGACTGCAAAATGGCTTGAAAACTGACGCTCTTCCATAACTTGTAAACTTTTTGACAATTACCGTAAACAAATTAAAAAAGAATAACTTTTTTATTATTATAGCTTAAGGGTGTAAAACTTTATTTATATTTTATAATTAATTTTTCGGAATGATCTCTAATTTATTATAAAAAAGAAAACACAAGAAGAAGAAAGAAAAAAAAAGTTATGGGGGTTTTGGACACACTCGCGCGTTGGTTCCGCATCAAAAAGAAAGAAGCCAATATTTTAGTCGTGGGTTTGGACAACAGCGGCAAAAGTACGATTCTAAATTATTTAAAACCGGCCGAAGTAAGATCCCAGGACATTGTGCCAACTGTCGGTTTCAACGTGGAACAATTCCAAACGAAATCTTTGTCGTTTTCGGCTTTCGACATGTCGGGCCAGGGTCGCTACCGAAGCCTCTGGGAACATTATTACAAGGATTGCCAGGGGATCGTCTACGTCCTCGACAGTAGCGATCAAATTCGAATGGTCGTTGCGAAAGATGAACTCGAGCATCTTCTGTCACACCAGCACATCAAAGACCGGAACATTCCCCTGTTGTTCTTTGCCAACAAAATGGACCTGCGCGACTCCATCTCGAGGGTGAAATGTATCAACCTGTTGGGCCTCGATCAATATCAAAACCGACCGTGGCATATTTGTTGTAGTAATGCTTTAACGGGAGAAGGGATTAACGAAGGGATCACCTGGCTTACAGAACAGATAATCGCGTCGAACAACAAGAACTAAAAAGCATCTTAAAAAAAAAACATTTCAAAATCAAAATTTATTTATAGTTTTTTATCCCCCCCCTTTTTTTTTAAATCGCTCCAGACAAGGCATGCAATGCATCCACTTGATGTAAGGAGCTAAAAAAATATTACATCAATGTGGAAAAAAAAAAAAAAAAAAACTAACCAACAGAAAGTATTAGATGGATATATATTCCGACCCAGAAAACAGCAATTCTTTCCCCTTTGCCAGACATATCGCTCATACGAGGCTGCCGAAAGTAAACCCAAGGTCCACTTTCTATTCGCCTTATTTGCAATTAATATATATTAGCTGATATATTTGAAAATATATCTGCCTTACAGTTAAAAAAAAAAAAATTGAGAGAAAAAGAAAACCGCATCCATAAAGATTTTGTTCGAAGTTAAAAAAAAAAAAAAAAAAAAAGTTGGATTAAATTGAAATAATTGCTTTTTCAGTGCTTGGATAGATCAGCAACCATGGCTTCTCATATTGGTTTGAGTAAAATCCGGTAGCGAAATGACGATGGCAGTTGAAACGGAAAAGGCGACGGACTACATTACATAGAAGTAAATTTCCTAAAAGTAAATTTTCAAATTAAAAAAAAAACAAAAAAAAAAACAAAACACATTTTCCAATTTATTTACATTACATTTTTGTGTCTATGTGTGTGAACGAAAATATTGAATTTCAATTAAAACCAACGGTATCTACTAAATTGTCATACCAAAATTATTAAAACTAGCAGGATCTGTGGAAATTCCACAGCGGCATCTTTCATATGTAATTAATATATTGTTGCTCGGCATTCTGTGGGCGTTCAGCGTGAATGGCGACCCCGGGATATTATTGTACCTATTTGCTATGCCTCCCCACGGGAGTACGGGACAGTGTTAGACACCAGGGTCGTTTTTAACGTGGAGAAAAGGTGCAAAAATAAAAAAATTGTCTAAGTCGTGAAGGACTGATCCTCCACCGAAAGAGAACAAGAAATAGAAGTGCAGCATCTGAAGAACAGATGGTATTTATTTGCTCCCCCACCGAGCAAATTAGGCACAAGGCCGATTTTTAATGTGAGGAGTGAAGGGGAAATGGGGACCAACTCCCCGGGGAATAGGGAAGCTGGATAGTGACAATTGGTATGAAGGGTTGCCCCTACATTGACCAATAACTTATATGTGGGGTTGCCCCCACATATGGTCTTTGCTTGCAGTATCTGCCGGAACAGATGGTATTTATTTGCTCCCCCACCGAGCAAATTCGGCACAAGGCCGATTTTTAATGTGAGGAGTGAAGGGAGGGGGAAGGGAAAAAGGGGACCAGCTCCTGAGAGGTGGGAAATGGGAGCTGGTTAAAGGTCAGGCATGTGGGGTTGCCCCCACATCTGGTCTTTGCTAGTCATAGCTAGTCATAGCTTGCAGTATCTGCCGGAACAGATGGTATTTATTTGCTCCCCCACCGAGCAAATTAGGCACAAGGCCAATTTTTAATGTGAGGAGTGAAGGGAGGGAGAAGGGAAAAAGGGGACCAGCTCCCGAGAGGTGGGAAATGGGAGCTGGTTAAAGGTCAGGTATGTGGGGTTGCCCCCACATCTGGTCTTTGCTTGCAGTATCTGCCGGAACAGACACTACACTTTGATCTTGACCATATTATTGTAACCATGTTGTTAAAACTGTAAAAATATTTATCTAAGTAATCTGATTAATGTAATGTCAGAATATATTTCGTTATTATGTTTTATCTCCAATATCGGCATGACTGACATATTTCCATTGTATGGAGAGAGGGCACGAACGGAAACCCTACGATATCATTATACCACCTTTAGACAAAAAAGATATTACCCTTGGATCCAAACCAAGAAAGTATATTTTAGTTTCACGTGTACGGTGCAAAAGCGACATCATCTTTTAATTTTTATTTATTTATTTTGCGTTTCTGGTGATCCTATTTATTAAAAAGGAGAATAGGTTATGATATACTGTGAACATTAAATTAGTATACAGATACGCGAATTTAATGTTTGCAGTGTGTTATCATTTTCTATTCTCCTTTTTTAATAAATAGGATCTCCCGATCGAATAATCCATAATCTGGAAACCGTGACACATGTACGTACGTTAAAGATATTACAGTATTAATGTATAGATATCGAAAACTGGGTTTGTATTACTGTACACATAGATTCGAAAAAGTTGTCAAAAAACAAATATAGAACAAATAAATGTTATCAAAGGTAAGATAAGTTCTACCTAACTGGATATATCTTTTGTGGCGCTAGTACCGAAAATTCAAAATGGCGACCGACTCTCTCTCGGAGAGTGTAAGTTTGAGAAAAGGTATTATAAATAATAAACTAGATAAAATACTGTTAGACATTCGCTCAATATATGTTACCATGACATAAGTTGACATATATTCGGTTGATTTTTTAATAGTATTTTGTCTAGTTTATTATTTATAACATCTTTTCCCAAACTTACCGTGTTAAAGAGACAGTCTGGCGCCATTTTGAATTTTCCAATACATCAGTAAACGCTGCATGTTTTTCGAACTGAATAAACATGTTACATTGAATAAAAACACAAAAAATATATCCAGTTAGGTAGAAAAGTAACTTATCTTGCCTTTGATAACATTTATTTGTTATATATTTGTTTTTTGACAACTTTTTCGAATCTATGTGTACAGTAATACAAACCCCGAAAACTTACGAAAAATGATAAAGTAGAAAGTAAATTATTAATGAAGATAGTTTTCGAAGAAATTGAAACTTATACTTAAATCATAAACAGAATTCCAAACTATCAGTTACATCATTTGTTAACGTTACTAAGAATGGTGAGTCAATGAATCGTGAAAGTACATGTTTTGGCCCTTCTGCATGACAGCGACATATTACCAACAGAGATGAGTTATCGACCCTTATTCTTCCATTATGTGAACCTCAAATATAAACAAGTGTTTACGATAACGCAAAAAATATATAACGAAATAAATAACACAAAATATGAAAATCGAATCATTTATTGTATAAAAAATGTATCAAAATATAATTTTAATGTATTAATATAATTTCTGGAGTGATTCCTAACTGAAAATAAAATAATAAATTTGATAAAAATATGAAACATTTACAGATTGTTTTTAGTATTATTTTTTACAATAAGGTTGTATAAAAATGTAGCAAAATATAATTTTAAAAACATTAAACATGTATAGAAGTTTAAGAATATATATATTTTGTACAGAAAGATTGTCTAAAAATTTATCAATATAATTTTAGTTTGCACGCACATTTAGAAAAAAAAGAGTTATCGACCCCTGTTCTTTGGCTGACAAGCAACATCTGTCAGCGGTTCTTGAAACTAAAATACACACATTCGCCTCATGTCACTGACATTCAGAAGTGCCCATGTTTTATCTAATAATGTAGTAATATGTTACTAATTGCTACATAACGTTGGTTTTTTAATGGAAATTCAATTTTGCGACTTTCAATTTTCGTTCTTATTTCGAATATCCACCCATTTTGCAGTATAGACAACAAAACGTAAAAGTGGTAAAAGAAAACAAAAATGAATAATAAATAAATGTTACCAAAGGCAATAAGTTACTCTATCTACCTGGATAAGTTTTTTTGGTCAGTGTGCACTGATTGTTCAACCTATTCTGAAAGCCGTTCTTAACATGGGGAGGTTGAAAATGCCTTTCGAAATGAACACCCCAACTTCCCCATGTTAAGAACTGCTTTCGGAATGAACCCCTCCTCCCCTCCAACCTTCCCTATGTTAAGAATGACTCAGTGTAAATAGATTGGGCAACCAATGCATATTGACCTTTTTTTTATGCGTTTATTTCATTCGAAACAAAATCGAAACCCACCCAATAGATGACATTTATTAAATGTTACGGGCAAAAATTTAATGTTCTGCCAGTATTTTGTTTAATTTTTTGATTTTGGAGCAATTATTGAGACTACCCAGATAACCGCCAATGTCGTCCATTTCTGACTTGTTCTAAGTTGAAACTCGAAACTACCTGTGTTTCAAACTAAATAAACGCTTTAAAATAAGTTAAATGAAGAAAAACTTATCTAGGTAGGTAAAAGAGTAACTTATCTTGCCTTTGGTAATGTACTGCAATATACAATTTTCAATTTTAATTTACAAAAGCTTTTAGACAAGTATAAATGAAGAAAAAAAAAAATGAAAACGATGTATTCAACATTAATAATACAATGCTATGAAAAGCACAAATTATATAAAAATGCATCCACAGAAACTTCCACCACTAACCATACAGAAGCATTCCTTATTTCTTTATTCCAACACTCATATATACAGTATCCAAGGAGTTTAAATCCTTGGATACAAACTAAATCTGCACATTACAGACTTAGAACTTGTATAATATATATATATATATATATATATTAAGTAATGTGATTGATAATTTAAAATTTAAAAATCAAATTATAATTAAATTAAAAATCCGTTTCATAAGAAGGAACAACAACAAAATCAATTATCTGTACAATCGTTTTCCGAAACGATCGTACAGATAATTGATTTTGTTGTTCCTTCTTATGAAACGGATTTTTAATTTAATTATAATTTGATTTTTAAATTTTAAATTATCAATCACATTACTTAATATTGAATTAGCTCTAGGATATTTACCTATCGAGCTTATTATATATCTAAATTACAACGAGCACTTTCTCTTTCCTGTATTTTAATTAAACTAGTAATTTCACTGTTACATTGAAATACACTCAGCTCTTTAGACTATTGCTCTAATCTCCTTTAAATTTTGTATATATATATATATATATATATATATATATATATATATATATATATCATTCAAACACAGTGTTTGAATATATGACTAAGTGGCAGTTTTAGTTATTTAGAACTGCTTTAAATCTTCAACACTCACTCATTTTTTTTTCGACCAAATTTCAAACAATTATTAGTTTATAGATCACCTTCTCAGCTATATTGTGACAAAAAAAAAATGGTTGGGTGGGAGCCCTAAGCAAAAAAAAAAAAAAAGAAGAATTTTACAGCCAAACTTCATATTATTGCTAATGACACCTGTTTACAACTTGATAAACATATAAGAAACACGCTGCGTGTGTGTGCCCCCCCCCCCTCTGGTACTGCATGTGAGATGACCCCACAAAATAGTGAAGAAATGATAAATGTGGAAAGTGTGAAGGGCCAACGTTGTCTTCACATTTTCGCCAAGTTTCAGAAAAATCTAATGGATGGGGTAAAAAGTGTCATTTTTTTTCGCAATTTTTGGAGCATTTGTGACCCCTTTTGATTGCATAAACTGCCAACAAACATAATTTCCGAAGACAAAATTCCTAATGTGAGCCTGTTTCTAAGTAATGAGGTTATTAAAATAAAAATTAAAAAAAAAAAAAAACATGTAATTTATTTATTAAAACTGAATAAAATAGGACAAATCATATATTTTGTAAAAAATGATCTTGTAAACAGAATTAAAAACTGGCTAACAGAGTTCAAAGCATTGAAGGTTTTGTAGCACCTGTTCTATATGCCATATTGTTGTCACTCAACAAGAACCGGAAGTACCTTCTGATATCATGCTTAAAGATACAAAATGGTACTTCAGTCATCTGAAGATGATCTGAAATATATTAGGCATGCAGAACCTGGCAAAATGCATCATGCCAGACGGATAACACAGGCAAAAAGAATATTAAGACATATGTCTTAACCATCTGAAAATCTTCTTTTGATGGTAGGTTGGTTGTTTTTTTTATGGCATATCAACCCTTTTCAGGTTATTTAATGCCAAATCTAGTGATTTTGAAGAAAAATTTTTTAAGGGAATATATTTTTTTCAAGTCGGTTTCTATTTGAATCCAGTGATTTTAAAGAAAAAATTTTTAATAGAATATATTTGTTTTTTTCAAGTCGGTTTCTATTTAACCCATAGTTGGGACCCTAACAGGTACTACCACTCCGGGTCAGAGTGGATGTGGGAACAATGGCAATTAAAGGGTTGCTCCACACTCCCCAAAGGCCGCAAGCTGGGGCCTCAACATCGGACATAGTTTAAGGTCATATTTAACGACCTTCAATGGTAGAGTACATTGTTAAAGTATAAGTATCATCTGGTTTCATATCCATGTTGGAATCCCTAAACACAAATCAATCATCAAAAAAATTTGCAATAATTTTTTTATGTACTACGACTACTTTTAGGATTTATAACAAAGCTTAGAAGAACGGTTTGTATATTTTTCACCCCAGCCTAATATAGATACACTAGCAAAGAAACCCGACACTGCCTGAGATTGAATCATGTTCAACGAATGTTCCACCCTCCAATATTTTTATTGTCATCGAAAACGGTGTAATCGCTCATTTTTCAATCAAGTCAATTGATTGCCTACTCTAGTTAAGAGATCCACCATAGTGCACTGCCAGGCAGCTTCACATGCATCCCCCTATAATTCTGGTCCCTATCATAGTAGTCCCTTACACTTCAGTGGTTTTATGACTTGTTTGTGGCTGAATAAATGTTAAAATAGTAATAAGACCCTTGTGCATTTTAGATTTTATGGGCATTTTTTTATTTTTTTTTTATTTTTTTATTTAGTGAAAGACTTCCACTTTGAACGGGGAAACAAATGACTTCAATATAATTTATAAGTTTTTACTATTTTTACTTATTACGAAAATTTAATTTTGTAAAAAAAAAAAAAAAAATTGTTTAAATTAAATTGGTACATTTTTACATGACAACTTTCATTAATTTCCTTGGCCTTTGAGGCAAGATCACAGTGTAGTATCTGTTCCGATGCTACACTTTATCTTTTCTGTCCTCGGTCAGTGGACGAGAAATCCTTCATGACTGAGACAAGTTTTATTTTTGTTCCTATCCAGAGTACCGCTTTTTTTAGGAGCTGGATTTTCCCCACATTAAGAACCGACTTTGTGTCCAACTCTGCCCTCGTGGGGAGGCAAATAAATAGAAACTTTCATTAATTTTTTTTTTAGACTGTTCATTAAAAAAATTAATTTGAAAAAAAGTCATTCATTTTCATATAGCGACCACTTTCGTTCATTTCAGAAAAAATACATAAAATGTCTTTAATTTATTTTATAAAACCATAAAATATTTTTATTCAAATGTTCAGATAATGGGCGAAATTGCCAATGCATACAAACTAAACACTCGCCTTTCAAAACTTGACCTTTAGGAATATTCGGAACTATTTTGAACAAATATCACTTTTAAAATTGTCACCAACAAGTAGTTTTTATGATATTAAAACCTTTATTATCCAATGTTTTCTTTAATGGTTTTCAGTGGCCGCCATTTTGATTTTAACTAAAGACACTTGACAAATAATGTGCAGGCTCAAAAGAATAAAAAATTGATGTTTTTTTTTTTTTTTTGCTTTTTTTTTTACATAGGCGTCACCACTTATCAAGGCCTAGAGGCCACTTGAAGATAAGGGTTAATGAGTGTACAGTAGTCAATGGGATAATATCATAGTAATCGTTAGTAGTGGAAATTGGATTACTTAAGAGGACAGCTCATCAAGAACTTGTTTACATTGGACTTGAAGATTACCAAATTGTAGTCAACTGGGAAGCAGGACAACGGAAGAGAGTTTCACAGGCGTGCAGTTCTAAGAAAGAAGTTTTGTTCATGGAATCTATGTTAAGGTTTAGGCACAGATAAAGAGTGGGGGAAATTGTTGATAGTGGTTTCAGCTAGACGAGTGTTTTTTGTGAAAGTCAGACAAGGAGGGACCGTAGATTGGAGCTCAGACAAGCACTTACCATGAAAATGTTTTTTTTAATGGAAATCACTCAAGACAAGGTATGAAATCACTTAATCTAAGGAGCTAATGAGAACGCAATCTGATTATTGCAAAAACAGGAGATGGCTATTGGCTTTAGTCTTGAAAAAATCGAGGCTGTAGGTAGAAGGAAAACAGTGAGCAGGAAGAGAGTTCCACAACATTGCATTCTTAAGAAAGAAGCTACTGGAATAGGAAGCTGTATTACAATGAGGTATGAAAACAATAAATTAATGGAGACCACTAGACCAATGAGTTAAACAAGCTGGAACAAAGAAAGTAGGGAATAAATCAAACGATTCTGAGGAACACATGACATAATAGCATTTGTAGAAAAGTTTTTAGCAACTTCACATCTGCGAGAGCGAGGTTGCAGTAAAGAAGAAAGTGGGGGGGGCCAATCAAATTGCAGATATGTTTCTGCAATTTATCAAGAACTGGCTTTCAAATGGGACACAGATTCATCAGCCTAAATATGACCACAGTATTCCATACATGGTCTGATAATAGATCTGTAGAGATAGAGCATAAGTAGCCTCAGGGTGTGAGAAAGTGTTTAGAGTGATTAAAAAAAAAAACCGGTTCTACAAGAAGCAGAAAGAGCAATGGATTTAATATATGAAATTTAATGAAAAGGAAAAAGGTTAAAGTTAGAATTGTGTTTGGTTAATGAAAAAAAAGTAGCACCAGAAGAATTAAATCAAAAACTCTGAAAGGGGCGTAGAATTATTAAATAAAAATAATCATTAAATACTTAAAGAATTTTCAGCAAAATTGATCGTATTTTGTTTTGTTTTGTATCGTTTGCAGTAAAAATAAAATGGCGACTGCTTAAAACCATTACAGAATATACAGTAGAACCCTGAGATTTGGCATTAAAAATTATTAACAAAATACAGTACAGTATATAATACACATGTATATAATAAAATAACATTATAAATAACACCATAAGGCAGGGCAAATATCGTAACCAGGGGCCCTGGAAAGACATTGTACTCCACATCGTAACTTGAAAAAAAACATATCCTAGAGCCACCATATCGCTGGGTTCTGTGTTGGATTCATTTTTTCTTTTTTCTTTATTAAGTCATAGCAATAGACAGAGGCTACTAAGCTAATTAGGGAATTCATAGAACTTTGGGAGATCACAATAGTTAGCCAATAATGTGAAAGTGATACATATTCATTCACACAATTCTGAGGCAGCACGTTCAGGACTGCAGAACACAATACAAAAGGAGATTGCCGGTACATCTCTGAGCAAACACTGGTGTAATTATGCGGTGGGTCTAGTGTGAATGCATATCGTTGCACATTTGGTCTGTTCAGATGCAGCACAGGACGATATTTAAGCATTGCAGTGGTGCAAGAACCATGAAATAATTTGTAAGCAACAAAAGTAACTGTCACATTCTAGCGGGTAGACAGCAGATCTAATCCAAGCAGATCATATACTCCAGAGGGGATAAAGGTCTTAAATATCATAAAAACTATTTGTTGGCAACAATTTTAAATGTGATATTCATTCAAAACAAGCCCAAATATCCTACAAATCAAGTTAGTACACATTGACACTTTGACCAAATGTTTTATTTTGTGTTATTGTTTTAATTTATTGCACTTTACAAAAAAAGTTATGCGAAGCTTTAACATTTCCAAAGAAATTCTTTAGCAAACTTCTTGAATTGTCTCCTCCTGTTTCGAGTGTAAGTCTTCAAAAATGAAAACAAAAAATAAATAAATAAAAAGTACAATTTACAAAATAAACAACAAACATAAAAACAATTCAACAATGTAAATATATCTGTAAAAAAAAAAAATCAGTCTTCTTCTGATTCCTTTTTCTGTTTCACGAACCCGGTTTTAATTTAGTGTGGTCTCCTTTCAGATGTTATCATTCATAACTGGATTTTACCGAGCCAATGTGAGCAGCCATGGGGACACATGTATACAGACATGGAATATTTCCCCATTTGATGTGGGTTTCGACCAAATTGGAAATATAACATTATTTGTCTTAAATTATATCTATTTTGATATAAAATTCAAGTTTACTTTTTAAAAGTCTTGAAAATAGAACTTTAATTCGATGTTTTGGTCGCTAGCAGCCATGTTTTGTTTTCTTTTGATCAAAAATATTTGTAATTTTTAATGTTAAAATACACAAAAATAAACTTATCAACTTTGTTTTTTACACAAACAATTTTTAATGGAAGTAAAAATCTAAAGACGGCATTTAAAAAATGGGTGCAACAATAATATTGAAATTCGAAATTTTTAATGTTGAATTTCAAGGCAAACCTTGTTACCATGTTGTCATATTACAGTAATGAATATATCCAAATATTACGAAAAAGGTAGAAAAAATTATTAAAGAAAACATTTTTTTTGATAAAAAAATATCATTTGACTAAAAAAAACAAAGTTCTAAGGGGAGTTAAAAATAGTGTGTAACTACTGCCAGTTTTTTTTTTAAATAAATTTTGCATTAACAAACATAAATATAAGCTACTTGCCTTGTTTTTAGCATAACTGAGTTACATCTCTTGTTATGTCACAAAAAATATGCGAAGGTTTTTTTATGATAAAGATCAAAAACTCGTTTTTTTAGATAATGCTGTAATAGCTAAGTACTTCTGACATGCCAAGTAAGTTGATATCATTGGTTTTAGTTGAAATTGACACAAAAAAACTAGTAGATACCATTGGTTTTTTTTTGTTTTTAAAATGGATTTTTTTTTTTTTTTTTTTTACAAATTTTGCTATCAAGTTGCAACAAAAAATGTTACTGCCATAATTTATAAACATGCATGAAAAATATGGGCGTTTATTGACAAAATCTTGAATAAAAGTTTGGTGGTTGTCTTCTATATTTAAAAAAATAGAATCAAAAATACAGAAAAATTTGTATGATGCATGTACCCATGACAAAGCAAAAATATCATATTCTAAACATCATGTAAAATGATCAAGGAGCTTTATTTATATAAAAAAAATAAACTTAAAGTGATTTATGGGAATTAACATAAATCTAATAAGTATGAATTATTATTGAGTTATCTCCCCTTTTTAGTTTTAAAGATTTTTTTTTTTTAAATGGCAGGCATCAAATTTAGCCTTCAGATATTCATTTTCTTATTTAAAAATAAAACTACAAGATCAATGTATGTGATTTTCGGAATATATTTTTGTTTCATACGCCATACAGATTTTTCTTTATTTTTGTTTTTTTAATATAAGGGGAATTCTGGACAAGAATCAAAATTTTTTTCTTTTTGTATATTGTAAAAAGCAAAAATACAATTTTAATTAAATTTGGTAAAAATAGGCTAATTATTTTAAAAGTTGAATCATTTTTATTTTTGTTGTTGTTGATAATAAAATATCAAAGCAATAATAATTTAATTGATTTTCCTTTTCTTAAAAAAAAAACTGGACTCTTACCTAAAAGCAGGAAACTCTAGCAACTTAATAAAAAATCTGTTTTTTCTGCATTAAAAAAAAAGCAAAGAATATCCATCCCTATTATAAACATAGGCATTTAGAAATGGATTCCATAACATCCATTTTCTTTTATTGCAATTTTGAATTCGAAAACCACTACTGAAACCAATATTGATTCAGGTTCTGAAGTCCTTTACTCTTGGCAGTGTTTCTTCTGTTATTGTTGGGCATCATTTATTCATTTTGTATGAATCATATGATTTTATTGCTGCATTGGTTTTCCTGATATCTTTCTAGTCAGAATTCTTTCTTGAAAAACATTGGATACTTACAGAAGGGATCTTGCAAAAAGAACCAAGATCCCTAAGTAAAAGTGTTTCTGTGAAGCGAACGGAATTTGAACTTGGCATGCCTGATTTGTTGGTTTGTGTCATTAACCACTTAATCAACATCACCTCCCTGTGTCTGTTCATTTAAGCATTATTTATGTGTAGGTAGTCCGCCAACAAATTCTGAACACAATAAATTCCAAAATTTACAAAAAAAAAACAACAAAAAATAACCATTGCTAACGCAATAGATTTTGTAAAATTCAAAAGACAATACACATAATGATAATAATCACCAACTTTCTGAAAACTACAGAAGCTGGTGTCTCCCCTTGTTGTCTATCCAAAGATATGTTCTTTTTTATATGTTCAATCGTGTTTGTGGGAACCAAGTTCCACATACAAGCGAACACACAGACACAAACTTGTGACACCCTAATTATCTCCCTTTGATTCTGACAATACCATTCTTTGCCGCAAGACGGCATTAACATCTCACACCCGCTTCTGCTAGGTATTACTTGCCCTCTTTCTTCCTTGGACACGGAACCACGCAGACGCGTCAAAATTACTCTCCTGTTTTGCACACATGCAAAAGACATTCGCACTCCAGCAAAGAGACACTCAGAATCATCACGCAAGATTTTTTCTTATGCCTCTTTGGTATCGAACTGTTTCTCATTACTCTTGTCACAATTACTGTAAATAAATATATATACTAGTTGTAAATTAGAATTTCGGCATATTCGTGTATTCATTAATGGTCAGAGGACCAAGTGACCATTGTTCATTATTCCTTTGCAAACAATAAAACATCCTCCCCTCATGTGCTTGGAATTAATTTCCTCATGGGGAGTAGGGGTTACCAAGCGCTGGATAAAGTAGGAGAAGCTAGATAAGTAGCCCTAGACATATCTCAGGCCATGACAGGATTTGGCACGATGGTCTTCTCATCAAAACTAATCATATGGTATTAATGGGCAAATATTTAATATAATTAAATCCTTCTTAGATCAGAGAAAAATCCAGGTTGTTCTTGATGATTGTACATCTGAACAACGTGATATAAATGCGGGTGTTGCAATCCTCAGACCTTTTTTATTCCTGCACACCCAGCAGTAGATCTAATCACTGACCACATCTCCTCCTGCAACTTACACTGCTTCGGCCTCACTCCCTCAGACATCCACACACTCTTACTTATAATAGTAGGCAACACATACTTCACCTACGAATGCCAAACATATAGACAAATTACAGGACTGCCCATGGGTTCCAGCCTCTCAGTCAGGAATACTGGCCATCTCATACATGGACAGACTCGAATGCTGAGCCCTCAACACATGCAACTTGGTCATATTCCTCTCGAGATATGTCGATGATATCCTAATCCTTACATCATCACACGCTGATGCTGAGAACATCTGCGCTACATTATCCGATACTGACCCACACATAGAATTCACCATCGAACACCCCAGCGATGACAGATCTCTATCACTCCTAGATTTCAACCTAAAAATATCAGATGAAGGGACCGTCGTTAATAAATTCTACTAAAAAGCAACCAGCCGAAGTATATTTGTACACTATAAGTCGGCCCTCCCTACTAAGGTCATTATCGGATATGCTAGGAATGAGATCATACGCATCCAAAACAAATGCAGCAAGCCAAAAGACAAACAGATACCCCAGTACTGTCATTAAACACCTCTGGAACACGAGAAAACATGTAAAAAGCTTCCCCACCAATACGTGCTTCCTTAAAATGCTCTATCTCAGCGACAAGATCACAACGGCTATCCGAAGGGCTATCAGAAGAGAGGGTCTCAATATGCAACTAGCCCACTCTGGCCCATCCCTTAGACAGAAGCTCTCTAAATGCAGGCACAACGAGGACCCACCACCATGCACATTGGCAAATTGCCCAGTATACCCCGCAACCATCTGCCACCGCACACACATAGTATACAGACTAAAATATTCTACCTGCGGAAAATTCTACATGGGCAGCACCACGAGACCCCTACACATAAGAATCAAGGAACACACACAAACACAAGCATCATCATTCCACAAACACCTCAACACCTGCAGAAACACTAATACATCTATTAAAGTCGATATTTTAACCACAGAACGCAATATTGGGAATGTTCACATAAAAGAATCATTACTAATATCCAAATTAAGGCCAGAACTCAACAACAGACTGGAGCTCGGGTCTTCATTCATTATATAACTTTACGTACGGCTCCCACCAAAGACTTACTATTACAACCATAACCCATTAGAACAGGTACACCACTGCACATCGCTCACAGCCCAACTTACAGTCCAGATAGGACCTTACTACAAGCCCCCTCCCATATAAATTATATAAGAAAAAAAAATAAAAATAAAAGAAATTTAATAAATAAAAAAAAACAGCAGTATATATTAAAAACAACAAATAAAATTTTTTTTAAAATAGCTAACTCAAGTATATAAACCAATTAAATAAAAAAAATGTCCCATCTATTACCATGTATAATTTCATAGAAATAAATAAATCAACAACTCCCAAGGAATGTCATCCCAATGCCCCCCTTCCTACCTATCTTTCTACTCTTGGCAACACTAACCTAAACACCCAGCTGCCAACTGAGAGCGTACCACTCCACACCCCACCTCCCCTCCTCTCTCACATCCCACCCCTACTTTTATTTTTCAATAGCTAACCGGACGTGACCTAGATAAACCAAGGCATCCCACATATCAGCAGAAAAAAAAAATAAATAAAAAATAAATAAATAATAATAATAAAGACAAAATAGAGAACATACAAAATTAAAAACAGCTCACGCTAAAGCAACAAGTTATAAACTAAAAAAAAAAAACAAATAAATAAAAATATAAACATGTTAATTACCTAATCAGACCATACATAAACCCCCTCCTTACATTTGCTCTGAGGCCCCACACAGCTATCCAACTTCTGCTCCACCATCTAGCATGCTTTGAATCGATCTGTTATGTTCACCATTTGAAAAGGGATTTTTTTCCAAAATTAATAATGGATATTGTCGCAGACATAACAAGTAAGACATTTTTCCTAATACAACTGAATAAACATATGTATATATAAACATATGTGTATGTACTTATTGATTTGTAAATCACCACTTGTTCTCGTCTACTTTTACCAACAACGACTATATTTCATTCCTCGCATTATGACAGCCTTCTAAATCTTTACTACATACCTATCCCACACAATGCTTCAAGCAAACTACACATCAATCCTAAAAAAAAAAAATTTTTTTTATTACATTTTCACCCCAAACAAGGCACATTGCCACTTTGATATAAGGGGCTACTATTGGGGACATAAGCTACAGGGGTACTGTGTGGGGAGTTGGGCAGCAAGATGTTGGTTCACGTTACACTTGAACTTCTGCATGTCAGTACAGTTGGGGAAGCAGGAACCCGGAAGGGAATTCCAAAGTCTAGCAGTTCTGGAGAAGAAACTACTGGAGTAGAAGGCTCTCTTGCATCTAAGGATCTCTACTGTGAAGGGGTGGGATTTTGCTGCTTGTCGGGGGTATAAGTGCTTACAGTTTGTCGGAGCATTCACTAGAACAGGCAGAGGGATGCTACATTTCGTCGATGGGACAGAGGCTGAAGCTTAGATGACAGTTCAGGACCTATCAGGTTGGCGACTCTCTTTTGAACCTTGTCTAGGAGTGAGAGACTAGTAGCAGATGCACCAGTCCAAATATGACAACAATACTCCATACATGGGCGAATGGTGGCCTTATAGAGGTATAGGATACTTTCGGGCGTTAGTAGCTTTCTAGCATGGTAGAGAGAACCTACATTTTTTGCA
The DNA here is from genome assembly GCF_053919585.1 of Euprymna scolopes. Lineage (NCBI taxonomy): Eukaryota > Metazoa > Mollusca > Cephalopoda > Sepiida > Sepiolidae > Euprymna > Euprymna scolopes. The sequence goes on from NC_136509.1 coordinate 91,836,409, forward strand.
GCAGTCCTGGCAATGCTCTCAATGTAATTGTTCCAACTCATGTTTCCTGACCTCTTTGATAAAATTGTCTCTGAGATGGGTATATTTACTAATGACACTACACTATGACAAACTCTGTGCCTAAAACTAGATGTCGATTCCTTGAACAAAGTTTCTTTTTAGAAGTGCACGCCTGAGGAATTCTGTTCTGTTTCCTGCTTTCCAGCTGATGACAATATGGTTGTCTTCAAGTCCAATGTAAACAAGTTCTTAATGAGCCGTTCCCTTAAGTAATACAATTTGCCAGATTTCCACTACTTACGATTACTACAACACTGAGTGAATACATATCTAAGGGAATGGCTAAAACTCTAGAGGAAGGTTTCCAGTCTGTGGTGGAATAGGACTGAAACTGGATGGTAACGTTCAATCCCGCTAAGGCTAAGCTTATTTCCTTTAATAATTACAAGAAACCTTCTCAACCACGAATTGCTATGGCTATTGATAGATTAGTTGAATGTACCTAATTCAAACACTTAGACTTATCATTCACAGACAACATGAATTGGAACAAATACATTGAGGTAATTGCCAAGGCTGCTGCAAAGATGGTGGGTTCCCTCTATCAAGCTAGAAGATTGCTCACACCCGAGAGTATCCTGTATCTTTACAAAGACATGCATGGAATATTATTGTCACATTTAGACTGGTGCATCTGCCACTAGTCTCTCACTCCTAGATAGGATTCAAAAAGAGTCGCCAACCTAATAGGTCCTGTACTGTCGGCTAAACTCAAACCCTTGTCCCATCACAGAAATGTGGTCTCCCTGTGTCTATTTTACAAGTACATTGCTGGTAATTGCTTGGATGAATTCAAAGTACTCCCAAAATTTCAATTTCTTTGGAGTATTTGAAAAAAAAAAAAAAAAAAAAAAAAAAAACTGTGGGGGAGGGGGCATTATATGGCACCAAGTCCCAACTGGATCTTCCCACTGATATTCCGTCGAATGAGAGGAGATGCCAAGTTTTCAGATATCTGCACGGGGATACAACGTGGACCATCTCAAGATGGTTCCCGTGAAACAAGATTGTAAGACCCGTGGGTATTCTTTGTGTTTGGATATGTAGCAACATCGGAAGGGGGCACACTTCTCCCAATATGTGGTGAACGTGTGGAACCAGTTGCCAGAAGTGGTATCTGTAGAGTCACTTAATAACTTGAAAGTCAGACTAGACAAACATTGGCGGAATCACCTGCTTTGCTTTGACTCCAAATTTAGAGATAGTGTGTATTGAGAGACTAATCTCGAGTGTATATGCCTGTGTTCCTTCGCACTGTATATTGTATTGTATTGAAAAATTAAATATGACAATTTGCATTAAATTTGATCCAGTCATTGGACACCAATTAAGTAAATCAAGGAAAAGCTTCTTCAGGCATGTCAAACCCCTAACAACATCTCAGGAAGAGACAAGACTACAGCCGTAAACCAGATGGCTGTAGAATGCCAACTGTGAAATCTCCACTTCTGAGGCCCTCCCTATCAGTTAAGAAGCTTTATGGTTCCAGCAGAAATTATTCAACCACCTGAGAACAGGAATGGGAGAATCAAAAGTTGCTATGACAAGATGGGGCTACAAAACTGATCTAACGATCTGCGAATGTAAACAAGAGAACCATACGATGAAACACTGATTTATCTGCCCTTTACTGTCCAATCGGTGCAGCTTGAAAGATTTTGCAGAATAATGTAGAGTTTACCAACATGAAAAACCTACTCCTCCTCACTAGCATTAATTACCCTTTCAAATGCAAAACAGGAAGTTGACAGCCGAGTACAGATCACAAATCCGATCAGTAATGAACGCCATATCCTTCATGGATGTGAACCAACGGTCCAACGACTAAAATCAAAAAGATTCCTCAGCCATATTCAAGCCCTTACAATATCTCAGGAAGAGATGACACTGCAGCTCTGAACTAGATGGCTAGAAAATGCCCCTGCCCCAACTGATACAGGAATCTCCCTTTCAAAGGCCTTCCTTTTCAGTTCAGAAGCACCCTGGCTACAAAACTGACTCAACCATTTGCCAACATGGAGAAGGCTATACGATGCAACACTGCCTTGTCTGCCAAGCTTTTGAGAGCACAACACTTAAGCAAAGAACCGTGTAAAAAAAAATGTAGGAAACTGGTGTATGACCACGTTTTAAAGTAGATACTTGATTTTCAATTTCTTTTTAAGACATCTGAAAAAGCTTTAAATTTTTAGACCTTTTCTCGAATCAAAATTGGAATAAGGATTCTACACATAATATTTAGTCAAATTATCTGTTGATTTAATGCAAGTCCATAATTCAAACTAATAAAAAAAAAAATTAAAAAAAAAAAATCTTTACAAAAAATGTCATATTCCCAAAATCAAATTTTATCAGGAAATAGAAGTGTCTTAATCTATCACATTTAATAAAGGGAGACAACTCCATTCATTAGAGATATTTTAAAATCAGCCTTGTAAATAGCTACAGCATATTATTAATCTAAAATTGTAAAAAAAAAAAAAAAAATACTTGATCAATTTACATGATTTTTGGAATATGACATTTTTTGTTCAATAATGGGTACATACAAAGATTTTTCTATATATTTTCTGTTTTTTTTTCTTTTTTAAATTAGGTTGAATTCTAAATAAGAACTGTTGATTTCAATTCATAAGGGAACATAAAAGTAGTGGAATTAATTTTATCTGTTCCCAGATGGGTATGTTTTGGAATTCGAACAGCTTTTCTCATCTTTTAGTGTTATTTTAACGTTTTGGTCAATGTAAGTTCAACCTTTTTTTTTTTTTTTTTTTTTTTTTTTTTTTTTAGGTGTATCTTGTTACAATTGAGAATCCTCAAAGGCCCAATGCATAGTGGATAAAGTACCTGGTAAATTCAATTGTAAGTTACACTCTTCTGGAGGTTGAAGTTTCAATCTCCAGTGCCAGGCAACACTCAAAAATACAACTGCAAATGACTTGTTACAAAGACAACAGCATATTTTTTTTTTCCTTGTTTTGATTCTCATATATATATATCCATTGATATCTTATGTTTTTATGTAGATGTGGTTCTTGGTTGTGTCAGATATATACTCAAGAGTCAAAACAATGAAAAGAATATGCTGTTGTCATAACCCTACTGATTATGCGGATTTGGGTTCCGTTTGAAATTCTGAGAGTTTTAGTCAACTATTGTATTTCCTAATTTCTGGCATAGCGCTACTGGAAATGATGACAAGGCAAATCAGTTCCTTTGCTTTTTTTTCTCTCACACATAAAATATTTATTTTAATTTCAATAATTATATTTTTACTTTCATAAATATATATTTATTATATGAATTAAAATGTAAAAAATTTATTTTTATAATTTCACTAGCAGTATTACCTGGATTTGCTTTGATGCCTTTTTTATGCTTATTTTGATCTGTATCTTTGGTAATTCCAATATTTTTTTTTTTTTTTTTTTTTTGTAATCCTAAAATTATTTTAGTAAATTTCGGTTATATTGACACCTTACTGATCAACATAGCCCCCCAGACAACGGATGCAATGTGTCAGCAACAATCCAATTTCTGATTTGTCCCCTTAGCAGCTATTTTTCCAGCTCAAAACCAACTACTTTGGCGAGGTTTTGGGGGCCATTTCTTGAACCATATACAAAAAAAAAAAAAAATCACAGGATCAACATTGACTATTTGTTGTAAGAATTTATGCGGTTGTCGCTATTCTACAATTAGTCAACTGTGTCGAAAAATTCCTTACGTTGCCGAGTATACTACTTATACTGTTTGGTTGTTAGTGTCTATATTTTGTTAAACCGACATATAAGAAACTTCTGAATCACATTTTCACTAAATATGTTCAGACCGTTTTGGAATTTCTTCACTATCAGTTGCTTGTCCAATGTTCAAAAACAGAAACATAATTTGCTTTTGCATTGCTAAAAAATACGTAAATTTTCAAGTCTTATAAAATTCTTTGCAGTTAATGAAAAAAATAATTAAGAAATTTATGTGAGGATTTTGAACCTACACACCACGTCATGCAAAAAAAACAAAACAAAAACAAAACAAACACACTATTACCCACAGTAGGGTTTTCACGGCCCATTGTTCTAGCATCATCGCTAAGCAACGACATGGAAAAAATGACCTTACCGATGGTGGATAATTTAAAATAACGGATTTGATTATCAGAGGTATTCTGAGACAAAACTTAACTAAGATCACTTCCAGACTTATACACATAAGTTCTATAAATTTTAAAGAAAATCTGTTCAGCTGTTTTGGAGTCTATAAGGAACGAACTCACACACACACAAAGTTGCATTGTAGAGATCAACATATTTTTTATAAAACTTTTATAAAATTTCAAATAAAATAAAAACTTTGTTATTCTAAGTGCAAATAAAGATTTGTGTTAATTTTATTTGTATAATTTTAATTTTTATTGTATATATTTTTCAATAATGTCCTTTTCTTATGTTATTTCAATAACTCGCTTCACACTAGAAATATAGACGGACAATAAAAGTGAAGGAACTGATCTGCCTTGCTTTCCGGTAGCGTTACACCAGAAATTAGGAAATACGTACATTAGCTTATTATAACTTTCTCAGAGTTCGACAGAAAAATTCCAGAATTTGACAAGATACACTTGAAGAAGGTTGGAGGTTACATTGATTGAAACATGACAAAAAAACTTTTAAAAATAATTAAAATTAGAAAGAAAAATTAATTTTAATTCCAGAACATAATATCCTATTAAATACAATCGTTTTCAATTTTATCAAAGAATAAAAAATCCTTTTTCCTCATTTTTTAAATTTTTTTTTTATTTCAAGAGAATTGAGGAAATATATAAAAAAGTGAAAGTTAAAGCATAGTTCATGGTGTATATAAATATATATATATATATGCATGCATTTCTTTCATAGTGGCGATAGTCATGCATCTTGTTGTATCCACTTTTAATGATGGAAGAAAAAGAAAATCGTTTTATTTGGCAGGCTTTTGGCAAATGGAGAAAGGAAACAGGGAGGCGGCCCATCCGTTAACACTGGATACCAATTGTTTGTAAGACTTGCTTCTCGACAGGAGTGTGATGACTGCTGAACATATTGTAGAAGGATTGCTGGGACAAAGATTGAAGAAATTCTGTCAAATAAGCCTGAGGAAAAGAAAAAAAAAAAAAGTAAATTTATTTAGTGCTAATTAAGAATCATAGAATGAAGATATCATATTCCAAAAATCAAGTAAATTGATAAGTAGCTTTTTGTTGTTTTTTTAAATTAAACAAAGATAAATAATTTGTTTTATTTTTAGCAGCTAATAAATTTTATAGCTATAGCACGGTCATTCAATCTCAATTCTCAAATAGAGCTGTCCACCCTTGAATTTTAACACATCCTAAAAACAACAAAAAACATGGCAGCTCCTGGCTCTCTTTACATTTGGCTTACCAAAAAATTTGATTTTCTTATGCAAAAAAACTACTTAATCAATTTACTCGATTTTAGGAATATGATATCAAGTAAATTGCTAGGTAGTTTGCTTTTTCTTTACCGATTATTAATTTTTGGTGGGCATAGCACGATCATTCAATCTCGATTGTTAAATGGAGTTGTTCATCCTAGAATTTTAACATTTTTTAAAAAATTGATTTTCTTATGCAAAAAACTACTTAATTTACTTGATTTTTAGAAGATGATATGTTTCTGTGATGGGTATGTACATCATAAAGATTTGTCTGTATTTTTTTTTTTTTCAATTCTTAATAAGCACCATGCATTTTGTGAAATGGAAGATTCATCAAGATATAAATGCTGAAGTAACAGTCTTCTGCAAGTGGAAGGTCCAATCCTCAGTACAGGCAATACATTATGAATTACTTTGAGACATCAGAACAGGAGACTCAAATTTAATTTAATTACTAAAACGCAACAATTAAGTAAATACCATTTGTTTTACTTGAAATTCAATATTTTGAATTTCACTATTATAACCAAGTGCCTAATTTCTAGGTAAGATTGTTTATTTAAAAAAATTCATGCCGATAAGTTAAAAAGGTGTCTATCATATGTGATAAATATACTTATTCATCAACAAATGCCTAAGGGTGCCATCTTTGACATAAAACCCAGCATACAAATCGTGACTATTTTAAATGGTTGTTTCTGTTTTACCGTCAACCAATTTTGAGTTATTTTAATGCCGAATCCAGTAATTTTGGAAAAGTTTTTATATCTTCAACTATTTTTTTTATTTATTTATAGTATTTGGTTTGATTGTTTTCTAAAAGAAAATTGTTTTGATTTTGTAGAACATGATTGAGTTTTGCTAATGGAAAAAAAAAAAAAAAAAAAAAAAAAAAGCATCACTGTTTGGTGCATTTTTATTCAAGAAGCCATCTTCAGATTGCTCGATCAGGTAGTACCAGATGTCGTAACAGGTATTACCAATCTGCACCAGTAGACTCGACAGCAATCTATAATATAAATCTCAGCTGTCTGTTTAAATGTATGTATGTCTGCCTAAAACTTTCGACAGAGGTGATGGATTTTCACGAGATCAGTATCATTTGAAGCTCGACGTCTCGGACGACAAATATCAAAAAAATTGGCCAAAAACATTAATTCCTTCATACTTAACAAAGCAATTTTTCACAAGGAAGGGGCGATTTTTTGTGATCCAATTTTGCAAGTCGTCGTATCTGTTGGATTGGCTTTGCCTAATTTTAACGTTCCGAACTTCCGGTTGCGTCATGGAGTAGCAGTAAGATGTCAGATTTTCTTGCACTTTTTCTGCCTTCATGTTACGGGTTCAAGCCTGCCTGCCTACTACAACTTTTTTTTTTTTTTTTTTTTGCTCAACACACACCTCCAAACATACAGGCACTGCTGAGCATCCAGGTTAGTGGTAAGTTAGGGGCAAATTCACATTCCCTAAATGAGGTGTCACCACAGGATGTCTTAAGGTCATAACCAGGATCACATATTTTGAGGTGAAACAAAGGCTCTCATTGATTGACCATTCATAGGAGAATAGCAGGTACTTGTACAGTTTAATCAAGACATTAAAAAATGAAAATATCGAAAAAAAGTTATACCGTACACATTAGTTTTGAACTGAAGATCTGTGAAAAAAAAATTTCACTTAATTTGATCGAGTAGTTTTTTTTTTTTAATTTTATTTTTTACAAAAGAAAAACAACACATTTTTATGACTATTTTGAAGGCACCTTGGAATTTTAAAATTTTTTTATTTAGATTTTAGAAACGCCAGAAACTCAGTTTAAAGCGCCGATACTCCCTTCCCATCTTTACTACTAGCTTTTCTTTCTAAAAATCGAACCTTTTGCTTGGTATCATAAATTGTTTTTATGCTGTAAAACAAAAACTACTTGATGAAATTAAGTGAAATTTTTTTTGGAGAGCTTCATTCCATAACGGATACGTACAATTTAAACTCCCCCACCCCCGATATTTTTATTTTTTGATGTCTTGATTAAACTGCACAAGTACCGAATAGCAAATGCGGCATTATTTACGATTGGTTAAAGAATCACAAAACTCGTCTTAAGTGAAAATTCAATAAAAGAACTGATACATGGAGAGCTTGGCAGAAGATTATGTCTCTCAGACTGACAGACCAAAGTCCGCCATCAATGAAAAATTGGAATAGAAAACCTCAATGAGATATTCATAGAATTTGCACACATTATTAAAAGTTATAGAACAAATAATAAAAAATATTTGCCTCTTATTATTTAGAATTCAATCTAATTTAAAAACCAAAAAACAAAACTACAGAAAATCTTTATGCACATACTTGTCATTGAATGAAAATGTCATCTTCCAAAAATTACGTAAATTGATCAAGTAGTTTTATTTTTATAAAAATCACTTAAGTGATTACTGTGATTGTTAGCATAACAAGACCGATCTTGCAAGTTAGAATTATTGTGGACTTATCTTCGTTATTTTTTTTAAAGATGGTGATGCGAGACAATTTCTATTTCCTTACTCATAAAATTAGATATTCTTTAATCATTCAGATTATATTAAATGTAAGTCCATATTTACTGCTTTGCATTTGTGATTCTTACCCCCCCCCCAAAAAAAAACCCCACTAGAAAAGACCTTTGTTTGTCTATGTTTGTTCATACATCACTTCAACACCCGGTTTCCCCGCATTGTTATAGCCTTCTTATACTTTTATGTATTTGATTATCTTTTTTTTTTTTTTTTTTAATTAGGTAAAATTCTAAAGAAGCAAATATTTATATCATAAACTCCAAATTTAAATAAACTGCTAAATTTCCTTTATATATATATATATATATATATATATATATATGTAGCATACCTGAATATTAATATGGTAAACGGGATCAGCCAAGGCATCTGGATCATCATCATCGATTCCGCTGTCCATATCTGCAAAAACAAATACATTTCATCTTTTACTAATAAAAACAAAATCAAAAGTCGTTTGAATAAGTAAATATGCAAAATAAACATATATTAATCTATGACTAATATCAAATGGAATTTCCACACACGGACCTTCTTTTTGAAAAGAAGTTATTTGTGGAACATATTACCATAGGACTGCTTCCTTGCAAACTACAACAGGGTTTTTATTATTTGGATTCTTTCATCTTGAGTGTTATTTGCACGTTTCGGACAATATAACTCCGACCTCTCCAGGTCTATCTATCTTAAACTCTAGAATCTGAATGGAGTCTTTATTTTATCCACAGAGGTAGCATGTTCTCGTTCTTGCGAAACGTGATGAAGTGGATAAAGTACTTGGCAAATTTAAACTGTAAGTTACATTCTTCTAGAGGTTGAAGGTTCAATCTTCACTGCAGGGCAACATTTACAATACAACTGTGAATTACTTAGAACTTCTACCTAGTCATGGCTTATGGAACAAGAGCAAGCTACCCACAGTGGATTAAATAAAGGGTTCCATTTGAAATTCCATAAAGGAATGATAAGGTAAACCTGAAGGTCGGAAGTCACATTGATTGAAACATGAAAATGACACTCCAAATAGTTTGAACAAATTATCCAAATCAATCCTCGCCTCAAAAATTCAGAAACATAATACAAGATTATCCAATGCTGATAAACTCATTCGCAATCCTCTCATAAGATCCTTATCCTTGTACTGTCAATTTATCCATCTCACTGACCCTTATCCGTGAATGGCTTTTAGACTTAATATACCGCAACTCATTAGTAAGCAATGCTGCTCTCCTCAACAAACTCACCATTTATAGCTTCGTTGTCGTACTCATCCAAAATGTGGGATAGTGTTGTGCCTCCGCCCCCTCCTTCTTCGTCATCTTCATCATCCTCAAATTCTTCTTCCTAGAAAAAATAAAATAAAATAAAAATAACATTCAATTGTGATGGATAAAGCACCCGTTTTATTTATAACAAGTGGATGTTTTTACTGTTAATTTTATTCCTGTGATTAAACGTGTGTGTGTGTATATATATATATGACTTACTGACCAAATAGTTTCCTAACGAATGACAAAAAATATAAAAATTAAATAAGTTCTTTTTATATAGTTTTAAAGCTTAAAAAAACCTCCAAGAAAATATATATATTATATACACACACAATTATCTAAAAGTCAATTTGTGCTTCCTCATAGATTCTAAAACGGCTAAGCGTATCTTTTGCAAATTTCATACTATTCAAGCTATTTTTAAAATAAAATTTGTATCACACACACACACATATATATATAATATATAAAACAAAAGGGGTAAGGTGGTGTTATAATGTGCCAATTACTTACGCCATACAATTCTTCCTCATCATGAAGACCAGTCATATTGGATTCCATTTGATTTGAGAGTTCATTTACAATAAGCTTATATATCTTTACCAAGACAGGCACACGTGTCCATTGAGTCGGAGCTGGACAAAAAAAAAAAAAGAAAAGTTTTCTGATTAATCATTTAATAGTTCAGTTAGTGAATATTTAAAATTACACTTTATTAAATAAACACAAAATACAGAAAAATCTTTCATATACTGACTCATCAAAGAATGAAAATCTCAAATTGATCAAGTAGTTTTTTTTTTCCTAAGAAAATCAAAATTTACGATTTTTAAGTTTTAATTATTCTAAATACAAACAAAATCTCGGGAGTTAAGTGTCCACGCTTGAACTTAACACATCTTAAGAAAGAAATGGCGCCTCCCAACTTGTTCAGCATAAACTTTGATTTTCTGCCTCTTTGCACCATTACCACACAGTATTGAAAGCCTAAATAAGGCCCCTTCGACACTGATCCATATCAGAAATAGTACATTTCCTCCTAGTGATTATACCTCTAATAACAGAACTTAATTGGATACTCCACCAGATCAGATGAATTCTGGTTTCGGAATCTAGTAAGACCAAAAAACGTCACAAGATTTGTTTGTTTGTTTTGTTTTACGGCATATCAACCACTTTGGGGTCATTTAATGCCGAAAGGTTCGTTATGTTGTGTTAAATATTGGTTTGTTCTTCTTAAGGTTTTTTTTTTTTTTTTTTTTTTTTTTTTTTTTTGTGGGGGGGGGGGGGTCTTTCCTTATATTTTTGAGTATATTTTAGTTTCTTTCAGAAAATTGATAATTTTTTGGGGATCAATCTTGTTTAATATTGTTTTCAGATTTTTTTCTTGGTAATACTTTGTTCGGATTTGTTCAAGGTCAATGCAGTTTGTCAGTATATGGTGTATTGTGTAGGGTTCTTGACACGTTATACAGTTTGGTGTCTCCTCCCCTTTTAGTAGATGTGAGTGGGTGATGTGAGTGTGACCTATTCGCAGTCTGGTCATTACTACCTCTTCCTTTCTTGTTAACTTTTTGGTGTCTCTCGTTCCAATATTTGGTGTTATTTGGAATAGTTTGTTTTTGGTGCATGAGCTCCAGTTTTCTTGCCATTTTCTCTTCAAAAATGTGTTTATTTTAGTCTTTAGGTCTGTATAGGGGATTTTTCCACTTATGTGGTTTTGTTGCAGAGTTTCCTTTGCTGCCTTATCTGCTTGTTCATTCATGTATATGCCGATATGGCTTGGTATCCAGCAAAAGATAATGTTTTTTTTCATGGTTATGGCATCTATTTTGTTTAGCAATTTTGTAATAAGTGGGTTTGTCATTTTTTTTTCTTTTAGAGATATGAGTATTGAAAGTGAGTCAGTAAATATGATATATTTTTGATGGTCATCATTGGTTATTATATTCAGTGCCAAATCTATGGCTGTTGCTTCTGCGCTGAAAATAGAAGATTCGTTTGGGAGCCTTTTCTTTAGTTTTATTTTTTTGTGGATGGCTGCGCATCCTACTTTATCTCCATCTTTTGATCCGTCAGTGTAAATTTGTGTATATTCTTTGTATGTATTCTGGATGATAAGTAGTTCTTCATGGAAGGTTGATGGGTGGGTTTTCGTTTTGGGATATTTATTTAATTTTAATATTATGTGTGGTTGTTTGATCATCCAGGGTGGAGTTTTTGATTTGTTATATTTATGTATTTTTGTAATGTCCATTTGGGCTTCTGTGAGAAGGTTTTTTATCCGGAGGCTGTAGGGCTTGATATCTTCTTTCTTGTTGAAGAGATGTGTGTATTGTGGGTGAAGGGTACATTGATATGCAGGATTTGTTGGACTTGATACCAGCTTTAGGTAATATTGTAGCGCTAACTTCTGTCGTCTTAGAATCAGTGGAGGCTCGTGGGCCTCTATATAGAGGCTTTCTACTGGAGAGGTTCTAAATGCTCCCAAGGCTAATCTTAATCCTTGATGGTGGATTGTATTTAGTTCTTTTATGTAGGACTTCCTTGCTGCTCCATAGATGAAGCATCCATAGTCCATTTTAGATCTGATTAGAGTTTGGTATAATTTTAATAATGTGACTTTGTCTGCACCCCAATCGGTGTGTGCTAGGACTTTGATCAATTGCATTGTCTTTTGGCATTTTGCTTTTAAATATTTTATATGCGGTATAAAGTTCAATTTTTTATCAAATATAATACCTAAATATTTATGTTGGTCGGTAAGTGGGATGTTCTTGTTATCCAGTTTCAGGTTGGGGTCGTGGTGGAATTTTCGTAATTTGCAAAAGTGGATGCATTTAGTTTTTTCCTCTGAGAATGTAAATCCATTTTCTATGGCCCATTTGTTTATTTTATTCAGACAGAGTTGTAGTTTGCGTTCGGCTGTTTGTATATATTTAGATTGGTAGTATATAAGTAGGTCGTCCACGTATAGGGCATTTTCAATTCCTGGGTCTATGTTTTTTATGATATTGTTTATTTTAATGTTGAAGAGGGTGACAGACAGGATACTGCCTTGGGGGACCCCCATTTCTTGATCTTTTTGGACTGAATAAGTGTTGTCCATCCGTACTTGGAAGTTTCTATTTGTTAAGAAATTTCTGATAATTTCTGGCATTCTACCCCTAAGTCCTAGTTCATACAGGTCTTTTTGGATTCCGTATTTCCAAGCGGTGTCATACGCCTTTTGCATGTCAAAAAAAATTGCTATTAGATGTTCTTTTTTTGCAAATGCTTCTCTTATGCGTGTTTCCAGTTTTATTAAGTGCTCGGTGGGGCTTCTATTTTTCCTGAAACCCGACTGGCTTTCTGTAATTAGATTTTTGCTTTCCAAGTACCAATTTAATCTTTCGTTAATCATTCTTTCAAAAGTTTTGCACAAACAACTAGTTAGTGCAATGGGTCGGTAGTTTGTTGGGTTTGTATGGTCTTTTTTTGGTTTGGGTATTGGGATTACTGTTGCCTGCTTCCAGTTTTTTGGAATGTTGTTAGTTATCCATATCTCATTGTAAATTTGTAATAAGTAGTCCAGTGATGGTTTTGGTAGTTTTTTGAGGAATTGATAATGGATCTCGTCGGGGCCGACTGCTGTATCGGGAGATTTGTTTATTGCCTCCTCTAGTTCTGCACTGTTGAATAATTGATTGTAGTTTTCTTCATTTTTTGATTTGAAGTTTATTTTTATTTTTTCTTCATTTTTCTTTATAGCTTGGAATTTTTTATTTTGGTTTTTTGATGATGAGTTCATTGAGAAATGTTCTGCTAATTTATTTGCGATATTTTGTTTGTCGGTAATCTTTGTGTTGTCGCATATAAGGTGTTTAATAGGGTTCTTTGTATTTTTTCCTGCTATTTTTCTGACCATCTCCCATACTTTTTTGGGTTTTGTGTTTTGATTAATTTTTGTTACATAATCTTTCCACGAGTTCCGTTTTGATTCTTTGATAGTTTTCCGTGCTTTGGCTTTGCTGTTTTTATAGGTGTCCAAATTTTCTTTCGTTGGACTGTTTTTAAATTTCCTTAGGTTTGCACGTCTGGCTCTTATAGCTTCTTTGCATTCTTTATTGTACCAGGGTTTGTTATATTTTGTAGTAGTGGAACTTTTTGGTATGTTCTCCTCGGCTATTGTGAGTAGGGTGTTGCTGAAATATGTGATGTGTTCTAAGTCAGGATTCGCTTCAGGTATTAATCTGTATTGACATGTATTTTGGAAATTTTCCCAATTTGCCTTTTGTAAATTCCAGCGGGGTGTTTTGTCTTCTGGCTTGGGATTCTCGTTTTCTATTATGATTGGGAAGTGGTCACTTCCGCATGCATCCTTATGTGTTCTCCAGCTATAATCCATGTATATAGTTGGGTCACATAGTGTTATATCGATTGCTGATAGGGTTCCCGTTGGTGGGTGCATATATGTATTCTCTTTGTTGTTGAGTAGGCATAGATCGTTTTGGTTAATTATTTTTTCTATGGTTTGGCCTCTTTTGTTGTTTTTTTTACTGCCCCACCATATATTATGACTATTGAAGTCTCCCAACAGTAGAAAAGGTTTAGGTAGTTGTTTGATTATATTGTTTAATTCAGTTTCGTTTATTGTTTCATTTGGTGGTATATAGAGTGAGCATAGGGTTATTGTTTTGTGTAGTGTTGCAGTTATTGCAACAGCTTGCATATTTGTTTTTAAGTTCACTTTGCTGTGTGGAATGTTTTCGTTTATCAGTATTGATGATCCACCGGTGGCTTTGCATGATAATTTGTTTATGTGGTTGTATATTGAGTAGTGTTTTATGTTAATTTTGTCATTTTCTTTTAAGTGTGTTTCCTGTAGGCAAATTATTGCAGGACATAAGGATTTGATAAGTATTTGCATTTCTTCGATATTAATTTTTAATCCTCTTATGTTCCACTGTAGGATTTTGTTAGTCATGGTTTATATTTTCTTTTGGTTTTGGACTGTTGGTGTTTATGTCTACGTCCATAGTTTCGATGTTAGTTTGGGTGTTTCTTTTGGAAGTGGATGGTCTGTTTCTTGTTTCTGGTGAGAGGCTTTTTTTGGGTTTTGGTCTGGGACTTTTAGATTTACTTTGTCTTGACTGTCTTTTTTGGCTATCAGTTTCAACTAGTTCAAATTTATTTTCATTTTCAATTAATACTAATTCTGTTTTTTGTTTGTCATTTTGTTTTTGGGGGGTAGTTTTTTTGTTGTTCTGTTCTATTTCCATTTTTTCTGTTGTTGTGTGTTTATTTTTAACATCTGTTTTTGTCCTTGTTTGTGACTTGGATCTTTCACGTTTTGATAATTGAGGAGGTTTCATTTCTTTAGGGATTGATTCCTCAATATTGATGGAAGTTTTTCTGATTTCCTTTGTTTCGTTTTCTTTTATACTGGGTTGTTCGTTTCTGACTTTTATTTGGCTGTTGGAGTTTATTTTCAGTTCTGATAAAAAAGATTTTAATTCTTCAAGTATGTTCTTTAGTTCTTTTGCTAGGTTTGCAATTTCTGGAGCAAGGTTTAGTTCATTGTAGTTGTACATTTTGTTTGCTTGTTGGGTTATTGTGGCATATGAGTTTTTGGTGCGATTTGTGACTTCTTTGCGGGCTTCTTGGAAGGTTATATTTTTTTGATATTTGATTGTTATTATTTCCTTCTCTTGATTATATATTTTGCACTGTTTTGAGTGAGAGTGGTGCTCTTCTTGACAGTTTGTGCATTTGGTTTTATTTGGACAGTCTTCTTCCTCGTGGTCTGGGTTTTTTTCACTGCAGTTTCCACATGTGAAGAATCTTAGACATTGGTCTTTATTATGTCCAAACTTTTGGCAGTTGTAGCATTGTAAAGGTTTTGGGATGTATTGTTCTATTTTCGTTCTTTCATAACCTATATTGATGGTCTCTGGTATTTGAGGATAATTGAATGTTAATATATAAGTGTTTGTATATATTACCTCTCCTTTTTTTTTAAATGTGATTCTTTTTACATCTGTGACCCCTTGGTTTTTTAGTTCTGTTTTGATTTCTTCTGTTGTGCAGACGGAGATTTCCTGGTTTTTTATGACTCCTTTGGAGTAGTTTAGTGTTTGGTGTGGATAAGCTTTGATGTTTGTTTCATGCAATTTTTGTAGTTGAAGTAGAGTTTTGGCCTGTTTTTTATTTAGTACTTCTACCAATATGGTACCATTCCTTAATTTTTTGACATTTTTAGGTGTTATTTTGCTTGATATTACCTTTTGGATAATGAAGGGTGACATTTTAGTTAACGGTATATTAGACGTTGCTTCTAGCACGATGAATCTTGGAAAGTTTGTATCTTCATTGTCGCTGTCAGAGTCAATTTCTGTGTGTGGTCTCTTGGATTTTTTGGTATTCATAATAATTTTTGAAAAATTCATCAGCCATGCTCCCCACCCTCCTCGGAGCCCCTTATGGGGAAGAACTATGAGGGGGTAAATCCCATTCGCCTCGGTTCTCCAGGGCTACATAGCTGGTATACTCAAACATGGGGAGGTTTCCAAGCATTCACAATATATGGTTATGCCCACCCAAGTATGGGATTTCCCTGTATTTTTATTATTCCTGATGGTTACCTTTTTCCCAGCTTGATTGACCCTTCAGCCATCGCTTATTAATTCAGTTTATTGTTTATGTTGAGTGTTAGTGTGTTTTTGTTTGGATTGTCTGAATTAGTGCTTGTCATGACCAACCGATTGATTGGATCGGGCCTATCCAACCTCCCGTCTAGCCTAGTAAGGGCCAAAGTGGTGTGTTGTAGTATCATGTTATTATTTCCTAGGCATGTTCCACTCAACCACCAGGATCCCGTTCTTAATGCATTACGGGTTGCCACCAACGGTCAACTGGTGGTCCCATTGAAGGATTTTTACCCTCTGCAGGGGGGCAGTTGGTATGTTCTATCGCCCTACCAACTAGGCAAAAAAAAAAAAAAAAAAAAAAAAAAAAAAAAAAAAAAAAAGGTGAGGAGGTGAAGGAAAAAGAAAACGAGGGAGGGGAGGGGGAGGAGAATGTTGTTTTTGTTTTTGTTTTCGCAGAACATGACTAAGTTTTGCAAAAGGGAATAAAAAAACAAAGACATCTATGTAGGTGCGTTTCATCTCAGGAAGTCAGTAGACAGCCTGATCTGGTAGCACCAGACGTCACAAGAAAGATAATATTAAACTTATCAATTGAGAATAGGAGGATTAATTTTCTTAATCACTTTACTAACTCATCATTTGACAGAAATTTAATGAGATATTCAAATATCTAGGTATTTAGAGATCAAGTGAAACAAAACCGAAAACTAAAATTCTAAAGCATCTCCGGTATCTCATCACAGGAGTTTGTCAAGATAATCTGACATAAGAATACATCATCCTACAAGTAAACACTGACCAAATATTCAAAATAACATAATATTCAAAGCCAAAATAAGATCTCATTTGGCCTGGATCGTATGAGGAATGGTACACCTACTCTTAGTGATGTTAACTGAAGTAACAGATCCTCCACCAGACTAGATGAATTTTTATGGAATCCAGTAAGACGAAGGGACTACAAAAACTACAGGGTGGACCAATAAAATTGTCGTCCTAGAAAAGACACGATTCCATTTCCGTTTGATGAAAACCAGTTCTTTTTTGTTGCAGATCATCTACTGGTTGGTCAGTTGCGTATAAATTCCAAGAGTGATAGGAGCCTGCTACCATGTTTGAAAGTGACACAATATTCAATGAGCGAGATCAGAGATGTGCCACTGTACAACTTATGCTCTCTACCGATCCAAGTTATGACAACAGGACCATGACCAGCATTCTCAAAATGCAAAGCCGGACGGTTCAACATTTGAGGGGCACAGCTATGGTTATGGTCTTTCATTTGGTTTCAAATGAAGGTCACATCATGCCACCTAACATCTTAGAAGTCTGCTTGAAAAGTAAAAAAAAATAAAAAAAATAATAAAGAAAAAATAATAATTTTCAGTATTAATTAGTACCTGGATGTGCTGAATAGTGTGGTGATCCACTGGTACAATCAGGTGGCTGTTGGCAGACCGTGGGTGTGGCAGCAGGACTCAGCATCGGCCCACAAACCCAAAGAGACCCAGGTTTTGCTTTAGAAGGAGTGCTACGACTTTGTATCCTTATTGCACTGCCCCCTTCCTCCTCTGACCTGAACCTGCAAGACTACTTCGTTTGCTCATACATCGAGAACATCACCGACAGGATCTCCCACAACACCAAAGCCAGCCTGATCGCCGCCATCTGCCAAGTATTCGCTGATCTCCTGCCAGCGCTTGTGGAAAAGGCATGCTCCCAGTTCCGGACCCATATCGAGGTGGTGATTGAGGCTGAAGGCAGCTACATTGAATAGATGAAAGCTCTACTAGATAATCAAGTTACCTGAATTCTTTTTTGTTTATTGAACAAAAAAGAGTCAAACTATTGTTTTCTTTAGAGCGACAACTTTATTGTTCCATCCTGTATTTACTATAGTTAACCGGTCAACTGAGAATTGGTTGGTCGGTTGTTTTTGTTTTTACGGCATATCAACCTTTTTCAGGTTATTTAATGGCGAATCTAGTTATTTTGAGGAACGATTTTTAATGGAGTATATTTGTTTTTTAAGTCGGATTCTATTTAACCCATAGTTGGGACCCTAACAGGTACTACCACTCCGGGTCAGAGTGGACCTGGGAGCAATGGCAATTAAAGGGTGGCTCCACAAGGTGGGGCCTCACCATCGGATATAGTTTTAGGTCATATCAAAGACCACTGAGAATTGGAGCATTAATGTTCTTAACTAAATCAACGTTTGACAGAGAACCTTAATGAAATATTGAAATATCTATGCATCTTATATTATATAGAAATCAAGTGTTAACCTCAAGAATGAGCTCCTTGATTTCTGAGGAAGTTGACTGAATTAAAACTAAAAATTCTAAAGTATCTCTGCACAGGAATTTTTAAAATTCGGTTTGGTTTGGTGGTTTTGTTTTTTGGCATATCAACCCTTTTTGAGTTATTTAATGCTGAATCCAGTTATTTTGGAAATAGTTTTCATGTTGCATCCAGTTATTTTGTAGAAGGTTTTTATTCTTCAAGCTCTTTGTATCTTCAATCGCTAGTTTATAGTGTTTGGTTTGGTTGCTTTATAGTGCATGTTATCGTTTTTCTTCCCTCACCTGCAGAACATGAATGAGTTTTGCAATGGGAGAGAGAAAAAGGGTTACAGCATTAATGTTTGGTACATTTTAAGTCAGGAAGTGGGGGAGATAGAAATAGGAAATGGGAAGAAAGAAAAAAAAAGGGGTCGGGGGGAGGGGGGGCGGATAGAAGGTGGGTTATTTTTGTTTTTGTAGAACATAATTAAGTTTTGCAAAAGGAAGTAGAAAAACAGAAAGCATCAATGTTAGGTGCATTTTCATCTCAGGAAGCTAATATCTTCAGACAGCCTGATCTGGTAGCACCAGAGTTTGTCAGGATAACCTGGTATGAGGATACTTAACCCTACAAATTAACTCAGATACTTAACCCTACAAATTAACTCCGATCAAATATCTAACAGCCTTCAACATGTATTCTTTGGATTCATTGTGGAATTGCACCATTTAAAAAAATTTTTTTATAACAATGGCATTTACTTCCTCATTCATCCCCATGCATGATTTCTCGTTACGGCTGTGACGTCACCCACATCTTCTCTGTGATTGTCTTTTCTGATGCCTGTCCTCTCGAAATTGCTCCCCTGTCGGTTGTACATGTTCTTTTTTATCCTCTTTCTTTTTCCCCTCACACGGTTTGCGTATAGCTGCCATACGTGCTTTTACAATTATTCAAAATAGCATAGTATTTGAAGAATAAAATCCCCACCTCCTCATAAGAACGGTGCTTTCTTCATTGGATCGCTCACCTTTGCTTCGTTGTGCTCGTGTCATAACACCCGTGTTGTCCATGATTGCATCTCCCGTTACTTCAATATCGTTAAATCGGGAATCATTATTATTAACAGCAAACTGCAGAAGCTTTGCTAAAGCAATTATACTGAAAATATAAAAGAGAAAGTATGCATAAATGAATTTAATTTAAACAGACTATAAAAAAAAAGAAAAAAAATCCATCCATGTGATGCTATGAATTTATTCAATAAATTTAGGAGTCAGAATTAGTTTAGGGACAGTGTCCCCGTTTGGGACAATTGGTGGCTTAGAAGTTTCCAGATAGAGATTGAAGTCAGGTCAGATAGAGTGTTAGCAGACAAGGATATGAATTGATCAACCAATTGACAGATAGATAGCTAAAAGGTGGATTTGGGGAGTTGTTTTCTGCACCCCCCCTCCCTGAGTATAAGTGAACTACGCATAATGCGTTTTCTTTTATGAGTTTACATTATTGATTAACAATTAAAAATTGCCAGAACAAAAAAAAAAACGACCAGAATGAAAAGAAAAGACAAAGAAAAGCAGGGTGCGTTGAGATTGGCAATTATTTTTGAGAGAAGTTCACACTTCACATTCATACATACATATATCAATTTTATGTCAATCAAACAAGTTAAGAAAGTTAGGAAATGTTCAAAGGACCCAGATTCAAGTGTGAGTCAAACTACAGCCCGTGAGCTGAATGTGTCTTGTAAATGTTAGTAAATTTTAATGTTTAACCTGAAGTACAGAATCAGACGGGTGAAAAGATTCTAGGAGATGTGAAGTGGAAGCAGTTGAAGACTTCCTTCTGGAGGAGGAGTGGGCGATGGACACTTGAGGCAGGTAATTTGTTTTCCAGAAAATTGCTGGGCAGTTGGACCTATGTGCCTCTGAGAGCTCTCAGCTAAAAGACTGTATTTATAGAACTTATACGTTTCAATTTGGTCAGAAAAACATCTCATTCTATAAGTCAACCTATCATAGCAATATATCAACTTTAAATCTTGTCAAAACAACCAAATAGAGAAATTTAAAGTTAAATGTTTAAAGGATCTAAACCATGTGTGGACAAGCTACAGCCTGTGGGTCGAATACGTCCTGCTAAATTTTAGTAAATTTTAACGTTTAAACTGACATACAGTTGTATTTCAGATAAATGTGTTTTCATGTGAACACTATAATACTTTAAAAACACTAGGTAATAGCAGTTGCACTTTTTCTAATTAATCCTGATCAATAATTTTAATATATATATATATTAGCAAAAGTAACCGTCGTTGACTGGGTTCAAAAACAGCCTACAGAAAATGGACTCTGATTTATGAAAGTATGATAGGTTATGAAAAGGAAGGGTTGTAAATTTGAGTTGAATTTGGGGGTATCAAAACCAAAGCAAAATATGATGAAAGTAAAAATAAAATAGATAAACCCCATAATTTATTATACCATACTTGTTCACACTGAAACACTTATCACAATATTCTGTGGATCTATATTAAAAAACCTTGATAAACTTCGTGACATATTTACATTCTAGGGAGATCAGGTGCGAACGAACACCCCATAATTTTATTATACCATATTTCTTCAAACTGAAACATAATAATCAAAGTATACTTATTTCAGATAGATATGAAAAGTCTTTATTAAAGTTTGTCTCTATTTCCATTCTATAGAGGCCACGCGCGAACGCAGACCCCCACAATTTTATTATACCATTCTTATTTAAGTTAAAACATACTTATCAAAAGTATTCTTATGTACATCTATACACTTGTAAACGTTTTTTTTTTAAATTTTTAAATTTTTTTTATTTCCATACTTTGTGGACCAGGCGCGAACGCAGACCCCACAATTTTAATGAACCACCGTTCTGCCAGATCAAATATACTCATTCCCGTGTTATGTAATCAGTTTTTTAAAATAGTCAACCATATAGGAGCCTATTCGTGACCAGACACCTACAGACACTGGCGTTTCATCCTTTCGAGAATCAGTGCAGGGTGTAACGATTAACACCAGTTGATAGATTCGAACGAAGTGACAGAAGTCATCCTTGGATTTATTAGCAAGGATTCAATCCATTCAGCTACCGTTAACCACGAGAAATGCTGTTGAATTTCAAACATTTTTTAAATGCTTTTTAACGTCTGTCAGAGTCATTTAATCATATGATGATCTGCGCATAATATATATTACTACTTTTTCACCAAAATTATTTTATTTTTACTTATACATTTAAATTCGGTAATGTTCATATACCAATGAATAAAATTCAGTAATGTTCCCCTCCATGTAGAAAAATGCCCAGTTGAGGATGAAGGAATTAATGTTTTTGGCCAATTTTTGGATAGTTGTCTTCCGAAGGGTCGAGCTTCAAAATTCAATAAAATCAAAGTCAATATTAATTGACTCAATTAAGCTTCATAATTATCAGTTTTCATAATCGAGCAAGCGTTTTTGTAAAAACAAAGACAAAATTTTGTTGTCTTAATTTTTACAAAAATATATATATTATATACATACACATTTTTGATATTGAAAAGTCTGGCACGAGTGAACATCGCATCCCAAATAAAAAATTCTGATATTCTTATGCAAAAATTAGAAAACAATTTTGGTGCTTATTTAGAATTACACTTAAAAAAAAAAATCTTTATGATGTTCATACTGATCATGGAATGAAGATTTCATATTCCAAAAAACACATAAATTGAACAAGTAGGTTTTCTTTAAAACTAAGCAAATAAAAATTTACAATTTTTAGCGATTTCATACTA
Organism: Euprymna scolopes; assembly: GCF_053919585.1. Taxonomy (NCBI): domain Eukaryota; kingdom Metazoa; phylum Mollusca; class Cephalopoda; order Sepiida; family Sepiolidae; genus Euprymna; species Euprymna scolopes. The sequence goes on from NC_136509.1 coordinate 91,858,475, forward strand.
AATGTATTCATTATAAGGTTGATTTTGATAGTTGTCTCCCCCTTATTTATACATCATGGAGGACCAAATTTTTTTTTTTTTTACATGGGGTTCACCACTTATTGTGTGTACAGTAATCAATGAGATAGTATTGTAGTAATCATTAGTATTGGAGGTTTGATAGAGTGTCTTACTTAAGGGGGCGGTTTGTCAGGAGTTTGTTTATGTTGGACTTGAAGATATCCAAGTTGTAGTCAGGTGGGAAACAGGCAAGCGGCAGAGAGTTCCAATGGCGTGAAAGAAGCTTTGCTCATGGAATCTACGTTTGGATTTAGGCACAGATAAAGACTGGGGAAAATTATTGACAGTAGTTTCAGCCAGACGGGTGTTTCTCGTGAAAGATTGGCGAGGGGGGATGAGAGATCGGAGCTCAGACGAGCACTTGCCATGGGGAAATAACGATAAAACAAAGACAGGCTCACGTTTCTTCTGTGGGAGAGAGGTTGCAGGGAAGAGAAAAGGGCATCCCCCACTAAGCCACAAAGTCTATTTTGTACTATCAAGGCAGGATAGGCTGTTTTTAGCAGCTCCTGCTCAGATGTGGCAGCAGTACTCCATCCTTGGACGTACTTGGCTTTTATACAGATAGAGAATTGCATCAGTAGTGAGATATCTTCTGGAGCGGTAGAAGGATCCCACCATTTTCCCAGCGTCCTTGGCAACAGACCTGATGTACGTGTTCCATTTCAGATCAGGAGTAAAGGTTATGTCTGGCTTATTCATAAAATTTGATTTTGTTAGTTAAATAAAAAACTACTTGATCAATTTACATAATTGTTGGAATATGACATCTTTGTTCTATAACGAGTCCATACATCAAAGATTATTCTGTATTTTTTTAATAAGTAATTATAAATAAGCACAAATATATTTTTAATTTTTGGCAAGGATACTTATTTTTGCACGACAAAAGTATATTTGAAATTTTTTTACTTTGAATGCGATTTTCACCTGTGTGCCATATAGTATAAGCACTTACTCTTCGATAATCTTTATCACTTTTTTGTAATATGACATGTCCGTTCGATGACAGGTATGTACATCCTAAACATTTTTCTGTATTTTTTTTTTTTTTTTTTTTTTTTTAAATTAGGTTGAATTATAAATAAAGTTTTTCTTACCTGACTTTGTTCTCATAGCCACCATAAAAAAGATGTTGACGAGAGCACCATTCGGTCAGTACAAAATGGAGGGCGGGTTTGCCAGTTGGCCCAGGAACAGTTGATAAGAAAGCAAGCACAGCTTCCATTTGAGTGTGAATCAAATGAGCGAATATCATCACCAAACTCTACAAAACATAAAGACGATCCTCTAGTTAAGCCATTTGTTCAACTCCAGTTTTAGCTATATTCAAGAAACCTATCCTCCCCATTTTTGACTTCCGCTTTCTGCTGCCAGTGTATACCATAAAAAGGTACGATCTGATCTAACGTTTATGTAATGGCCTTTAGTTTCTTTTAAACTGAAAATTCAATGTTTTTGTTAAAAATTGATTTTTTTTTTTTTTACACGGAAGACACCACTTATCAAGGCCTGGAAGCCACCCGAGGAGGAGGAGGAGGAGGAGGAAAAGGAGGGGGAGGTCATTGTGCGTACAGTGATCAATGGGATAGTATCGTAGTAATCGTTAGTATTGGAGATTTGATAAAGTGTCTTACTTAAGGGGGCAGTTCATCAGGAATTTGTTTATGTTGGACTTGAAGACATCCAAGTTGTAGTCAGGTGGGAAACAGGCAAACGGAAGAGAGTTCCACTGGCGTGCACTTCTAAGAAAGAAGCTTTGTTCATGGAATCGACGTTTTGGTTTCGGCACAGTTAAAGAGTGAGGAAAATTTTTGACAGTGGTTTCAGTAGTCGGGTGTTTAGTTTATTTTATATTACTCTATTGAATAACGATTCCAAATTAAAAAAAAAAAAAAAGTTAAAAATATTAAAAAAACTTTTATTTATGTATAAATTATATTATGAATAATAAAAACTACATTTTTTGAAAAAAATAAATAAAAACGTATGCACACACATATAATATATATATATATATATATAAAAACCATTTCATGAATAAGACTCATTTGAGTATTTGTAAAAACAAAAAACGACAACAGAAAAGAAAACATTTCAAAGTAAATATAAACTTTTGAAATATATTTGGTGCATATCTAAGATATTCGAGTTTCCAGTCCGGTCTGCAAGTTTGATGGGTACGGAATATTTTTTTAGCGGTGATTGGGCCAGGGTATTCCTGTTGTCACATTTACCCCCCCCCCCCAAAAAAAAACAGACTTAATGATAAAAGTCATAAAAATAATATCTTAATTTTTTTTTTTTTTTAATACTTATGAGTGTTAGATTTGTAATCGATGAGATTAACATGATAAAAGAAAAACCAGGTGTTCGGTGTGATTTAAGAGGAGAGGGGGGCATTTGCGTAACAGTCACCATTTTTCCCCACATTTCCACAGCAACGTGTGGCCAAGTACCACTAGTTCAAAATAAAAACCATATATACTTATTATAACACATTTTAAAAAATAAAAACCATATATACTTATTATAACACATTTTAAAAAATAAAAACCATATATACTTATTATAACACATTTAAAAAAATAAAAACCATATATACTTATTATAACACATTTTAAAAAATAAAAACCATATATACTTATTATAACACATTTTAAAAAATAAAAACCATATATACTTATTATAACACATTTTAAAAAATAAAAACCATATATACTTATTATAACACATTTTAAAAAATAAAAACCATATATACTTATTATAACACATTTTAAAAAATAAAAACCATATATACTTATTATAACACATTTAAAAAAATAAAAACCATATATACTTATTATAACATTTTATTAAAAACACACATGCAACACATAAAAATTGAAGTTTGTAGAACAAGCATTTGACTAAAATTCCTGGATTCTGATTCCAACTCTATACCTAGAGACTAATAGTGATGCTCAAAAAAGAAAAAAATTAAACACACATTTAAACTCCATGCTTAGGGACAAACAGTAATCTATATATCTATAAAAGTGAAATTGTCTGTGTGTGTGTGTGTGTACATTTCCCTACCAAATTACTTTGTCAATTTTCAGTCTACAGACTCGAGATTTGACACAAGGAGTATTGAGATTTGGGAAAATCTTTTTAATCTGTTTTCGACCAGAAATTTGGCTGTCAAGGGGTCAAAGTTCAACGATTTGACCCTTGAAAACTGTACCAAAGTCCTACACCAATTTTGGGTCTAAACACTTTAAACAACAAAAAAAAAAAAAAACTTACCTGTATTACACTTAATGTTTCCGACCGTTGTATTTTGCCCAAGACTGACCTAAGCATCAAGTCGAGGTCTTCTCCAAGTTGAGAACCAACTTTACTTATTACCACGGAAACAAGTTTGCCAACAAACGTAGCAGTAAATTCTGGCGTCTTTGGATCAAGTAACTTGGCTATTACTTGTACAATGTAGAATAAGCCATTTTTACCTGAAAAATAATTTTTAATCTTTAAAACAAACTTTAAGATTTTGAACTTTTTTTCAACTAAATTTTCACGAATACAATTTATTACAATTATCCTAAAAAGTTAATATCCTTTGTCCAGAACCCCAACACATTAGAAAACAAAAATAAAGTATATGATATATATATCTATGATAAAATGAAAATACCATATTCCAAAAATCACGTAAATTGATCAAGTTGTTTTATTTTTATAATCATTAAACTATTAATGGGAATTTGTAAGCATTACAATATAAATGTTGCAAGTTTGAATTATTGTTAAGTTATCTTCATTTGTTTCTTAAATTAAAACAAAAAAATAATTGATAAAGTTATTTGATTTTTAGGATATACTAGCGTTGCCCGGGTGTTTTTAGGTGTGTGCATGATAGCCACTAAATGAGGTCATCGCGGGAACGTTACGAGATGGCATGGCAGTATTTTATTTTTTATTAAATTACGTATTTCATTTCCTGTCTAGACATCTCTCTCTATCTGTTTGCGTTTGTGTATGTCTCTCTCTCTCGTTTCTTCTTCCTTACTCTAAAGACTGGAAAATGGCGTCTGGCTGTTTATATTTTTAAAAACTTTGATAGTTAATATTTTTTGTAAGCGTATTTTTCTTTTACTTTACATGTTTGGCTTGTTATTTTTCATTTAACTATCGTATCTAACTATTTTGAATGTGCTAATAAATTTGATAACGTTGCCATAGCGTAGAAGTTCATAGTTTAACTTTAATTATTTTTTTTTTTACCGATAACATTTTTAAATTGTAAATTCAGACTGCCATTAGAGCTTGCTGACATCAAGATCACGTGACATGACTCAGCGGGTTTTAAATACAAGTTGACCCAAAATAAACGGCCGCGTGTATACTTTATGTAGAAGAGTTGGCACCTGTATTTTTGGGGGCAGTTATAAATCGAATTAAAAATATGTAATGTTTAACATTAAAATGGCACTAGCCCACAAGTCCAAAGAGACCCAGGCTTGGCTTCAGAAGGAGTACTACATTATACCTGCTGAATACTTTGTTTGGTCATACGTCAAGTACATCACCAACATAACCTCCTACAACACCAAAGAGCCTGATTGCCGTATTTGATGAGTATTCGTCAAGCTCTGCCGACGCTTGTAGAAAAGGCACGCTCCTAGTTCCAGACCCATATGGAGGCAGTGATTGAGGCTGAAGGCAGCTACATTTAATATATGTCAGCTCTACTACATAAGAGACTTGGCCTTTTGGCCAAGATCAAAGTGTAGTATCTGTTCTTCAGATGCAGCACTTCCATTTCTCGTTCTCTTTCAGTGGAGGAGAAATCCTTCACGACTGAGACAATCTTTATTTTTGTACCTTTTCTGCACGTTAAAAAACGACCCTGTCCCGTGGGGAGGCACTGTAAATAGGTACTACATAATCAAGTTACCTGAATTGATTTTTTTCAATAAAAGTTTTAAAATAAAGCTGTAGTGTTGTTTTCTTTAGGGCAACAACTTTATCGTTCCAATCTGTAATTCAAAATATTTTTATAGCAACAATATGATATTCACCAGTTCGATATAAATTTTTGGTTTCCAAGAAATATTGATAAAAAATGTAATTGCAAACATGATCAACGTGTAAAAAAAAAATTGTGACATAAAGATGATTATTTCAGGTCAAGTTATACCTACCGTGTTCATCTTGCCATACGGTCAACTGGTCAAGACCGACAGAAGCAAACGCACGTAGACACTCTCCGCCACTCTATAAAAAAAAGAAATAAACCTTTTAAGTACGGTACATGCATGTGTAATACTGCATATTTAGTGGGGTGCATAAAAAAAAAAAAAAAAATACATACATTAATCCCAATATAAATAAAATGCACAGGTTGTTGCTAATAAAGATGTAAACATGTGCAATGTTGCATGTTTACTCTGGTGCATGGTTGTAATGAAAGTACACATGCCAGCAATGAACAAAATATTCAGCTTAAAGGAGAGAGAGAGAGAGAGAGAGAGAGAGAGAGAGAGAGAGAGAGAGAGAGAGAGACTTCCTAAGAAATGGTTAATATCCTCTTGGATACAAGGTTTTTATGCTATAATCATGAACCACTTGAAAGTTAGTGCTTATCCCAGATGGCAAGCCTCATAGCCAATTTTTATGTCCACAAATTACCAGCTGATGATCTCAAGTGATACGGATATGATCCAGTTGTGTCTTTATTATTTTCAGAAACAGATGGGCCTTTGAGGCCCAAGCTGACATACTGTGTTCAGTGATAAAATGTTGGTTTTAATTTAAATTTGTATGTTTTTTTGTTTTTTACATAGGCATCACTATGATGAATTGTAATGCATGTTTAGTGGGATGTCTAAATAAACTAGCAGGGAAACCCAACGTGGCTCAGGATCGAATTAAAAATCAACAAATGTTCAAATACTTTTATTGTCATCGAAATTAACAAAATTGCCCATTTGTCAATCAAATCAATTGATTGCTTGCTTGCTCTAGTTGGAGACCCACCGCGATGCACCAGGAAAGGAAGCTTCACATGCCTCCCTGCAGTGACTTAGTCCAGTACACAATTCATCGTAATCTATATTGCACTTTAAAGAACCTACTGTTAATTTTATGAAATTATTTTTATACATAATGACTTGTATTAAAGTTTAAAATGCAAAAGTCAAGTACCATGGTTCAACTGTGCATAAACAAACCTTTATTTTGAAGGCATCCCTCTTGATTTTATATGCCAGGCCCTTCTACTTGTGTGATGATAAAACTTGCGATGTTAGGCTGTATAAATATGTGACCTTTGCTCAAAATTCGACTTTTTTTAATGGGATTTCTTCGATTATCAATACTTATCGGAGGTATTTTGATATAAAACCTAAAAAAAACCCTCCTAGGCACATAAAAAGTACATGTTCGTGAAATTTCAAAAATAGGCCCAGCTGTTTTGGAGTCCATAGAGAACGAGCTCACACAAAGTGAGTTATATACATTAATCCTAGTACAAATGAAATGCACAGGCTAATTAGGTGTAGGGTTAAATTAAATTACAAATGACCAAACAATAAGTAGCAGTTGTAAATACAAATATTTTTATATTAAAAAAAGTGTCAGGCGGAAAGATGTATGTGAGTTCATTATAAGTAGAGAAATTACTGGAAATTTGTAAAAATTTATTTTGAATGGCTCGAGGGAGAACCACCTGCCTTTCCCCCATTGAGTGATCACTGGTCATGATTTGTGTGAAAAGTCTTGGTAAGTAAATGAATAATAAACTAACACAAAATTAGTCTGTTGGATTTTCAAAATCAGACCCATTTAAAGTTGACAAATCAGATTTTGCCTTTGACTAGCCAATTTACATTTGTTGCACCATATTATTGGCAATAATAATTGGCTTTGCTATAATTAATTTAAAAAGTTACTTAATTTCGCCCAAGTAATGGCTAATATAAAACGTTACAAAAAGAATGTGAACATAAGTTTATAGATGTGCAAAGAAATAAACATTTTAAAACGAAGATCGCTGGAAAAACGGTTAGATCATTCCGCTGCTCCAGTAGGTATCTCACTGCCGATGCAATCCTGTATCTGTATAAGCCAAGTACGTCCTAAAATATGGAGTACTGTTGCAACATTTGGACAGAAGCTGCTTGGCACACCCTATCCAGCATTGATTGAGTTCAAAACCAGCTTCGAAACCTAATTTTCTCTTCTCTGCAACCTCTTTCCCACAGAAGAGACCTTGGGAACCTGTCTCTGCTCTATCATTATTTTCACAGCAAGTGCTTGAATGAACTCCAATGTATAGTCCTCGCCCTTGCCAAACTTACACAAAAAAATACAGATTTCATGATTAAAGCTTCTTTCCCAGAATTGCCCGCCTGTGGAACACTGTTCTGCTAGCCTCCTTCCCGGTTGAATGACATAATAGCCTTCAAATCCAATGTAAACAATTTCTTGTTGAGCCGCCCCCATAAATAATCAAATGGTACCCAATTTACACCATTAATGATTACTACACTACCAACTTACATTCATTAACCTTTATCCTCGAGTTGCCTTTGGGTCTTGATAAGTGGTGTAAAAAAAAAAAAAAAAAAAAAAAAGAAAAAAAAAGAAAAAAAATTAAATTTTTTTAAATAAAATAAAATGTTATTGCATTGCAGACAAGACAGAGCTAATAAAAAGATAGATATTATTCCATTGCGGACAAGATAGAGCTAATAAAAATACCTGCATGGTCGAGTTGTCTTCTGTTTGCAAAGTACAGTGCACAGAGGCTGGAAATGCATTTTGAATTAAAGCATCGCTCAGTGGAGACTTGCTGCCACGGATTAGGGTTTGCAGAACATCGAGTGCAGCCTGAAATACAAAATACTCAAATCATTGATCAATTTATTCTTAGAAGATTTCATTACATAGATTTTTTTTATTGGGGGGGGGGGGGATAAAACATACACACGCATTAAGAAATCTTTAACAAAATTCAAGCTTAAAAACTAGCGAGGCTTTAAAGTTAGAGCTGAATAGCATTTAAGCTAACATACCAACCTTTGATCCTGACTTATTAATTTTCAGTTATTGTCACAATAATAATGTACTTTGTTACAGTATATTTAAGAATTATATAGACAACTGGCAATATGCAAACATTTTCGAATAATAAATAAATATAAAAATAAAGATAAATAAAAATGAAATAAAAATAAAAAAAGGAATAATTTATTTTTTGACAATAAAAGAGTTTTCTCCCTTACAACTAAAATTTCATTTCTTTTGCTGCATAAGTTATAAAAAAAAATATTAAAAAAATGTACAAACAAATAAAAATTAAAATACTGGATAAAGACAGCAATTGCATGCTCAATTTTTAAAAACTAAAAAGAAATATCATCACACTTAAATGAGATACATGATTTTTATTGTATGCTTTCAAAGATCATATATGAAAAGTGGTTTAGTTTTGTTTTACGGTATATCAACCATTTTCGGGTTATTTAATATAGAATACAATAATTTTTAAAAATATTTATTATTTCATGAAATTTGGTTTGATAACTTTGTAGAATAAAACTTGTATTTTTTAAGATTTTTAACTCTACAAAACAGAGTTTTGCCAATGGGAAAAAATGAGCAATAACATGAATGCTTGGTGCATTTTCATTCAGGAGCCAATATCTATAGATAGCTTAATATGGTAAACACACACACACACATTTGCAAAGCTTTCATATTAAGTAGAGACCCTCCTCCCCCACCATTAATAGCTCCATCAAAGTTCCCTATTTAAATCCACTTCGTCAATCATTTATGTCTGTCTGTGTTCAGTTTATTTTAATATTTTATCCTGATCAATATTTTTAGTTTTAGTTAATCGAAGGGCAGTTGTCTCTTTGTGTTTTGAGCGTCTAGCTAGAAGTTAAGAACTACAAAAACACCCAATATTTTATTTTATTCATTTAGTAAAATTTGAACATAATTATGTTATTCGTGTTATTTGGATTCATCGGACTACTGTTCTCATCTTGAGTGTGATTTTCACGTTTTGCTCGATGTAACCCCCCCGGCCTTCTTCAGATGTATCTTGTCGAACTCGGGAATGCTTCTGTTGAACTCGTCCTAATTCTCAAGTTCGACAAGATACACCTGTAGAAGGTCGGACGTTACGTTGATCGAAACATTGCGAAAATCACACTCAAGATGAGAACAGTAATCTGATGAATTTAAATAATACAAACAACATAATTATATGTTCAAATTTTACTAAATAAATAAATAAAATAAATGAATAGAAAAATAAATAAAAAATAAAATAAAACTTACAGCTGGTAATCCAGGCAGTACTTTATCGGAAGGGGCTTGGAGAATACTGATAAGGGTCGGTAAAAGACGCTGTTGTAATGGTAAAGTGACTTGGACATTTTCAGCTAATACCCCTACCAGATCTTCTACTAAACTGACGATTAAAGGATCTGAAAAAGAAAAAAAAAAGTTTAATCATATTTTTATAATTATTAACATGTATATTTAGACATCATAATGAATATCACTTGACCCATTAAAAAAATGAAATCATATCACTTGACCCATTAAAAAATGAGAGATCATAATGAATATCACATGACCCATTAAAAAAATGGCATCATAAGCAATATCACTTGACCCATTAAAAAGAAAATAAGAGATCATAATGAATATCACTTAACCCATTAAGAAAATGACATCATAATGAATATCACTTGACCAAAAAAACGAGAGATCATAATGAATATCACATGACCCATTTAAAAAAATGGCATCATAAGCAATATCACTTGACCCATTAAAAAGAAAATAAGAGATCATAATGAATATCACTTAACCCATTAAAAAATGACATAATCAATATCACTTAACCCATTAAAAAAATGACATGATAATCAATATCACTTAACCCATTAAAAAAATGACATCAGAATCAATATCACTTGACCCATTAAAAAAAATAAGATAACAAATTAGCAAAATAAATCTATTACATAAATCTCAGTTGTCTGCATAAAACTTTTGTCATCAGCTCCGAAGCAGCATGAATGTGGTACTGTTATAAATAAACTCTGACATATCGAAAAAAAAAATATTGTACATTTTTCTTGTAGAAATGTCATCTCGTTTGAAGAGGAAGTCAGGAAAAACCTTGTTGTTGACAGTGTTTGTTAATCGCGTATGTGTGAATAGTCGATTTTGTGGTTTCATTTTAAAAAGCTAAATTTGCAATGTCATAACATCTGTGTTGTCATGGTCTGATTGATAATATGATCGCTTTGTAAGTTTGCGGCCAGCATGCAGCAATTTTTCTTCACTCTCTCCTATCTTTTAAAATTCTTAACTTTCTTACACGTGTTCACCACGTGGCATAACATGGCAGTTACATATAAATTATAAATATGTTTCAATGAAAACAATTAGAATGTGAGAGAGGAAGAGAGGTGGGGATTCAACTTACCGCTGCTATATTTCAGAAAAATTGCAATTGTAAGAGGAGTAACTTTAGACTCGATACTTGCAGTAAAATTATCATCGATCTGGAAATAAAAAGAATAAAATAAAAATAGTGATAAAAGTTTCTGCTTTTTTGTTGCTTTCAAAAGAGAAAATGCAGAAATAGGTGATCGTACAGATTAAGACTGATGAAAATTGCATTCCAAAGAACTCTTCAATATACGAAACAGGCAAAAATAAGTATCCACACTAAAGATTGGGAAAAATTATCAGGTAGAAGTTTTAATTTAGTTTAATTAACGTTAGTCCCATGGGGTGTTTTGTAACCCCAATTAAGTGCTTACAATTCCTAGTACTCTCCTGACTCAGTGAGGATATAGCACACATGGTATGGTACAGTTGTATCTCAGTTATCCTTGGAGGTGAATCAGATTGAAAAGTAATATTTATGTAATAAACTTATATTCATCTTTCTTGCTATTTCACTTTATGGAAACGTTTTGTGTTTATGTTTGGAGAGGACACATTCATTTTTCTTGCTATTACAATTCATGGAATCAGTTCATGTACATCATAGATATTAAAAAAATAACACAAACTGGTGTATCTTGTAGGTATTTTTTAAATAAATGCGATCTAAATCTAAGATTTTAAAACTTTTCCTTAGTTTTATATTTTATTATTTTACTAAAAAAAAAAAAATGGTAGCAGACAGGCAGGCTCGAACCCGTACCGCAAAGGAGAAAAAAACAAAACAAAAAACATGACAGCTACACTGTTGCACCCATCGCCAAACCAGAAATGACGTAAGCTTAAATTAAGGTTAGACAATCGAAAAGAGAGGATGACTTTCAAAAATATTTGGGAGGAAAAAAAAAACAAAAAAACGACCCCTCCCTGTAGAAAAGGGTCCGGTTGAGGGTGAAGGAATTAATGTTTTTAGCCAATTATTCAATATTTGTCGTCCGAAGGATCAAGCTTCAAAATGATACTGATACCGTGAAAATCGGTCACATCTATCGAAAGTTTTAGGTTGACATACAAACATACATGTAAACAGACAAGTGAAATTTTATATTAATATCAGCAAGATACAATTGATTCAAGCTCTTCAACAGAGATTGTGTATATGTGTGTGTGTGTGTGTGTATATATGTTTTATTTTTTTTATTATTACCGTTTTATCTGCTTGGTTACATAAGTTTCGGATGTTGGACCATGTTTATGATCCAACAGCCTCGTCAGACCTTACAGAAAAGGTTGTTAGTATTAGGAAGAAGTGTTTTAGAAAAAATATGAGAAAAAAAAAAAAGGAGGGGGGAAGGTATGCGTACTTGCGTGTGCGTTGGCGTATATATTAATTCTTGAAAAAAAAAAAACAAAAAAAAAACCTATTGTAAACTGAAATGAACATGTCAACCTATAGCGACTACGAAAATTTTAAATGGAACCCTGTACTTGTCAAAAACATGACATCTACGCTAACCCTTTCCCTCTCTCATCTACTTAATATACCTTGCTGAACAAGCAAAAAGCAGTCAAAATTTAAAACCTAAAAATTGAAACTCCTCCTCACTCTTTTTTTCTTTACCATCCTCTCTCCACCTCCCCTCCATATATCTCCACCCATGCCTATCTGAATCTGATACCCCCCCCCACACACAGTACAATCTAATGTATTTTAACCTTCAAAACTGAAATATTGCTAATACCCATCTCCCTCCCACTTATTATCTCCTACCCTCACCTTTTTTTTTCTTGTATTTTTTCTAAAACACTTCTTCCTAATACTAACAACCATTTCTGTAAGGTCTGACGAGGCTGTTGGATTGTAAACATGGTCCAACATCCGAAACATATGTAACCAAATAGATAAAACGGTAATAAAAAAATAAAACACATATTTGCTGTGCAATAGTATTGAGCACTCTCTTCAGGTTTTCACTAATTACCAGTTTTACCAAATATATATATATATATATATATATATTATTCTAAATCAGCAAGGCAACTATATTTTACAAAATAAGTACACTATAAACATTTTTGGAATGGGGTGTATAAACATTTCATGGGTGACTAATGTAGAGTTAAATTTCTAATCAATAATTTCTCTAATTTTTGATAAGGATACTTACTCTGGTGCTTCTTCGTTATAATAGCGAACATCGACATATTGAGTTTTAAGTAAAACCAATGGGACATACTTAATTGTCAGGTCACAGTAATGAACATATCCCAAAATTACGAAAAGCCATGAGGTAGAACATTAATTATTAATGAAAATAGTCTTCAAAGACAATTAACGAAAAGTTGAGTTTTGCTAAAAAAAAAAGGAAACTGGAGAGCTCGAATCGTAACAAGGGGGTTAATTATTTTCTGAAAAATTTGAAAATTTTAGGCCAATGTAGCAAAATTCAGCCTTGCCAATTATCTCCAAAAATTATTTTAATTAACAATTTTTTACGTTAACGGTTTTTGTCATTTTTGGATATGCTCATTACTGTGACATAACAAGTAGACAATATTGGTTTTACTTGAAATTCAATGTTTCGAATTTCGCTATTAATTTAACAAAGTGCTCTTATTTTCGATTAGTTTTTATTTTTAATGTGATTTTTATCTATCTGTATAAGCACCAATAAATATTCAGATTTTTTTTTTTTTCCAAAATAAAACAAGACTCACGGCTAATACAACAATCAAGGTTTCCAAACTAAGCGCCAAGACGTTAGCCGAAAACTGTGTGGTAATAGAGAGAAGGCCTTCGGTGATGTTTGGGAGAAAATTAAACAAAATTTGGGTGTTTCCACAATTTTTTAAATATTCACAAAATCCATAAACGGCTCTGACAGCAGATATCCTCACACTTGCAGGTTGGGATGGGTGAAGGCCAGTCATTGTAGCTTGGAAAAATCTGGAGAAAAAAAAAAAAAAAAAAAAAAAAAAAAAAAAAAAAAAAATTATTCAAAAGCCAAGTTATAATAAACGTTGATTTCCCTAAGACTTAACTTTTATTATAATTAGGTCTATGACAACAGCATATTCTTTTCCTTGTTTTGATTCTCATTGATATCTTGTATGTTTTTATGTAGAGTGATGTGGTTCTTGGTTGAATTATTATGTCTGTGTCAGATATATACTCGAGAGTTAATGGTTATATCTCATAGGATTAGTGAATCTCTCAACAAAGGCTTCTTTTCTAGGGAAATTGCTCTTGACATATCAAAGGCCTTTGATAAGTTATGGTATAAGGGCCTACTTCACAAGATTTCCAGCTAAGGTATAACTGGAAATGTTTTCTCAATTATTAAATCATTTCTCTCTGATAGGCTCATAAGAGTAGTGGTTGATGGGCAGAAAGCAGAGGCCCACAGTTGCTGGAGTCCCTCAGGGGTCCATCCTGGGCCTAACTCTCTTCCTGATCTCCCAAAACACATACTTAAATCATTCGTTGACATCTATGCTGATGACACGACCATCTATGGCAACACTTCAAAGGCTGTAAATGACAAAGTTCTCTGATTCTCTCTCCTCTGATCTTGAGCGAGTGGTACAGTGGGGGAAGAGGTGACTGGTTACTTTTAATGTATCTAAACCCAAACTTCTATCTTTACATCAACGCTCTGACCCCATCTGGCATCAATTGAAATGGATGGCTCTCGTCTTGAGGAGGCTCCATGTTTTGACAAGCTTCTGGGTTTGACCTTTACTCCTGATCTGAAATGGAACACGTACATCAGATCTGTTGCCAAGGTCGCTGGGAGGATGGTGGGATCCTTCTACCGCTCCAGAAGATATCTCACTACTGATGCAATTCTCTATCTGTATAAAAGCCAAGTACGCCCAAGGATGGAGTACTGCTGCCACATCTGAGCATGAGCTGCTAAAAACAGCCTATCCTGCCTTGACAGAGTACAAAATAGACTTTGTGGCTTAGTGGGGGATGCCCTTTTCTCTTCCCTGCAGCCCCTCTCCCACAGAAGAAACGTTGTCTTTGTATTATCGTTATTTCCCCATGGCAAGTGCTCGTCCGAGCTCCAATCTCTGGTCTCCCCCCTCGCCAATCTTTCACGAAAAACACCCGTCTGGCTGAAACCACTGTCATTAATTTTCCCCACTCTTTATTTGTGTCTAAATCCAAGCGTAGATTCCATGAGCAGAGCTTCTTTCTTAGAAGTGCATGACTGTAGAACTCTCTTCCGCTTGCCTGTTTCCCACCTGATTACAACTTTGATGTCTTTTAAGTCCTGATGTACCGCCCCTTTAAGTAAGACACTTTATCAAATCTCCAATACTAACGATTACTACGATACTATCCCATTGATTACTGTACACGCAATAACCCTTATCCCCGAGTGGCTTCCGGGCCTTGATAAGTGGAGACTTCCATGTAAAAAAAAGAGTCAAAATAATGGAAGAATATGTCGTTGGCCTAGCCCTAATTATAATCATGCAAAGATACATGTCACTTGTATAAAAAAATGAAATAAAAACTTAACTTAGCTCAAATTAGCCATACTTTGCAACTTACTCATCAAGTAAATTATCAACTACAAATTTCTGGTCTATTACTTTCAACCTCAGTGCTACTTGACGTGTCATTCTCTGATTTTATATAGTTTCTATTACCCCCCCCTTCTGTCCCACACTCTTTTTCCGTTTATTAATCAGTTTACAAACTCTGTTGAAATAATTTTTATTCAATTGTTTTAATTAGAAATGCTAAATAAAAGGTAAAAATAAATAAATAAAAAGTCCTATAACAAAATTTACAATTTTGATGTATTTTCAAAAATCTACGAACATAATTTTATTTTTCAGTCAATTTAGAAAAGAAAAATTCAAATTTTTGTTTACTTTTCCATTATTTCAGGATCCATGACAGATGCAAACCGGCTCCCAGTCCAAAGACATCGACCAATTAAAAATGGTGAGACTGAAATGAAAAAAAAAAAGGGAGAGGGAAAAAAGAAAAAGTTTTTACTAAATGTTGTACTCAAAAGTTCTCTTCCTATCACTCATAACACTGGGAACAAATTTAACAGGCAATCTTTCGATAACCAACAATAGTAACTGATATTTGAAGTATTTTCCAGGCTAATTTAAATTGGGTTAAAAAAACAAAGCAAAAGCATTTTTCAATAATGATTAATTCTAGCTTTTCTCTGCATATTCTGAACAAAATAATTAAGGTATAGCTAAAAAACAAAACATGACTTATTTTAATTGAAAACAAAATTTCTAAAGCAACTCTGAAATCGCTTTGTTGATTCCATTTTTTTTTTTTTTTTTTTTTTTTTTAATTTTCTTATTTTGTTCTAACTCGGGATGGAGCATCTCATTGGATGCCAGATGCCTGCTATCTTATACATTTCAATAGAGAGATTTTAAGATTTAACTCTTTCTTGTTTATATCTCTTGAACTTGGTCCATCAGGATCTTCCCAAGATTCCAGTTTCTTTTTCATGTTATACATAAAACCCTGGTATTTTATTTTGTTCAATGTTGTATGCAACCAAACATCCATTACGGTACATGTAGTTAAAAGCATCAACATTTCCTAATTGCCACAGTGATTTCATTATTGCACTATACATAATTAGAGGTTCCGAGTTCAAACATTATCTGAGGCATAAGTATTTTTTTAAATTCTAATTTTCTCACAAAAACATTTCAAATTATAAAATCAATTTTGTCTTACTTTTTACTAGCAGGGCCACCCAGCATTGTCTTTTTATTATTATTCAATTTTCACCCGGAACAAGGCAAGTGCCACTTTGAAGTAGGGGGATACTATCGGGAACATAATGAAGGGAGATGAGTAGAAAGATTTTTGTTCACATTACACTTGAACTTCTGCATATCAGTACAGTTGGGAAAGCAGTATCCCGGAAGGGAGTTCCAAAGACTTGCAGTTCTGGGAAAGAAACTATTGGAGTAAAAGGCTTTCTTACACCTAGGGATCTTTACTGTAAAGGGGTGGGACTTAGTTGCTTGTCGTGTTTGTCGGGAGTAATCACGTCGAGGAGGTACAAGTGCTTGCAGTTCGTCAGAGCATTCACCATCAAAGTATTTGTAGAACAGGCAGAGGGATGCAACATTTCGTTGATGAGACAGAGGCTGAAGCCTAGATTACAGTTCAGGACCTATTAGGTTGGCAACTCTTTGGAAACTTGTCTAGGAGTGAGAGACAAGCAGCAGATGCACCAGCCCAAATGTAACAACAGTACTCTATACATGGGCGAATGGTGATCTTATAGAGGTACAGGATACTGCCTGGGTCAAAAGTGTAACATAATTTCTTTCTTTTTCCCTCCTTGCCATCACACCCCTCTTCTTTGCCCAGTCCATTCCTCTCTCTGAACATAGACACACACAGGGAGAGAACTTGAATACTTACTACACACTGTCCTTGAGTGTCTAAGATCTCTCTGTACAGGGGTTTGTCAAAACAACCTGGCATGAGCATACTTTTCCTTACAAGTAAACATTGACTTAATATTCAAAATCATATTTCGTATTCGCAATCCAAATAAGATGGCTAACCCACACTTGCTTTTACAAAGAATGGTACACTTTCTTTAAGTGATGTTACCTCAAGTAACACCATGAAGCTGGATACTCCACCAGACTAGATGAATTCTTGTCCTAGAATTCAGTAAGACCAAAAAGAAATATTTACGATAACATATTTAAAATGGTCAATTGAGGAGAAAAAACTTATGTTCCCAACATCGTTACTAATTTGGCGTTTGTGAGGTAAAAGAGAACTTTAATGGAATACTCGAATATCTATGTGTCTTGTATAGAGATTAAGTGTTAGCCCCAGGAAAGATGTCCTATAGTAAGCCCTTATGTTTAAAGTGGCAATATGCCTTGTATGGGATGAAAAAGTTATAAAAAAAAAAAAAAATTTTTTTAAAGTCATTTAGTAAAAAAAACAAACAAAAAAAAACCCCATCCAAATGCAACTTTATTTTTTATTTATTTTTTTAAAACTTAATTGTAGAATTTTCATGCATGTTTACAGATTGTAAGATGTGTTATCTATGCATTTGTTATTGTAACTTTTACTTAGCCAAAGCTGCTAATTTTAAGGCTTGGTCTATGTATTTTTTTAGGCTTAAAAGATAAAAAAAAAAAAAAAAGAAGAAGCTTACTTTGCTTATGGTGAAAAAAAAGAAGAAAAACTCAGTTGGTATGGCCATGTCATCTGTCATGGATATCGTCAGCTACCATACTTTCTAACTTCCGGTAAGGTGACTAGCTCCCTCCGTTTTTTTTTCTCTCACGCATATATTTCCCCTGTGCATGTACTCTTTTTTTATTACATTTTTCTGATCATTTTTTTTTTTTTTCATTTAATTGAAAAGTTTTTTTTGGTCTTATTTTAATCAAGAATTTTTCAGATTAGTTCTTTTTTTTTTTTAAGGAATTATTAAAAAATTAAAAATCTTTTAAAACTATTTTAGGAATATTATGTGTTGGATACATTTTTTTATGTTTGAAATTTTGATTTCAATAATTTTATTTTTATACTTTCATAAACATTTTTGTACATAAATTTAAATAAAATACTTTTATTAAAAAACAAAAAGAAAATGTATTTTTATAATTTCATTAACATATTTCTTATAAACTTTCAAAATAAAGTAAAAACTTACTTTTTTAAATTCTGTTATTAAAAGTGCAAATAAAGACTAATTGTGTTATTTTTATCTTTTTATAAGTTTGCTAATTTTTACTGTATACTTTCCAATAATGTCCTTTTCTTATATTATATATTTCAATAAATCACTTCACAATAAAAATACTGAAGGACAATAAGAGTGAAGGAACTAATTTGCCTTGTCACTGCTTTCAGGAGTCACACCAGAAGTTGGGAAGTACATTAGCTGATTAAAACCCTTGTCAGTCATTTGAAAATCCATGGTGGGTTGCCTAAGACATTGAGGGGGTTAGTTGAAGAAGTACAAGTAAAATGGCGAGACAAAAAAAAAAAAAAAAAAAAAAACTTACCTGAACCAGCAGTCATATCAGCTAAAATCACAGATTCAATGAAGTGTTTGATATCAAATTGTAATTTTCCTTTTTTCAAATGATCCACAAATAAATTCCGGACGCTTCCCAAGGCTAACAAACAAGATTCATGGATCTTCCACCTGGTGAAAAATTAAAATTCATAAAGAAAGTTCTTGAAAATAATTATTTGATAGAGTTGATATTAAAAAACATAGTTCTTTACTACAAAAGACGTTCCAAAAACAATGTTATGTATTTGCTGCGACTGGTTGCTCAAAATGCGCGTTCCAGTCTATATATTACTGTTAACATCTATTTTTGTCACTGGTTCAAGATATATACACTTGGTTACTAAAATAGGTGACCAATTTGGTAATTCCAAGCACTGTATGTAAGCGGGCGTTGACACCTTCCTACAAGAGTTGCAAAAACCTAATGTCGTCCCCTTGACGGGATATACATGTGACTGAAGGCCGCTTGTGAATTTCATACTCTCATGGAACTTCCTCCTTCAAAGAAAGCTAGTTAAACACACATATACACTATACAAACACAACACAGTTGATCTATAAAATAATATTTTGTCTTTATTTCATACTAACAATCATGGATTTAAAGTTATAGGTGTTTAAACATCTTTGAAGGTACGTGGGATCGGTATGGATGTTATAAATGTCAAGCTTGCTCTCTGACTGCCCCACTTTCTCTTTGTGACAATTTATATAAAATATGCTTTCCTCATTGGAATGCTTAATATTTCCCATCGTCTATTGTTTAATATTTCCTTTGACCGATATCCTCTCACATATTTCTGGGCTAAATTATATTTTCCAATAGACGATGGTAAAAAGTCTGGAATTCTTCACATGGAATGCATCTGCGCATGTGCAAGCCATCAAATGCTTCTCTTCCCAGAGTCGCCTGCCAATTCAACAATAATGCTGCTCAAATTTTTTTTTATTCTGCCCAAATGGATCAGAGGGAATTGAAAATTGCAGTGCTTTGATGACTGAACTTATGCATTTATAACCTATCAGTAGATAGAGGTGTTCAGTCTTTACGGCTCCAGGTGAGCATTGTCTGAATACAGCAGTTTCAATCTTACCTAAGCAGGCCAGATGTAGTAAGACAACTGTGGAAGGCAGTAATTACTGTGGATAAGTTACAAAAAACAACACTCTTATCTGGCGTGGTTAATAACCTGAAGAAGGCCAGAGGATCAGTTTGCCGAAACGTGTTGAAACAGCAACAACTATGAAAATAAAGATAACAGCCATGGGGAGGGGAGGGAGAGAAAAGAAAAAAAAAAAAAAAAAAAAAAAAAAAGAACCACATCTTGCTTGTCACTGTTGTTCCACCCAGAGCAATAAACAGAAGTCAAATGATTGGAAATAAGAGAAAGTGAAAAAATCTTAGCGTACACCATAAATTATGGAAAATTATTGAATTGAATTTTAATAAAATTAATTTACTTTTCAAATTTCATGAACTGAATGACATTCATATTAAACAAGCTTGGTATAGAAGTTTGTTTCCCTTCTTCCAATGTAAAGATAGGTATGATTGTCATTCAGAGTAAATTGAATTTTTTAAATTAAAATTTGCCACTGGAGAGTCTTGTCCACAGAAGGAACGTTTTCTTTTAAGGGGGGGGGGTCATTTTTACTTTCGGCAACAGCACTTTTGCATATACCATCATAGAAATAATTTTTGCATATACCACCATAGAAATAATTTTTGCATATACCATCATAGAAATAAATTTTGCATATACCATCATAGAAATAATTTTTGCATATACCACCATAGAAATAATTTTTGCATATACCATCATAGAAATAATTTTTGCATATACCATCATAGAAATAATTTTTGCATATACCACCATAGAAATAAATTTTGCATATATACCATCATAGAAATAAATTTTGTACATATATAAATAAGCACGGGTTAGTGTTATGAGGTTTTTACAAGCAGGCGCAAAAAAAAAAAAAAAAAATAAAATAATGAAAA
This sequence comes from Euprymna scolopes, assembly GCF_053919585.1. Classification (NCBI taxonomy): domain Eukaryota; kingdom Metazoa; phylum Mollusca; class Cephalopoda; order Sepiida; family Sepiolidae; genus Euprymna; species Euprymna scolopes. The sequence goes on from NC_136509.1 coordinate 91,879,070, forward strand.
GTTATCAATAATCATGACTAACCAATTAGGGTTGCCAGCGTTTTTTTCAATCTCTGCTTGTTGGATGTGTTGGGTAAAGGCATTACACAAAGCTGGAGCGCTCTCATTTGGAAACTCTGTTGTTAAAGACTGAGAAAAAGAAATACAAAATATTAAAAATGTTTCGGTCAAACTTAAAGAATGCAGAGAAAAGAGAAAGTTTTGTTGAATATTTATTTCTAAGTCAGATCATAATCTTAAAGAGATTTTTAATAATTCTAATGTTAAATAAAATAACTTCATACTAGTGAACTAACCAAAAATATTATGAATACAAAAAACATTGTTTAGATAAAGGAAACAGAAAATTAAATATTTGCATAAAAACACAGACTAGTAATGAATGGGACAGTTCCAATACACCGCCATTCTGATACAATTACCGATTCTGTTGTAAATTCCTGATTTCAATAGAATTACAGATTCAGATTCTTTTAAAATCTCTAAATAATGAGCTAGAGTTTTTTTTTTTTTTCTCTTATTTCAGACCAGCAGCTCGTTGCTTGGGCCATATATAAAAAAAGAAAGAAAGAGTTGTGCTGGACTACACTTGCTAAATAATTTTTTTTGCTTACTCACAAGATTTGCTTTTCTTAGTAAAAAAAAAAAAAAAAAAAAAAAAAAAAAAAAAAAAAAAATTAGTTCACAACTTGATATGATTTTTGGAATACGACATCTTTGTTCAGTGACAGGTATTAGGTTGAATTCTCGACTTGTATAGAAAAAAAAATAATGACGTGTAAGTGACAAAAAATACACATCCGACAAACATGAAAAGTGATCACGCAATTTTATTGATGTACGGATTAGTTAAATAAGAAATTTAAACCAACCAAGAGCAAGTCCTGCGCTGATATCCTCACGGAATAAGAAAAGGTGTCATCATCTTCATCTTCTACGAACTGATCGGGATCCGTACTCCACATGCGAACCTAAACATAAAAAAAAAAAAAAAAATTAGAAAGTCATTAAATGCACACTGTGCCTTTTTACCGCGGACCAAGCCCACAAGTCAGCGGTACAATTGATACGACTGACCCCACCCCTATAAAGTGTTAGAAAAAAGGGAGAGAGAGAGAGAGAGAGAGAGAGAGAGAGGGAGGAAAATATAGCAAAAATGAGAAAAGTTTATCAGAACAATTGAGAGGAAGTTGTTCACCAAGGTACACGTAAGTTGAAATTGTTAATCAAGGCGAGGCGGACAAAAGACCAAGATTATAATAAGCTAAAATACTTCCTAATTACCGGCGTAGCGGCATCAGTGAAAAGACAAATCAGTTGCTTCACCTTTATTGTTTCTTAGTCTTTCTATTGTGAAGCGATTTATTGAAATAAAATATAAGAAAAGAACATTACTGAAAAATATACTTTTACTTTATTTAAAATTTTATGAGAAAAGATTTGTTTTTTTTTTGGGGGGGGGGGGGGGTTAAAATAAGTTTTTTTTTTATTTTAAAAATAAGTTTTTTTTTTTTTTTGATTTTAAAAATAAGTTTGGTTTTTTTATTTTAAAAATAAGTTTATGCAAGTGGTTTTAAAATACTGCTGGGTGACATCTTTTGGGATTCCACAAAACATCTGTTTTTAATGTGAAAATGTTCAACTCTCCACAAAGTAGAATGCATGGGTATATGTGGTTTCACTAACGCATTTTATACATTCATATGTTGCCAGCAACAACTACATGTAAAACTATCACTTGTTAGTAAATAGTGATGCAATTATTTTACTTGTAATTTTATAAGTCAAGGGACGGAAGTTACTACATTGATATATTTTTGAATTATGTAGAGAAAAGCATAAAAAAATCCAAGAATAAATAACTTGTCTGCTGATCAAGAACACCCCCCCCCCTAAAAAAAAGAAAGAAAAAAAAAAAATCAGTATGATGTGCGTACCCATGAAGGAAAAAAAATATACACCAAAAACTCAAGTAAATTGATCAAGTAGTTTTATTTTTAAATAAAAGAAATCACAATTTTGTGACACCATCTTAGAAAACAGTCTAAAGGAACAATGAAGATAATAATTACAAATAATGTTAACTTTCGCAAGATTTTAGTAAGCCATTCTTAACATGGGAGGAGGAAGGGAACATTACAAAACCTCAAATTTGTTCCTATTTTACTGGCCTCTTCACGAGGGTAGAGTTAGACACAAGGTCGGTTTTTAATGTGGAGAAATCCAGCTCCCCAAAAAGGGGCACTCTGGATATCTGGATTACGTATTTATTATTATAGAAACAGTTCTCTATCAATTATTATATTGAACCTAATGTGTAGCAGTGAGATGAAAACTAAAATATCGAAACCAAATCATACAACTATCCACTCTCATTCTTAAGCTTCTGAACCACGCCCACACACACAAATATTCACCTGTCACACATTTTTAAAAAAAGATGGAATCACCCGTTCAAAGACAAGATTCAAGCAAAGGCAGACAGTTCAGAGTTTTAGAATTATATAGATACTAACTGTACATGTCAGGCAGAAGGTTAAGTCGCATTATATTTAAGATACATAAAGACACAGGATATTTAGTGTATTTCCTGTAAGTTGACCAGATTTTGGATTTTTGGAAGCATAAAACATGGGCATCTTCATCTATGAAATTCAAATAGGAAATAAAATCTCATGACTTAAAGGGAAGTAATTCATAAATTAAATGAAAACTTTTTTCGTTTTTAAACACTGATGTTGTTATACTAATAATTAAAAATAAATTAAATCAACTTTATATTTCTAAACAGAATACTTAAAACAATTCCATTAATAATTTCGAGCTAATTATCAAAACAGATTTTCTTTAATGAAATATGCAAATGAGATAACCTATTGATTGCTGATATATAGAAATCATGCAAGAATAAAAGTATGTATGAGTCACCTTTCAGTTATAAAATCTATTTGCAAAACTGTACAGTTTGCACATGTTAACCAAATTGCAAACAAACAGACTTTTTGATAGACTGTTTTTTTTTTTTTTTATTTGTTTACAAGTTATTGAGTGTTTAATATTCTATACTTCTTTCACCAAAGGAGAAAAAAAAAAAAAAAAAAAAAGGTGCCATTTACCTGATCTTCCGTAATCTGCATGTAGAGAATCATGTAGAACAAAATCTGATCACAGGATTTTTGTACTGTTGATCTGAAGCGCGGCGTCTCCAAAAGACCAAGTACAAATTCAAAGACACTATATACCAAATTTTCAAAGCTAAGAACTTCACCTGGAAAAAAAAAAAAAAAAAAAAAAAAAAATTTAGAGTTAGACTGACGTGTACAGAACGTTACGTCATAATAGGAAGTAAATGGTAGTGAAAGCTAGAGACTTCCTCTTTCTGGGAAATTGGTTGTCAAAGTAATAGTCCGCAGTTTTCAAGTTTTCTCTGTTCTGAGAGTTGCCATTATCACCTCACTGCTATTCCCCACTCATAGCACATCAGGCAATCATCAATACGCCCCCCCCCAACAAAGAGGTAATGCCTGGGAGGTGAAACTACTTAATGTAAGAAGTTAACAAGAACAAAAAGATGATTATTAAAAAAGACAGGAAATTCTTATTGAACTTAGACTTGGAAAAAAAAAAAAAAAAAAAAAAAAGGTTAAAAAGTAGGAGGAAAACAGTCAGCAGGAAGAGAGTTCCACAAGCCCGCAGTTCTTGAAAAGAAGCTACTGGAATAGAAAGTTGTATTACAATGAGTTATCAAAACAAGAAATTGACCACGACCACTAGATGAAGGAGTCAAATCAACGAAAGCAGGAAACCGAACGGACAATAATTGTTTTATTATATAAACCCCTTGCTTCCTTTTCATTAACTATTTCGCTGAGATTTAAGGGAGGGTGTCTCCTCTTGTGCAAGATTGCTCCACTTAACCTTGATCATGAAATTATAATCCTTAGTTTTATGAAAGTGAAATCAAGTACTATTTTTTAAAAAAAATCTTTGGTATGACTACCGAAGATTGAACCCTCATCTCCAGATTCATTAGCACACACTAACCACTATGTCTAATGGGCCAATTTGGTCCCTTGTAGTTGTTGTTAGCAATGATGCTGATGATTGGGTTTCACCTAGTACGGAAAAGTATGGTTTTTAAAAACAAATAGTAAACAAGCTGGTTGCTTTATTTTGTTTATAGTTGGCGTGTCCAGATTTTTTATTTATTGGGAATTGCTCTAGACAAGGCATGAAGCCACTTGATGTAAGGAAGTTAAAGAAAACTAATTTTACGACCACAGATGAGATGATGGAAATCGGTAAACTCCATCTTTTTCATATGGTTGTTAATGTGCACGCACACCACTGCGACATGCATAGGAAAACAGGAGGACTGAACCAAGCTGTGAAGCTGAAAGTGTAAAAATAAATAAATAAAAACTCACCATCTGAATCAACAGGATTGTCAGCATCCTCAGTATTATTTACAACTGTACGAACATAGCTTTCGAGAGTCAAGGAAAGCAAATCACATTTTAGTCAATAGATACAAAAATTGACAGCAGAAAAAAAAAAAAAAAAAAAATGTTATTTGCATCAAGATTGGGTTATGTTAAATAAACCTGTTTCTCTTTTATTCCCATTTTCTGTTTCACAGAATTCCTGCTGCTGTATACCAAGGAAAAGTATTTTCTAAAACTATGTAAAAAAAAAAAAAAAAAAAAAAAAAAAAAAAAAACTTACTTTGAAAATATATTTTAAAGAGTTTTCATAATATTGTAATGTATTTTTTGATTTGTAAAGAGAAAAAAAAAATTTTTCATGCAAATTTCAATGTAAAGACTATTTTTATGTAAATTTTAAAGTTTATTTTATAATTATCATTGATACCCGGCGTTGCCCGGGTCTACATGAAGTTCAGTTTGGACACAGCCCTTATACTATAGATACTGAGCACTTTCATCGATACCCCCAGAACAATTTAAAAATTAAAACAATGGAATCGTCAAAAAAAAAAAAAGGATGTGACAACTAGATATTTCGGCAAAAGCTATTCTCTGGGTATTGATTACTTTCTGTTGCCCGTGCGCGGTTTCCCGATTTGGTGATGGACGCAACGGCGTTCATTTTTTTTTGTTTTTTCCACATTTTTTCCCTCCGGGTTCGAGCCTGCCTACTACCACTATTTTTTTTTTTTTTTGGATCAACACACATCTCCAAACATCCAGCCAACACCAGGCACAGGTAGCCAGGCTAAAAATAAAATAATCTATATATATAAAAGCAAAAATGTATGTATGTATGTGTGTTCGCCTTTTCTGTGTGTCTACAAAAGGCTTTTTTCAGAGAAGCGGTCGGTCAGTTCACAACTTCTTAAAACTTTTTATATCACATATAAATCGTAATATCTCAGTTAACAACGGAGCTCGCCTGTCTATTTAATTTGCTTGACTTCGGGAAGATAAATATTCAACATTTGTCGCTCACCGCATGTGGGTTAGTCTTTTTCCTATAACATCTTGGGGAAAAAAAAAAAAAAAAAAAGCGTTCCCGCAGTAAATGAAATACTATTCCGCAGTCAAAAAAAAAAGTATGTGACAACCTCCCTACTAGATAGGAAAGCAAAAACCGTCCTCTCATGACGAATTCACTTCTACGCATGCGTCACCATAACCTGATTTAGTTTAAAGATTTGAAAAAGCGACAGAGTTTCAGCGACGTCGTCTTAGCTCAGTTGGTTAGAGGGCGGTCTAATTATCTAAACGTTTTAGGTTCGAATCGTGGTGTGAGATGTCTTCTTTTTTTTTTTCTCTCGATTTTTTAAATTTTGATATTGAAGCAGGGTTATTTAGCAATTTTTCACGTTCTATGTTATTTTGGTTTCTATTTTTCAGCTTTTTTAAAGAAGTTTTAACGTTCATTTTTCTGGGGTTTTTTTTCCATCACATTCGTGTTTTCTTTTGTTTTTCCAATTTTTACATTTACCATCATTCGTTTGCCTTACGTTAGTTTTTTTTTGTGTTTTTTAAAATTTTTTTATATAAATTATTTAATATTTAAAAATATTTACTTAGCTTATTATGTTTTGTTTCCCTGCCCGAGCACACACACCTCTAAACACCTGGAAGCCATTTTTCCCCCATGTTTTTTTATTTTTTTATTTTTTTTTATTTTTCAGATTTTTTAAAGAAGTTTTAACGTTGGTTTTTCTGTTTTCTTTTTCCATCACATTCGCATTTTCTTTTTCTGATTTTTACATTTAACATCGTTCGTTTGCCTTACGTTAGTTTTTTGGGGTGGTTTTTTCGATTTTTTTAAGTTTTAACATTTTAATATTTAAAAATATTTACTTCGCTTATTCTTATGTTTTGATTACAAGTTTGAGCCTGGCTACTGTGGCTAATTTGTTTTTTCTTTTTGCGCTCGTACGGGCACTCGCTATTTTGGTTGAAACATTTTTTTTTAGAGCTGGGTTGCTTAATAGCTTTACTATACCACCTCTCTCCACCCAGGCAGTGCCAGGTACTCATGTTAGTTAAAAGTAAAACTCAGACCAACTCGACGACAAAAATGGATACAATTCAACGCTGTGAGTAAAAAGATTCCAAACAGGTGGTAACACTTGTGGCAACCAACTGGACATGGTTTTTGGGAGATTTTTCACCAAAACTGTAATAGCCTGGAAAGAAAAACATCAAGAGTCAAATTACTAAGGAAGTTACGTGAAGAAGAAAAAAAAAAAAATCTTCATATCTATGTTATATTCTGAAAATCACGTAAAAGGATAAAATAGTATTTTGTTTATATACTGTACAACTCATGCTCTCTAACAATCCAAATTATGACAACAGGACCATTGCCAGCACCCTCATAGTCTTTGGTGTGGTTTTAAGTGAGGGCCACATCATGCTACCTTAGATCTTTGAAGTCGGCTTGAAAGTCAACACTAAAGCGTATCTGGATGCGCTGAAGGTGTGGTGATCCCCTGGTGCAATCAAGTAGCTGCTGGCAGACCCTGGGTGTGGCAGCAGGATTAGACACCAGCCCACAAATCCAAAGAGAGGAGGGGGGGATGCCAAAAGCAAAAAAGTGGTTAACAAAGGACAAAATGAAAAAGGGATTTAAAAAACGGACAGATAAACTGTAAAATAAGTGAAAAAAAAAAAAAAAAAACTAAAATGTTTATCTAGGTATTTTTTTTCTGCCCGTGTTTCAAAATAATTGTGTCAGATTTTGACAAAGCGCTGATTGGAGTTATCTCCCCTGCCCCTTCTTGTCCTCAAAACAGGCAGCATGATCAATCTCATTTAAATTTGATTTTCCTCTGTAAAAAATGTACTTGATCAAATTTAGTGAATTTTTTTTATGAGAACTTAATTCCATCACAGATACGTACAATATAATTTTTTTCTCAATATTTTCACTTTTTAATGTCTTGATTAAACTAAACAAGTATCGAAATTTGAGGTAAATTTTATTTTATTTAAATTTGATTGTGTCTGGTTTATTCACATTATGGATGGACACAGCAGAAAACAACTTCAAAATCTTTCAAAGGCAGGTAATTATTATTTTCAAAAAGTGAAAATTCCACTTGGAACTGACAAAATGTCTTTTTTTTTTTCAAGATTAAAAAAGCATCTTATTGCAACTTTGTAATGAGGTCACGAAACAGCTATTACTCAACAAGAGAGAAAAACAAAAACAAAAAGCCGAATTTCCAAATTTTGTAAAAATAAATTACGGTTCATCAAATTCCCTGCTCTCTCAGCAACCACTGTAACTTTTTAAACAAAATATTTTTATACCTACAGACACTAGTCTTTCATGCTTATGCAATCATCAGTGTAGGAAGTGATAATTACTGTTGGTCATGAGATTTAAACCCAGTCACACAGCCACCTTTAACTTTGTAAGTTAGCATGTTATCCCAAGGCTAACAGTTATTAACACAAGAATTGAAGGAAATTGTGCCTTTAAATGACAACCTGGCATACATACATATATACACATACACACATGTACACACACGAATACATATACACACATATACACACACACACACATACATATACCCACTGATTCAACTGAACACTAAATTATTACCTGTAACACTTCCATTTTAAGACCACTATCGGATGTTTCACCATCAGGTACCTGTAAGGCGTTCACAAAAGCTTCTGTGAACTGAGGCAACACTGGAGACAGCAAAGCTTTTACAATTCCCTAGGTTATAAAAACAAAATAAAATTAAAAACGTAAAATAAATGCATAATGGTATTTTACCATCCAAAATACTTTTGGTGTGATCCCTGGCTTGAGTGGCGCCATTTTGAATGATAACAGTGTCTTTGGGTTATTGCCAAGAACCACATTTAATATAAATTGGGATATAAAAATTTGTTTTAAAGAAGGAAGAAAATGAAAGGCACACACACAAAAAAATGGAAAAAAAAACAAAAAAAAAAAACGAATCAGTTAAAACAGTTTCAATAAATGAAAAGTTGAGAAAAACAAAAGTTGGTACTTCTGCATTCACTGACCCGCCGCTCAGACAAAATTTCTTGGGTGTGATCGTCCGCCGATTGTAACTGGAAGATTGCGAAACGTCAAACCGTTACAAGAAAACTATGATAAACAGGAAAAACACGGAAATAAAGTAAATAAAATGACAAACATTTATCTAACGCAAGTCTAAACCCTAACCTAAACTGGTGTGATTAAAATAATTCTTTCAATTTATCAAAAAGTAGTTTCATAAAACAGGCAGCATGTTCGTAAAAAATTGAGGAACAACCTTTTTTGTCAGCTGCTGAATGAGCTTGAGCCAACTTGTGGAAATCACTGGTCAGTAAGTGTAGAAGCACCTGAAAACAGTTTTATATCTATAATTTTACCAAAGTCACTAGCAGGGTGACCCGACGTTACCCGGGATTGAATGATAATCAACGAATGTTTCATACACCCCATATTTTTATTGTCATCGAAATTGCCAATTTTTCACTCAAATCGATTGATTGCCTTCTCTAGTTGCGGACTCATCGGCGTGCACCGGAAGTAAGCTGATATGCCTCTCGCAGGGACTTAGTTCACAATACATTGTAGTGAACATTGCACTGTAGAGAAATTGTTATTGTTGATTCTATAACATTATCTTTTATATATAATGGCTTGAATTAAAGTTTAAAATGCAAGTCAAGTATCATGCTTCAATTGTGCTCTAAACAGAAGTGTTCATTTTGAATGCATCCTTGTCATATCACGATTTTATATGTCTGGTCTTACTGGCTGTGTGGTGATAACAACTTGAATGCGCTCCTGTCATATCAAAGATCCTATTATTGATTTCATATGTCGAGCCTTTTGGCTTGTGTGGTAATAAAACTTCTTGAATATACTCGTCATGTTAAGCTGTGTAAGGTGTTAACTAGTAAAAATTGTCTGCGCTTTCTTTCAAATTATTTCAATTATTGATACTTATCAAAGATATTACAATGCAAAACTTATCTAAGAACACTGCCAGGCACATAAAGCACTTGTATGAAGTCTCATAAAAATCTGCCCAGCCGTTTTTGAGTCCATAGGGAAAGAACTCTCACACACAAAGTTCCTTTTATATGATAATAAAGATTTTCCATTAGTAAATGTTAATTTATACGAATTTGTGTCTCATAAACAAAATGGATTAGTTGCAGTTCAAAATGTTAATAGTTTGAATATATGCTTGTGAGTATTTGGCAGCAGGACACTATGTATGTGTGTTGGTTTACCTAATCTAGTTTTTTTTTTTTTTTTTTAAATTTATTTTACTTCAGTAAGTTTTAAGATATCAAGGGAGTTAATCCCTCCTGGAGCTAACACTTGATTCTGTCACGATTTAAATTTATATCTGAGGGCTCTTTTAAGAATAGATGCTGTTCCCTTTATGACTGCTATTTGTATTTCATTATCTTTTTTTCAGAATCTTTTTTTTTTTTTATAGAAGTTACTAAATTTGCATCACCTTATTAATTTGACATTGACTTGTTACTTTTGAGGGGTTGAAACGATTTTCATTGGTTGAAAATACTTTTGAGTTAACATGTTTCTGTGAAAACTAACTTGCCTTTAGTAGTGAAGAGAAAAGCAAATGCAAAGGAAGTGGAGAAAGAAAGAGGGTAGCAATTAGAGTCATTTGGTTTTTAGTGTTCATTCAAATCATTTCACAATTCAGCCACTACATACCTACATTTTCATCTTAAAATAAAACCGATCAAATTAAATCTGATAAAACAAAATGTTTCAAAAATGTTACATGAAGAGATTTTGTCAATCTCTTATAATTTAAAAAGAATTTTTTTAATGTAATAAACACGTTGTGTAATTTGTCACATTTTGAAATATCAGAATTTGTAACTCTAAGAAATGGAGATTACTGCATTAATAGTAAATAATAAATTCCCTACAAATAAAGCAGAGACCATGACCAAAAATTGAAACTCGATATAATGAATCTGAGACCATCTGGATTTCTCTTCATAAGAATACTAGCGGGGCTACCCGGCGTTGCTCGGGGCCGTATAAACAATGAGAAAATTGAATTTGGTTTTGTAATATATTTGTTATTCTTATTCTTTGATGGTGAGGTCATTGTGAAAAATTATTGAAAAATAATTAGCAAGGAAGGAGGCACTTACCTTATGTGTATCCATCATGGTTGCTATCATGGCAACGCAAGTATTGAAAATATTAACTGCACGCGTCCTGGTACGAATACTGTAAATCTAGTTAAACAAAAACACTTAGTTAATAAAGGCTCACAACATGATACAGCAAGATTGAACGAAAAATAACAAAAACAAAATTTCCACTTCAAGAAATAAATTTACAAAAGTGAGTTAATGTGAGAAGGAAATAGCGAACAGGAAGTTGATAGAAACAATACGTAATAGAAAGAGAAAATCTGCAGAAAGAAAAAGAAAATGTATTTTAAATGTGATATAAACAATGACATTTTCGTTTATACTACAAAAATTTAATTGACAACAGGAAAAGTCATTTTCATTTTCATACAAAACAACATGTCTGTCGACAATCATATTTACATTCACTAGTACTTGTGGCCTTCGGGACAAGATCACAGTGTAGTATCTGTTCTTCAGATGCTGCACTTCAATTTCTTGTTCTCTGTAAGTGGAGGAGAAATCCTTCACGACTGAGACAATTTTAATTTTTGTTCCTTTTCTCCACGTTAAAAAACGACCCTGGTGTCTAACTCTGTCCCGTGGGGAGGCATTGTAAATAGGGACAATCATATTTACATTCTCTGACTCGCTTATATTTGGCCAACCAAGTGCGATTAAATGTTATTTTCTCCATTGCAGATTAATCTACGCTGTGTCCGATTTCCGGTATTGTGGATACAAAAGTTACGTCTCTTTATTACAAAACTGCCCAAATGTTATGTGAAAAACATCAAATAGTATTCACAATAATACTACGTAATTTCAGAACAATGTACTTCTATTTTACTTTCAAGATTTAAAAAAACAGCTTAATGGTATTTTTTTAATACTTAAAAAATAATTCATTAGTATTTATTTTAATTTTATTTTTAATATGACAATTTTTACGGGACATAAAGAATATAATTTTCAAGGATTTTTCAAGGTAATAGAAACTAATGGATCCTGTGGAAATTCCACAAGGGACTCATTCATATGTAATATTGTGATGTTGGCATTCTGTAGATGTTCAGCATAAATGGAAACACTGATATTATTGTAGCCCTTTTGTTAAAACTGCAAAAGATTTCTCTAAGCTCGCAGGGACACACGGCGTAGCCCGGTCATAAAGTATGCTTAAATATGATATTTTAATTCTTGCAGATTTCGTATATATTATTATTGAGTTAATGTTCTATCGATTTTTTTTATATTATAAAGTTGCTATTTCAAAAATAAAAAAAATACATCCATATGACTTCGGTGAATCAGCTGGAGTCGAAACCGAAACTTAATTCTTGGTAAAATTATTTATTACAAGAAATGGAAGTTCATAACAATTAAATGACAGTCACTCAGATGTAAGCGTGAAACACAAAATAAATAATACACATGCTATCCTATTGATATACAGATAAGGTATAATCACGTTGACACACCGGTTTTCACTGGATCACCGAAGTTAAGCAACATCGAACCTGGTCAGTACTGAATGGGTGACCATTTGGGACTTCCAGGTGCTGTATGTGCTCTCCACTTATCTCGGCATTGTTTCCAGTCGTCCTGGACTTCTCCCTGCCACTGGACTCAAAGAGTGCCGATTCAGGAGAGATGTGGTTGATGATTGCGCAACCCTTGGCTCACAATTACATTGTTAGTTGCTTTTAGAATTCAAAGCTGAATCTGTTTAGATATAAAAAGTTGCATTATTAAATATTTGATGAAAAAGCCTGTTTGCAACGAAAAGCTGAAGGACGGTAGTTTGACCGAAAGCTTGGACAAGTTATGGTCTTTAGTTTAAAGCAGCTGTCCCTAGATTCACCTGAAGAAGGTCAGCGGTCGCATTGACCAGAAAGTTGTGAAAATGACACTCAAGATGAGAACACCGAAGTTAAGCAACATTGAACCTGGTCAGTACTAAATGGATGACCATTTGGGACTTATCTCGGCATTGTTTCCAGTCGTCCTGGATTTCTCCTTGCCACTGGACTCAAACAGTGCTAATTCAGGAGAGCTGGTAATTGCACAACCCTTGCCTCACAATTACATGTGCAGCTGCCCCTAAAGGGGGTATCCTTTGTCTTCAAGACTGAATGGAGGCATTAAAGGTAAAAGGCAAAAGTCAAGGAGTTTTCAAGCTTGTAAAAACCTGGCTTCCCTTATAAAGGCAGGAGGCTAATATCACATACAGCTCTAGAGAAAATTACTACGTAATCCTGCATCAAGAAAAATATGGAATCATTAAAACCGACCATGTTTTTCATTTCTACTTTATCATATCATCCGCAAAGGACCCTGGCCACATTTTCTAGACATTCAATCTTTCTACGTTGTTCAGTGTTTTACCAATCTCTCCACTGCTAGCAAAGGAAGCTGAGTAAAATTACAGTTTAGTGGCCTGAACATAACGCAATTAAAAAAAAAAAAAAAAAAAAAAAAAAATTGTGTACAGGCGATAAATATTGTTTTATCTTGTTATTAAATCTTAGTAAATGAGAAACCATTTCAAGTTAAAATCAATTTAATATTCCACTGGTAATCTTAAGAACAACACACTTGAAATGTTGATGTGAATTTTATATTATTTGGATTTATTGTGGAGTTATTTACGCATTATTATTTTTCTTTTTCTTTAATGGTTTAACGTCAACTCTGTTGGCCAGAGTCACTCTAGTTTACAGTAACTATGAAAATGAGAGCGCTGGTTTTGTTCCTATTTACAATGCCTCCCCATGGGACAGGGTCGTTTTTTAATGTGGAGAAAAGGAACAAAAGTAAAAATTGTCTTAACTTTTTACTTAATAATAAAACTAATTTACTTTCAAAATCAAATTTCTCGTATAGTTTTTTGTAATTTTTAATGAGGATACTTATTTTTGCATATTACGTTAGTATACGAAAGAGATTTTACTTGAAACGTAATTTTCACTTGTTTCCTGTACTATATCGGCTCTTAAAAAAAAAAAAAATCTGAAATTGTATATGATACTTACATCGGCGTTTATGAAGATTTTATACATTTCTGGCAAAATAACTGGAGCAACTTTCATCATTTGGACGTCAGATACATCTTGTGTGAATTCTTTTAAAAGAAATATCAAAATAAGAGATTCATGTAGTTTGCTTAAAGCATTGTTTAGTGTGTATATAAAGGAAATTTAAGAAGCTTATAGAAGACAATAAAATGCAGAGGTGTAATGGATAGACACAGAAGCAAATTAAGATATGTTGGAATTTATTAATACAGTGTGTGTACGTGCGCGTGCATGTATATATATTAATTACTAGCATTAGCATCTGTATAGTAATATCTCGGGGAAATATTCCATCATCAAATGTATTTGACTTTCAAATGTACATATGGTAATTTACTAATTTTACAATAGGTAAGTCAAACATGTATGCCGAAGAGTATTTCCCGAATATAAGAATACAGAAGATCCTTCACATGATGTTAATGACAGTAAGAAATATATATATATATATATATATATATATACACACACACACCTTTAAGTATATAAGTGGTAAAAAAAACAGGATAAAAAGTGCTCAATATATTAGTAGAGCAGAAGGTTTATTTTATGTTAAAATATTTTACAACCTAAGTTAATATTTTGAGATTATATATTATACAATCAGATTGAAAAGAAAGTTCTTGCAGAATTTTAAATTTTGATTTCAAATGATGTATTTTCAAATAAGTCTTTATTATAATACCTTTACTTTATACATCATTTTTCAATTCAAGCTAGGCCGAAAAGCTGCTGAAGCAGCTTGCGATATCAACCAAGTGTTTGGCCTACGAACCACTACTAAATGCACAGAACAATGGGGGTTTAAAATATTTCATGGCGACAACAGGTCTTGAAGATGAGTGTAGTGATCAATTAAGAGTCTTAGTTGAAGCCAATCAAGGCACAATTGTTTGAGAACTTGCTTCTGAATCAAACAATGTATATTGGCGATTTCCAAACATTTGAGAGATTGAAAAGACAAAAAACTTGATAAATGGGTGCCTCACGGATTGAATGACAAGCAAAAGAAACACTGTTATGAAGTGTCATTTTTTTCATTTACGCAACAAGAATGACCTGTTTTTTGACAGACTTGTGACCTGCAATGAAAAGTGGGTTCTTTATGACAACTGGCAACGCTCAGTTCAGTGATTAAATGCCGATGAAGCTCCACAACACTTCCTGAAGCCAGACAGAGTTGCACCAACAGAAGGTCATGCTGACTGTTTGGTGGTCTGCAACCGGTCTCATTCATTAGTTTTTTTAATGCAGGTGAAACCATTATGGAAAACAAGTTCTGTCAACAAATGGATAAAATGCATCAAAAACTTCAACAATACCCAGCATTAAGTCAACAGAAAAGGCCCAATTCTCCTTCACAACAATGCCCAACCATGTTGCTAAACCAACCTTGCAAAAGTTAAACGAATTGGGCTACAAAACTACCTCAGACGCCATATTCTATAGACCTCTCTCTTACCAACTAACTTTTTCAAGCATCTCGACAACTTTCTGCATGAGAGAGGTTTCAAAATCCTAAGTGATATCAAAAATGCCTTCAGAACTCAAGTTTTTTTTATGTTACTGGCACAAATACACTTGTTGATAAAAGTGTCTATTCTGATGGGGCTTATTTCAACCAATAAATTTTTTTGTTTGAGCCGAGATATGTTCATCTGAATTTAAAAGTTAAAAACACCAACTTTCTTGTCAACCTGATTATATATATAATTTTGTTCAGTCTCAAAAGACAATGTATACCCCCCCCCCCGTAAGGGTAACTGCGCATGTAATTGTGAGGCAAGGGTTGCACAATCCCAACCACATTTCTCTCAAATCACCACCGTTTGAGTCCAGGACGATTGGAAACAATACAGAGATAAGCAGAGAACACATACAGCACCTCGAATTCCCAAGTGTTATCCATTTTGGTATAGACCAGGCTCAACATTGCTTCACTTCAGAAATCTAATGGGAACCGGTGCATCTGCTCTTGTTTCTTCAAAACGGTGACATGAGACAGTTTCTTTATGCTTACTCATAAAATTTTATTTTCCTGGTTAAAAATAAAACTACTTGATCAATTTACATGATATTTGGAATATGATATTTTCATTTTATGACAGACACGTACATCATACACATTTTTTCTTTATTTTTGTTATTTTCTTAATATAGGGGTAATTCTGGACAAGCAACCAAAACTTTATTTCCATCCAATCGTTACTTACCAGTAAGAACTCGCATGGCTCCATGTAACGCATTTGGATCTCCACATGTTAATGCTTCCATGAGTAAACCGAACAATTCCGGCCATATTTCTGGCCAGTCCCAATGAGCAATTGCCGATACAGCATATGCAACACTTGTTCGGACTTTGCTGATGGATTCCTTCAGACCAGCTGGAAGGATCTCTCGGATGGCACATTTTGCCTAAATAAGATTTAAAAAAAAAAAAAAAATTAACATGAATGAAGGCGTAAGCATAGCAACACATCGAGAATGCTATTTCGAAAATATAGATAAAACATCGCAAGTTTAACAATTCATCAAGGCACTGAAAATTTTCCACTAATATTGTCAACGGAAAATTACACGCAAAAAAAAAAAAACAAAAAACAAAACAGTGTTAATTTCTTTTCAGACGTATTTCTTTTTTCTATATATGACACTAGAAAGATAAAAAAAAAAGTTAAAAAAATAAGAAAAACGACAAACAGAGAAAAGTTGAAAAAGTACAAAAATTTAAGCATTAAAAAAAAAAAAGTTCTTATTCAGAATTCCACTTATATTAAAAAACGAAAATCAGTCATGACAGAACAAAAATATATTCCAAAGACACATTAATTAAACAAGTAGTTTTATTTTTAACTGAGTAACAGAGGCACGACTGTCGCATGTCACCATTTTGAAAATCTCAGGAAACAAGGGAAATAACTCCACAATTCAAACTTTTCAAATTTTTGCTGTAATATCTGACTTCCCATTAAGCATTTAAAAATGATTTTCTAAAATAAAAAGCTACTTTATCAATTTACATGATTGTTGGAATATGATATTTTTGTTTCATCATAGGTATGTACATCATACAGATTTTTTTCTTTGTTCTTTTAATACAGGGGAAATTCTTGACAAGAATCAAAAAAATAAAAATAAATAAAATAAAAACAAATATTTACAATCTGCACAGTGAAAAAATAGTTTACAAAATAGATTTCATTAAGCAAGTACAAAAATGCAATAGGCATGTTTTCGAAGATAATTTAGCGAGAATTGAGTTTTGAAAAAAAAAAAATAAAATAAAAAAAACCCCGAAGAGTTCTAATTGTAACAAAAGGGAGGTAAATATTTTCTGTAAACTGAAAATCTTTGTCCAATTTAGCCAACCTTAACTTTCGCTAATTGTCTTCAAAAAGTGTTTTTATTAATAATCAATTTTTTTTTTACCTTATCGTTATATGTAACTTTTGGATATTTTCATTACTGCGACATGACAACCCTAATCATACAATCATCAACTTGGCATGGGCGTTTTTTAGGTGAGTAATTTTTGCACTTGTTACAATTTTCTTTACACTTTGTTGTAGAGAGCTGGGGGAAAAAAGCCTTTGTGACAGATTCATTGTATTATTTTTTTTTATCCCAAACTGTGTTGGACATCAATATCAATGGTCAATAGGTCACTTAATATATGAAGTAGATCTTGGCGGGTATCACAAACGGAAGTTGGAAGTCATTCATGAAACCTTTAACTTCAGCATCAGGAAAAAAAAGAAAAAAAAAAAGAGAAACGAGATCTTCGTCATTGTAACGAAATTCAAAATATTCAATTTCAAATGAAACCAAAGGTATTCGGTTTTCGGTATAAAAAAAAGCAAAACTCGACTCTAATCACAGGCCGAAAGCCAGTTTGTTCGATGTCGACTTCGTCATATCAGACTGTAGCTTTCATTTCGCTCCTCCTAATAAACAGGGAGAGGCTTTTTAAAAACAAACAAACCGATTTATTCAAAACTGTCCCGCACAAAATTGTAACTGCTGAATACCTATCGCCGTCACGTCAATCAAAAACGCGCACCTGTTTTTTTTTAGAACACTTTACTATTTTCCAACTGCGCGTCGTCAACGCTTCGGGGTTTTTTCACATACCCCGAAAAACACCCGGGAAACGCCGGATACCCCTAACAGAAATGGAATCATGTTGTCTTTTATAGAGCGACAATATTATTGTTCCACCCTGTATTTATACAGATAATTTTGAAAAACAAATAGATATGAACATTTATAATTGTTAGTTTGTTTTTATGCATACACTAGCAGTTCAGCCTGGCTTTACTCGGGCCCTATGCACTGTTCATAACTTTATATATATATATATATATATATATATCAAAAAGTTTGACCCATGTCCAGATAACAAACATCTAAAATTTTAAGTGTTTAGATCCAAAATTGGTGGAGGAGTTTGGTAGAGTCTTTAAAGGTCAACTCTTTCAACTTTGATCTCTTGGCAGCCAAATTTTTGCACAAAAACTGATTAAAAAGCTCGCTGCATTCCTGAATATCCTTTATGTAAAATTTCAAATGTTTAGACCCAAATTTTGCTAAATAGTTTGCTAGAGACCGCAAAGGTCAAATCTTTGGAACTTTGACCCCTTGGTAGCCAAATTTTCGGTCAAAAAACGATTAAAAGTTTGTCCTATGTCTGAATACACTTTATGTAAAATTTCAAATGTTTAGAACAAAGATTAGCTGAGAGGTCAAATTTTTTAAAACTTTGACCCCAATTTTGTATTGAGCTCAAATCAAGTTGAAAAGTTTGATCCATGTCCAAGGAACCTACATATAAAATTTCAAGTGTTTAGACCCAAAATCAGAGGAGTTTGGTAGAGTTTTCAAAAGGCCAAATCGTTGAACTTTGACCCCTTAGCACCCAAATTTCTGTCCGAAAACCGATTAAAATGATTTTTCCCAAATCTGGAGACTGAAAATTGACAGAGTAATTTGGTAGGGAAATGTACACACACACACAGACAATTTCACTTTTATAGATTATGTCATTTATATAGAAATAAATAAATAAAAAAAAGATTGGGGAGAGAGGGTTGGCTGGCTGGTTTTGTTTTACGGCATATCAACCCTTTTTGGGTTATTTAATGCCGAATCCAAAGATTTAAGAAAATTTTTTATAGAATATATTTATTTTTAAGTTGGTTTCTATTTAACCCATAGTTGGGACCCTAACAGGTACTACCACTCCGAATCAGAGTGGACCTGGAAGCAATGGTAATTAAAGGGTGGCTCCACACTCCCCAAAGCCCGCAAGCTGGGGCCTCACCACTAGATATAGTTTAAGGTCATATCCAGGACCGGGGAGAGAGGGAAAATTAGATTTCTAAATACTCACTTTTTCTGATGGATCAAGGGCACAGAATTTACTAATAAAAGTCGCAGAGTCATGCTAGGGGCCTCGAATGATTGGATTTTTTATGGACCATTCTTTTATAGATCTTTAGCTGGTTAAAACAGTTTTTAAGGGGGTCAAAATTAAAAAAAAAACAAAAAAAACAGACATTTTGTACGTTCATCTTAGTTTTATTTTTATTCAATTCATATACATGTCACATTGGTAAAGTTCACCAGCCTTGAATGCTAGTTTTGCTTTCGATTTCGATTCTAATACTTTTTTTTTTAAAACCTTTGAAATCACGACTATAATAATATCTACGAAATGTAGAAAAATTACGACCACGTGTGCAAAAAACGAAAAAAGAAAAGAAAATGGGTTTTCATCAAACAGAAATGGAATCACGTTTTTTCTAGATGACAATTTCATTGTTCCACCCTGTATTTATACAGATGATTTTGAAAAACAAATAGATATATAAACATTTATAATCTAAATACATTTGTTTATTGTTCATATATCATGTCACTTCAACACATGTTTTATTTATACAGAAGAAAAAAAAAAAAGGATTGGAGAAAGAGAAAGAAAAATCAGATTTCTAAATATTTGCTAAATAGTTTGTTTGCTAGAAACCGCAAAGGTCAAATCTTTGGAACTTTGACCCCTTGATAGCCAAATTTTCGGTCAAAAACTGATTAAAAACTTTGTCCTATGTCTGAATGTATTTTATGTAAAATTTCAAATGTTTAGACCAAAAATTGGCTGACAGGTCAAATGTTTTTAAACGTTGACCCCCATAACATTTGTTTTGGGCTCAAATCAAATTAAAAAGTTTGATCCATGTCCAAGGAACTTACATCTAAAATTTCAAGTGTTTAAACGCAAAATTGATGAAGGAGTTTGGTAGTTTTCAAAGGTCAAATCGTTGAACTTTGACCCCTTGACTACCAAATTTTCTCCAAAAACCGATTACAAAGATTTTCCCAAATCTCAGGTCTGTAGACTGAAATTCGACAGTAGTTTGGTAGGGAAATGTACACACACAGAGGCAATTTTTACTTTTATAGATATATAGATTATGTCATTTATATAGAGAGAGAAGAAAAAAAAAAAAAGACTGGGGGGGGGGGGAGAGAGAGAGAGAGAGAGAGAGAGAGAGAGAGAGAGAGAGAGAAAATCAGATTTCTAAATACTCACTTTTTCTGACGCTTCAGGAGCACGGAATTTACTAGACTGATTTGACCAATGTGCCTCAACATATTGCTTCAACAAAACCGAAGCTAACTGGCGAATTGCTAAAGCGCCATTTGGATCCACCGTCAACTCAGCCAGATACACTCCATACTCTGTACAAAAGAATTAAGTCAATTAGTAAAAATGCACCCAGTAATCAATTTTAGTTATCAAATACAATTAACAAATATTTCAAGCAAAAATTTTATTAGATTATTTTTTTACTGTTAAGAATACAATTTAGTATAAGAAATCTGTTGAACCGAAGCAACAGCTTTGTAAGAAAAAGAACAACAACTGTGTATATCAATGGAACAATTTTACATAAGTAATTAAAAATGATATACAAAATAGTAAAAAAGTAAATATAATAAAATAAGGGTTTGTGAATTCTTGTAACCGTAGAAACTTATTCGTAAAACTATAGTTTAGTGGCCTGAATACAATTCGCTGGAGTGATAGTTTTATTTTTATTTTTTGTTTTGTTAAATGAGAAAACATTTCAAGTTACAATCTATTTAATATTATGCATGTAATCTTAAGAAAAAAACATATTTGAAATGTGTACATATGCTGAAATAGTCACTAACCCCTCCCTTGACTTAAAAAAAAAAAAAAAAAAAAAAAAAAAAATCACCAAAAATCAGAAAATTAACCAATTTTAATGAAATTTTCAGTATTTATCAAATAATGATCGCAGAATATAATGAACTAATTATTTTTATTTAAATCTTAGTGGAAATGTACTATTTTGTTTATACAAAAAATACCTTTACTAAAGTATCGTAATTTGTAACAATAAAAATAAAATAATTTTTATAGGAACATTACGAAAAAAGCCCCTAAATCTTCCACATGTGCAGCTGCCATCGCGCAAAGGCAGCAAGCGTATCACAGATTTAACTGACATAAATCCAGTTCAAACAAACAGAAGTATATAGAAGCCAGAAGTAACTGTAAGAAAGAAATAGCGACAGCTAAGAGAGAATTTACTGAAACCACCAAAAAACGCATCGAAGCACAGAAATTAGGAACCCGTGACTTTTGGAAAATCTACAACAGTGTAGTAAATAATGGGCAAGCAACAATTCCCCCACTATCCAACAATCATGAAGTTGTTTGCTCAGCAACAGAGAAGGCTAACATGCTTGCCAGTCAGTTTGCCTCCAACTCCACACTAGACCCTGCTAAACACCCTCTCCCAGACTTTTCTTTGCGGACAGACGCCACACTTGACAATCTGAAAATCACCCCTTCTCAGGTGCATGCCATTATAAAAAAAATCTTGACACTGAAAAAGCATGTGGACCTGATCTCATCCCAGCTGTGCTATTTAAAAAGTGCTCCGCCGAAGTAGCTCCAATCCTCTCCAAACTTTACAACAAATGCCTTAATGAATCTTGCTTTCCTGCCTGCTGGAAAACTGCTTCTGTGGTACCAGTTTTCAAGAATTCTGGCGAAAGAACTGACCCAGCAAATTACCGCCCCATTAGCCTCCTCCCACTTTTTGCCAAAATATTTGACACCATAATTAACCAAACTCTTACAGATGCTAAACTTCTTACCGACCAACAATATGGATTTAGGAAAACCCGTTCCACAGCAGACATTGTAACTGTAATCTCCGTGCGTATATACTATTCACTTGACAAAGCAGGGGAGGGTAGAGCGGTAGCTCTAGATATATCTAAGGCTTTTGACAGGGTATGGCATGAAGGTCTTCTCAGAAAAATCAGATCATACACTATCACTGGAAGAATACTTAACATAATTAAATCCTTCTTAGATAAGAGAAAAATCCAGGTTGTCCTCGATGGCCGTACATCTAAACACTATGATATAAATGCAGGAGTGCCTCAGGGGTCTATCCTTGGACCTCTATTATTCCTAATATTCATAAATGACCTTCCTGACAAAGTTGTCTGAGATGGGTATATATGCTGATGACACCATGTTCATTAACAGACACGACATAACAGGAAAACAAATGAACACATATCTAAAGAAATGGCAGAAATACTAGCTAGAAGATGACCTCCAATCTGTAGTGGAATGGGGACAAAAATGGATAGTCACATTCAATGCCGCCAAGACTAAACTTGTTTCCTTCAATAACTACAAGAAACCTTCTCTACCACCAATAGCAACAGCCAAAGACTCTTTATCTGAAAGCACATCTTTTAAACTATTCAGCCTAACATTCACAGGAAACAGGAGTTGGAACAATTACATTGAGAGCATTGCGAGGACTGCTGCGAAAAAGGTAGGTTCTCTCTAACGTGCTAGAAAGCTACTGACCCCTAAAAGTATACTGTACCTCTATAAGGCCACCATTCGCCCATGTATGGAGTTTGTCATATTTGGGCCGGTGCATCTGCGACTAGTCTCTCATTCCTAGACAAGGTTCAAAAGAGAGTCGCCAACCTTATAGGTCCTGAACTGTCATCCAAGTTTCAGCCTCTGTCCCATCGACGTAATGTAGCATCCCTCTGCCTGTTCTCACAAGTACTTTAATGGTGTATGTTCCGATGAACTGCACGCACTTGTATCCCCTCTACGTAAATACACCCGACAAGCAGTACAATCCCACCCCTTCACAGTAGAGATCCCTAGATGTAAGAGAGCCTTCTACTCCAGTAGTTTCTTTCCCAGAATCGCTAGACTTTGGAACTCCCTTCCAGGTTCTTGCTTCCACAACTGTACTGACACGCAGAAGTTCAAGTGTAACGTGAACCGACATCTTGCAGCCCAACTCCCCACCTAGTACCCCTGTAGCCTATGTCCCTAATAGTAGCCCCCTATTCAAAGTGGCAATGTGCCTCGTTTGGGGTAAAAAAAAAAAAAAGATCCGTATTAATGAATTCTATATAACTCAAAGAAAAATGAATTTCTTGAACTACCGATATTACCATTGAATTAATCATTGCTTATTTAATATTTTTACACAAAAAATTATAATTGCAATATATATATATATATATATATATATATATATTTTAAATTATGGGTTTTGCATAACTCTTATAAGCAAGATTTTAATAATTTCCTTGCTCGCAAGAATGTGAAACTTTCGACGTACCATTTTTTATATAATATTGAACAATAATTTTAAAAAAAATTTAAGAACAGGAACATAGAAAAATAATTAAATTAAAAATGCAAAAATTAACACAAAAGTTCAAAAAAGGAATGTACAGATGCGCGACTGGGGGGGGGGGGAAGAACTTCCTTTCTTTTAATTACATGACATCATTTTCACAGTCTTTCGACTGCCTGAAATTTTGGGCCTTTGTAATTTTCGTGTTCACAAAATTTTAGTTTGTTGCGTTTTGTGAACGCCAGAATCACTCGGTTTTTGGGCTAATTAATTTATGTTTTATGTGTTTTTTATTTTTATTTTATTTAATTCAATATCTTAGGACTTTACTAATTATCTTTGAAATAGACCCAGAAAACTAATATTTATATTTTAAAAGATTTTTTACAATGAATTTATTTAACTTCAAAATTTAGCTGAATTGAGTAACTCGCCGTGAAAACATTTTCATAACTTCTGGTTATCCTGACGCTCCGCACTCTTTTGTTTACCTCGGAAGTGACGTCACACAAATCTTATAATACGGATGGCTACAATTGTAAAAATAATTTGTTTTATTTTTCTTTCATTTTGAGCTCTTTTTTCTCCCGTTTGTTTTTGCTTTCTACAATAATAAACCAGTTTTTTCTCTCCCATTTGTTATATTGGTATTTGAGTGGAGAATCTAACATTTCTTTTCATTTGGAAAATTTGTTTTAGTTTTTAATTACTAACACAGCGGAGAATTTAACTATTTAAAAAAAATATCGTGAAACTTGAAAATACTATTAAAAAATAGCGCGGGTCGTAAAATGCAGAAGCACCCTTTTATAATATAAAAGTTTGGTAAATATCCAGATCCGCTACTACACGATATTTTTTTAAAATTTAATTGTTAGGTGAAAGTACAGAATAGTTACAATACACCCTCCCTTCCCCATGTTAAATAAGAGGTTTCTAAATAGTGTTAAAAATAGCTCGGGTCGTAAAGTGCAGGAGTACCTAAAAAGGTAACGCCGGATCGGAAAAAGAGCTCAAAATGAAAATAAAATAAATTCTCCGTTCAAAGTAAGAAATGGGATAAAAAAAAAGTTAAATTCTCCGCTGTGTGCTCGCGCCCCCAATGTACACAGTAAAATCTTTGGAAAATGTTAAATGGTGTTCTAATTGGTAAATGTCGGTGCGTTACTTTTTGAAAATTCTATGTTCCAGGTTAAAAAAAAAAAAAAAAAAAAAAAACAGATAAATTACCCCCCCCCTCCAACTTGAAGTGCTTTCCTTTTCTTGTTTTATTTCTTTTTCAGCTAATTTTAAATTTCCCACCCAAAAAGTGCTATAATGTATTTTTGAAAATTAGAAAATTCTATGTCCTGGGGAAAAAAAAATTCCCTCCCCCCAACGTAGTTTGCTTGGTGAAGCCGTAGCAGTGTCAGAAATTTCGTGAAAATAGTGAATAATTCCACCCCATCTTTCCAAGCTTATAACTCCTCGAAAAATGTAATTCAAGCCCTAATTTTTTTTTCAATTAAAGGAGCAAGGACCAAGGTTTTATTAAAAAAAAAACAAAAAAAAACAATGTGTTTTTTTTTTTTTTAAAAGGTTTTAAACTTCGGACTTTACAGGTAAATTTCTAAAAAAGCGATTTTGTTTTTTTGTTTTAAATTTGAATATATTATTTATTGACCTTTTCTCTTCAATTTGTGATATATAAAACTCCACGACATAAATTAATTATTTACTTTTTAAGAGAAAGTTGAAAATGGGTGACACTGGGGGGGGGGGGGGGGGGACGTGAATTTAAAAAAAAAAACGTTTGTCTAAAATATATTCGGTTTATTGGAAAGAACATAAAATTTCACATTGACCCTGAAAATATCGTAAAAATAGAATCAATAGAAAAATTTTGATAGATTTTTAAAATTTAAAAATTGAAAAATATTGAGTTTAAAAATTGAAAAATATTGAGTTCGGAAAATTCATTACTGTTTTAAAAAAAAATATATATTTTTATTACTTTTAAAACAACTGTAATAGTTTATTTTGGAAGTATAATCCATAAAGAAAATAAATAACCCACTTTTAACAGAAATTACAAGATTTTTATATTGTATTCGCAGTTTCGTGTTAGGGGTGTCAAAAATTCCGTCGTTTATGCTACAGCGTGCATGCGCGTAACATAAACGGAAGCTGCAAAATGGTGGAAAGTTATTCGTGGGTCCAGGGGTAAATACCATGCAAACGGTAAATTTGCTCCAAGTTTGACTATCAGATTCGTTGTCAGCGACCTCAATTACCTATAAAAAAAACAAATTAGAGTGGTCGGTGTTCTGTAGTAGCGTATCTGAGTCCAAGTCCAAGGGAGGTAATTCTAAACTCCCGCCATGCAAGGAAAAACAAAAACTTCTTTTGTTTAACAGTTAAACTTTAACAGTACAAAGTTTTAAACTAAATACGATTTTAGTTTAAACTTAGTTTCAAATAAAATAAATGAAATACTTAAATTACAACGATTACACAGCTAAATTTGAAGCGTCTACGTTTAATTTTGTTCTGTTATGCCTTTTTTGATTTGAGCTTCAAGCTTTGACGATGTCGATAAATTTTCGCCATAATGTGACTTTAATGACAGAAAATCACAAGAAAACACTATAAAACGTTGTTGGTTAAAAATCAAGTTTACTGGTTTTAAAATATGCAAACAAGCTTAACTTTTTTTTTCTTTTTTTAATATAGAATATTTTAAAATTGGTAAACATTAATCAGAAGTAACTTTCTCCAGGGCATTCATCGTGAAGCAGAATCATCAGCTGACGAAGAATGTAAACAAAAACGGACGGAACTCGATTTTAACCAATTATTTTTTGTGGGTACTTTATGCAGTTTACGGACAGTTCTGAAATAACATTTAAAAACTCATTCTTAACCTGGAGACAAGGGGGGGGGGACTTCGTTAATCATTTTGTCCTTTCACCTAACAATTGTAAAATCGAATTCATCTTGAAAACATTTAATTAACACGGTTCGTAAACTGCACTAGTAGCATTTTTTAAATAAGGTTTTAAAATTCGTTTTAATATTTCATGTTACTAAAATACACGTAGAGACGAGAAAGACACACACACACGAAGTTGTCACAATTTTATCAGTATATAGATGATAATTTTTAAAAGTAAAATTAATTTAAATTAATGGAAAGTTAATAAATATTCACAATAAAAAAAAAGTTGGCAAATATATTTTGGTCAATTTTTATGACGTGCCGCACTGCCGCAGGCAGCGTTATTATAAGCACCCCAACCTCCCCATGTTAAGAACGGTTTTCGGAATAAACACCCCCCAACCTCGAAAGCTGTTCTTAACATAGGAAGGTTGGGGTGTTTACATTGAGGCACGTCGTAAAAATTGGCTTATATTTTAATTAAGCGATTATTTAGACAACAAAAACGGGGGCTTTTTCGTCATAACGAAATTCGAAATATTGGATTTCAAGTAAACCCAATGATATCTACTTAATTTTTGGTACTAGTGCACTTATTGATCTGAAATAATAACGGTATTATTTAAAAAGCCGTTCTTAACATGGGGAGGGTGTTTTGTAACTATTCTATACTTTAACCTTACAATTAAATATAAAAAGAAAACTTTAATTAAACTTGGAAATACGATTTAAAAAATAGCGCGGATAAGTAAGTGCACTAGCACCTAATTTTTATGTCATAATAATGAAAATATCCAAAAATTACGAAAAACGATATGGTAGAAAATTAAGTATTAATGAAACCAGTTCTCGAAGACAATTAGCCACAGTTGAATTTTGCTAAGATTTTCAGCTGACCTGAACGAGAATAACCTCCCTATATATTAGTGTCCAATCAATAATCCACTGGGGGGGGGGGGGAAGTGTTAGTGCAGAGTGATCCAGTATCCACGCTATTTTTTTTTTAAATCGTATTTCCAAGTTTAATTAAAGTTTTATACGTTTTTTTATTCAATGGCTTTTTAAATACTGTTATTATTTACGTCCGGATCACTCTCTGCACTAGTACAAAAAAAATAAATAAATTTTTTTTTTTTTTTTTAAATGCAACAACCGAAAGCCTGAGAAACATGGAGATTCAAAAGTCGTTCTTAGGTGGGTGGGGTATTTTCGTACCAGTCCGCCGTACCAATAAGTAAAATGTACGTGAAACGGAAAAAACACGAAAACAATTACACAAAACGAGTAAGAAAAAAAAACACACACACACAATGTAAAACAAAACATATACTGGAAGAATAATGCAAAAAATAAAACAAAACCCAACTTAATAAATCAGGGAGTTTTTTTTTACGTTTAATGTTTTGTTTCAGGAATCAGAGTTTAATTTTGTAAGGTAATATTTCGGTTGTTGTCATATCTCGTTATCAGATTTTTACAGTCAATACAAACAGCCATGGGGACCGATCTATACAAACAACGAATTAATTATAAATATTTAAATCGGTTCTTGAAAGTTTTAGTTTTCTGGTCGATAAATTGTGTAACTGTGCTACTCTTTTTTTTTTTTTTTTTTTTCTTGATAGGATATTTTCATGTTAAATTCAATTTTTACGGTATCTTTTGTTTATTATTAAAGGTACTCATGCAGAGTGATCCGTGCTGACTGCTGAAATAATAACGTTATTATTTAAAAGGCCATTCTTAACATGGGAAGGGGAGGGTGTTTTGTACCTATTCTGTACTTTAACCTTACAATTGAATAAAAAACATGAAGCTTTAATTAAACGTGGAAATACGATTTAAAAAAAAAAAATAGCGCGGATCACTCTCTGCATTAGCACCTTATTAACTTGTTAGGTGAAAGTACAGAATAGTTACACCCCCCCCCCTCATGTGAAGAGTTGGGAGACATATTTTACTATAGATAATAAACCGAAAAAGTGGTAAAGAAACAAATAAATATTACCTAAGGCAAGATAAGTTACCCTTCTACCTACCTGAATAAGTATTTTTTTTTGTAGTTTTAACTTATTATAAAGCGTTTTTATTTTTTAAGTAGTGTCGAGTTGCTAAGTTAAAATGAGCACAAAATGGCTAGTATAAGAATCATCTCCAGAGACCCGATAATCGCCCAAAAGTCGAAAATAAAACAAAATACGGATAGGAACTTACACACATTAACTATCACGGTTATAGGTTTTTCCGTTTGTTGTCTATAATAAAACATGGATCTCTAAATAACAACGTTAATATTTCAATAAAAATGTGACGAACACGAGATATTTAAACCATAAGTTTAAGCAGCCAAAAAATAAAATACTTCCTAAGAACAAGTTTGGTAAGAAATAGTTGGAAGACGAGAGTTTAGGATTAAATTTTGTTTTAGGTACAAAAATTTGTAGCACCTTCTGTCACCTCAAGAGCTTTTATCTGATCCTCTCCGTTCACCCGGACATCATGTTGAGGAGAAAGAATAGCTGTTAAGCTGTCAAATAAGGCTTCTTTCAAGGACCTGTTCCGATCTCCGTTGACTGCCATCTTGGTAACGCGATGAACTGCGCCAGAGAGGAATTTTGGCGCGAAATTCACGCGTGATCCGCAAAACTTCCGCTCGGCGCGCTTAACGAAGAAGGGGAGGGTAACAAAACAAACAAACAAAAAAAAAGTCGGGGTTCAATCCGAAGTTGCGTATATAGAAGCAGGCCTAGTCACTACACTCACGTGACCTGCTGACGTCAGAATATAAGGTATTCGGGGATAAGCAACTTATTATGAACGATGTCATTCTCAAAGAAATTGCCGAGAGGAATTTTTTTTACTCTTTTCACCCTTAAACAAGACATGTTGCCACTTGAAACTTAAGCGAGTACGATTCTTATTTAGAATTCGACTTCATTAAAAAAAAAATACAGAAAAATGTTTATGATGTATGCACTTGTTGCAGAAATAAGATGTCATACATACATTGATCACATAGTTTTTTTTTTTTTGCAATACAGAAAATAATTTTTTTTTATGATTTTAAGAGTAAGTTGTATCACCAAGATCGATTTTGATCTCGATAGGTCGAATTGAGTTGTCTCCCTTTCTTATTTATAAAAAATGGCAGATAAAAAAAAATAGCATGTCGCTTCATATTAAAATTTTATTTTCTTAGTTAAAAAAAAATCTACTTTATTAATTTACGTGATTTCAAAAAAATTTTTTTTTTTTACTTTGATGTAAAGGGCTATTATTTGGGACCATGCCTAGGAAAGATAAACAAAATGTTGGGTTATGTTACATTTAAACCTCTGCATATCAGTACAGTCAGGAAAGCAGGTAGCAGGAAGGGAATTCCAAAGTCTAGCTGTTTGAAGGAAGAAGCTATTAGAGGAGAAAACCTTTTGGCATTTAGGGACCTCAACACTGAAGAGGTGAGATTTTGTTTCTAAGCGAGTTTGTCAAGGATATGTACGTCGAGGGGGCACATCAGAGCACATTCCATTAAAATATTTGTAAAACAAGCACAGAGATGCTACATTGGAGCGATGGGACAGGGGTTGGAGCTTAGTTGACAAAGTGGGGCCTATTAGATTGAAGACTCTTTTTTGGGACCCTATCTGTGATGCATACATAGATCATAAAGATTTTTCGGTACATGTTTAGTTTAATCATGATGTTAAAAAATGGAAATATTGAAAAAAAATTATATTGTATGTACCCGTTATGGAATTAAGTTCTCATAAGAAAATTCACTTAATTTGATGAAGTAGTTTTTTTTATTTTACAGAGGAAAATTAAATTTTAATGAGGTTGATCATGTCACGGCCATCTTTCTTATTTTGCAGACAAAGGGGTGGGCGCCAAGGGAAATAACTCCAATTACCGCTTAAAGTTTGTCAAAATTCAACGAGATTATTTTGAAACATGGGCAGAAAAAATACCTAGCTAAACATTTTAGTTTTTATCACTTATTTTACAGAGTTTCTGTCCTTTTTTAATCCCTTTTTCATTTTGTCTTTTGTTAATCACTTTTTCATTTAAAGGCACTCCCTCCTCGTCTGCGAAATAGGCAAGAAGGCTACGATACAATCGATCTCATTAAAATTTAATTTACCTCTCTAAAAAAAAAAACTACTTCATCAAATTAAGCGATTTTTTTAATGAGAACTTAATTCCATAACGGATACGTACAATATAATTTTTTTTCAATATTTTCAATTTTTAATGTCTAAACAAGTATCGATTTTTCTGTATTTTCTGGATTCTTTTTTATTAAGTCGAATTCTAAATGAGAACTGCGCTATTTGGGATCATATCTAACAGGAGACTGGAAGTTGTGCAGTGAGATGCTTGTTCACATTACATTTAAATTTGTGCACGTTAGTACAATCAAGGAAGCAAGAAAACAGAGAGAGAGAGTTCCAAAATTCGAAGGAAGAAACTATTACAGTAGAAGTCTTTCCTGCCTTTAGGGATCTCAACAGTGAAGGAATGGGATTTTGCAGCCTGTCAGGTTAATTAAAATATGTACATTGACTGGGCAAAGATGCAAGGAGTTCAGCTGAGCACATCCTAAAACTGGTCCAAAAGTGACTGTACTTAATTAAATAGATAAATAATAAATGCCTTTTAGGCTTTAAAATCCCTGAAACAACAAAATGTTAATTTATTTTTAATCCAGAACCAATACACATTTCGTTTTGACTTAATTTTTTTTTTTTTTAATTAATATCAGTTCAATATATAAGTTCAGTTTCAGCAAAAATCCTTATTTTTCTTTTCTTTTTTTTTCTAATAAAATTTTTACAAGTTTTCTGGTGCCTTTTGTAAAAAAAATCTCATTCATAATCGACAGTCTGACTGTTTGACAAATCTTGCTTGCTTGTACCTCCTGCATGATGTCATTTTGAGTGACTAGGACTGCTTCTATTTACGACGGCCACGGTTCAATTCGAAGTTGCGTAAAATGGGACGCATAACAACAACAAAAACATGGAACAAAATTATAATTAAGCTTCGAATTATTTGTATGTTTAAATTTCTGTAGTTAAACGTATTTGTAAAACGAAAAAAGAATTTTAATAAGTTTTCATGTCAAATGACTCGTATAGTTTGAGAAGCTGTCGGCATTAATGATTCTCCTGACATCACACGTGGCTTTTACACGCATGTAATAATACATCGCGACTACTTTATTGGGTGCTTAGAGAGAGTTAAACTACTGTACAAAAAAAAAAAAAAAACTGACTGGAAAATCTTTATTATGTACGTATACGTCAGGGAACGACGATGTCATATTTAAAAAAATTACGTAAATTTATTAAGTTTTTTTTTTTTTTAACTTAGAAAATAAAAAAATGATTTTTTTTTTTTTAGCGATTCTAAATTCCATACATTTTAAGGCTGGATTTGATCTCTTTACTTTCGAATTGAGTTGTTTATTTTTATTTCAACGGTGCCATTATATACATTTTGTGCTTCCGTAACTGGGTGGACAGACATTAACGCCACCTATAGTCAAACGGAGGAAACAGGCTCTCTCTTTCTTCACGATTACCAAACAAACAAACAAAAAAATACTTGATCAATTTAAGTGATTTTTGAAATATGACATCTTCGTTCCGTAACGATTACGTACACCATAAAGATTTTTCTGCATTTTTTTTTTTCAGCAAGACTAATTCTAATTAAGCACCGCATGCACCGCACCGTTATATATATATATATATATATATATATATATATATATATATATATATATATATATATATATATATATATATATATAATTTTTTACGATTTTTAGCGATTTTAATAAGATTTGTAGCCATTACAAGTCTGATTTTGATCTCGATAGTTCGAATTGAGTTGCCTCCCATTCATTTATAAAACATGGCGAATCGAAACAAGATATTAGGACCCGTGGACATTCCTTGTGTTTTGGTAAACAGCGACATCGAAAGGGGGCAGCTGGGTCTGTTCGAACACACGTCTTCTCCCAACGTCGTGTGGTGAATAATGTGTGTAACCAGCTGCCGGAAGAAGTGATATCTGCAGAGTCGCTCAATACCTTCAAAGCCAGACTAGACAAACATTGGAGGAATCACCCGCTTCGCGCTTAAGCCTATGTTCCTCCTCTTGTATAATTGTATTGAAAAACATAAATGTCTCCCTTCGTCATAAAATTTGATTTTTTTGATTAAAAAAAAACAAAAACTCTTGATCAATTTACGTGATTTTTTTTTTTTAATATGACTTTTTCGTTCCGTAACAAGTGCTTAAACCGTAAATATTTTTTTATTTTTATTTTATTTTATTTTTTCTGCAAAATCACTCTTGCGAGAAAAAAAATTCCGCGTAAGCAATAAATTAGCGGACGTTGTCGAGAGTGCCCCAGTGCCCCACTGCCCCACCCCTGTAATTTCCACAATTTTCACTTTTTTTGTTTGTTTTTTGTTTTACTTTTTTTCTGTTAATATTATCGATTATAGACTTAAGTTTCAGATTATAAAAAAATTGAAAAAAAATTTTTTTATAACTTTTCACGGGGGGGGGTCACTTTTCAATTATAACGTTGTACTAAATTGAACACGAACTTTATGACCACGATGAATAGATAGATACATACATACGTAGATGAGATGGATACATACATAGATGAGAGAGAGAGAGAGAGAGAGAGAGAGAGAGAGAGAGAGAGAGAGAGAGAGAGATGGGGGATAGATACATAGATGAGAGTGGGAAGAGGAGGGGGGGTTAAAAAATCTTACTTTTTTTTAACCCCTCCATTCTAACCCCTACCTTCCGGTCACATCAGAGAGAGAGAGAGAGTTGCCGTTTTTTTTTTTTTCATCGTGATCACAAAGTTTGTGTTCAATTTAGTACAATGTTATAATCGAAAACTGAACCCCCACGTGAAAAGTTATGAAAAAAATTTTTTTTCCTATTTTTTTTTTTATAATCTGAAACTTAAGTCTGTAATCGATGATATTAACAGGAAAAAAGTTAAAAAAAAAAAAAAGTAAAAAAAAAAAAAAGTAAAAAAAAAACTGAAAATTGTGGAATTTAGAGCCATAAAGTTTTATTTGTTTCTTTTTTTCTGTTAAATATTATTATCGGAGGAATCTTTTCGAGTAAATATCTATTGAGAAATATACATTTTGTATTAAGTAATAAACCCTTTGAATTTGTAAACGATTAAGTAAAGTTATTCAATAAGGTCCAAATTGACGGCCATTTTGGATAACGTGTTCTTCTTTACCTAATATTTACATATTTAAAATGTGTTTTTCTCAATAAAAAAAATGTGTATTTCTTAATAAATTTTAACTAAAAAAAATTCCTCATATAAAATGATGTACGAGCGATAATTTTTTTATGTTTTTTTTTAATTTTTTTTCAGCTGATTATTATCGAAAGACACTAATTTACGAGATTATGTCAGAATTTCTCTCATATTGGTTTTGCCCTTGGCAGAATGAAATAAATCAGAAATTACATCAGGCTCACCTTTTAAACTTCAACATAAATTTTATTAAAGCAAAAAGATCCAAATTGCAAAAGATCCATCATCTTCAGCTTTCTGTTGTAATGGGCCGGTAACACCCCAAAGGGGTAATACTTCATCTTCAAGAAATGCTGGGTACAAAACTCTGCTGCTGAAGAACATTGCAACAGGTTGAAGAGTTGAGTGATATCTTCCAAGAAGGATACTGCAAGTCCGGTAACCTTGAAGAGTCTACTGTAGATAACTATCCAAATAGCGGACAAATGACAGGTCAAACTGTAGACCTTAATTCTGTCTCTGTCAGACATTATATTGATCATTAGATGAAAGTCAATTGATCCACAGAGCACAACAGCATGCGATAATATAATAATTTGCCTAACATAAGGGCATTAGTGTTTTCAAATGAAAATAACATTTCGCTCACATCAGGGCTTCAATACGTCTCAAAGAGACAAAGTAATTTTCAGGCTGTGTCGAAACTGGTAATCTGAAAGGATGATTTTGGCACTAATAACACCTTCGGCAGTTAGTAATAACAAGCAATCTTAATGGTTCAAACAAAATCGTTGGCGGACAAACCGACCAATGAGGAGCCTGCTTATTTCTTCAGAATTTTCAGAGAAAAAAAAATGAAAAAAGTCAATACTTAAATATTTTCAAAGGTGCTCACTTTCTAATGCAACGTTCTAGTAAATCGATCACCCAAGCTAAATTTTGCGAACTTATCCTTTTTTAATCATGAAAATAAACATGTCAACCAGTGAAAACAATACGGAATACAAAACCGAATACCCCTTAAAATTAACCTTTTAAAGATAAGTGTTTAGTTGGTCCTCTAGTGCACATCGATCATTAATTATTGCCCTTAGATATGATAAATGAAGCATCCGTTATCCAAAAAGGAGTGTGTATTTTCTCATTGAGTGGTTCCAATATGAGGGATCAATTTATTATATTAGAAACTGTGTACAGATGTAAGTATACTAAAGAGTTTTCATGTTAATTTAAAACATTGTAAATGTTGGGTGATGAAACTTGAAGATTGTGTATTTAAAAAAAAGAAAAAGAAAAAATTTATTTCGGGGGAAAACCTTTGTAAATCTCGGTTGACAAAACTTTATGGTAACCATAAATATTTACGTGAAATAATGGGAAAAGGGCAAATTTCAAGTGAAATTAAAAAAAAAAGAAGCCAAACTGCTTAAAAAAAGGGCTTAATTCGTGAAATTTGACATAAAAATGTTGAGTGGTTCTAAAATGTGTGATCAATTTACTAGAGTATTACATTAGAAACAGAGCACACCCTGCAAATATTTAAATATTGACAATTTTTTCTATTTTTTTCTTTTTTTTTATAATATGGTTGATTAGTGTTCATTCGATAATAATCCACTAAAAGAAATTGAAAAACAGATAAAAACAGATGCCAAACAAATAACTCCGTAACTGACTCAAAACTCTCTCTCCGATTGGTCCATTAACCTATATTGCTGTTCCAAAACTCCAATTTCATCATCTCTGGTATTTACAAATGAGGCGAATGTTATCGTTTATTGTTTTAAAATTCCTCTTATCAAATATTTATCTTTTTGTTTCCAAATTTGGCTTTCTAACATTCTTTTGGTTTAGCTATGCAAACTGAATACTTAATCTAGCTAACATACTCGATTCTTTGTTACCACAGGGCCCCAATCTGTTAGAATAACAGCAGGCTAAAAGAAATTTTAGTGTGGCCATTTCAGTCAATATTTTTAGGATGGGCGTTATTGATGCTGAGAATTGAGGCATGTCACAGGTTTTGGATTTAACTCTTTATGACCTGAATTATGATGTAGATGATTAAAAAAATATTTATTGTTAATTTTAGTTAGTTTAAAGGGTAATGATACTATGATTGTCTTCAAATTGGAAAAAAAATTATGAAGTTCAATAGTTAAACTACCACTAAGAATTATTGTATTTTATAGACTTACCTTGATTATTATCCATAGTGCTTGAAAAAGTGTGTTAATGACAACAAACGAAATCCTCCACTCTCTGAGACAGATGGCGACATACTGCATACTGAACGTAAACAATGAACAGTTGCAATCTGAAGGTATCTGGCATCTTCTCAGATACTAAACTAATATGTACAAGGCGTGTTTGAATCAATTCCCACTTAATTTATTCTGTTATATTTATTTATTTATGATGGAACGAATTAGTTCAACCAGATCATCATCATCATCATCATGCAGTTCTTCACAGCTGAAGATGAATAGTCAGGGCCTCGGTGCTTTGTCCTGTATCGTTGTAGCATTCCACGCTCAGTGGAAAATTTCACCACAATAGTGCACGAGTAGTTACCAGGGTTGTTGCCTTTGGTAATGTTTTTGTTCAAACCTGGCTTTTATTTTTACTTCCTTTTCTGCCTTTCCATTGTGAAGGCTACTGCACCAGCAACTTTAGTCTGCTGCTACCTCTTCCAAATTTTTGTTCATATTCATTGCCGTTAGGTGGCGCTTTATCACATCCTTGTAGCAGAGTTTCTGCCCACCAATCTTTCTGCACCCATTTTTCAATTTTCCATACAATAGAATTTTTAAGATGCGATTGTTTTCCATTCTGGCCACATGTCCAGTCCATCATATTTGTGTAGTGAAGAGATTGGTTTCTATGCTGGCCATGTTGGCTCTGTTAAGTACTTCAACATTTGGTTTAAGATCGTTCCATTTAATTGTCATCATTTTTCTTAGGTGGTCTTGCTGCATTGCTTTCAACCTCTTTGTCTGGTCCCTGTACAGTGTGTGGGTTTCTGCTGAATATAGTAGAGCATGTAATACCACTGCTTTATAAACTTTAAAACCATTTTAATTGACTGAAAATATTTTGAGTTAGCATGTTCCTGTAAAAACTGACTTACTTTTGGAAATTACGAGGAGAACCAATCCCAACAAAGTAAAAAATAAAAAGTTTAGCTATTCAAAGCATTTGCTTTTTAGCATTCGTCTGAATCGCATTTTGATGCAAAAATCCGACTAAACTGCCATGAAAGAAGTGAAAATGGAAGAAAGAGGAAAGACTAATTTAATTTCTAATTTGCCTCGCGATTCAGTGAGTCGATTGGAAAGATGATGGATTGTTACTGTAGGATGATGATGATGGTTATCCTGGCTGAAATGTCATTTTGTTTTTTCATTGGGAACTGCTGTAGAACTTTGGATGGTGAAGAACAAGATGATGATGATACAGATGATGATAACAATGATGATGATGACGATGATAATGATGATGGTGATGGTGACGACGACGACGACGATTATGATGATGATGATGATGATGATGATGATAACAATGATGATGATGACGATGATAATGATTATGGTGATGATGACGACGACGACGATGATGATGATGATGATGATGATGATGATGATGATGATGATGATGATGACCATGACGACTGCAATTAGTTTGTTGGCTAAAAGCATGCTGCCATAGTTGCTGCGACGATTATAATATATTGTAGTCAATTGATGATTGGAGATGGAAATGTTCAAAAGATGGATTTTAGTGACTTGTGTTTGAAGTAATAAAGCGAGTAAATCTCAACAAAGCGGGGAAAGAAAAAGGGAAGCAATTAAAGTCATTTGCTTTTCAGCATTCGTCCGAATCGCATGTCAATGTAAAAATCTGACACCAAACTGCCATGAAAGAAGTGAAAAAGAAGAAAGAGGAAAGGATAATCTGGATGAACAAAGAAAGAAGTAGAGGAGATCATATCAGCTCAGTAATTTTTTATATTCTCATTCGTCTTGCACATTAATTTCTAACCTGCCTCGCAATTTAGTGAGTCGATTGGAAAAGATGATGGATCGTTAGCGTAGGATGATGGTGATGGTTATCCTGGCTGAAGCGTCCTTTTATCTTTTCATTGGGAGCTGCTGTAGAACTTTGGATAGCAGAACAAGATGATGATGATGATGATGATAACAATGATGATGACGATGATGACGACGATGATGATAATGAAGATGATGACTATCTCAGGCTATTGCTGTTCCGTCCAGTAGGAATTTGAGAGGAAGAGGCTATTGTTGCTGATTGCTACTATAATAGTGAAAATACGAATTTGCGACACAGGAATTCAAAAGGAAAAGGCTGGTATTGGAATCGCCTAACAGCAACCATATGTGTGAGCTCTGTCTGTGAGAGAGAAGTGAAAAAAATGCACCCTTTCTATACTGTTTTGCCAGCTACTGCTCATACGATTTTGGGATCTGATTGGTCAGCTTGAGTGACAATATGTGCAAAATAGATCAGTCTGTCTGTGTTGGCATCTGTCAAATGGGTTAGGTAATCAAGAATCAATCATCTGGTTTTGTTAGGTGTTCAAAGTCATAAACAGTTTTTACTAAAACATAGTTTTAAAAAAGTTTGTATCTCTTTTGCACTTGATTCACCAGGCATAGTCTTCCTTCAAACTCCTCAGCTTAACATTCATGGGAAATATGGTCTGGGACATACATTGAGGACATTGTAAAGGCTGTTGAAAGGCAGGTAGGCTCCCTTTATCATGCTAGAAGATTACTCACACCTGAGAGTATCCTGTACCTCTACAAGGCCACCATTCATCCATGCATGGAATATTATTGCCACATCTGGGCTGGTGCATCTACCACTAGTCTCTCCCTCTTAAATAAAGTCCAAAAAAGAGTTGTCAATCTAATCGGTTCCACTTTATCAACTAAGCTCCAGCCCCTGTCTCATCACCGCAATGTTGCATCACTATGCCCGTTTTACAAATGTTTTAATGGAATGTGTTCTGATGAACTCATTTCACTTGTACCCCCTACGACGTACATATCCCCGACAACCCCGCTTAACAATAAGATCTCACCCCTTCACTGTTGTTGGATAGGGTCCAAAAAAGAGTCTTCAATCTAATAGGTCCCACTTTGTCAACTAAGCTCCAATCCCTGTCCCATCACAGCAATGTTGCTTCTCTGTGCCTGTTTTATAAGTATTTTAATGTAATGTGCTCTGATGAACTCGTTGCACTTCTGCCCCCTCGATGTACATATTCCCAACAAACCTGCTTAGCAACAAAATCTCACCCCTTCGCTCTTGAGGTCCTCAAATGCCAGAAAGCTTTTTACTCTAATAGTTTCTTCCCTCGAACAGTTGGACTTTGGAATTCCCTTCCTGCTACCTGCTTCCCTGACTGTATTGGTATACAGAAGTTTAA
Organism: Euprymna scolopes; assembly: GCF_053919585.1. Taxonomy (NCBI): domain Eukaryota; kingdom Metazoa; phylum Mollusca; class Cephalopoda; order Sepiida; family Sepiolidae; genus Euprymna; species Euprymna scolopes. The sequence goes on from NC_136509.1 coordinate 91,918,196, forward strand.
ATGTAAGGTAAACTAACATCTTGTTTATCTTTTCTGGGCATGGTCCCAAATAATAGCCCCTTGTATCCAAGTGTCAATGTGCCTTGTTGGGGGTGAACATGAGTAAAGAAAATACTCGCCAGTTTCTTTTTATGCTGTACATAAGATCTTGGTATTTTATAATATTCTTCCTCTCAGCTCTGTTTAAGCCAGCATCATTGAGGACACAGACTTTAACTAGGGTTTCTACTTTCTCCCTCTTGTCCAATATCATGCTGTCAGGTTTAACAGCTCCGCTTACTAGGTACAGGGCTGTAGGAATTGCATAGTGGATGGTGTATGACTTATTTCCAACTGTTCTTTCTGGTAAACATGTTCTCAGGATGTACTGACACACGGGATATTCAGCTTTTTACACATGGTCCAGTGGAGACATTTGCACACTCCATTGTGTCACATTGTGTAGTAGTTGTTCCCCAACAGAACCTTATTGCTGGATATTTTGGTATATTTTCTTAAACTAGTTCTATTCTTTATTCACCAACAATCTCACATGTGCATCATCGGAAATCCTGCTTAGTAGGCGTTCACCAGCAGAACCTCATTGCTGGATGTCAGGTGGATCCCATTCTCTATTACTGTGTGCCAGAACCTGCACTCATCTTCATTCTTTTGGTATATTTTCTTAAACTAGTTCTGGCAGTGCTCTCAGTGTATCTGTTCCAACTCATGTTCCCTGTGAATGTTAAGCCAAGGAGTTTGAAAGAAGTACTTTCAGGTAATGTATTTTTAGCCATAGCTATTGATGGGTGAGAAGGTTTCTTGTAATTATTGAAGGAAACAAGCTTAGCTTATTTTACAAGTATTTTAATGGAAGGAGTTCCAATCAACTCCAAGCCTTTGTGCCCCTTCGATGTAAATACTCCTGACTAGCCCAACAAGCAGCAAAATCTCACCCCTATACTGTAGAGATCCCTTTCTACTCCAATAGTTTCTTCCCTCAAACTGTTGGACTTTGGAATTCCCTCCCAGGTCCCTGTTTCCCTTACTTTACTCACATGCAAAAGTTCTAGTGTAATATGAACAGCAAGATGTCTGTTCAACTCCCTACATAGTATCCTTGCAAATTTTGTCCCAAATAGTAGTCCCTTACATCCAAGAAGTCTTGTTTGCAGTGAAAAAGACAAAAAAAAAATTTGTATAATTGGTTTGTATTATTTAGATTCATTGGACTACTTTTCTCATCTTGAGTGTCATTTTCACAACGTTTTGGTAACCTCCAATCTTCTTCAGGTGTATCTTGTCCGGAATGTTTCTGTCAAACTCAAGAATTTGGACGGAATTTTGAATGGAACCCTTTATTTACTTCACGGGGGTTAGCATGCTCTCGGAAGTTATACCGACGGAAACGATGTGAAAATGACACTCAAGATGAGAACAATAGTTCGAAGAATCCAAATAAGACGAACAATAAATCCTCATCTCAAAAATTCAGAAACGTAATTATTTTGTGTTTTGAAGTATTTTTTTATTTCAATATAAAATTTTGTTCAAATCTGATATTGGTAGTAATCCAAGATGGGAACAGTAGTTTGAATAATACAAATAATATGAATTAGCAATCCACATCTCAGAAATTCAGAAACAGAAAAGTAATTGTTATTGCATTTAGAATTTTGTTGTATGAGTGTCGTTCCAAGAGTAAAGCCTCCTATTTTTTCAACTGAAAAAGTTGGAGAGTTACAAAGATGGGTTGGTACCATTAAAACGAGCTATCTTTTGTATTGCAGAATTTATTTTTCTACATAGTCACCATTTATTATCAATACACTTTTGCCAGCAAAGAACGATGGCCGTGCATGGGTGTCTGGAGCGCATTTTGTCATTATTTGTTCTATATTTGTTTTTTCACCTCTCAAACCCATCAATCAAACTTTGGTAATTCTGCAAGCTGTCTGTGGACCATTATGAAATGTAGCCCGATTAGACAATTTTAACTGAATCTTATATTGAAATAAAAACATTTTCAACCATTTTAAAATAAAAAACAAAAAAAATAAATCACGCATGTGACACTATTATCTTCTGCCAAGAAATATAATTTGGAATCTCTGTACCATGTGGAAGTTTCTGGAAAGACTGTTGTGTCCTGGCACAGCATAAATAGCCCCCTTGTTCCTATTTACAATGCCTCCCCACGGGACAGAGTTAGACACCAGGGTCGTTTTTTAACGTGGAGAAAAGGAACAAAAATTTAAAATTGTCTCAGTCGTGAAGGATTTCTCCTCCACTGACAGAGAACAAGAAATTGAAGTGCAGCATCTGAAGAACAGATACTACACTTTGAGATATTTCTTGTCCCGAAGGCCAAATAGCCCCCTTGTTATAAACAATAGACACATCCCTTTTAAATTAAGCTTGATGGGCGGCATTAATTCTCTCCAGAGAATTACTTATCTGTACAGGGACTAGCAGCTAAAATTTAAATGTTTGTATCACAGTAACGAACAAAACTATATATATATATATATATATATATATATATATATATATAATTTATTTTTACATTTTGAAGGAACATATAAAACCCAAAAGTTGGTTAATTGATTGACATGGATGGTATTGAGTAGTGATCTGTTGTACTTTTCCTTACACCTGACTTCTTTGTTTGTCTTCTTTTCTGTCCGTGAGAGTTATAGAAGTCTCCTTTAAAATCATATCTCCGCTGCTTCCAAACGACTTTCACCCATCTTTGTTATTGCCGAACATTAGCAACCATAAAGGAGAATTGACCAGACATACATCTTCAAGATTCTGATTTTTGTGTTCAGTTTTTATATTTTGTACTACAAAATAGAAGTTTCAACTACAAAATCTTCTCTCTCATGATGACAAAAATGAGAGAGAGAGAGAGAGAGAGAGGGAGAGAGAGAGAGAGAGAGAGAGAGAGAGAGAGATACATGAATGCATATATAAAAAAAAAAAGAACAGAGAAAAACTTAATTCATAAGTTCCAAGTAACAAGTTCATTGGGTTCAGTCTGTCTGACCTTTTGGCAGTATCTTTGAGCCTTTGACTTGATAAACACTTGTCAAACTCAACAGCGGGTCAAATCTGATTGACAGCATATTTTTTTATCATCAAGCTGATTCCACATTCTGTTAAAACGCTGGTAATGTAGACTTTTAACAAAAATAATAGTTTTCTAATCTAATTTATAAAACTCACTATGTCTGTCTGTCTGTCTCCATATTTTCAAACTCTATCTCTTCCAAAACTAAAAGTCACACAGCGACGCTATGGGCCTCCAGTGATTGGATTTTTATGGACCAGTTTTTATGAATCTTTAGCTGATTAAAATAGTTTTTAAGGGGTCGAAATGGGGTCAAAATTGAAAAAAAAATCGTTATTCATTTTGTACATTCCTCTTAGTTTATTTTTAATAAGTTCATATGTGTGTCACGTTGGTAGAGTGGTAACGTCACCAGCTTTGAATACTACAGTTTTGCTTTTGGTTTCGATTCGAGCTGATGGTACCCAAATATTTTTTTTTTTACTTTTGAAATCACAACTCTATAATAATATATGCGAAATCTGGACAAATTAAAATATCATACTTATGCATATTTTACGACCAGACAAATCCTCCCCAACCCCCCGCTAGCCGCTAGTTATCTAAATAATAAAAATGTTTTTAATAATTTTATATAATCACTCCTCTCTCTCTGATCGGGAATTTTTTTTTTGTTGGTTTTAAGTTTTCTTTTTATATGTGCAGTTTATCGACTGTGCTGAAATAATTTTATTATTTATAAAACCATTCTTAACATGAGGAGAGCGGACTTTATTAACTATTCTGTACTTTCACCTAATAAACATACTGGTGAGTTTCCAGAATAGCCAATAAAGCAAAAAAAGAGTTATAAAATAAATATACAACAAATAAATGTTACCAAAGGCAAGATAAGTTACTCTTCTATCTACCTGAATAATTTTTTTTATATATTTTAACTAATTTTAAAGTGTTTTTTTTTTTTTAAATAAAGGTTGTGAAAAGCCTGTCTGATTATAATAAAAACAAAATGATGGTCCCAGTCGAATCTGTATAATCACTCAAAAATCGAAAATTAGACAAAATATTTATTAGACATCCATCTCATAAATGTCACTAGTCGTGTGAAAATGTAATATTTTAATGTTTCGCCTTTTGAACCATTATTATGGTTCGACTGTGGCTCTAATGAGATTACAATTTTGTTTTGCGTTCTAACTCCATACGTTTTACACTATGTTTATTTTGAAACAAAAACACTTTAAAATAAGTTAAAACACACACAGTAGGGACTGCCAAACAATTATGAAAAATGGACCTCATGTTTCCGTGACGTCAGATTTGTGTTAACTATATGAACTATGGTAAAGCAGAAACAACTTAATGATTTTTTAAAACCTTTGTTTATCTTCTTCAAACTGCAATTAATAATTAATCTTTGTTATAATTTTGTTAGGTTTTAAGATTTACACAGTTTAACGATTAATAATATTATAAACATTTGTATATTAAATATGAAATACGGTTTTACCGAATTTTCATTTGGTTACCTACGGGGTTCCACATTTTGTTCGGTAAAAAGGGACAAACAAAATATGAGGAGGGGGCCTAAAAATGCTTAATATTTGTGCAATAATATTTTCAAATTGGTTTTAATCTGGTGATAAAATAGCTGACAAGTCATGTTTATATTAAAACTTAATATTTAAAAAAAAATTTAAACACAATTAATTAAAAATCTATGTTGTAACGGAACTTTAGGGAGTTGAGTTAGTGCTTTTCGGGCACACCCTAATAAAATAAATAATTTGACACAAGCTACTGAATAAACAAACAAAGAACTTCCTAAAACTTAACAAGGAAAAGGTTTATTAAAGTGAGTCAGGGTAAGATGCCCAAAAGATATAACTCGGATAAAACTTGTCTGTCTTTGCCCAGTAGTTATTCCCAAGTGGGAATTGTTGATACCGGTGTAAGCAGAGAGGGAGAGTGAGGAAACAGGTCCGCTCTCTTTGGCGTCTGGCTAGAAAAAAGGAGTTTTTCTCGTCCGGAATGGAAGCAGTTAGAGTTCCTTAGGGGGTAAGGAAGGTCCCTGCGCTATGCCTCTGATTGGTCAGTATGTGCCATATCGCACAGTCAGGGGAGGCACTGACCCACAAGAAAAAGAGTTCTATTTGTTTCTGCTTAGGCTGAAAGCGGACAGAGAAAAAGGTAGCAGAACAAATAGCAAAAAAAAAAAATAATAAATAAAAACGTCAATTTATTTAAGTTATTTTTTTGTTTTTACGAAAAAAAAAAAATTTTCTTTTTTGTAGAAAGTAGAGAAAAAAAAGTTTCTTTTTTAACAGAAATATACAATTTTACATAGTTTCTTTGGCCAATGTACCCGTCGACCACTACATGTAGTGGTCACATAACTGTTCTCATGTGGAGCATTTACCTCAGGTGTATGATAATACTGTGTGTATGTTGGAGGAATGTGTGGCTTATATATTAATGTGTCCAGAAAAGCTCTTTTTACCCTATCTATGGAAACTGTCTCTTTTTTACCACTAATGTCAACAATAAAAGTTTTATCAGTGTATGAAAGCACACAATAAGGGCCAGTGTAGAGTGGAGATACTGCATCCTTTCTAAGGAACACGTGAGTCCATGTTAATATGTCCTTTGGGACCAAAGATTTTATGGTCTGTTCCCTAGGGTGCATCGGTGGTAGCTTACCGAGATAGGCTCGTAGTCTGTTGATATACAGAGCTGAGTCAGTTGTTGTATCCTCTATCGGGGTCAGCATCTGACCTGGCAACGATAGAGGTGCTCCATAGACTAGTTCGGCTGCAAAATATTCCAAGTCCTCTTTGATTGAGGCACGACAGCCAAGAAGGACGACCGGTAAGTACTCGCTCCATCGCTGTTGGTCAGAGTAAGCACGTAATGCTGCTTTCAATTGGCGATGGAAGTGTTCTATCATCCCATTAGAAGCTGGGTGATAGCTTGTCGTCCGAATGCATGTGATCCCTAGGATCCTGGACAGTTCCCGGAATAGGTGGGATTCGAATTGTACACCACGATCAGTGGTAATGGTGGTAGGAACTCCGTAACGCGATATCCAGCCTGATATAAGGGCTCGCACTACAGATTCAGCCGAAATGTCATTTAGGGGAATAGCTTCAGGCCACCGTGTGAAATGGTCTATGCAGGTCAGGAGATAAGTAAATTCCTGACTGACCGGTCAGGGTCCAACCAAGTCTATGTGAACATGGCTAAACCGAGCGTCTGGAGTGCTGAATGTTCCAAGGGGTGCACGGATATGCTCGTGTACCTTTGGCAGGATACCCAGGAACGTGTCCAGGCAGTGATATCACGCCTCATATTTGGCCAGAAAAATCTAGCTGTAATTAGCTTCACTGTGGCTTTGCATCCGAGGTGTGCTAGGTTGTGTAAAGTGTCAAAAACAACTCTACAATGAGTTTTGGAACAAATGGTTGAGGTGAATCCGTTGAGGTGTCAGATGATCTGCATGTCTGAGGTAGGTACGGGCAGGTATGCGAATTTGCAAGTCACAAATTCAAGTGACGATGGACCCAATGTGTCCAGACTAGGCTGGTCTAAGGCCATCTGCTGTCAATCGATATCCGATGGTGAGGACAGAGAATTAATGGGAAGGTGAGACAAGGCGTCTGCCACTGCGTTCTGCTCACCCGAGATATGTCGGATATCGCTGGTAAATTGCGAAACAAAATCCAAGTGGCATGTTTCACGGGGAGAATATTTGTCCAGTTTAGAACGAAGTGCACATGTAAGTGGATGGTGATCAGTGTAGATCACAAATTGACAACCCTCGAGTGAATGTTGGAAGTGTTTCACTGCGAGGTACATTGCCAGCAGTTCATGCCCAAATGTGCTGTAACGTTATTCTGCCAGTTTCAGTTGTAGCAAAAATTATGCGAGAAGTTGTAACTGTTGTTGGTGCTGCTGTTGCAACACTGCACCTACAGCTGTGTCTGATGCATCAACGACCAGTGAAAACTGGGCATCAGGTACAGGATGTGCAAGTAGAGATGTTGTCGCTAGTTTTGTTTTCACTTCATTGAAAGCTTTGAGCTGGACTTCATTAAGTGAGATTTGCTCATTTTTCTTCTTCCTGTTACATAACAGGTCAGAAAGAGGAGCTAGAAGATCCGCACAGTGTGGGATAAAGTGTCTGTAGTAGTTCAACAGACCAAGGAAGTGCCTTAGTTGGCGAAGTGAAGTAGGTGGTTGAAGGTCTTGCAGAGCCTTCACCTTTTCCGGTAACGGAGATATACCGTTTGGGCTGATAATGTGGCGCAGGAAAACTAGTGACGAAGCACCGAAAACACATTTACCAGGGTTAATCCTCACCTGGTATTGCTGAAACCATTCGAGCAGTAGGCGGAGGTGAGTGATGTGTTCCTCAGGTGAGGCACTTTGCACAAGAATGTTGTCTATATAGTTATAGATGAAGTCCAAATCACGCACTACTTCGTCCATGAAGCGCTGAAAAGTACTAGCGGCATTACGTAAACCAAAAGGCATAGTTAAAAATTCAAATGCTCTGAATGGAGTTGTTACTGCCTGCCGTCTTTGGTATGTCAGCCGGATTTACTGGGATTTGATGGTAAGCCTTGACCAAATCTAGTTTGGAAAAGGTCTTACAACCATGCAATGAGGAAGCAAAATCCTGTATATGTGGGATTGGGTAGCGATCAGGTACTGTCATGGCATTGAGTTGTCGGTAGTCCCCAGTTGGACGCAACTCTCCGTCACGTTTTGGGACCATATGCATATGCAAAGGGGAAGCCCATGGACTGGACGAGGGGCGTATTATTCCCAACTGTAGCATATGATTGAATTCAGCCTTCGCTGCTTTAAGTTTATCAGCAGGGAGGCGACGAGGGTATGAGAACACAGGAGCACCTGTGGTCTCGATGTGATGTTTTGTGGTGTGTGTGGGTTTGCTCACCACAAAAATTAGGTTTGTTAATTCCAGGTAGGAGTGTAGCAACTCGTGGTAAGGATCATTTGAAGCGGCAATGAAAAATGCCGGGCTGATAGATGGGACATTTGGCATTATGCCAGGGATGGAAAGTTCCGTACTAACGTCTATCAGCCACCGTCTGTGCATGTCTACAATTAAATTAAAATGATGCAGGAAATCCGCGCTTAGGATGGGGTAAGGTAAATCCGCTATGGTAAAAACCAATATAAAGTCTCTCCGTAATTCCAAGTCCAGAGAACGTGAAATTTGATCGTACATGGGAATGGGAGAATGATTTACCGCTTGCAGTGTGACAAGCGACACTGGTGGCTTCTCTTTAATGAGTTTCAGTGGCCAGATACTGCAAGCTGCACCTGTATCAACCAATGTTAGAATTTTGTGGAAAGCTTGCCGTGCTCGTCTTCCCACTATCTAGTTTCCCTGGTTAGGAAAAGAACAGGGCATTTTGCATTTTCGTGCCTCAGCGCCATAACGACTATGGTAAAAACATAGTCCTGGCATGTTTGAATGGCGACGGTGGTGTGGGGAAGGTGAGCGGCTTTTGAAGTGGTGTCGGGGGCGAATGTGACCTGCCCATGTTCAGCTTACTCACCTCTCTGGTGAGGCGTTCGATGGCTGTAAGTATAGCCACTGCTGTTGCTTCTTGTGTTAAATTTTTATCTGCTGCAGGGCCCATGGGTTCAGCCTGTTGCTGAGGGATCGCCGCAGTGGTAGGCACTTTCACAAAATCCATTACTTTATCCGCCGACACTGCTACTACATCGACGGAATGCTTCTCTATCATAGGTGCTTGTATTGCCTTTACTTGCGCCGGCAGCCTTGAGAAGAAAAGCTGCTTAATTAGGGTACTGTCAGGGGGGACATGTTCTGCCAGCTCCCTCATTCTGCGGAGTAACTCTGTTGGCCTGTGGTCCCCTAAATGTTTGTCATGGACCAACGTTTCAAAACGTTTTTCTGCCGAAACTGACGTCCGGAGCAGTACCTCCCGCTTTATGCTGTCATATGTAGTGTTAAGAGGGGTGAAAGTTATTAAGTCCTTGACAACAGGAGTCAAAGACACGGGGAAAGCACTAAATAAAATGTGTAATTGTGTTTACTCCGAAACGTTGTTCGCAGCAAAATATGATTTGAGTTGGGCAAACCAAACTCGAACGTCACTGACAAAGGCAGGCAATGTTGTCATTTTAAGAGGAAAATAGATCAAAAAAAATAAATAAAATAAAAAAATAAACTATCCGGATACTAGAAGGACATTGTCAAAGGACCACGTGAGGACAAGGGAAAATATTTAAGGGAAAATATTTAGACAGAGGCAAAAATAAGAAAAATATTTAACAGGCTAAAAAGAGAGAAAAAAAAATTTTACAAGAAAATAAACTAGAAAAATGGTTCAAAAGAGCAGTGGTAAAAAAAAAAAAAATGGACAATATGTGTGTGTGTGTGTGTGTGTGTGTGTGTGTGTGTGTGTGTGCTCTTTTTTTTTGTGCCTGTGTGTGTACCCTATAACCTGGAGGTAAACGAATTCTTTAAACGGGTACTTACATTACGTGAAAGCAAGTTTTTTTTTTTGTTTTTTGTTTTTTTTAGTAAAAGTTCTCTCTTTTGTTTCGCAGAATAAACTGCCCCTTGAATTACTTGTCTCCTGTTTGTGTTCTGGCGTCGTTTTCCCCAAGAAGAGGGAAAAAAAAAACTTTTAGTCACTTTGTTTTTGTTTTTTTTCAAGTCATTTACGATGAACTGCTATCCGTGTCTCTCGCGTTCTTTTTCCTAGGATATCCAACACGCGGGTCAAGAGAGTATGGTGCAGGAAATAATGTCTTCTTTTTTCGTTTTTTTTTTTATTTTTATACAATGACGAAAAAAAAATGTTTCCGTGACAAATTTTGTTTTTTTTTGTATGCGCCATATCTCACAGTCAGGGGAGGCACTGACACACAAGAAAAAGAGTTCTATTTGTTTCTGTTACAGAACATTTTGAAATAATGGAATTTTAATCATTTTAATCTTTTAAAAATTAATTAATTTTTAAGAAGTTTCTTTTTCTTGGCAATTCAACTGATTATAGTATATATTAATTCGAAAAAATGCTATTTAAAAAAAAAACAATAATATTAAATTTATATATTTTTTAATTGCAACTTAAAGGTAAGTTTTTGTTCAATATATGTATTTAAATTAAAAAAAAAATGTTTTACTTATTTTAACTCTTATGTTTCATAATAAATAGAAATGTCGATAGATTTAAATATATTTTGTTCAAATTTCGAAAAAATAAATATGGGGGGGGGGACACGCACTAAAAAAATATTTTCCCTTATATATTTTACGGAAATTGCATTTTATATGTAATTTCATTCTAAAATGAATAAGTATAAAAAATTTCACGAAAATCTGACTATTGGTTGATTTTTGCTAGATTTATTAAACATGTTAGAATTTTTTTTGTACCAATAATGGTGCATCCGCCCTGTTTACATTTATTATTGTTTATCTGGTTCTTATATATTTTTTGTGTTTTGTGTCCATTATGATTTTAGTTTCGTATATTTTCGGTTTGTATGAAACTCCCTTTAATTTGGAGAAAAGGGAAATGCTAGCTCTGTAATGACGTCACGAGCTCAGCGCGTATTTCGTTCTCTTTTGAAATTCTGCTGTCGTGGAGAGTGAACGTGTTCATTGCCAGGCGCTGAAAATGGAATTTTGACGAGCCCTCCTTCAAAGAAGTAAACCCGGCAAGAAATTAATACCCGGCTGTGACGAGACAGACTTCTGGAAACTATTTACGTTTTGCACGTATTTATTTTACAAGGAGTGGAATTTAAAGAAAATACCTTTTACGTGACAAGGTATTATGGAATTTCCTATCCGGACAAGCGACGAGGTCTTGCTCCTGTAATACATGTGTGTCTACGGTTTTCATGCAAGGAAAATTCTAAAAGAACTTTAAACAAAAAAAAGAAAATGGCATGTGCCTAACAGGCTTTCAATTGTGAGTACGCTCCTAAAATTAATTTCATATGCGAGTGTGATTAGGAGATACTACTATTTTGTACATTCTTGTTTTATTCGTTAATGGATACATACAACTTCTTTATAAGAACCAGCAGTGTTTTTATTTTTTCATTACATGTTACTTTTTTCATATGCTACCTTGGCGTTTAAGTTTAATGCCCGCAAAGGGAAAAATTTGCAACTTATTGTAAATAAAGTTTCTTCTTTGTTTCAAAACGACATTTATATTTTATTCTTTACCCCCTCCCCCTCTTTTGTTTCATGCTTTTTTTTCAGCTTAGTTACTTTAGCGTCAAATTTATCTGGAAGCAAGATAAATTCCGACAAACACGGATATGTTTTCACGTTTGAAATGCTTACTACATGGGAACATTATTTTAAAGCGCCAATTATGTAAACACGATTTTCATCTCGCAATTTCATTATTTTCGTACGATGAAAAATTTTTTTTTAAATCATTACTAGTTTATTATGCCCTCCTTCTTTTAAGTGGTACAAAAGTTATATTGATAATATTAATTTATAATAAAGTTACATCGTTTTACATATGGGGGGGGGGGTAATTCTGTGGTGACTTGACAGTCCCTAACACACACATATACAAAAACTTATCAAGAAGAGTAACTTAGTTTGCCTTTGGTAACATTTATTGTTTGTATATAAATTTTTTCACCCCCCCCCCTTTTTTTTTTCTTTTTTAGCGATTTTGGAAAATCACCTGGGAATGATTTCGGATTTTACAATCCACAGAGATTCGAAAAAGTGGTAAAAAATTCAAATACATAACAAACAAATGTTATCACAGGCAAGATGTTACTCTTCTACCTATCTGGAAAAGTTTATAGTGGTTTTACTCACTTTAAAACATGTATTCTATTCGAAAAACAAATAGTGTTGAGCGTTACGTGAGAACAAGAAAAATGACCGCGAATCGACACCTAAATATTTGAAGTTTTGAAAATGACTTAAAAATAAAACAAAATACTGTTAGAAACTCACCCCATATATGTCATGGTAACACATATTGGGTGAGTTTCTAACAGTATTTCGTATAATTTTTTTATTTTAAGTCATTATCAAACCTTTAAATATTTACGTGTCCAGTCATGACCGTTTTTCTTGTTCTCAGGTAACGCTCGACACTATTTTTCGAACAGAATAAACGTTTTAAAGTTAGTAAACCCACCAGAAACATTTTCATATAGGTAGAAGAGTAACTTATCTCGCCTTTGATAACATTTAGTGGTACTCGTACATTTTAATCAAGACATTAAAAAAATGAAAATATCGAAAAAAAGTTATGTTGTACGTATACGTTATGGAATGAAGTTCTCCGAAAAAAAATGTAATAATTTGATCAAGTATTTTTTTTTTTTTTTTTTTACAGCGAAAATAATTTGTTATGATACCGATTGAAAGGTAGGCATGTTTCGATTTTTAAGAAGAAAAGCTATGATTTAACATGTAGAGGGGGGGGGATCGACGCTTTAGTCTGAGTTATCTCCCCGTGGCGTGTTCTAAAACTCCAAACATGGTTGCCTTCAGCGATTGTCATAAAAACATTTTTTTCCGATGTAAAAAAAAAAAAAAAAACTACTCGATCAAATTAAGTGAATTTTTCCCCCCCGGAAAACTTCAATCCACAACGGACACGTACAATATAACTTTTTTTTTTTTTTTTCGATATTTTCATTTTTTTTTTAATGTCTTGATTAACCTGTACCCATTTATTTGTTATATATTTGAATTTATGCCCACTTTTTCGAATCTGTGTGGATTGTAAAACAAATCTATGATTTCTAATCCTACTCCCCCTCCAAAAAAGTATCCAATTGGAGGCGTAAATAATTCTATAAAGTAACCGTTTTATTTTCTTGCAATTAAAAAAATATATAGACTTACTATAAATAAAAGAATAAACATATAAAATATTTAATCAAGGGTTGTGGTCAGTTTGAGTACAAAACAGGCGATAAAAAACGTTAATGCAATAATGAGCTCCTTTAAGGAAACTACACCTTTGCTAAGGAAAGTGAGTGCGAGTGGCACCTTCGTTTGGGAAAGTAATGCTACAAATTCTATTTCCGGTTCGAAAACGAGGCTACCATTCCCCTAAGTCCACGTCACAGTCATTCCAGCCTTTGCACGTTTACCTACGGCTTTTCACGAGTCCGGGAAGGATTTGTTTTTTTTCTCTACTTTCTTTGTAAAGTAAAAAAAACAACAAAAAAAAAATAAGAGAATATTCAGAAATGTCAGCCACAAGTATGCGGTGGCTAGCCATCTACGTTTCTCTCCTGTCCGTGATCCCGTGCATTCTCTCCGAACCGGCTTCAGTTAACGATGATTTGGTGTTGAACAAAGTTGAACGCAACGTGGACGTGTCAACCCATCTCATCAAAATATCAACGTCGATCGTTGTGGAGAACACTGGCAAAACAACAGCCAAATATTTCCTCTACAATGTCGATCCACCCTTGCAGGCAGACATTGCGTTCATCGGAGCTTATGTAAGTGCTTGGTAATTGAATAATTTCAATTTTTAATACCAGCTGGGTTATAATAATATCTTTCATTAACCGGCGATTTCGTTGAGTGGTTTTTATTCCAACTACTGCTTTAAGTAATTTAGTCCGATTCGTTCGAATGTCTCGCCCAGATTTTGTGTACAACTGATATTTAAAGCCCTAAAGTTTACTACTTATGCAGAATACGTACCGTGCTGAAATAATAACGCTATTATTTAGAAATATATTCGGTGAATGCACTTCCGTGCTATTTTTAAAAAATAGTATTTTCAAGTTTAATTAAAGTTTGATGTTTTTATTAAATTGTAAGGTTAAAGTTCAGAATCGGTACAAAACACTTTCCACTCCCCAACTTAAGAATGGCTTTCTAAATAAGGTTATTTCAGCACGGGTTAATAAGTAAAGTGCAGTGGCTGCAGTGGATACACTGCAGTCTGCACTAGTACCATATATTCTTGACATAAAGAGTGAGTATGCATTTTGTAACTAGTGTGTACTTTCATCTAACACTTTAATAAACAAAAGATACCGTAAAACTTGAATTTAATTTGAAAATCCTATCTTTAAAATACCACGGTCCATATGGGTATAATGTGAAATCGCCGGTTGATATCATCAACCGGCGATTTCGTTGGGTGGTTTCTAATCAACTACTGTGTTAGGTAATTAGTTCAATTCGTTGGAATATGTCGCGGCGGACCTGTACAAAAGTGCCTACCCCCTAAAAATGCGTATTTTATACCTTTTTTTTCAACGATTATCATAGATTACAGCACAGCTCATATTAGCAAAAAATTTGAAAATTTTCATGACTTGTAAGGAGGTTCACTTTCTCGTTATAACGTTCTACTTCATTTCTACCTGAATTTTACTGCCCATTTCTTTACAGACGTGTCACGTGATTAGAACCCCTTAAAAGTCATTAAATTTTGAATTTTTTTTTCTGCTAATATGATACTTAAGTCTATGATAATCGTCGGAAAAAAAACCTTTAAAAAACAAAACAAAGGTGGGCACTCTCGTAGAAATCCGCCTATTTCGTTCATGTCGCTTAACTTTTGTGTACAATATGTGTGTCCTAAATTGCTCTGAAATACAGTTTGGTACTTATATAGAATACGGATCGTGCTGAAATAATAACTGTACTCATGCAGAGAGTGATCCGTGCTGAAATAATAACGTTATTTAAAAAGCCATTCTTAACATGGGGAGGGTGTTTTGTACCTATTCTGTACTTTAACCTTACAATTGAATAATAAAAAAAACAAACTTTAATTAAACGTGGAAATACGATTTTAAAAAAGATAGCGCGGATATCACTCTCTGCATTAGCACCATAATAACGTCTAGAAATTCATTTTTAACATAAGATTGAGCGGGCATTTTGTAACTATTCTCTCCGTATTTTGCATAAGCATCTAAAGTTTTAATTTACCTTTTCAAATGTTGAAAAGCTAAGTTAAATTTGATGTTTTAATCGCTGGCGGCCATGTTTTTTCTGAAAAATATTTTTACTTTATATAGTTGCCTTATGAATAGATCTTTTTTAACCATTTTTAACGCAAAACAAGTTTTCGCGGATTTAAAAACAAAACATCAAGATGTTAAAAAAAAAAATGTTTTAAGAAAATTTTTAAAGGAAAATCGATAATCAGTAATGGATGAAAAATATATAAAGATTCCAAATTTATAAACTATATAAATTAGAAATTTATTTTGGCACAAATAGAAATCATTCAATATATATATATATATATATATTTAAAAGGCAAAACGGTCGTGTGTTTTTGTATGTCCAGCAAAGGCTGGGGTTCTTGTGGGGGGGGGTACTATTTAAAAAAAATTTTTTATACTCCCTAGATTATAATATCTACGATTTGCGAACGCACGTCGTATCTACATTTATTTACATCGACTTTTATAAAATTCACGCTATTCCTTCCTTTCATGTGTTCGGCTTTTTCATATAAAAGCGAAACTAGTCGAAAGCGAAGGCAGATTCCTGGCCTTTGGACACTCCCTTTTTGTGGGGGAATTGGTTTTCTCCAGCATTTTGGGGGGAAAACAAATAAATGAAATGGTGGAAAGCTGAACTGGCCTCCAGCCAACGTTCATGTCTGCACCTGCTAGCAAGTCAACTTTTTGATTGACATCGCTAAATTTGAATGCTTTTCACTTCTTATGGCTTCGTAGCATAGCGTTTTCTTTCAGTCTCCCCCCCCCTTCAGGTTCGTCATGGGTTAGAGCCTCCTTCCCTACTAACACTTTTTTTACACCTCCAAACACCTGGGCAACGCCGGGTACCCCCGCTAGTAAGCCAATAAATTAAAAACCCGAAATAGATCCACTTGTCAAATATTACAAGTGAACGTACGCTCCCCATTTACTTGCCTCTCCTCTCGAGGACAAAGTTAGATTTGAGGACAATTGAAGAAAATCAAGCTCTTCCCTAAAAATGAGGTGCTTATGCCACTCGCTTGTATGCGAAACAAGGGTCACCATAAGAAACCACTTATTTACGGAAATCGCAGAATGGAAACTATATTGCATGTCACTGAGCAGGTTGTTTTTACTGAGGTGGTTGACCACTTCTGTTTATCACAGATTCCAGCAACTTGACCAAGAACATTTCCTTCATCCTCAACTGGGCACTTTTCTACAAGGAGGGGACGTTTTTTTTTTTTGTTTTTTTTTTGCTCAACACCCACCTCCAAACACCTGGGCAATGCCGGGGACCCAGACTAGTTTCTCCTTAAGACAATGTTTAAACAGTTTTGTAAGTATGGAAGCTAGTCCCAGTTGAAGCTTTTTGAACACTATGACTGGAATGATGAATTGCACTGCACAACATCTGCAGCTGCAGCAGCTCATGTACGGTGGTCCTGACTGAGCAAAGTCATACAAGATGGCTGACCATATGTAGATTGAAGAGTTCAGCCAAGTCTTCCTCAATAGTGGTCATATACTTAACTGTCCACTGATATGCATACACCAGCCAGCCAGCCAAAAAAAATAGGGGAGGGGGATTGTGAATTAACTCTTCTTTCATGTGGTGAGTTGCATGTTCAAACAAATATAATTGCAATGATAATACTAATCTCAGACTCCTCCAAATATTACAATATGGTTTAAGTAGAAGTTATCAATTCTTATCCGGTATTTCCTTTCATATAAAAACAAAAATAAAGGAAAATCTGTATAATTTAGTACCCATTACAAAACAAAAATATCATATTCCAAAAATCACGCAAAATAATCAAGCAGTTTTTTTATAAAGAAAATCATTTTTAAGTAAATTAATGGGAAACTGTAGGCATAACATAAATCTAGTAAGTAGGGTTTATTATTGAGTTATCTCCCTTTATTTTTCTCCAAAATGGCTCCTCGGATACTCATAAAATTTGATTTTCTTATATATATATATATATATATATAAAAGCGAAAATGTGTTTGTGTGTGCATTTTTTCTGTATGTCCTGCAAAGGCTTTTTTCCGGGTGGTTCTTGGCTTGCTCACTCATTCTTATAACTTTTTATATGCTACCGAGATGATAATATCTAACACTTACAAAACGACGTCGTAAATATCTTTTATTTCGGCCACTTTTATCTTACAACAAAATTTGCGGTGTGGATCCATTTTCTCTGCTGCTGCTATGGCATGAGATTTTATCTAGAAAACCACCTTCGTTTTTAAATGCTTATTTTCCACTCTTTTCAAGTCCCTCCCTTCATGGCATCATGCTATGTCATTAGACTATTAACCTCGAGACTTCGTGTTCAAGCCTACCTCCCTACCCCAATTTTTTTTTTTTTTTTTTAAATATTTAAACAGGGTTTTGTTTTGATCTACCCCCCCCCCATTGCGTTCGAGCTTACCTTCCTATCAAAACTTTTTTCTTTTTTGATCTAACCCCCAACACACACACCTACAAACACCCGGGCAACGCCGGGTACCCCTGCTAGTATATCTATAAAAGTGTGTGTGTGAGAGAGAGAGGACAACTCTCTGCCTACATACTTAACGAATTTTTGATCTACAGACTTGAAATTTGGTATACAGAGTGTTCAGACATATGGGAAACTTTTTAATCAGGTTTTCATCTGGGAAAAAGGACTGCTAAGGGGTCAAAATTGAAAAATTGGTACTTAGGAGTCATCAGATTTTAATCTGTTTGTCAAATGTTTCATGACTGCGCATCTGTGAACCATTCACATGATAGCTTCCTTATGTTAATATGTAGGTTTGAAAGCACTTTTTAAGATCATGTCAAGCTAGCCTAATGGTTATCGTACTTGACTCACTGTCTTTAGGTTTTAGTTTCAATCTTATCTTAGCTCGAGTATTTTTTTTTTTTTTTTTTTTTACTTACAAGAAGTAAATTGTTAACAAATAATACTTGCATGCACATGTCTCGGTTTCTTTCCATTTTTTTAATTTTTTATTTTAAAGGAATTTAACGTAATGTTAAGTTTAATACTGGGCAACGCTGAGTACATCTGCTAATATGAAATCTACCTATTCAATTCCCGTGATTTTGAAATATATTTTTGTTTCATCACGCTTACATACATTTACAGATTTTTCTTTTTGTTTTCTATAATACTAGTGGGGGTGCATAACCCTATTTAAAATAAAACTTAAAAAAAAAAAAAAATTTCCCGGGGTGTTTCAAAACATCGAAAAAAAAAAAAAAAAAAACTAACGTAAGGCAAACGAACGATGTTAAATGTAAAAATCGAAAAAACAGAAAGACGAACATTAAAACCAAAAAAAAAACATGTGAAAAATGGCTTAAATAAGCCTTTTTCGATATTAAAATTTAAAAAATCGGTGGGTACCCAGGTGTTTTTGGGTGTCGCTAAGAATAAGCAAAGTAAAGAAAAACAAACGTTACATGAAAAATGGCTTAAATAATACTGGTTCAATATTTAAATTTTAAAAATCGAAAAAAAAAAAAGACATCTCACACCACGATTTGAACCCAATCAATTTCTAACTGCACGTCAAGGCTTTGTTTTTTTGTTTTTTTTAAACAAACACTCGGCCAACGATTTTTGTTTTCATTTAGCCAAAAACACACACACCTCCAAACACCCGGGCAGCGCAGGGTATCCCCCGCTAGTCTATATATATATATAAAAGCGAAAATATGTGTATGTTCGCTTTTTGTGTTTGTCTTCAAAAGACTTTTTTCAGAGAACCGCTTGGTCGCCTCACAACTTCTTAAAACTTTTTATATCGCGTCTAAATGATAATATCTACAACTTAACAATGGTGGTCGCCTCTCTATTTAATTTGCCAGACTTTGAAACGTTAAATATTCGACATTTTCGGATCGGCACGTGTTGCTTTCATTTTTCGGCATAAAGAAAGTAAAACTCGATTCGAATCACTGGCCCATGGCCAGTGGTCTCTAGAAAGCAATTATATACCGTGTAGATCATAATGTGTGAATGCGCGTCGTGGCTAGATTTATTTACATCGACTTTTACAAAATTATTGCTATTTTGGCTTCTCACATGTTGGTTGGGCTTTTTCGTATAAAAGCGAAACTGATGTGAAACTAAGGTGCAGTTCTCGGCCTACGGGCCGGCAGCGTCCAGAAAGCAATGGACGTTTGATCAATGTCGGTGAAAACCGTCATATCAGACAATTGCTTTCATTTGGACGCTCCTCTTTAGGGGAGCTAGTTTTCCCCAACGTGTTGAGGAAATAAAACCTGATAAAGTTGGGTAAAAAACAAACCCAAAAGAACTACCCCGCAGTTAAAATTAAGTGTCCAATTTAATTTCTTTTGACCTAATTAAATTCGCCACACACCTGCCACTTGTGCATTTATAAACGTTAAATTGAAATTGTTTTCAGTTACTTTTCCCTTGTGGGTGAGCAGTAAGTTAAGTTTTTTTTCATTCACACTACCTTCGCCTCAACATTCTGGATTCAATCCTACCTACCAAAACTTTTTTTTTTATTTAAAAAAAAAAAAGCAAACATGATGTAAAAAAGAAAAAGTAAAAGAAAAAAAAAAATTGTTTAAAAAATCAGAAAGATTTTTTAAACAATTTTTTTTTTTCTTTTACTTTTTCTTTTTTACATCATGTTTGCTTTTTTTTTTTTTTTTTTTTTTTTTTTTTTTTTTTTTTCGATATTTTAAAAGAAGTTTAACATAGGGTTTGGATCTAACCCCCAACACACACACCTACAAACACCCGGACAATGCCAAGCACCCACGCTAGTATATAGATAAATTTCACCTGTCTGTTTAAATGTATCTATGTATGTCTGCCTAAAACGAGAAAAATCCAGGTTGTCCTCGACGGTCGTACATCTAAACAATGATATAAATGCGGGGGTGCCCCAGGGTTCTATCCTTGGACCTCTATTGTTCCTGATATTCATAAATGACCTCCCCGACAACATTGCCTCTGAGATGGGTATATATGCTGATGACACTACACTCTATGGCAGGCACGACAGGAAGACGAATGAACACATTTCTAAAGAAATGGCAGAAACACTAGAGGAAGACCTCCAATCTGTAGTGGAATGGGG
Organism: Euprymna scolopes; assembly: GCF_053919585.1. NCBI lineage: Eukaryota > Metazoa > Mollusca > Cephalopoda > Sepiida > Sepiolidae > Euprymna > Euprymna scolopes. The sequence continues at coordinate 91,938,339 of NC_136509.1, forward strand.
ACAAAAGTGGTTGGTCGCGTTCAATGCTGCCAAGACTAAACTAGTTTCATTCAATAATTACAAGAAACCCTCTCTACCACCCATAGCAATGGCCAACGACTCTTTATCTGAGAGTCCATCTTTCAAACTCCTTGGCCTAACGTTCACAGGAAACATGAGTTGGAACAATTACATTGAAGGCATTGCCAGGGCCGCTGCAAGAAAGGTGGGCTCTCTTTACCGTGCTAGAAAACTACTAACACCCGAAAGTATCCTGTACCTCTATAAGGCCACCATTCGCCCATGTATGGAGTATTGCTGCCACATCTGGGCTGGTGCATCTGCTACTAGTCTCTCGCTCCTTGACAAGGTTCAAAAGAGAGTCGCAAACCAGATAGGCCCTGAACTGGCATCTAAGCTTCAGCCTCTGTCCCATCGACGAAATGTTGCATCCGTCTGCCTTTTCTACAAGTATTTTAGTGGTGAATGCTCTGACGAACTGCAATCACTTGTGCCCCCACGACGTGAGCACCCTCGACAAACCCGACAGGCTGCTAAATTCCACCCCCACACTGTAGAGATCCCTAGATGTAAAAGATCTTTTTACTCCAATAGTTTCTTCCCCAGAACCGCTAGACTCTGGAATTCCATTCCAGGTCCCTGCTTCCCCAACAGTACTGACGTGCAGAAGTTCAAGTGTAACGTGAACCGACACCTTGCTGCCCAAATCCCTACATAGTACCCCAGTAGTGTTGCCCCTGATAGTAGCCCCCTGCAATTTGCCTTGTTTGGGGTGAAAATGTAATAAAAAAAAAAAAACTTTTGACAGAGGCAACGGATTTTCACGAGATTGGTATCGTTTTGAAGTTCAACCCTTCGAACGACAAATATTGAAAAATTGGCCAAAAACAAATTCCTTCACCCTCACTCAATTGGGCATTTTTCTACAAGGAAGGGTCGCTTTTTTCGCCAACATTTCTGAAAGTTATCCCTCTTTTTGATTGACTAGCCTTAATTTAAACCTTTGCCACTTCCGGTTTGGGGATGGATGCAACAGCAAAGATGTCACCTTTTTTCACATTCTTTTCTTCCTTCGCAGTACAAGTTTGAGCCTGCCTGTCTACTATCACTTTTTTTTTTTCTGAACACACACCTATAAACACTCGGGCAACACCGGGCACCCAAGCTAGTTTAATATAAAAGGAATTTCTGGGCAAGATCCAAAATAAGTTGTTTGGTAGAAACGGCAAAAACCATTTCATACTAAACAATTTACGTGACTGATATAGGAATTTACCAAAATTTTTATCCGAGGAATTAGTGTTCAACTAATATAGTAATTTGAATAGTGTTGACTTTGAAATAAAGTTTGTAATTTAATTTTGCTATTGATTTTGATGTATGAAAATGATATTCACTTTAGGCAGGTTGAACAGACTTCCTCTGGAGGAAGAAATGTCACTGACAATTCTCAATCACATTTAAATCCTGGTCAAGGGAGATAATAAAGTTGCGTTTTTACAGTTCTTATAATACTTAGTGTATAATCACATTGACACACCGGTTCTCGTCAGATCACCAAAGTTAAGCAACATTGAATCTGGTCAGTACCAAATAGGTGACGATTTGGAGATATTAGGCGCTGTGTGTAGGAGGACCTTGGCATCTTCATGCAAGAATGAAATTTTGATGCATGAACAATCTTATGCTTTGGAATTTTGGAGATGAGGATTGATTGTTCAAATTCTTCAGACTACTGTTCTTATCTTGAGTTATTCTTGCATTTCGGATGCTGATGTAACTGATAGCCTTCTTCAGGTGTGTTTTGTCAAACTCTGGCAGAATCCATGTAAAATTTTGAATGGAACTCTTTATTTAATCTACAAGGGGAGTTTGCTCTTATTCTGTCAGCCACAAGCAAGTAATTCACTATTGTATTCTTAGTATCTGCCATCCTGTCACTTAGAACTGATTATAACTTAACACTTTTGCATTACGCCATGAATCTTTGCAGATAATTCTAGCATGAATTTTAGATCGGTACCTTCAACCTATTCTTGCTTTTAGATGTGTAATCTTATGATATATATATTTCCCCAAAACCTCTGGTCTTGATGGAGGGGAGACTAAACCTTGCTGCTGTGGTTTCAAATGATCTGAAATAACAGCAAGGGGAGACTCGATTCCAAATATTTCTCATATGTCATATCTCTCCTCTTTTGGAAATAGGGTACAGTTATGAATATCTCCAGTATCAACTAATCCTTATACACTGTGAAATTACTCCTCGCGAGAAAGAGCAGGACACAAAATGTTTTAAATAATAATAATAATGGGATAACAGTAACAAAGACTTCCGCTGGCGAGGACTACTATTGACCGTAACCAGTTATACAGTCTTTTTGAAATTTTCATCTCTATTTTTCTTGTTATGTACTGAATATTTGCTAATGAAACCTATATGAAATATGTTCCTTATTAAATTTTAAATATTTTCTATTCTGAAAGAAGTTTAAAAAAATTTAATCTAAAAAAGTTATTTTAAAGTTTTTGTTAAAAAAATTCAGATTTTCTCATTATTCAGACCTGTATTACAAAGAGGGGGTTGCAATAAAAGAGTTGTAGTGTGAGGAGAAATTCAAACTGAAATAGAGAGTAGGAGAGTTTTAAAATATAATCTTAAAAAGATAAGATACAAGTTAGAAAAGCATTTCATCCAAGGCATGAAAATTGTTAAACAAAATGTTTTTACTATAGGCTTTAAAAATAAAGGTACAGGATTCAATTTGAAATTTATTTATCTTCAAAGTGCACTTTTATAAATTTTACAAAGTAAGGTATAAAAATTTAATTTAGATTGAATCAAAAAATTACCTTGGATTTATTTTATGTAATGTACATTTTGTTGCAATTTAAAAACATTATCTTTCATCTAGCAATTAATGATATAGATATAAAATTTTCAATGATTTTTTTTTTAAAACGTGCAACAGAATGTACATTACATAAAATAAATCCAAGGTAATTTTTTTATTCACATTTTTATACCTGACTTTGTAAAATTTATAAAAGTGCACTTTGAAGATAAATAAATTTCAAATTGAATCTTGTACCTTTATTTTTAAAGCCTATAGTAAAAACATTTTGTTTAACAATTTTCATGCCTTGGATGAAATGCTTTTCTAACTTGTTTACTTTATGTATGAAATTCAAAGAGGGTAGATATAACATCAGAGAAATATTTGTAATCAAGTCTCCTCTTGCTGTTACTTCAGATCATTTGAAACCATAGCAACAAGTTTTAGTCTCCTTTCCATCAATATCAGATATTTTGTAATTCATATGCAAAACTAGAAAAACAAATAACTGATTGAAACATTTTATGGCAGTAAAGAAGTGCCAAAAATAGGCTCTGGATGATGAGCAACCTTAAGGGCAAATGTCACATAGCCCAAGTTTTAACCATGGTATGCTTAGATATGTTTCCTTAGATTCTTGTTTATACTTTAGGTATCATATTAATCCAGTTATTTTTTATTATTTATTACACACACGCATACACAAGGGGTAACAAAGTACTAGATAAAATTTAGTACGAAAAAATAACGCTCTTCTGGAGGTCAAAGGTTCAATCTTCAAGATGAGAACAGTAGTTCGAAGAGTAATCCACATTATTAATCTTCATCTCAAAAAAACAACTTACTAAACTTACAAAGTAACAATTTAGAATTCCTTGAATGCTGAAAATTGTTCCTGTTTTTCACTTTTTTTTTTTTTTTTTTTCCGACAGGTTAAAGGGAACGATGAAAAACACGCAATCAAGAAAACCAGCGTGAAGGGCCAGAAGTAAGTAACCAGAAATCTCTCCTTATTTTCAATTTGACTAGTACAAAATGAATTGCAATTTTGGACTTTGTTATTTATGTAGATGAAGAATAACAATGGTATGAGATTGCAAGTTCGTTAGCTCATTTAACACCTGTCTATTTTTGATCGCTTTAAAAAAAATACCCAATTCTTCGCCTGGGATTTTCTCACTTTCGTATATGATGTCATTATTTATGTATTCTTGCTTCTGTTTCCATTGTTCTGGATTCATAGTTATTGTTGACCTCCCCCCCGCACGTTGACCACAAGTTTTGTGGTGTTATGTCCAGAATTCCCCCTATATTAAAAAAATAAAAATAAAGAAAAATCGGCATGATGTATATACCTGTGATGTAACTAAAATTTTGTATCCCAAAAATCACATTAATTGCATAAATTGATCAAGTACTGCTATTTTTTAATAAGAAAATCAAATTCAAGCAATTAATGGGAATTTGTAGACATAACAAATCTTGTAAGTTTGGATTTTTTTTTTTTTTTTTTTTTTTTTTTTTTTTAGAGTTTTCTTCAAAATGATGGGCAAAGATGGCCACTCCTCCAATATTCATAAAATTTGGTTTTCTTTAAAAATAGAACTACTTGATCATATTTTTTTTTAATAGGATATTTTCATACGTATGTATCATACAGATTTTTAGGGGAATTTTTTGACAAGGACTTTTTTTTTTTAAATTTAACCACTAATATATGCACTATGCACACATCTATGCAAATAATTAAGTTGGTAAAGTCGAGAGAAAAAAAACTATAGATTGGAGTTGCACGCTGCTGATCCCATTCCAATTAATTCCATGTTTTCATCCCAAAGTTGTGATTGCATAATAGTCTGTTTGCTGATATGTCTTCTCTTGATTGCTTCATTCACAGCTGCTTGACTTAGAATTTTCTCACCTTTTATATATAACTAGCAGACCACCTGGCGTTTCCTGGTCATAAAATATGTTTGAATATATTTTAATTTATGCAGATTTTGTATTATAGCCAATTCTCTATCGTTTATTATATCGTACCTAATATATAGTAGTGATTTCAATAAAAAACAAAATACGATTTGGGTGCCATCAGCTAGATCAAAACCTGAAACATAACTCTCCAGCCTTATTCGTTACCTTCTGAACCACGTCCATATGCTGCATATGAAGTTAAACAATAACGTTTAATCTATAAATGCACATGCATAGGAGACATCCCATGTATATCAAGTTTCAAGACCAAAGATTTATAGGAGTTTGGTAAAGACCATTCCTCAGACAGACAAGGTCACTTATATATATATATGTGTGTGTGTGTACTAATGCCTCTGTTTGGTCTCGAAAGACGAAGGATACCCCATATAGTGTAAGCTGCACCCATAATTGTGAGGCAAGGGTTGCGCAATTTCCAATTACACCTCTCCTGAATCGGCACTGCTTGAGTCCAGTGGCAAGGAGAAGTTCAGGACAACTGGAAACAATGCCGAGATAAGTGGAGAGCATATACAGCAGCTGGAAGTCCCAAATGGGCATCCATCGTGTACTGGCCAGGCTCATCGTTGCTTAACTTTGGTGATCTGATGGAAACCCATGTGTCAAACATGATTATGCCATATATATATATATATATATATATATAACCCCCCCCCTTTTTGTATCCTTACGTCCATTCCTACAATTCTATATTCTCAATCATTGCTTTCCTCTTCATCTCTTGTCGGCATTTCCTGCGTCATAACTGCTAGTACTTAATAAAAAGACCAATGTGAATCTTGTTGAGATGTGTAATATGTTGTTTGAATTTTTTTTTTTTTTTTTTTTTTTTTTTTTTTTAAATCGGTAAGTAGAAAAATAAAATTTTAAAGAAAATGAGTTTAATCTTTTTATCTTGAAATGTTGATTTGATTTTAAAAAAAAAATTTTTTTTTCTTGTGTTTTCTAGGGAATATTCTTATCGCATTGATTTCTCATCTGGTCTTGAACCGGGCAAAACTGCTACTCTTGAAGTGGATACAACATTTACTCATGCGTTGAAAGCATACCCAGCTATGATCACCCAGGCTGAAAAGCAGTATGTTGTCTTAAATGCCAACCTCTACTTGTATTCTCCGTATCGAGTGGCAAGTCAGTCGACTAGTATCACATGTGCATCTTCCAATATCGAATTCTATACAAAGAGAAAGCCTGTTACCCAGTCCGAATCTTCTATCAGTTATGGACCCTACCTTAACAAGGAGCCATTCTCCGAGGTAAGAATTGCCTGAAATGTATACTTAGCATTACACTAATGTTGAGTTAATCAATATTTATTTCCCTAAAGCTTCATGGCAAGTGCTCGACTGAACTTCAATCTATGATTCCCCTTTGCTAAACTTTTACGAAAAGCTACAACTACTATATACAAATTCCCCTACTCTTTATCTGTGCTTTAATCTAAATGCAGATTCCATAAACAAAGCTTCTTTCCCAGAACTGCCCCTCTGTGGAACACTGTTCCGCTGGCCTGCTTCCAACTTGAATATAACATAGTAGCCTTCAAATCCAATATTAGCAAGTTCTTGTTCAGCTTCTGCATAATCAAATTCTATCCAAGTTACCCTATTAACAACAATTACTTATCACCTTACATTCATTAATACTTATTCTTAAGTGGCCTTCGGGCCTTGATAAGTTGTGCCTCCTAAGTACCCCCCCCTCCCTGTTTATTTTAACTTGCACAAAATACATGAAATATTCCTTAGTCTTGTAATTGAAAAAAAATTTTTTTATTTTAGTTAGCCAGAGGTATTAACCCTAGGTAGGTTGAACCTGCTTCCCTCAAAGGAGGAATTATCTAGAGACTATCAAATTCACAAGCAGTTGACGTCTTCTACATACAGTGCCTGGTATTCTTAAATGATTACCCATCTGGTACTGATGAGGCCTAAGATTGCTTAACCTCAGTAATCTAACAAGAACCAGTGTGTGAATGTGATTACGCCATATTCAATTTAATTAAATGAATAAATATTATTAATGTGCAATTAATTCACAAATTCATTGACCTTTTGACTTTCTGTCTGTTACTCTGACCCTCTCCGAGTATGCTTTTTTGACCCCTCCTCATTCTTATTTTATATTGTGTCTCTTGCTCTCTCTCTCTTCGTCACTCTTTCTGCTCCTCGCTCAAAGCTAATAGAAAAGGAAGATTGGAATAGTCTAATATGAACAGTAGGGAATATCATCACATGTATTAATACTATTTAACATAGCGAGTAGGAGAGAGAAAGAGACTAATTTTAGCCTTTTTAATTTTTTTTTTTTATATTTAAATAAAACCACTCTTCAAATTTTTTTTCTCACTTTTTTTTGCTTTCGTTTATAATTTAATTTTGAGGAGAGTAGTGGCGGCTGCCATAAATAAAAATGACCTTCCTCTAAAGAAAAACTTACCTTGTAGGGACGGGACTCTCCAATGGTGAATCAATCCCCTTCCCCCTCAAAAATAAAAAAAAATTTGTGATAACCTAAAAATGGACAAAACGGCAGCCATCTTGGTTGGAAATTTAAAACTCATAAAGAAAGTTAATATTTAAGATGAAATAAAAAGCATTTTAAACTACTTATAAATGCCAAAAAATGATGCAAGTCAGTTGCAAAGTAACTTTTATTGGCTATGGTGATATTTATTTGTTGTATATTTGATTTTTTACCACTTTTTCAATTTGCTGTGGATTGTAAAACAAACCCTAAATTTTGTTCTGGAAACTTGAATTTTGTCTGGAGAAGACCTGGGAAAACTTTGAAAATGGACATTGAAAATCTGTACAAACCCTGGAATATACACATATTTAAGGCAATGGTAGAATCCTTAGAAAACAATCCCCAGTTCAGAGTGGAATTGAGCCATAAGTGGATGGTAACATTTAATGCTACTAAGACTAAGCTTCTTTCCTTTAACCATTAGAAAGTCTTCTCAACCACTGATAGCCATGATTAATAACACTCTACCTGAGAGCTCTTCCTTCAAACTCCTCGGCTTAACATTCACAGCAGCATAAACTGGAACAAATAAATTGAGAACATTGCTAAGTCTGCTGCAAAAAGGTGAGTTCCCTCTGCAGCTCTAGAAAATTACTCGCACCTGAGAGTATCCTATATCTTTATAAAGACACCATTTGCCCATGCATGGAGTACTGTTGACACATCTGGGCTGGTGTACCTACCACAAGTCTCTCATTCTTAAACAGGGTCCAAAAAAAGTCTCCAATCTAATGGGTCCTGCACTGTCAACAAAGCTCCAACCTCTGTCCATTGCTGTGATACTGCATCCCTTTGCCTGTTTTACAAGTAGTTTCATGGAATGTGCCCTGATGAACTTCTCACACTTGTGCTGCTTGATGTACATATCCCTGACAATCCCATTTAGCAACAAAATCTCACTCCTTTATTGAAGATGCTGAAAAACAGCTTTTTTCCTTGGACTGCTAGACTTTGGAATTCCCTCCCAGTTACCTGTTTCCCTGACTATACTGACATGCAGAAGTTTAAATGTAATATAAACCATCTCGCCAAATCTCCCCATAACAAATAGTACCCCCTTACGTCCAAGTTTCAATATGCTTTGTTTGGCATGAACATGACTAAAGAAATAATGTGACAGATGTTTTGGTTTGTCAGAGATGCGAGTCTCCTTTAAAAAATTTTCAGAAGCGGTGTTGTTAAAGTGTTTCGGGCCTGCATCACTTTTTCGACTGGCAAATCTGTATCTGCCTGTGTGAGGGTCATTTTACAAAAAAACATTTTTTTTTTTTTCATTGTAAATCATCATTATTTTTGTACATAAAATTTTTAGGTCTCTAACTTGTTGTATATTGTTTAAATTATGGGCTTTAAATAGGTTAGTCATGGTATAAGTTCTTATGGTGATTGTCGAAGGATGTATATAGTATAAACGTGGTATTGTGATCAAAGAAGAGTGAAAGTAGAAAATAACTATGTTAAAATAGTAAACAAGAGACAGATAATTTTTTTAGGAAAATATTTGCCCAGTCTATTACGCCACAAATATTGCAACACTTATTAGCCAATGAACCAACTGCTAAGCACTTGCTTGTCTGTTTACATCAAGTGAAAATATTTCATGAAAACGTATGACTGCAACAATTTGAAATTTAAGATGTAATAAGTTTAGTATGGACCACAAAACAAAAATGGTATTTAAAAAAAAAAAAAATATATATATATATATATATATATATATAACAAATATTACTAAAGGCAAGATAAGTTACTCTTATATCTACTTGAATGAGTTTGTTGCTTTAATTTATTCTGAAGCTTTTATTTATTTTGAAAGACAAGTAATTCTAAGTGCTTCAGTTAGAACAACAAAATGATCGACATGAGATGAACATTTTAGGATGTTTTGATAATTGCTCAAAAATTGAAAATTAAACAAAATACTGATAGAACCATCAAATAAATGTTGCCTTTTTTTTTTTTTTTTTTTTGTTCAAAACAAACCTAGTGTCCACTCTGTTCAGTTAAAATGAAAAAACACGAGGACCCTTAATCGCTCAAAAGTAAAAAAATTAAACAAAGTACTGGTAGTAAACGCATCCAATTTGTTACTAATTTTGTAATTCCTGATTTTCTAAGAAAAAAAAGTTAGCGCATGGAGTTAAAATGCCAGTTTCCTGTCTCGTCGCCTCCTCTTTTTATGATGATTTGAATACAGTAGGAAACTAATCCATTGTCAACAGATATTTCATCCAACCCTTTTTTTTTTTTTTTGCTTTAATGTCTCAAACCTTAACATTTTTATTTTAGGAAGAAATGAAGGTTCATTTTGAGAACAATTCCCCCTTCTTGACTGTCAGCAGTATGGAACGGATCATTGAAATCTCACATTGGGGTAACATTGCCGTCGAAGAGCATTTCCACATGACTCATTCAGGTGCAATTCTTAAAGGTCCATTCTCTCGTTATGATTACCAACGGAATCAAGATGGTGTTTCATCGATTAAATCTTTCAAGGTATGACTTTTTCAGTTTATTTAATCTTTACAATTTATTTGTCTCTTATTTAAATCTTGTAAGACATCTCTCAATAAGTACCCGGCTTGATGTATACATGCCGTCACTAAAAAAAAAAAAAAGTACTAATCTTTTAAAGAGCATGTTACAATTTAAGCCAAATTAGATTATTAGTTTACAATTAAAGTGAACCTACTACTATTGCAATTTTTTATAACGGTGGAAAAATCTGAATTTTCTGTGATAAAACATTGTTTTCTTATACAATATGCTCTTCAAGCAAAGCAATGGCTTCATAAGTGTTATTTAGAATCTGTTCCGGTGGAAACAATGGATAAGAGGTGGTATGCTAATTTTAAATGTGGATGTGCATAAATCCTGCCAAACACTCGGGTTGCCTAAATTTGTGTCAGAAAACATCAGCGTCCACAAACTAAATTGCCGTTTTCTAAGTCTGCAGCTATCCATCTAACCCTTATCATTGGATAGTTTTTGACCTGGAAGTGGTATTTGTTTTTTTTGTTTTTTTTTTTATTTATTTATTTTTTTTTTGTTTCTTAGCACCTTACTTTAAATGTTTTCATGCCTCATTTGGGGTGATTTTCATAAAAAATAAAATAAAATAAATAAAAATAATAAAATAAATCTCGTTTTTGGTTAATTGTAACTTGGAGTTGCATGAGGAGAGTTTAAAGACCTCAGAAGGCATATATTTTTACCATTTTTGCATCAACATTTTTCAATAAAAAAAAACAAAGCTCTATTCAAAGTGAGTGTCGAGCTTGTTCACAGTCGATCAAGAACAATTTGTTGACAACGCAAAGCATTGTTTGCAATTACTCCAACACAACAGAAAGGAGCTTTTGCATCAATATGTGATGATGGATGAAACAGTGATATACTATTTCACTGCAGAGTCAAATTGATAGTCAGCTGAGTGGGCAGCAGCAGGTGAAAGCTGTATAAATCAACCAAAGGCGCAACCATCAGCAGGCAAGGTTTTGACTTCTATTTTGTGATGCACAAGGTATTTTGTTTATTGATTATTTTGAAAGGAAGAACCATTAATAGCAAATATAATATAGCATTAATTTGTTTGAAGGAAGAAATCACTTCACAAAAAAAAAAAAACTGTACACGAATGTCGGAAAATTGCTCTTTCACAAAGACAGTGCCGTGTCGCAAGTCAATTGTAACAATTACAAAACTACATGAACTGTACTTCAAATTGCTTCTGCAGCACCTACCCTATTCTCTAGATCTAGCCCTCAGCGACTACTTGCTGTTTGTAAAAGCCAAAAGAATGCTTCAGGGAAAGATTTAGTTTAAAAGGATATTGGAAACAAATTGTTCTGTTAAAAAATCTTTTTTAAAAATTAAAAAAAAAAAAGTCATCAAATTGTTAGAATCTATGTATCACCCTAGGAGATGATGCTGATGAATAAAGTCAGATTTTGCCTAAAACATGTCTTCTATATATTGTCCATGACTTATTGAGTGATGTGTTTGTCTCCTATTTAAACTTTTAAATAAATTATTTAGCAAATATTGGAAAAAAAAAAAAAAAATAATTAATCTCAAGATCTGTAAAAACAAAACTTCTTTTATACATCACCATGTATTATATCATTAAAAAAGGTTTTAATTTTAAAGAAAGTTTATATAGTTTATGCCAAGTCTACTGCTGTTTTTTGTAGACCGTCCTGCCAGCTGCTGCTCGCGACGTGTATTACAGAGATGAAATTGGTAACATCTCAACGAGCCATTTGAAAGAAATGGATGATTCTGTTGAACTTGAATTAAGACCGAGATTTCCTTTATTTGGCGGATGGAAAACTCAGTATTATATTGGTTACAACGTGCCGAGTTATGAATATCTTTATAACAAAGGTGAGTCAGTTCTGTTCTCTCTTGCACACACATATGTACATGTATACCAGGGATGCATACACATTTTCAGTATGAGAGCTACTTTTGACATGACTAAGTCCAAATGATTTACAACCTACTAAAAATGCAAAACACATTAATATTGTAAATTATTTTGATATAACAATATATACAAGTGTACCTTGCATTACTGCATCAACCCATATTGCACAATGCAATGCTGTACATTTTTGTCATTACCTTACACTAGTGACTTGCATTAGATGGAATTGGTCAGGGATGCACAGTCTGGACGGTAGCTGATAATAGCCAGCTTCAATCTGACCTCTAGATGCTCATTAGTCATAATAGAGCGATATTTAGACTTAATGATCTTTATGTGGGGGGAAAAGGCTGACTCTGATAAATAAGTGGAGTCTAATAATGAAGTCAAGAGGATAGCAAATTTCCTGATGTTTGGATACTTGTCCTCTTGGAGTAAGTTCCAGAATTGTTCATGAGCTCTGCATCAGCTGAATGTCAGCTTGAAGTGTCAAAATCTCATCCTCCACTCCAGAAGAGTTCAAGTGAAACAGTGTTGTAATTTTCGATATGAGTGAAACAACCTTAGCATCTTCCTGGAAAGGGTAGCACATGAATATAGCGTTTGGTTCGAGTAACGCAAGGTTGGGAAAGCATTAAACTCTGACAATTGCCAATTTTCTTTATATAACGTGCATTGTCAAGCTTTGCACATGGCTGCTCTTGTCTCCAGCTCTGTCACGAGTTTCTTGAAGTTTGCCAGCGCCAACGTTTTTTCTTTTCAATACCATGCGATGTACCCACAACATCTTTGCGATCGACGTAATGCGCACTGCTGACGTATGTGTACAGGTAAAAACAAATGCAAGATGATAGATTAACACGGTCCTGATTTGATTTAATATTTCGTCCCAACTATGAAACTTTCAATAATAAGTCAATATTTATACATTTGCGCCATACCGTTGGAGTAAGAAACACTTATTTTCACCATGGCACTAATGTATAAATATTGACCTATTATTGATAAAGTTTCGTAGTTGGGATGAAATATTAAACCAAATCAGGACTGTTAATCTTTGTTTAAATTAGTCTCTCTCTCTCTCTTTCTTTTTTTTTACCCATGTTTGTTGTCATACTTTCTTTAAATATATCTTTAGAATGAATATATATATATATATATATATATATATATATATATAAATAATGTATGTATGTAATGTCACTATTTTCTTAGTTTAACAAATTATTATGTGTTTATTCTGCACATGAAGAATTTCTGAGATCCTCTATATAAGCTATTAATGACAGGAAATATTTAGAAGCAAACAAAAAAACTCTTCATATTAGAATTATTTTTGACATACTACAATCCAAATTTACACCGATTAGCACTATAAATAGCGCTAGTAATTCCAACATTGGTGAGAGAGATGCGACTGCACTTCAAATGCTAGCCGAGTGTCCAGCAGATATACACGCTTTCCTATCTTTGTACATTATTGCTAATACACTTGTTCCTTAACTGAACCTCGACTTGATTTTTCTTATTTTCACTGTTGTTCCACCACACAAGTTTCATAGTTGGGATGAAATATTAAACCAAATCAGGACGGTTAATCTTTGTTTAAATTAGTCTCTCTCTCTCTCTTTTTTTTTTTTTTTTTTTACTCATATTTATTGCCATCACTTTGTAAATATATTTTCACCCGACGCATATTTAAGCAATTAAGCGAAGCCCACTATTTATTTGTTTATAAACAAATGATGGTTTGAGCATTTTCTGCGACAGGCAAGCGTGGATTTAATACACACTCGAGGAGAAATATTTACGGCACTGATTTGTTGCCCGATGGTTAGAGCTGTCGACTGTCAATGCGACGGTTGTAGGTTCGATCCACGGCTGGGGAAAGGTGTTTTTCTAGCCGTACTGATGAGTTGTGATACAACGAAGCACTACTGTATGTGGATGAAATATATATTAGCAAGCCGCTTGGTCGTAAAATATGCTTAATATAATATTTTAATTAATGCAAATTTTATATTATATTCAGTTCTATTAATTATTATATTGTACCCAATATATAGTAGTAGTTGGCCAGTGTTGAAAAGTATGCTTAAATGATATTTTAATTTATGCAGATTTCATATTTATTATTATAGAGGAATAATCTAGTTATTTTATTATAACCAATACATAGTGATTTCAAGAGTGAAAAAAAAAATGACTTGTGTGCTATCAGCTAGAATCGAAACCAAAATATGTAGCACTTCAGCCTTAGTTGTTACCATTTGAGCTATCGTCAGATGGAAAAGAAAACATTAAAATTTAGCTGACTTTAACATATAAATGTATATTTACACATGCATACTAGAGTACTTAAGTCGATTTGCGCCTGACAGGTTCCTAATTTTGACCCCTTAGCATCTATTTTTATCAGCTAAACCCAAATCAACTTTGTTCTACAGACTCAAATCCTCTGTATATCAAGTTTAAAGTCTGTAGACCAAAATTGACAGAAGAGTTTGGTAGAGATTGTTCCTCAGACACACACACACACACATATATATATATATATATATATATATATATATATATATGGGGGGGGGGCTTATGTAAGCAAAAAAAAAAAAAAATATATATATATATACATTTACAACAGATTTTTTTTTCCTCATAATCTTTTGTGCTTATCTAACGCTATTCACTCTGTGGCTAAATCCTACTTAGATTTGTTTTAAAAAAATTTTTATTTTCACAAAACTTATAGAGTGTGGCAACATTTACAAATATTCAAACAAAAAAAAATATGGCAGCCTTGCAACTCTCTGGTAAGTGTGAGGCTACTCACTAAGTAAGACGTTGAAAATAAAATAGGGTAACCTGGGGCTAAATAAATGTTAGGAGTATGCATAGTTAAAATTATTGAGTGTAGATTGCATGTCAAAAATTAATCTGGATTTTTTTTTTTTTTTTTTCCCATAAGTAAAATTAAAAAAATATAACAATGAGGAAGGGCATAATAAGTTTGTGAGACTGCATTCCTTTGTTTGACAACATAAGGATGAGCTAAAATTTTATCTGGGCCTTACTTCATAATGTATGAAGTATTCGTGAAATTTTATACCATGGAAACGTTGATCATTCAAAAACTATCCGATTAGATTGAAATTTTGCATGGTCGTTATTATCTTCAGCCGCTGTCCCATCAACAAAATGCCTGTTGTACAAGTATTTTAACAGTGGACGCCCCGATGGACTACAAGCTTTTGTGCCACCTTGATGGAAATACACCCGACAAACAGCAAAATCCCACCCCGACACAGTAAAAATCCCTAGATGTAAGAAAGCCTGCTACTCTAATAGTTTCTTCCCTAGGACTGTTAGACTTTGTCACTCCCTTCTGGGTTCCTGCTTCCCTGACTGTACCGACATGCAGAAGTTTAAGTGTAATGTAAACTGACATCTTGCTGCTCAACTACCTACTTAGAACCCCTACAAATTATGTCCCAGTTAGTAGCCTCCCAGCACTGTACCTTGTTTGGGGTGAAAATACAATTTAAAAAAAAAACATGGAATTTTGCATGGTGATTAATTTTATCAAATGAAATGGTCAAAGAGCAAGCTATAAATCAAATTTGAAACATTGAACAGAACATCTCAAGGACAAATAAGATGCAAGGATTCATTCCATGCATTATGGACAAAATAGTCTTTCCGATGAACAAAAACAAAGTTTTCACCAAAACTCACTCTTACCTTTCTTATGACCTTTGACCTCCAAAAATAATTAAATCTGACCCGAGTTGGACCATGACCAAGTTTAGTGACAATTGGTCCAATGATACGTTAGTTAGGCTGTACACAAACCAAGACAGTTACAAACTCTACGGAAAACATAACCTCCTTGGCTGTGAAAACAAATAAAATAATGATAACCTCATTTCAGAGTTGAAATATTAAAATCCACATCCTGAATTTATATATCGCTAATCATTTTTTTTCTTTTTCCTAACTTATTTGAAATATATTTAAATATATAGTGAAGAAATTAAACTGCGCAGTCCCACTAAGGGTGGAGGAGTAATTATGATTGGAAAGCTAAACAAAAAATAGAAATGATAAGAATTAATCCCTTTGTATCTTATTGAGACGAGGCTTTTTTTTTTACTTTTTTTAATATAATACATGGTTAACCATTTATGGCCTGGTTGAACTAATTTGTTCAGTTGTAAATAAATATAACGACATAAAGTGGGAATTGATTTAAACACAGCTTGTATGCATTAGTGCAGTATCTGGATAGATGCCAGATACCTCCAGATTGCAAGTGTCCATTGCTTACATTCGGTATGCCGCCATTTAAAATTAACAATAAATATTTTCTTAATCATCTACACCATAATTTAGGTCATAAAGGTTAATGCAACTAACATAAACTTTGTATCTTTTTTTTTTTTTTTTTCGTTTCAGCTGATAAATATCTTTTGAAGATGCGGCTCATTGATCACGTGTTTGATGATCAAGTTGTGGATCATCTGACGGTGAAAATCATTTTGCCAGAAGGTTCAAAGTAAGTGCATTAAACATACTTTCAGGTTTGCCCCTCTGTCTTGAAAGAGAAAATTAAAAAAAGTCTCCGTGATCCTTGTGTCCCCCCCCCCTCATTCTGTTGACCTTGTGTCCCCCCCTCATTCTGTAGCCCTTGTGTCCCCCCCTCATTCTGTAGCCCTTGTGTCCCCCCCTCATTCTGTAGCCCTTGTGTCCCCCCCTCATTCTGTAGCCCTTGTGTCCCCCCCTCATTCTGTAGCCCTTGTGTCCCCCCCTCATTCTGTAGCCCTTGTGTCCCCCCCTCATTCTGTAGCCCTTGTGTCCCCCCCTCATTCTGTAGCCCTTGTGTCTCCCCCTCATTCTGTAGCCCTTGTGTCCTCCCCCCTCATTCTGTAGCCCTTGTGTCCTCCCCCCTCATTCTGTAGCCCTTGTGTCCCCCCCCCTCATTCTGTAGCCCTTGTGTCCTCCCCCTCTCATTCTGTAGCCCTTGTGTCCTCCCCCCCTCATTCTGTCGCTCTTGTGTCCTCCCCCCCTCATTCTGTAGCCCTTGTGTCCCCCCCCCTCATTCTGTAGCCCTTGTGTCCTCCCCCCCTCATTCTGTCGCTCTTGTGTCCCTTTTTGTTTTTTTAATCGATACAAAATATAATCCTCATGTTAAATGAATTAAATTTACCATTTCAAACTGAGGAAACTAATTCCATACTTTATTGTTTTGTCTCTTTGAGTACGCTTTTAAACTTATTCTCAAACATTTTTTTTTATTTTTTTTTTTATTTATAAGGAATATAAAACTGAAGACTCCATACGAAGTGACTGAGGGTAAAAAACAATTGCATTTTACTTACCTTGATACGATTGGTCGACCCGTGATCGTTTTGCACAAATCAAACCTGGTTGAACAACATATCCAAGATTTGGAGGTAACAAAAACCTGTACTTCAAAAATATTTTATCTAAATGCAGAATTGAAAAATTAAATCTTGAAAAATCATTTTTATGTAAAAGTATTATGGTTAATGTGTTTATTGTATTTTTTATTCTAAAAATAAAAAAATACTTGTGTATCAAAACATACTGAGATCCTAAATATTTATAATTATTGGAGTCATTCACAGCAAATATTTATAAAGATATTATTTTTGGCCATCTTTATTTCTAGCCATCTTTATTCGTCTAACCAGAAGTAAATCTGATTCTTTCCTTCCTCAGCTGAACTACACATTCCAAAAGTTGTTGTTGCTTCAAGAACCCCTTCTTGTTGTCGGGGCTTTTTATCTCCTCTTCATCATTGTCATTATATATGTCCGTCTGGATTTCTCCATCACAAAGGTAAGTTGACGTTAAAATGTTTTCACTTTTTCATAATGGTCCTTATTTCTAATAAACAGCTTAACTTCATTTCATATTGTTATAAGTCGCTTATGTGTTGCCAATTTTGAATTTTCTGCAAATCAATCCTTTGTGGTAAATAGTTATTGAATCATTTTCGATATCAAAAATATTTTTTAATTTATCGTGAGTGCTGCAGTAAAAGTTTTTTTTTTTTTTTTTCGTTTTGAAAAGCTATGAGGGCGACCTCCTGGAAGTGTGAGGAAGTGATCTATAAAAAAGAAGGAAAAAGTTGTTGGAAGTAAAAAAAAAAAATTTTCAAAAAGATAACGACTAGAAATGATTCACAAAGGCAAGAAGGTGAATACTTGGAAGTGTGATGAGTAGTCAGCTGAGAATTACCATTTAAGTCAAAAGATCCGGACATAGAATTTCCAATCCTAAAGTCAATATATTTATAGTTTTACAACAGTTGATAGTTTGAAGAAATTGATGACGGCTAGTGGCTCTGAGGTCTCACAAGAGAGATTGGAGTCAGTTGAACAATGAGAAGGTTGGTTTGTAAAGGTAATCACTGAGGATTGATGCAGCCAGACAGCTATCAATGGACAACATTTAGAGATCTTTTGTACACTACAGAATATCACACACATACACACACGCCAGAGATCAAGTGAGTCATATTAACTTATTTTTATTCTAGCGTGACCATGAAGGCAGTCATTGGGTTACAAACTAAGCATTTTTTTTTTTTTTTTTTTTTTTTTACTTGATATTTTTTTTTACATTTTGATAGAGATGGCTTATTTTTATGTGAATAGGAAATTCTGATTACAAATGGAGCATCTGCCCTTTGTAACCAGTGCAGGCCATTTAAAGTGATCTTTATTCCTCAGCGATACAACTTTGTTGATCAGTGTCAGACGATTGCCCTCTAAATCTTTGATGATCAATGTCAGACGATTGCCCTCTAAATCTTTCACAATGTGAGAAGAGTTGTTATTTGACGGATCTGGACCATTCAACATTACGGTCTTCATCAGAGCAGTGACTTTTTTGCGAGCAGATTTAAAGTGA
>NC_136509.1:91959564-91979564 GCF_053919585.1 Euprymna scolopes
CCTAAAAATCCAAATCAATTTTACATTAAATTATATTGTATTTTATATTCTATATTCTTCCCTTTAATGTTTTTCATGCTGTTTACTTTGTAGGATGAAGTGAAAGAAAGCAAAATGAGGGTTGCAAGTTTGGTCGAAGAAGTTCAAAATGCCCAGGACAAAAGGAGCGCTCTCTATCAGTCGTACGATGATGCCATTAACAAGTTCAAGGGCAACAAAGATTTTGCCCTCTTCCAGTCAAGCCGCAAAAAGTTTGACGCTGACTACAAACAGCTTACGCAGCAGATACAAAATCTACAAGTCACCCTTAAGACAGAAGGGGCTGAGGTTGTTGAAAAGGTAAAACATTTTTCACACTTTTGATTTTAAAAAAAAAAAAAAAAAAGTGTTAAATGTAGATAAACTGTTTCATATACAAAATATTTTCGAAAGAGCACAAATATGCGAAGCTGAAAATGGGCAACATTTAAGACATTATTTTTTATAAAGATTGTTTGAATTTTTTTTTTTTTTTTTTCCTCCAATGTTTTAATCAGATTGTGTTAAAATTGCAGAAAGATATCAAAAATAATTTAAGTTTAAAACCCTTCAGTAACTTTTTGGACACCCTGTGTGTATGATAATGGTTAGGGCTATGACAACAGAATATTCTTATCATTGTTCTGACTCTCGAGTATATATCCGACACAGTTAATCAACCGAGAACCACATTACTCTCTATATAAAAGCATATAAGATATCAATGGATACACACTCGAGAGTCAAAACAATGAAAAGAATATGCTGTTGGCCTAGCCCAGTAAGGACACATTTCTTTTTATTTTAGAAGTGGAGGATTATTTTAGAAACATTTTTAACCTTGCCATCTCTTTTATTTTTTATAGGTGATGGATCTCCAGAAGCTGGACAGTCAATATAAGGAACTTATCAGTCAAGCAGTGAATTACGCGGAGAAATTAATAAATAATAAAATCAGTAAACAAGTGTACATTGATAATGAGTCGAATATCAGCAAGAAACAATCGGAGATATATCAAAAAATGGAGGCACTGAGTAGTTCGCTCTAAGCAAAATAGCAAATATTTCCATGTTTCAAATCATTTCTACATTTTTATTTGCTAAAAAAAAAAAACCTTTCATGCCAATTCTTTGTCTTAATTTTCTTAATTTTGAAATAAAACATTCTTTAATAAACTCCCTTTTTTCCCCTTTTTTTATTTTTAAAAACATGACGCTTACCAACAAAATACAGTTTTTAACAAATTTGTAAAAAAAAAAATGACATTTAAGATATTGCATTGTATGGATTTCAATATTTGAAATGAACACTATAAAAAACATCTAGGAATCGTCATAATCAAATTTCTTAATGTCACATTTTAATAAAAAAAGAAAATGTAATTATTGTTAGTAAAAGTTGAATTTAGCTATTTTTTTTGTCTACTTTAACCATTTTTTTTTTTTTGTCTATTTGTAATTTAAAAAAAACTTGCAAAATGAAAGACTTTGTTATGATATGGAACAATAAAATTTTTATTTTATCTTTTTAAATTTGTTTTTTAATTATAATCAACGAGTGATGGGAGAAATTAATACTTTTATTCAAATAAAATACCGTTTCAGTTGAAATAAAATACCGTTTCAGTTGAAAAAAAATATATAAGAATAATAAATTTCCACACAAAAAATGTTAAATTCTTCAGAAAATTTTAAATCATTGTTTTCTTATGCTTTACATTATTTAAAACAAAAATCATTTATTATAAATTTATTATTAATCTTAGAAAGCCATGCATTAATTAAAATTAATTCTAAATTGTATTTCATTTTGTTACAATTTATGAAGTGTGTGTGTGTATATATATATATATATATATATATATATATATATATATATATGTATTATTCAATTATTCATATTAGTGTATTCAATATTAAGTAATGTGATTTGACTTTGTTGTTGTTCCTTCTTATGAAACTGATTTTTAATTTAATTAAAATTTGATTTTTAAATTTAAAAAATTTTTTTTAAATTATAAATCACATTACTTAATATTGAATTAGCTCTAGGACATTTAACTATCGAGCTTATTATATATCTAAATTACAACGAGCATTTCCTGTATTTTAATTAAACTAGTAATTTCACTGTTACATTAAAATACACTTAGCTCTTTAGACTATTAGTCTAATCTCCTTTAAATTATATATATATATATATATATGTATATATATATCTGAGAGAGAGGAAAGATTAACAATTGTTAAATTATTAATCTGCTTGATAGGGAATAACATAGAATCAAATTATGTGTATGATTGTTTCGGAAACAATATCCATTTATTCATTTAATATTTACAAATAAAATATTGAAAAATATTGTCTCCTTGTCAGCACAAATGGGAGGTGATTATGATTGGGAAAGACACCAAATTTTTGTGTCTTTCCCAATCATAATCACATCCTAAACTTGCGCAGCAATGAAGAATACTTTTAAAAAAAGAAAAAAGTGTTTGATATTTCTTCATTGGAATGCAGAACAGTTTTGGCTATCAAGGAAGAAATTGAAACTATAAATTTCAATCGGAATGGAACTAAAAGGGAACAAAAATTCTATAGAGGAAATAAAACAAATTCCATGGACACACAAGGTAGGACAATGCATTGTTTCAAATGTGGTTCTATTAGGCATTTTGCCAGAGACTCTACTGGTTTTAGTCCTAGAAATATTAACACTGTTGTGGATTCAAACTATATACATTTTGTTTCAGGTTTCATTAATTAATTCAGAGTCCTGTTATCAAAGATTGATAAATGATTCTAATATAAAAATGTCTAATCTTGTAA
The DNA here is from genome assembly GCF_053919585.1 of Euprymna scolopes. Taxonomy (NCBI): domain Eukaryota; kingdom Metazoa; phylum Mollusca; class Cephalopoda; order Sepiida; family Sepiolidae; genus Euprymna; species Euprymna scolopes. The sequence continues at coordinate 91,962,413 of NC_136509.1, forward strand.
AAGAGACGCTGGGCGTGGCAGTGTTGGATTCTGCCTGTTCTAGAACTGTTACTGGAGAACTTTGAATGTATTTCTTGGTACATTAAATGACTGAGATAAGTGATTAGTGAAGGCTTAAATCCAACAAGACATTTTATTTTGGTGATGCAATTAAAGCAGTTTAATTTCGGGTATCTATAGAAGGCGTAAAAGGTGTCAGAGTATATATATATATCTATATATAGATATAGAGAGAGAGAGAGAGGTTGACATCGTCAAAAATCAATGAAAACTGCTGACATGATACTAGATTTTAAAGGTGACAGCTGTAAGATTTTAGGTAGAAATATAAAATTGCGAAAGACCACTTCTGAGCATTGTAGTTTTCCATTGATGAATAAGCTTTTGCAGGCTGAAAAGTCATAAAACTTTGTTACATTGTGAAGCTTTAAAAAATGCTCTAGAATGGAGAAAAGAAGAAAGACTGAGAAATTACATAAACAGTTGCTCATGCATTAAAGAGATATTGGTATCATTGGTGAGAGGCAGTAGAGCTTTCATGATAAAGAGGTTCTAACTCTTAAGGACGTCTATAAAGAAGCATATTTTGAAGTTCCAAAATGTCTCTTGAGTGATAATGTAGGAGAATTTAATAACGATTATTACAGAGAGATAATTGAAAAACTGAATATTGAAACCTGCACTACAGCCGCAGTAATGGCACTGTGGAACGTCACAATCTAATATTGGTTGAAGAGGAAATGTGAACCAGAAATGGCTTTGGCTGTTAGTGCCAAAAATGCCCTTCAAAATAGTTCTGGACATATCCCAAATGAGCTTGTCTTTTGGATCCAACATATATGCTGTTAGATTTGATAGACCAGTTACTCACATTAGATCCTTCAACAACCAGTGATACGGTTAGAATAAATTTAAATGCTCTACATTCTGCGAGAAAAAGGTTCATGGAGGCTCGATCAAGTGAAAAAATTCAGAGCGCACTGCGATTTAATGACATTATGCAGATGAACGATTTGTGATGGGGACAGCATCTACTATAGAAGACAAAATTATAAAGTATAGCATGGCCCTGCTAAAGTTTTGGGTAAAGAGGGTCAGTGTATTGATCCAACATGGAGGAGCATTCTACAGGATGCGTCCATATCACTTGATAGTAAAGAAAGACCTTGGAAGGCCAAGGAATAAAGAAAATACAATTACCTTCAATGAGACTTTGACTCTAAAACTAATTATGTTGGGCCTTTTGACTAAGATCACAGCATAGTATTAGTGTTATGTTGTGATGGACAATGCCAAAGGTCTGAACAATTATTATTATTATTGATTTGTTAACTGTAATATAGAAAAAGATATGCAGAGAGAATGTTTTGAAAGAAAGGAATGTTTAGCTAGAATATTTATTTTAAAAATCTAATGGAGGAATTTTAACTTAGATTTATAAACAATGAAATATTAGAGATATTTATGTACCTATTTACTATAACTCTGTCCCGTGGGGAGGCAGACACCAGGGTCGTTTTTTAACGTGGAGAAAAGGTACAAAAATAAAAATTGTCTCAGTCGTGAAGGATTTCTCCTCCATCGAAAGAGAACAAGAAATAGAAGTGCAGCATCTGAAGAACAGATGGTATTTATTTGCTCCCCCACCGAGCAAATTAGGCACAAGGCCAATTTTTAATGTGAGGAGTGAAGGGGAAATGGGGACCAACTCCCCAGGGAGTAGGGGAGCTGGATAGTGACAATTGGTATGAAGGGTTGCCCCTACATTGACCAAGGTCTTATATGTGGGGTCGCCCCCACATATGGTCTTTGCTTGCAGTATCTGCCGGAACAGATGGTATTTATTTGCTCCCCCACCGAGCAAATTAGGCACAAGGCCGATTTTTAATGTGAGGAGTGAAGGGGAAATGGGGACCAGCTCCCCGGGGAGTAGGGGAGCTGGATAGTGACAATTGGTATGAAGGGTTGCCCCTACATTGACCAAGGTCTTATATGTGGGGTCGCCCCCACATATGGTCTTTGCTTGCAGTATCTGCCGGAACAGATACTACACTTTGATCTTGTTTATATATTTTATTGAGAAAGAAAAAATTGAACATAAAAAACGTACAAAAAATTCAATTCAACGAAATTAGGCACAAGGCCCCACAAGAAATTGGGAGGGGGAGGGTACAGGGTCTTTTTGACTATGTAACAGATGAGACTTTGAAGTCTTACTCTTGACTGGCAACATTTACCAAAATGCCTCAATCACTCTGTGGATCCTAATCTAACTAATAACTCCAGCGTTCAATGTAAAATTTAACTATGTACAATTTGTATATTCATTTCTGTATGTTGTGTGTGCATTTTTTTTTTTTTTTTTTTTTTTTTTTTTGTGTGTGTGTATGTGTGAGAAAATAAAGTTCGATTTCATTAGAAAGAGTTCTTGAATTAATTGGCATAAAATGTTCGTGGAGTGGGAAAAAACTAATGAAAATGTTCATTCTTGTCCCGAAGGCCAAGGAATTCAATTTTATAAGCAATAAACAATGGGATTAACCTGGTAATAAAGAAAGAGTGGGCTTTGATATATGGACTACAGATAGAAGCAAGAGTCAGAACGAGGGAGCCGTCCACGAGAGGAGGTTGACTTTATCAGCCGTGGAAGCATTCAACTGAGCTAACTAAGAGACGATGTAAGGACTAAAGGGAGAAATCATTGTAAGTCCATGAGGGAAAAACAAAAAAGAAGCCCTGTTGTACTGCTTCACAGTGAAATGTTTTCTTGCAGTGTCCAAGAGACAAAAGAAGCTACAACCTAAGGTTAGTAGTCCGTTATCAAATGGCCATTGTGTGCTTATATTTGTTGAACCTTTCCCGAACTAATTACTGTTACCTTGTCCAAGTTGTGTGAATTCTGTTTGAATATGTGTAAACACACACACACACACACACACACAACGAACATTTATAAACACTAGATGATACATGAGCATCAGTTTCATACACATTTATATTGACTAAGTGTGCATGAATGCACATATATACACTCTTTATATACAACCTTACAATCCAACACTAACTCTGACTCCTAAATTTATTAACTCAAAATTGGAAACCCTATGTCTGTGACTCCTAGCTGACCACCTATCCCGTGTCCAACCGCCTTTGTATCCCTTAGTGCAATGTTTCTTGAAAAGGGTAGTGGTTTGATATCAGGGGTGGGTGGGCAGTTATGCAAAAAGGAGCGGGTTTTTTTTGGGGGGGGGCGGTAATTAAAAATATACACACGCATATATATAGAGAGAAAGTAGGCAAATTTTTTATGCTAACGAATACACATATATGCGTATAATTGTGTATATGTAGGTTATATATATATATATATATATATATATATATATATATATAGTGTGTGTGCGTTTTGTAAGGATGCAATTGAGTGCATATATATATACTAGCAGGCTGCCCAGCATTGTCTGATCGTAAAATATGCTTAAATGATATTTTGATTAATGCAGATTTCGTATTTATTATATTATATTGGACCCTATAGTAATGATTTAAAAAGTTTTTTAAAAAATGATTCATGCGCCATCATCGAGAATTGAAACCAAGACTTTTAGCTTATGATTTACTTTTTCCTTTGATGTTAATGGCAAATTCCACAATTTTCCCACTCCGCCTACCAGATTATGATCCCCAGCAGGCTTCACTTCTAGACCTATTCCTCACCACAGTACACAAGGATTGTGTGACTGATGCCCACAGTCCACTTGTAAATGCAGACCACTTAGTGGTATCAGTTGACATCACACTTAAATCGCAACCCTAAGGCGAGGAGCCATTGCTCAAAGCAACAAGGTACTACAAAAGGGATGACTTGGAAGCCATTAATGAACACGTCAGCTCCCATGGACCGATATTTTCTCTCTTCTTGCTGAACGGTGTGCCAATGAGACAACTGAATGGTACAAAGTGGGCACTGAAGCACATTTTCCCATATGGAAGTATTATAGCAAGCTCCACTCACCCTCATGGTTCACTACAGATTGTGCAGCTACCATTGCACAAAGACAGCACGCATTCCACTGGTTTGTACATCATAATAGGGGTCCTACGCTCTTCAATTGCCTACCACGTAACATCAGAGAGATCACGAACTGCAAAACAGAATCATTCAAGTCGGCGCTGGATACCTGGCTGAAGTCTGTACCAGACGAACCTCAGATCCCCAGTTATACCACTATGAGACGCAGTGAATCCAATAGCTTACGCCACATGCTTGTCTGTGTAAAGAGGGACAGCGAAACGGTGCAGCGGTCTATTGATTCGACGCCGCCTATACCGTCCCAACTGGAGGCCGCTTGCCGCAGTGACCTTGGAGGGCTCTGACCGCCGAAAGACATCACACAAATCACACAAAATAAGTCAAATACAAATAGGCAGAAATTTGTAGATGCTAGAAATCATTGTTAGAGAGAGATAGCGGCAGTCAAAAGAAAGCATGATGGTTTTAAACAAATAAAAGATCACTGCTGGACAAAAGCAGGTAAGAAACTACTCGTATTACTTTTATATAAGATAAATATCGTCAATGTTTATTTGCTAATTTGCAACCATTTTGAGCAAAGCACTTCATTAATAGTCGGCCTGTCAACGGGTTCGAAAGTAAAAAGGTACTTGATCAGATTTTCACAATCTTCACTTAACTGGAATTTTGGCCAGGGGAAATTCAATTTCTCTTCCTCTTGGATGATTTTCTTAATCCCATTGTTTTCGTTAAACGGCATTTTACCTGTACTCATGATGTAGACGACAGCTCCCATTGCCCAGATGTCGGCTTTGCGTGTGTCGTATGGCTCACCAATTAAAATCTCCGGAGCTGCATATGACTTGGAACCACAGTATGTGTGGCTTAACAATCCATGTGGATCATACTTGCTAAATCCGAAATCCGTAATTTTGATGTTGTCATAGTTGTCCAGTAAAAGATTTTCCAGCTTCAGGTCACGATGACTGATGTCTTGGTTATGTAAGTAGCTGATGCCTTCGCTCAACTGGAAAGAAAAAAGTTAACAAAAGAGAAAAAATATATAAGTTGTGTATTACAGTGGTTAAAGTATCAGAAATCCCCAAAAAGAGAAACGTTTTCCTGCTCAGTCTGTGGAAAGGGAATTGGGCGAAACTCCATATTCTTGTGCCTCCTCGACATAAATACTCTGTCTAAGAAACATTGTATATATATAGAGTGGAACGATAAAATTGTCACCCTAAAAAAAACAACACTACAGCTTTATTTTAAAAGTTTTATTGAAAAACACCAATTCAGATAACTTGATTATATCGTAGAACTGACATCTATTCAATGTATCCACCTTCAGCCTACATCACCGTCTCGATACGGGTCCACAACTGAGAGCATACCTTTTCCACAAACGCTGATGGGAGTTCGGCAAATACTCGGTGGATATCAGTGATCAGGCTGGCTTTGGTGTTGTGGGAGGTTATGTTGGTGATGTTCTCAATGTGCGACCAAACAAAGTAGTCCAGCGGCTTCAGGTCCGCGTAGTAGGGGGGGGGCAGTGAGAGAAGAGTACAAAGTCGTAACACTCCTTCTGAAGCCAAGCTTGGGTATCTTTGGACTTGTGGGCTGGTACCGAGTCCTGCTGCCACACCTAGAGTCGATCAGCGGCCACCTAATTGCACCAGGGGATCACCACACTCTTCAGCACATCCATGGTGTTGACTTTCAAGCTGACTTTGAAGATGTGAGATGGCATGATGTGGCCCTCACTTGAAACCACACCAAAGACCATAACCGTGGCCGGAAACTATGTTTTCATCATGCTGGACATGTCCCTGTTATTTGTGGCAATCCAGCAATGCATTTTGAGGGTGCTGACAGTGGTCATATCGTCATAACTTGGTTCAGCAGAAAGCATGAGTTGTACAGCGGCGCATATTCGATCTCGCTCGTTGAATAATGTGTCACTTTCAGACATGATAGAACACTTTTATCGCTCTTGGGATTTGTACACAACTTGCCAACTAGTAGATGGGCTGCGACAAAAAAAGAAAATCAGTTTTCATCAAATGGAAATGGAATCATGGCGTCTTTTCTAGGGTGATAATTTTATCATTCTATCCTGTGTAAGAAGTACAATTGGAATTACTGATAGGTTAAGAAATGGTAATCAGTTTATATGCAAGAAGTGTAAGACTGTAGATGGATGAGAACTTGGTATTTTGGATTCTTCGGAGTAGAGTTCTCATCTTGAGTGTTATCCGAACAAGGTTTCGGCTGATGTAACCTCCGACCTTCTTCAGATGTATGTTGTTGAACTTTGGAAACTTTTTGTCAAACTTGGGAAAGAAAGAGTGTAGAAAGGAAATTGGATGCAACTCCAATCTTTTGTAATACTTGTAAGCACTGATACTGCCATCTTGAGGTAAATACCCCAGAAAAATATTGCCTTCTTAAAAATGGTACATCAGAAGAGATGCTGCGAGTTTGTCTCTGATGTATCGTTATTTTCATGGAAAGTGTTCGACTCAGCTTCAGTCTATGGTCCCCCCTCGCCAAACTTTCACAAGAAACACTCGTCTAGCTGAAAACACTATCAATAATTCCCCCCACTCTTTATCTGTGCCTAAACCTAAACATAGATTCTATGAACAAAGCTTCTTTCTTAGAACTGCACGCCTGTGGAATTGTCTTCTGTTTTCCTGCTTTCCAGCTGACTACAATATGGTTGTGTTCAAGTCTAACGTAAATAAGTTCTTGATGAGCCGTTCCATATAAGATATCAAATTTACCGAATTTTCATTACTAATGATTGCTATATTGTCCAATTTCTACTGTAAACTTTTTAACCTTTATCCTTGAGTGGCCTCTTGGCCTTGATAATGTGGTGATGTCTGTGTAAAAAAAAAAAAAAAAGGTAAAATTCCAGAAGCTAAATCAAATGAAGACAAGCGACTTTGTAAATATAGGGCGTCTCAGTATAAATGTGACACGGATAACGACTGATAACTGTTACAATATTCACAATATTGTAACAGTAGGAGTGGTTAACACACCGGTTCCCGTTAGATCACCAAAGTTAAGCAATGTTAAGCCTGGTCAGTACTAAAATGAGTGCTTATTTGGAAATTCCAGGTAGTGCATGTGCTCATTGCTAATCTTGGCATTGTTTCCAGTCGTCCTGGACTTTTCGTTGCCACTGGACTCAAGCAGTGCCAATTCAGGAGAGGCGTGGAGTATTGTTGCCGCATTTGGACTGGTCCATCATCCACTAGTCTCTCTTTATTGGACAGGGTCCAAAAAAAGAGTTTCCAATCTAATAATAAAAACTGAAAACCAAGCTCCAACCCCTGTCCGATCGTCGTAATGTTGCATCCATGTGCTTGTATTCCAAGTACTTTAATGAATTGTGCTCTGAAGAATTCTTAGTATTTATGTGTTCCCTCCCCTCGACGTAAACACCCCCATCTTATAAACATTGTAAACATTGCATACACAATAAGTACAATGGAATTATGGGTAGATTGAAAAATGGTAACCAGTTTATATACAAGAAGTGTAAGACAATGAAGATGGGTGAGAATTTGGTATTTTGGATTATTTGGATTCTTCAGACTATTGTTTTAATCTTTAACGGCACAATCACATTGACACACCGGTTCTCACCAGATCACTGAAGTTACGCAACGTTGAGCTTGGGAAAGCAACGCGTTGTATGTAACATAAGGTAAAAGGGTAGATGAGCCTCTTTTAAGCCATGGTAGGCAACCCATCTAGTGATTGCATCACAATAAAAAAATACCCTTGATAGCTCTAGCGAAGCATAAAGTATTCAGCTACGGACAAGATTTTAATTATACTATAAACTCATGTAGTGAGTTCAATCTCAACTGCGGCTGCATGTTACGTTTTTTTTAATGTTATTTAATCTTTTATAAGAAGTATGTCGTAGTTCACTTGAATCATTCTTTATCAGATAAAATGTGTGTTTGAAAACTTGTCAATGCAGGAATTATAAATGGTATATTTCCTCAAATATTTTTGGGGGCATCCCCCATTTTCAAGAGGTAACAAATGTACATCAACTCTTTATGCTGCCGTTTTCGGTTTGATGCACATTTGTTACCTCTTGAAAATGGGGGATGCCCCCAAAAATATTTGAGGAAATATACCATTTACAGCCAGGTAAATAAATATTTATTGAAAATTATTGAACCCTTTCAATTATTTATCATAATTTATTTATTTATCTGTTTACAACGACTGAATAATTCCTGCATTGGCAAGCCTTCAAGCAAACCTTTTAATCTTTTATGTTATTTGCACGTTTCAGCCGATGCAATTTCCGACCTTCTTCAGGTGTATCTTGTTGAGCATAGGAAGCTTTCTGTCGAACTTGGGAAAGAAAAATTCCCCGAGTTTGACAAAATATACCTAAAACATGTTGGAGGTTACATCAGCCAAAATGTTGTGCATTTCTTTTTAAGTGATTGTTTTTTCTATATAAGTTCTAGTGTAGTAGTAAAAATTTTCCCAAAATATCTTTAATCTTTAATATACATGGGTATGCATATACGTGTGCATGTGTCCAGGGAGAGGAATGGGTTCAGTGAAAAACAAAGAGGGAGGGTGGGGGGGACGGGTGAAGAGGAAAGAGAGAGAAGAATAGAAGCTATAATACACTTTTGCAATTCCGTAAAGACAAAAAATATTAACGTACAAGCCAGGTGGGTGGCAGAATTGATATTTTGCTTTGTATGTAGTGGTTGCTATTCATGACTATATGACATAATCACGTTGACACATCAGTTCTCATTGAATCACCGAAGTTAAGCAACATCGAACCTGGTCAGTACTAAATGGGTGACCATTTGGGACTTCCAGGTGCTGTATGTGCTCTCCGCTTATCTCTGCATTGTTTCCAGTCGTCCTGGACATCACCTTGCTACCGGACTCAAACAGTTCCAATTCAGGAGAGATGTGGTTAGGGACTGCGCGACCCTTGCCTCACAATTACACACGCAGCTGCCCCTACAGGGGGTATCCTTTGTCTTTTGAGACTGAATGGAGGTATCGATCGATTCATGAATGGAAAATGACCGATAAAACAGCATGAATTTATAAACAAAATACATTTAGAGAGAGAGAGAGAGAGAAAGAGAGAGATAGCGAGAAAAAGAGAGAGAGAGAGAGAGAGAGAGAGAGAGAGAGAGAAAGAGGGAATTGAAGTTTTTCATTATATATTTTCACAAGAAACGCCTGAAGAAAGTCAAAGTTTACAGTGGTCGAAACATTGAAAATAATATCTGGGATGAGAACAGTCGTCTGAAAAATCCAAATGATACTAGTTATCAATCTTCATCTAAAATATTTCACCCTCCCCCGCAAAAAAAATCTTATATATAAAAGGCTATATGTCTGTCTGTCTGTTTCTATATTTTCAAACTCTATCTCCTCCGAAACTAAAAGTCGCAGAGCAGCGCTAGGGGCTTCACATGATTGGATTTTTATGGGTTTTTAGTCGGTGAAATTTGAGGGTTCAAAAATGAGTCAAAATTGAAAAAATCGTTAAACATTTTGTACATTCATCTTAGTTTATTTTTAAGTTTTAATCAGTTCATGTGTGTATCACGTTGGTACAATGGTAACGTCACCAACTTTGAATGCTATAGTTTTGGTATCGATTCTAGCTGATGGCACCCAAATACTTTTTTTTCTACTTTTGAAATCATAACTTTATAATAATACAAAGTGTCCACAAAGTCTGGCTACATTATGCAGCCAGATTTGTGGGCTCCGTGTAGATTATGCAGCCAGACTTTGTGGGCACCATGTAGATTATGTAGCCAGACTTTGTGGGCACCGTGGAGATTATGCAGCCAGACTTTGTGGGCACCGTGTAGATTATGTAGCCAGACTTTGTGGGCACCATGTAGATTATGTAGCCAGACTTTGTGGGCATCGTGTAGATTATGCAGCCAGACTTTGTGGACACCCTGTATATACAAAATCTGGACAAATTAAAATATCATATATATAAGTGTATTTTATGCCCGGGCAATGCCAACCTCCAATCCCACTATTTAAAACATAAAATAAAATATAAAATAACAAATTCGCTGGTTCAAAAAGATGCAACTGAAGAAGATCGGAGGTTACATTGGCTGAATCTTTGATTGCATTTGATAGCTTACCATTTTCTTGTTGATTATTTTTTCTTTGTCCTTACAACGGATTTATCTACGTGATTGCCATCTGCTCAACAATTGAAGTAGATTAAAGGGGTGTAACATTACGTGGGATTAATATGAGACAAAAAATATTGATGTACACGGAAAGAAGATTTGATATTTTGCCTCTTATTTAGTGGTAGTTTATTCATGACCAGAAAATGGCTAGTAAACAGCATAAATAAGAAAGAGGTGGAGAGAACGGGTGAAGGGGAAGGAAAGAGAAGAATAGAAGGCAATTCCGGGTAGCACTGCTAGTTTTAAACAAATAAAACATCACTATCGGGCAAAAGTAGGTAATTACTTTTTAGTTTGTTTTTTTTTAAGTCATATTAGTTTTATATACATGGGTGTGCATATACGTGTGCATGTGCGTGTGTGTGTGTGTGTGTGTGTGTGTGTGTCCAGAAAGAGGAATGGGTTGAGTGAATAAGAAAAAGGAAGGGTGGGGGGAAACGGGTTAAGAAGTAAGAGAGAGAAGAATAGAAGTTATGATACACTTTTGCAATTTTGGGCAATTTCGGGTAGCACTGCTAGTTTTAAACAAAGAAAAGATCAAACGCATATTACTTTTATATAAGATAAATATCGTCAATGTTTATTTGCCAATTTGCAACCATTTTGAGCAAAGCACTTCATTAATAGTCGGCCTGTCAACGGGTTCGAAAGTAAAAAGGGACTTGGTCAGATTTTCACAATCTTCACTTAACTGGAATTTTGGCCAGGGGAAATTCAATTTCTCTTCCTCTTGGATGATTTTCTTAATCCCATTGTTTTCGTTAAACGGCATTTTACCTGTACTCATGATGTAGACGACAGCTCCCATTGCCCAGATGTCGGCTTTGCGTGTGTCGTATGGCTCTCCAATCAAAATCCCCAGAACTACATATGACTTGACAGTATGTGTGGCTTAACAATCATGAGGAGATAAAATACATGTGGAGAAAGAGAAAAAAATTTTGTCACGTGTTGAGACTGTGCACACACACACACACACACACACACACACACACACACACACACACACACACACACAGAGGAAGGTCTGATACTAAAAACACAGACTGATGAGGTGAAGCTGTCAAAGCTGACGTCGCTGGAGGTGAATGGATCAAGTAGTTGACCTCACAGCTGCCGGAGTTAGAACACCTGTTAAAAAGCGGTTAAATATAAACAAGCAGTCAGAAGAGAAGACTCAGTCAAAAAAGCGACAGTAGCCGCGATTCAGCGCTAAATCCACCACCTCCTGCCCCCTCCCTCTGTCTACCGCTTGAAGCATGCACAGGAAGCAAGAAATAAAATAATAATTTTATATTTTTCTAACAAATGAATTTGTGTTGCAAGTTTGTTTTTCTTGGCTGACGAGAAATTACTATTGCTCGACCCAGCTGCATCACAAATGAAGGTAGTGAAGTTCCTGTGTGGACATTATAAATAGATCATCTATATAATATTCTGCTTGTTTTTTGAAAGTTTCATGGGAATAGTAAATTCGCAAGCGATCCCCAGTTGCTTGTATATACGTGGTTGGAGAGATGATGGCGTTAATTTGATACTGATCAGGCTAAATGTTGCTTAACATTAGTGGTTTAATGAGAAGCAGTATGCCACCATGATTTATATTATACTTACGGCGTATCATGCAATGATAAGTAAAATGTATTGCAGGTCGTTTATTAACATGCTTTTAAAAACCATTTAACAGTAAACATTAAAAAAAAAATATAAACAAATAATGCATACCTGTCTGATTAATCTCTTGTTTCTTTTTTCTGGTATAGATCCGTAGTTTTGAACATATCTCAGCATGTCTCCATTCGATGCATACTCTAGGACGATATAGACATGCTCAGCTTCTTCAAAACTTCGGCAGAACTTGATGATGTGAGGGTGATCCAGTTTCGGCCAAATCTCCAGTTCTCGGTGAAGAAATCGTTGTAGGAAATCTTGCGGTGCCTTTTGTCGGTTTACGATCTTTATCGCAACCAATTCGGGGTCTTTTTTTAGACTACGGGCCAACTTCACTTTGGAATAACTTCCACTACCTGTTCCAAAATAGAAAGAAGAATGGGTAGTTCTTCGTTAGAATAGCGAAATTCCAAAAATTGCATTTCAAATAATTGTCATGTCACAGTAATGGACATATCCAAAAATTACAAAAAAAAAAAAAAGCCGATAAGGTAGAAAATTAAGTATTAATGAAAATACTTTTTGAAGACAATTAGGGAAAATTAAATTTTGCAGAAAAAATAAAGAAAGAAACCAAAGAGCTCGAATTATGACAAAAGGAAAAGGAAGGTAATTATTTTCTGAAAACTGAAAATCTTTGGCCACTTTAGCAAAACTTAATCTTCGCTAATTGTCTTCGAAAACTGTTTTTATTAATAATTAATTATCTACCTGATCGTTTTTCGTAAGTTTTGGATATGTTCATTACTGCGACATGACAATTAAGTAGATACCATTGGTTTTACTTGAAATCCAATATTTCGATTTGCAAATTTCACGATTATAACGAAGAAGAACAGGAGAATGTCAGACAAAAAAAAGGAAGTTCCTTGAATATTAGGAGAAAGGATAACACTGATCCAGTTTTATTCCAATAATAAAAAAAATATAATTGCACAAAAACTGATATGAGTGAATTTTAACATGCTGAAAGTATTTTTTTTGTTTACACTTTCGGAAGAACGATGCTAGTGAAAAGAAAAGACAATCCAAAGTTAATTCTGTTTATTCTTAATGTTTATTCTAATGACTTAGAATTCTTAAGACTTTTAGGCAGATTTGAAGGAGCTTGCCCCCAACTCTCTATTTTTTTTTTATTTTCGTCTCTTCTTCCAATTTTTTCAGCGGATTATTATCAAAATACACACTAGTCTACCAGATTATAAAAAAAAATGAAGAAAAGTCAATATTTAAATATTTGTATGAGGTTATAGTGAATCAATAACCCATTTTAGAACTACTCAATGTTTTTAGGCCAAAGTTGTGTATTTAGCCTTTTTTTTTTTTTAAAACAGTTCAGCCCTTTTTTTAAAAAAAATTTCGCCTTTAATTTAAAAAATTAGGCTAAACTACTTTTTAAAAAGGCTAAATTTGCGAAATTTGGCCTAAAAACGTCGTGTGGTTCTAAAATGGGTGATCGATTTACTAGAACATTGGATTAGAAACTGAGCACGCTATACAAATATGTTAATATAGACCTTGTTCCATTTTTTTAATAACCTGGTAGACTAGTGTCTATTCGATAATAATCCGCTGAAAAACTTGAAAACAAAAAGATGAAAATAAAAAAAAATAGAGAGGGGCAATTTCCTTCAGGTCTGCCAACTTTTATTTTATTTAATTAAAGAAATTTAACTTAAAAAAAACGAAATATAAAATACATTCAATCTATTTCATAATATAGTACATGAATCTGCATGATTTATTTTAGCGCTTATATAATATTAGCCTGGGTGCCCGGTGTTGCCTGGTATTGCCCGGGTGTTTAGAGGTATAAAAAAATGTGGAAGTAAACAGGCAGGCTCAAACCCATGATACAAAGGCGGAAAAGAAAGTGAAAGAAAACCTGACGTCTTACCGCTACTCCATGACGCAACCGGAAGTGTAAAACGTTCAAATTAAACATAATCAATCAAAAAGATGACTTGCAGAAATAGCGCTGCTTTTAAACCTCCCACGAAGGTTGTTTTTAATGGAAGAGGGGGGGAACAGCTCCCCCAAAAAAAGGGGGCACTCTGGCAGTATCCAAATAAATAGTAATTGTCTCAGTATGAAGGGTTTCCTCTACATTGACCAAGGACCAATTACAGAACAGATACTACCCGGCCAAAAGACCAGGCTGTTGCGATTGCGTTCGATTAGTTTCGCTTTATTTATACGAAAAAGACAAACAAACACTCGAAATGAGGGAATTTTTTAAAACTCGATCCAAAAGAAGATAGAGACGATGTCTGGTTGCAAATCTGAGATATTACGATCTAGGAAGTATAAGAAAACTTCTCCTGGAATCTAACCGACGTGAGATCCTGGTGCAAAAAGTCTTTCATGGACATACACAAACGTGCGTGTCCATTTTGCCTTTTATATGTTAGACTAGCACGCTGCCTGGTGTTACGCGGTCGAAAAATACACTTAAATATAATAGTTAAATTCATGCAGACTTCATATTAATTATTATACAGCCAATTCTATATTGATAATTATATTATACCGAATCACTATTAAGTGATTTAAAAAATATGACTTGGGTGCCATCAGCTAGAATTGAAACCAAACCATTTTGCTCTACAGCGGTTATTGCTGTGAACAGATACGTATCAAAACTATACTTGATGAACCAACCCGTGATGGAAAAAAATATTGTATTCCAAAAATAACGTAAATTTTTAAAGTAGTTTTATTTTGCAATAAGAAAATCAAATTTTATGGCGTATCAAAGGATGACTGCCTTGCGACGCCATTTTAAAAAGAGTCTAAAAAACAAGGAAGATAATTCAAATATGCAAGATTTTTGTGTTATGTCTACGAATTTCCTTTAATTGCTTAGAAAGTATTTTATTTATAAAAATAAAACTACTTGATCAATTTACGTGCTTTTGGAATGTAATGATGGTGCATGACACTAATTCACTTATGGGCTATGGGTTAGGTGGGGTGCTTGACAAGAGGTTTAAGAAATTCATTCCTTTCTCCAAAATCCTGGAATATGTTTTTTTTTTTCCGATATGGTGGACAGATAAAAAATTTCTCAGCTAAGTGAAGTTGACATTGAGAACGAGAAGTCTGCTCTGATATCTAAGAAATATTGTCATTGAGCTTTATTTTAAGTGTCGGACCATGTAAGTGATAAGAATTAAACTGAAAGATGGAAGGACATAGCTGATAAAACAGTTTCTTTGAAGCAAATGGGTTGGAGAGAGAGAAAGAAAGAAAAAGAAAAAAAGAATTAAAGAGAAAAATGAGTTGGAGAGAGAGAGAAAGAAAAGAGAAAAGAAAAACGACAGAGAAAGAAAAGAAAAATGACAGAGGAGGAAATGCTAATCTCAAAGAGATGGTGGTCGGAATTAGGGTTCAATAAAAGGCCATTGTGTTTGGAAATGAGAGGAGATTTGTTTGCTAGCATCGAAGAGTACGCATCGCTATGGGGCCAAAAACTCCCCAGAAGAGCTAAGTTGAAAAGCTCTTATTCTTCTAACTAAAGAGCATCATGAAGAACCCGAATAATTAACTTTCCTTTGCAGAAAGTGTACCCTGAATACCCTATGAATAATTATTCTCGTTTATAAAAAAATGATCTCCGAGTTATTAATGACTTGTTTGATTTGAAAACCCAGTTAATTACAGTGCCGACACTACAGCCAGCCATTAACCAAAGTACCTATGAGAACTGAACCACAGCATCTAACCAACGAATGGTAAACTGGAGCACAAAAGGTATTGCCACATGGACTTAACAACAGAGCAGTAGTTTTCAGGGACCAGTGATCACTCTCGAGGAGTCCACCACCAGATAAAGATAAAAGTGTAGCCACAGGGACTTAAGGTTAATGCACATTTTCTTGCCCATGTGTATGACAAGAACCCGCCTAATGGTGGTATTACAGAAATACAAGATTTTCTTTCCGTAATGGGTATGTACATCATACAAATATTTCTTTATTTTTCTTTTTTAATGTAGGGTGAATTCTGGACAAACACCAAAGTTTTTATCTATATAAAAAAAACAGTAGATGTATGCATGTGTGTGTAAATATTTAACCGATAAACTCTTAATATACTCGTCACATAACACTGAAATTAAGAAGAAATAATAATCATACACCAAGGACGATTTATAAAGAGTAACATCTTTGCTTGGACGGATTAATAACGCGTACAGAAATATGTCGGCAAGTTGAAATGTAAAACTGTTCATTTAATCATTAATTAGAAGTTGTTTAATTTTAAATCTTTTCTGTCGGGTTAGCTCAAATGGTAGGGAACCCTGCTGAGAACTGAATATTTTTGTTTCGATTCCAGCTGAAGACACTCAAGTCATTTTTTGAAATCAGTACTGCATGAATTAAAATATATTTAAGCGTTTTTATGACTGAGCAGGTCGGACGCCTCCTGCTAGTTATTAAAAATCAGTCTTATCGTATTTTTTTCAGTCCACCATTGATAAGAGCAGAAGTACTTGTAGAACAAGGGAGATAAATCAATTTTTCATTTAAGCAAGTAAAAATAAAAAGACGCAATATAATAAAATAACAATTTACAAAAAAAAAAAAAAATTCATTTTGACTTGTAATTAAACTTCTACTAAATCATCTTTTTTTAAAAATGTTGTTGTGGATATTTATTTTTGTATGATACGCACATATATTTAAATGCTTTTTCTTTACTGAAATTCAATTTTCACTTGTGACCAATATTATATATTACATATTAGGAACCCAACGTCAGTAGCGATTACATTAGCTAGTGTGAACTGGACAAGGGTCGGGTTATGCGCATGATAATCTAAATCTGTCAAACATGGTAAAATGTAGTAAACAAAACAGTCGAACAAAATGAGAATATGACGTGCGAGAGAAAACTAATGTTTTCAGATCAGTTCTCTCTTGGGAAAGCATGTGAACGAGACATGGCCAATAATGTAGAAATAATCTAAGACGAGCGTCACTTCGATGTTAGTCCGTCAGTGTCGTTCATTTCTCAAGTTAATATGTTAAATTTAAGGAATAAATAACGATTAAAAAGACATTCATCTCTCGCTTCATAAGTAAATTCTTTCCAAATAAAACCTCGAAAAAAAAATCTCAGCGAACGTCTCCTTGTATCATTCATGCATAAGTTTTACTTGTATTAGTTAAAAAAAGACGCGACAATCGACGACCACTAGATGAAACAGTCGCTCGTGAAA
>NC_136509.1:91984564-92333576 GCF_053919585.1 Euprymna scolopes
GATCCTCTGAACACTAAGGTGCACATATACGTCTTATGCCGAGGTTATGTTAGTAAGTTAATGTCAACTCATATCGATCTCCTCCAAGTCACGATTTGTCTTCTACTGAGTCCAAGTCACGATTTGTCTTGCAACTGACTCCAACTCTAACTGTCGTCAACCGTCGTAAACTGAAGACTCTACCCAACTGTTCCTAAACGTTGTAAACTGTCGCAAAAATCATTGCCACTCCTGAAATTTGGAATAGTCGATGTTTACACATCACCATACAAAACCAAAATGCGTAAACACGTTTGTATACATGTTGTCTGCGCGTATACTATCATGAATAAAAACAAATAATTCTATTTTGGACCAATCAGAAAACTTTCTGAATTTATTTGAAATGGTCTTTCTGGGGGGCATCTAAATTCTTTATAAAGCCGAATTTTTCTTCAATAAACCAGTGTGGAATCCAGTTGAGCCGAGTCTACAGATCGGTGTCGCTGTCGCCACACTGTGGGTGCTTTCCCTGGCAACATCTCTTCACTCACACGAACAAACATTAACGAGCACACACACACACACACACACACACACACACACACACACACACACACACACACACACACACACACACACACACACACACACACACACAACTCATTGACTCATTATCGTCTGACCATCTATATAAAATTTATTCATTGAAATATTTCCAATCTTTCTCACTATCTTACTAATACGAAATCAAATGAACATTAACTTTTATAAACAACTTTCAATGAATTATAAGTTATTTTATTGAGCAGAGAAGTTTTGATAGCGATTTCTTGACCCTTGAAACTCATGGCTCTTAATTAATCGATTCATACTTCTTTAATGTTTCAGTTAATTTTTACAAAAACTCTAAAAAATATTCACCAACATTCTGTCTTCCTATTACTGTAAACTTCCATTTTAAACGTATATAAATTATCTCTTTTGTGAATATATGCCTTCTGAACTTATTATTTTGTTTTGTTTACCGTATGACAATGTCTCTCGATTTGCTCATATTGGATTATAAAACCTGCAAACCTTTTTAACGGAAAATTTCCCCCACTCTATATCTGTGCCTAAATCAAAACGCGGATTCCATGAACAAAGCTTCTTTCTTAGAACTGCACGCCTGTGGAACTCTGTTCCGTCTGCTTGCTTCCCACCGGACTACAACTTGGATGTGTTCAAGTCCAATGTTAACAAATTCCTAATGAACCGCCCCCTTAATTAAACACTTCAGCAAATCTCCACACTAACGTAATGTACTTGCAATAACCCTTATCCCTGAGTGGCTTCCGGGCCTTGATAAGTGGTGATCACTGTGTAAAAAAAAAAAAAAAGAAATATTTATCTGAATCCGGCTTATCTTAAAATATTTCTCCCGTTATAAAACACTTTAGTACTGCCTTATACGGTTTTTTATATTTGTCTTTAGCAAACTAATTATGTGAGAGAAATGTGTACGAATTCTTTTTTGTAGCTATACTAAAAACTGGCGTGAGCACATCCATAAAAATTAACGACCGAAATTCCTAAAAAAAGTGTCCGTAAACTAGCTCTAACCATATTGACCTTCTTTATTCCAATCATAGCCACAGCTTGACCAACCATCCCATCTCAGCTTCCTTTTGAGTACCTTGGTGAACAACTTCCTATGCATTGTCTTTTCAACAACACAATTTCCTATACCTTTATTCTCCCGATAAACTTATTTCCTTTTCTTTTTATTGTACTTTTTTCTCTTTCCTTTTTTTCTTCCTAACACTTGAGGTGACGTTGATAGTATTATAGTTGGATGATCAACTATAGAAGAAAAACTGTGTGACAGGTACAGAATTTGATTATTTAAGGGGAGGGCTCGACGAGTATTTGAAAACATTACTTTTAGTTATCTTGCTATATATATATTGTTACGCTCGCGTCTCGTTGGGATCGTGGAAAACGGTTACACAGAAGAAAAAAAAAGAATTTACGATCGTAGGGTTCGAACATACACGTATATTGAACAAGAGGTGATTGGCCACTCCTTCTCAAGACACGTTTGAAATGTTAACGGAGACTGTGAAAGAATGGGAAACGAACACAATTTTTTTTTTTTTTTACAACGAGATTTATTTTACAAAAGAGATGAAGAAGAATAAGATAAAAAATAAACGGAGATATCATGGACGGGGCGCTTAATAAACATGTAATTTAACCGAGTGAAGAATGTACGTATATATACAGCACAACATATTATCAAGAGAGAAAGAAAAGTATATGAAACTACAAATTTGCCGTTATCTTTTTCATGGTTCATATAATTCTTTATCCTCCATCGTTGTAGTTATCCTGTGTGTTGCCTGTCTTCTAAGATACCTTTGGCATTCGACAAGATATATTTAGGGGGCGTATATTGGTGTTTGTGTTCATCGATACCGGATAGTTAGATATCTTTTGAGATGTAGAATATTTTGTACGAATTCAAAATTCTTACCTTCAGTCGGTCATCTCTTGTCATTGTCGCTGTAGCCACACCCCAAAGGCGTTTTATTTGACTATTATCGTTTCACTGGATTGACTTGATTTTGATTACACCTGTGGACCCTTTTGCCGAAAATAACATTAAAAAAACTTATACTTTTAGCTTATTCCTTTTTCATAATTTATCAGATTTGTTGCTTCTTCATAGCTGGTGTCTGTGTCAGGTTCATAATTTTAATTCAAATGTCCCTTTAGTACATTTGATAATCATTTTATTGTTCTTGCATTTGATCGGATGCACGTTTTTGTCAAAATGATGGCAAGCCGGCCGAACAAAGTTCGATGGCTTTGAAAGACCAGCCAGAAAAGAGAAAGCTTGTTGTTGATGACGATGAAAATGATGACTATATTGTCTAATCGTTCCTGGAAACGTCCCCAGCTTTGTCCATAACGTTAAACTGCAAGTGTTTCTGTAGAATGAACTGGATTCGAACTTGCCACCTCCAGGTTACACAGGTTATCAGTCCGTATCGTTAACCACTTACCCACTGTCACCTCCATGATGATGATGGTCGTTTTTGTTGCGCATCATTCATGATGACGATTTATAGTTTGTAGTTTGTAGTTTGTGTTATTCCGTCGGTTATTGACACAGCTGACCTGGAGCTCCATTGCACCCAAGCTGTCCACTTCATACAGAGGCTCAGTCCACTAGACGATTGAGGTTAGGACTAGAGTAGCCTGGTGTTGGTGGCTGGTCAGGTATCTTTTCCAGCCATATGTCCAGTTGCTTCTTGAAATTGAGGCTGGAATACAGTTGAATGATCTTTAAGTGAAGCTGTGGTGGATGAGGGACTTGATCCTCTGTGTAGTCCCAGGTGTGGTTTTTATATAGGAGTGCTTTTCTCGCCGCTAGTGGGTTCTTTCTACTAGTGTTTTGTTTGAGGCCCTTCCTGCCAAGATTTTCCATATGTAGATGATAATATATCGTTCTCTTCGTAGAGAAGAGTGAATACAGTTGCAGTGAATACAGTTGCAGCTCCTTCAGCTTCTCCCAGTAATCCATTTGGCCCACTCCACATATTTTGCTGGTGAATGTTCTTCTTAATAGAAAGATATCGGGGAAACGAATGGCAAAAATACCCTATCCTAGGATTTCGGGGTTTAAATGAGCAAAGACGCCACCTTCACACAACATATTGACTACACTACAGAGATCGCAAAAAAATTAACAGGATGGATACTGAGAACCTTCAGGAGTAGGATTAACAGGAAGTGCATGGCAATGGATACGTACATCTTTCTTTCTTTTTTTTTTTTTTTTTCAAACTTTGCTAGTCGAATTTTCGTTTAGTTTTGTACACAGAGAGTAAGAAAACTTGTCGGCAGTTAGACAAGTATTTGTTGCGAATGTTTTACAAGAGGGACATAGATGGAAGCTCAATTGAGCAGTGACCATCTGCTATGAAGATAACGAGACTCGCACACATTCGGTAAGTTAATCGTCATCACGTCAAGAAAAAGCACAGCATATAATTTTTAAATACTTTTTTATTTTGTGTGTGTGTGTGTGTGTGTGTGTGTGTGTGTGTGTGTTTTCGCCGTTATCTCTTCCACGGAAGCTGCTGCTGCTACTGCGAAATCGGCACCTCTTGATAAGAAACCTAAACCTCTACCACGGTGCTAACCTCGTCGGACTACTAAATGTATCACTTTTACGTAGATGTTTTTATTTGTTTTTGTTAGTGTATAATAAATGTGTAAACGTAATTGGGCAATTGTGTTTATTCATATATTTTTTGTTTAGTTAAAACTACCATTTTGATCAATCAAAGAACTTTCTGAATTTATTCGAATTGGTCTTTGTGGGAGCCGTTTAAAACCTTTAAAAGAGTCAGATTTTATTTCAATAAACAGTTGAAAGCAAAAATTCAGACAGTGCTATGTCTGCTTAATCGCCACAATCCTCAACTTACGGAATCATGCACTGTCACTCGCATACTTACGCTTATAAAACGCGATATACGCACACAATGATTGCTTGAAAGTCTTGAATCCCTTAATGTCATCTGCTCATTTAAACAAACTCATCAATTGAAATATTTCCAAACTATTATCACTGAACTATTTTCTAATATGATAAACAAAGAAGATTAACACTTATAAACAACTTTCAATGAATTAGAATTTATTGTATTGAGCAAAAAAGTTTTGTATACGATTTTTCGGCCAATTTTTACGACATGCCCCACTGCCCCAGCATATTATAAACACTCCAACCTCCCCATATTAAGAACGACTTCCGGAATAAACTCCCTCCAACCTTCCTATGTTAAGAATGACTTTCAAGGTTGGGGGTGTTTATTCCGAAAGCCGTTCTTAACATGGGGAGGTTAGCGTGTTTATAATACGTTGGGGTACGTCGTAAAAATTGACCGATTTTTCTGAACCCTAAAACTCACTGCTCTTAATTAATCGTTCCACATTTCTTATAATGTCGCAGCTAATAAATCTCTTGTTTTTACAAAAGCTTTAAAAATATTCACGAACATTCTGTTTTCCTACTGCTTAAACCTTCCATTTTAAACATATATAAATTATCTGTTTTATGAATATATGCCTTCTTAACTCATTATTTTGTTTTGTTTGCCGTATGACAATGTCTTTCGTTTTCTCACATTTGAATATAAAACCTGCAAATTTGTTTCACTGAAAATATTTCTCTGGATCGGTCTTATCCATCAAATATCTCTCTCCTGACAAAACATCCTAAAGTAAAACCCCCAAACAGGCATGAACATATTCCTTACATACTAATGACCGTCTCCCTAAAAACTGATGAACGAAATTCCATATATGCACAAAGATACTCCAAGATGGCTTCTACCAAAGCCAGGGACCACGCCACAACGTATTTGCAATATGGTATGAAAAACACCACCACTAGTAAGATCAATTAACTGCTTGCTTAAGCAATCTACTTTAACTCAGCCAAGGATTTTCGCTCGGCCCCAAAACCAATAGAGTCTATACCATTATTTAAAAGGTTCGTTCCTTGTTGGCTGAAGGATGATTCTGGTCCTGCGCAATTCTAGGAGGTCCATTCTCCCAGGCTTTACCATTTCAGTCTTTGAGAAAGGGTTAGGTTATTGCTAATCGCCAGAGGCGCTCCTACCGAGGAATGCCGATAGAACCCCCGCCTAGACATCTTTTTTTTTTTTTTTGTAAATCAGTGCTCTTCCTCTAGGGCTTTTCAAATTCTCACTTTTCTGATCCTTGTGTCACATCATCCCGCCGTAAGAGAGTGGGAGATAAACAGATTACACGAATTCTATCTTGAAACGAATGACGCCATAAAGGATAAATTGTAATTGTAAAAAAACAAAAACAAAGCACAAAAAAAAACTATTAGTTATGACGTTCTTATGACGCCATCCATTTGCAAGCAAAATGGAGTGTGAATCTCTCTGAAGAGAATTTCGACAAATGGATCAAAATCTAAGAATGGCGATTCGAGCAATCCATTGAATGAGGTATGGAATCGGCAAACAGTGATCTGAGTTATAAGGACGTTTTAAGAAATCGAGGATATTTAGTTCTAGATTCTTTGGGTAAGTAAAACCAAAACGCAACAGTTGAAATTTGAATAAACGTGACTTTATAATTACGACGATATTCTACAAATAAGCGTGAGACGGACACATATTGGTAAACTGTAGAGCACTTGTGTACAACTGCGAAGGAACCACATTTTTGGTTTTCAGTTTGGAGATTCAGAGTGCACAGCAGGGGCATCGGAGGAAGACAAATGCAATTTAAGAATCTATGAGGATTTCCCTAAGGGTTCTCTAGGCATCTCCAAAAGTCACCACAGAATTAACCCTACCCCCTCTATATGTAAAACGATGTAACTTTATTCTAAGTTAATATTATCAATATAAATTTTGTATCATTTAAAAGAAGAAGGGCAAAATAAACTAGTAATATTTTTTTTTAATTTTTCATCGTACGAAAATAGTGAAATTGCGAGACGAAAATCGTGTTTATGTAATTGGCGCTTTAAAATAACCTTCCCATGTAGTAAGCATTTCGAACGGGGAAACAAATGGTCAGATTTTCGTGGAATTTTCGATACTTATCTATTTTAGAATGAAATTACATACAAAATGCAATTTCCGTAAAATATACGAGGGGAAATATTTTTTTAGTGCGTGTCCCCCCCCCCTATTTATTTTTTCGAAATTTGAACAAAATATATTTAAATCTATCGAAATTTCTATTTATTATGAAACATATGAGTTCAAATAAGTAAAACATATTTATTTATTTTTCAATTAAATACACATATTGAACAAAAAGTTACCTTGAAGTTGTAATTAAAAAATGATATAAATTTAATATTATGTTTATTTTTAAATAGCGTTTTTTCGAATTAATATATACTATAATCAGTTGAATTGCCAAGAAAAAGGAACTTCCTAAAAATTAATTTATTTTTAAAAGATTAAAACGATTAAAATTCCATTATTTCAAAATTTTCCGTTACAACATAGATTTTTAATTAATTGTGTTTAATTCTTTTTAAATATTAAGTTTTAATATACACATGGCTCTTGTCAGCTATTTTATCGCCAGATTAAAACCGATTTGAAAATATTATTGCACAAATATTAAGCATTTTGTAGGCCCTCCCTTATATTTTGCTTGTCTCTTTTTACTGAACAAATTATGGAAGCCGGTAGTGCCCCAAAATAATCACTCGTAAAACTGTATTTGATATTTAGTATATAAATATTTATAATATTATTAATCATTAAACTGTACAAATCTTAAAACCTAAGAAAATTATAACAAACATTAATTATTAATTGCAGTTTGAAGAAGATAAACAAATGTTTTAAAAAATCATTAAATCGTTTCTGCTTTACCATTGTTCGTATAGTTAACACAAATCTGACGTAACGGAATCATGCGTATTTTTTTTTTCACATTCATTTGGCAATGCCTAGGGTTCTCTCTGAAAAATTCAGATTCTTTTCTTGTTACGAAAAAAAAATAAAATAAAAATAATAATAATAATAATGATAATAATAATAATAATAATAATAATAATAATAATAATAATAATAATAATATAAAATAAAAAAAACTAGCGGGACATGTGGAAATTCCACAACGGCATCTTTTATATGTAATATAGGGTTTGTATTACTGTACACATAGATTCGAAAAAGTTGTCAAAAAACAAATATATAACAAATAAATGTTATCAAAGGCAAGATAAGTTACTTTTCTACCAAACTGGATATATTTTTCGTGTTTTTATTCAATGTAACATGTTTGTGTTTACCGATGTATTGGAAAATTCAAGATATGTTACCGTGACATAGGTTGACATATATTCGGCGGGTTTTTAATAGTATTTTGTATAGTTTTTTTTTATTTATAACACCTTTTCTCAAACTTATCGTATTAAAGAGAGAATCAGACGCCATCTTGAATTTTCCAATACATCGGTAAACACTATGTTTTTCGAGCTGAATAAACATGTTACATTGCTAACAAGCAAACCTTTTTCAAAATTGGAAAAGAAATTGTCTCGTCAATCTGATTAAGCCATTTATGGTGGCTTTTCATTATAGCCCAAAACATTCCAATTACAATGTGAATTTCCATTTTAAATCCTTTCTCTTGCACTCTGATATTGAAAGGGCAGGCTATGTCAACGATTGAACAAATTCTCTTGCTTTTGTTTAGAAAAATTAAGTTGGAATGGTTAAGGACCTTATCAGTTGGGATGCAAAATGGCAAGTGCTCGTCTGAGCTCCAATCTCTGGTTCCCCCTCGCCAATCTTTTGCGAAAAATACCCATCTAGCTGAAACCACTGTCAATAATTTTCCCCATTCTTTATCTGTGCCTAAATCAAAACATAGATTCCATGAACAAAGCTTCTTTCTTAGAAGTGCACGCCTGTGGAACTCTCGTCTGTTTGCCCGTTTCCCACCTGACTACAACTTGGATGTCTTCAAGTCCAACATAAACAAATTGATTACTGTACACACAATAACCCTTCTCCTCGAGTGGCTTCCGGGCCTTGATAAGTGGTGACTCCTATGTAAAAAAAAAAAATGCACATGTCCCAAAGAAGTTTGATATTACCGTTTTCCTGTATCACTTCCGGTTTATGTTCATACCATTTCTAATGGCGGTCAAATTCATAATTAGCATATATTTCAGTGTAGGACTTGAGTGACTTTGCGTGTCTTCATTTTTTATATTGATGTTGAGCTAGTATATTGCATTCTGATATAATATGTGCTAATGTTTCTCCCTTTTTATTACATAATCTGCACATTGGTGATTCTGCAGTTTTGTCGATGTAGTGTTGAATGAACCTAGTGGGTGGCTTGTTCCTCTCAGCAGATCTTTTAAGATCACCCCTAACCAATCAATTCCAGCTGTTATTATCTTTAAATTTTATATTCTTAAAGAATACACTGTATAGTTTCTTTCCAAATATCCCCCCTCCTTCTCTCTTGGAACCTCTGACTCTTTTTTTCAACCTAAGTCTTAGTATCTTTTCCCTTTTCATTTCATGCAGACATTAATGCATGCCTGTATATATAAAGTGGTGATTGGACGATTCCAATATTTTTCCCCCGATTCCAATATAATTACCGATTCCGATTCTTTATAAATATCTAAATATTTGACTATAAAGTTGTTACTTTTTTGCTGATTATCGGCATCACCACTTATCAAGGCCAAGAGGCCACTGAAGGATAAGGGTTAAAGAATGTACAGTAGACAATTGGACAATATAATACTCGTTAGTAATGGAAATTTGGTAAATTTGTTAACTTATATGGAATGGCTCATCAAAAACTTGTTTACGTTAGACTTGAAGACAACCATATTGTAGTCAGCTGGAAAGCAATAGAATGGAAGACAATTCCATAGGCGTGCAGTATTAAGAAAGAAGCTTTGTTCAGAGAATCTTACGTTTAGGTTTAGGCACAGTTAAATGTGCATATATCTTATCAAACAATAAAATTCACCTACGTCTATAGATTTCATTTTTACTGGTAGTTTAAATCAACAATTATTTATCATTTTATTATTTCTACCAGTGGAATATTTTGTTTAAAGCAAAATCAAATTAAAAAAAAAGACAATTAGAAGAATTGTTTTGGTATTGGAAAATAGCCATAAATTTTTCCGATGCTGATACCGATTCTGATATCCCTGAAAGTTCTGGTTTTTCGAATTCCTGATTTTGATAAAGCGTCCCAACACTTCATTGTCATTGCATCTATTGTAACGCACTGCATCTCAATGTATCAATGCATGGTGCAGGTGCATATTTGATGTTACAATATTTTTGCACTATAATGGGGTATGATCCCGCACAGTCGGGAGATTCTATTTATAAACGATGCAACTAGGAACTGACGAATCAAATTAATTCACGTTCTGCTACCAACCAATCAGAAACCAGAATTGCTCCATAAATATTAAACCTTTCTCTAGCAACTTCATGTCAACACGGGAAGAATCTTTTGCTCTGTGGATTCCAACTCGCGAACCAGTCACCTCTCAGGACTTGTATAGAACAACGAACCATTGGAAACTGTTCTGAAACTAAACATGGCTTACACTTCTAGAGTTAACATGTACAATAAACATATAAGCATGAGAGCTCGAGAGCTCTTTCTAACTTATTCCAGTCCAGAAAACGTATGGATGATTAAAAGAACATAATTCAACAGTAAACTTTCAGCTTCATAATATTGTGTGTTCACGGGCATGTAGTTCCTGGAAAGAAACTTGTTGTGAATGGTTTACAGAGAGGAACCATAGATTGGAGCTCAATCAAGTGCCGATGATGAAAAAACTGACAATCTCTTTCTGTGGGGAAAAGACTGTAGGGAAGAAAAGAAGACATACCCCACTAGATTTCGAAGTCAATTTTTGCATTCTATCAAGGCAGAAAAAGAATATTTTGAGTGCCACCTCCTCAATCATAGCAACACTACTTCACTTACAATGTATTGTAAAGTAGAGGATTGTGTCAAATGGCTACATACTAGGTATATACAGACACTGTAGCTTCATTTTATTAAGATAAGTATATTCAGACACCAATTCATGTCTACATGTATGTATGAAGTACAATTCTTTTACTCACGTTCATCCTCAACAAGGCATATCACCACTTGAATGTAAGAGGCTGCTATTTTGGTCTATGACTAGGAAAGATTTACAAGATGTTGGTTTACGTTACATTTAAACTTCTGCATATCAGTACAGTCAGGGAAGCAGGTAGCAGGAAGGGAATTCCAAAGACTAGCTGTTCAAAGGAAAAAAAAACTATTAGAGTAAAAAGCTTTCTGGCATTTGGGGACCTCAACAGTGAAGATGTGAGATTTTGTTTGTAAGAGATCTGTACGTCAAGGGGGCACAAGTACAACGAGTTCATTAGAGCACATTCCATCAAAATACTTGTAAAATGGACACAGAGATGCAACATTGTTGCGATGGGACAGGAGTTGGATGTTAGTTAATAAAGTGAGACCTATTAGATTGAAAAGTCTTCTTTGGGACCCTATCCAAGAGGGAAAGACTAATGGTAGATACTTCATTGTCATTGCGTGAGTAAATAAACGTTCATGTAGCATACTGTGTATCAATGTATCAATGCATGGTGTGTGTGTGTGTGTGTGTGTGTGCAGGTGCATGGGTGGGTGTTTAACAACATACACTAAACATATAAGTCAATTCTTTCAAACGGACTGCTAACTCCAATCCACAAAACGTAAATATAATTAAAAGAACAACATTTCAACATGAGTAAACATTCAATGGGGGTAATGTCTATAGGTTAGCTTCTGTCTAATTCTAATTTGTCACCAATTTTTTTCCTTAACCTTTGCTCTTTCCATCCATCCAGTGCGGCCACAGCTGAGATTGAACTCACTACAAGAGTTTGTAGTGTAATTCAAATATTGTCGGTAGTTGAATACTTGATGCTTCACCAGGGCTATCAAGGGTATTTTTTATTGTGACGCCATCACTAGATGGGGTGCCTACCACAGCTTAAGAGAGTCCCATCTACCCTCGAGAGAAGGATAGACTTGGTATTTTACCTCGTGGTACATACAGCACCACACCTTTCCAAATGGTCGTCCATCTGGTACTGTCCAGGCTCAACATTGTTCAACTTCGGTGATCTGGCGAGAACGGGTATGTCAATGTGATTGCTCTTTAAACATAAACAGTCATATCTTTTGTTTTTTCAATTTCCACTGTTGCTTTATTTCAAATTCATTGACACCGTGGTGATTGAAGTCTCAATTTCAAGTTCTCGCTCATCTTTAGATCATCCAGTCGTAGTGTCTCTTGGCTCCCCAAGCATAAAAGAGCTGATGCTATCACCAAGCAAATAACTCTTATAACTGTTATGTCGTGGAACAACAGTGAAAATAAGAACAATCAAGTCGAGGTTCGGTTAAGGAACGAGTGTATTAACAATAATGTACAAAGATAGGAAAGCGTGTATATCTGCTGAGCACTCGGCTAGCAGTTGAAGTGCAGTCGCATCTCTCTCACCGGTGTTGGAATTACTAGCGCTATTTATAGTGTTAATTAGTGTAAATTCTTCTGTTCAAGGAAGGCCAGCATAACAATAACTAAATCAAAAACCTCTCTTCACCAATCGGTCATCTATAAATATAAAAGCGAAAATGTATGTATGTATGTATGTATGTATGTATGTGTGTTCGCTTTTTCTGTGTGTCTACAAAAGGCTTCTTTCAGAGAAGCGGTAGGTCGGTTCACAACTTTTTAAAACTTTTTATATCACATACAAATCGTAATATCTCACAGTTAACAACGAAGCTCGCCTGTCTATTTAATTTGCTCGATTTCGGGAAGATAAATATTCAATATTTATCGCTCGCCGCATGTGGGTTAGTCTTTTTCCTATAACATCTTCGAGGGAAAAAAAAAAGCATTCAACAGTAAATGAATACTATCCCGCAGTCAAAACTTGACCTCATTTAAAACGGGCACCTGCTAAATCCAACTAATTAAATAAATTCAAACGTGTTTCCGTTAGCATCTCGCGGTGGGGCAATGGTTAGCATTGCATGTTTTTTTTTTTTTTTCACACTTTAATTTACAACTTTGCCTCAACGGTTCGGGTTCGATCCTCATACTTACTTTTTTTTTAACCCCCTCCCCCCAACACCCGGGCAACGCCGGGTACCCCTCGCTAGTTAACCTATATTTATCTGTTCTGAAACTCCAATTACTTCATCTTTGACGTCTGAGAATGATTCCCACATTCTTGTGTTATTATCGTTTGTTTATTGTTACTGGTGAATTCTTAATCTGTCACATATTTATCTATTTGTTTTCAAAACTGGCTTTCTTACATTCCTTGCAAACCGAATATCGAGCTAACCTACTTCCTAGCTATTGTAGAGCCCCAATCTTTTATACGCATATCAGTTGGGCTTTGAATGAGTGAGTGTGCAACACCATCAGGGAAATGACCATCTAAACATCCTAATTCGTCAATGTATAGAGTATTATTGCCACCTATAGCTGGGTACATCTATAGAAGTCTCTTACTCTCAGTGAAATCCTCTGTTCAGTCTCAAAAGACAATGGATATCCCTATAAGTGTATCTGAATGTGAAATTGTGAGGGAAGGGTTGCGCAATCTCAACCACATCTCTCTTGAGTCAGCACTGCTTGAGCCTAGTGACAAGGACAAGTCTAGGAAGCTTGGAAACAATGCCAAGATAAGCGGAGAGCATATACACCAGCTGGAATTCCCAAATGGTCACCCATTTTAGTACTGACTAGGTTCAATGTTGCTTAACTTTGGTGATATAATGGGAACTGGTGTGTGCACATGATTATGCAGTATTCTCTCAGAGAGCGCCTAAAATATAGGTTCAAATCTAATAGTTCCTGCATTGTCTGCCTAGCTCCAACCTCTGTCCCATCACCTCAATGTTGCATCTTCGTATCTGTTTTACAAGTACTTTAATGGAATGTGCTCTGATGAACTCATAGCACCAGGTGCTCACTTGATGTACATATCCCTCCGACTAACAGTAAAATCCCATCTTTTCCCTGTTTCCTTTCTGAGGTCTGTACATACTGGAAAGCCTTCTCGCCTACCAGTTTCTATCCCCGGACTACTCTGTTTTCTGACTTCACTAAACTGCAGAAATTTAAATGTAATGTGAACAGACATCATATTGTTCAACTCCCTACACTTTCTTATTAGACACGATCCCAAATAGTAGCCCTCTTTATCGTTTGTCGAGTGACACCAACTCTTTTCAATAAGCTCTGAGGCACAGCCTGCCACTAACTATCCCAAACTGGAAACTGTTTTTAACTGTCACAAACTCAAGACTGTCCAAACTGTTTTAACTGTTGTAAAACTGTTGTAAAACTGTTGTAAAACTCACACCCTCTCCTAAATCTGTATATAAACTAACTCTAAATATATTGACCTGTAGTGTCTGCTCTTTTCACTACCACACCTTGATAAACAATACTATTTCAGCTTTCTTTTGTGTTCCTTAGTCAACAACTTCCTCTCTATTGTCTTTCCACCAACCCAACTTCCTATACCTTTGTTCTACTGATAAACTAATTTCCTCTTTTTTGTCATAATTTTTCCTTTTATTTTTGTTTTTACTTTTTAACGCTTGAGGAGGGAGAACATCAATAATATCACATCTGCAACATTGTGTGCAGTTTCAGTCGCAAAGGAGACCAGAACAAAGAATAGGAAATAACTCCAACTCGCCTGTTTTTTGCAGCAACAGCATCTATTTCCTTATTCATACAGCCGTGACGTCACCCACGTGATCTAGAATGTTCTTCATGTTTCTCAGGAGATCTTGAACATGCTCTACGTCTCTCTCATGATCATTCTCTTTTATATAGTCTTTTTTTCCCCCCACCGGTGACATCACCTCGCATGCATTTATATCCGCGCATCCACGCTATGTTACACATCTATAATGCAGGTTGCTTTCCAGCTAATTACAACATGGTTTTCTTCAAGTCCAATGTAAACAAGTTCTGATTGAGCCGCCCTTTTAAATAATCAAATTGTACTCAATTTCCATTGGAAGAAAAGGAGTAAAAAAAGAAAAAATTAATAAAAGGATTTATTACTGTAAATGAATAATGCAATAGATAGTTACAAGTTGGGTAACTCGCTTGTAATGTATATGGGGAACGGTCCAGCTATATTTGTACTATTGATGTACTTCTGTAGACTAGCATCAATCTTTTTGATATGCTACTTGGAATAGTTCATTGCACCAGGAAAGGGGTGTCAATATATCGCAACCTAAACTTGGATTAAATCAAAATTCAAATATTAGTGTCTTTATATATATATATATATTTTTTGTGCTAATAATTTGGTTGGTTGTTTTTATTTAATGGCATGTCAACCATTCGTGGTTATTTAATACCGAATACAGTAATTTGGGAAAAAGATTTTATATTTCAAGTTCTTTATATCTTCAAATATTTATTCATGGTGTTTAGTTTGGTTGTTTTGTTTTGCAGCACATCAAACATTTTGACCGTTACAGTGTTGTCTTATCGACCACCTGACACTCATTAACCCTTATCCTCGAGTAGCCTTCGGGCCCTGATAAGTGGTGACTCCCTTGTTAAAAAAAAAAAATATTTACACTTAGTATTTAAGATTGATAATCTGGGCTTTTATTTTCCTAAAGATTTCAAATAATCCATTTTTAATTTATGTAAGATGTACCCCCCCCCTCTGCCAACCATTAAGCAGTTTGAAAAAACATTTACAACAATGAAGAGTCTATGTTACGTGCCTGAGGACGGTCGAAGGACAATCTGACCGAAACGTTGCATAAATAACACTTAAGATGAGAACAATAGTCCGGTATATACAAGTAATATAAGCAATCAGCCCTCATCTAAAAAAATTCAGAACTTTAATGAAGAGTCTGTATCACACCGAAAACATCTCGATAATAAATATACAAGAATGCCTCAACTAGCCTACAGAATATACTGGAAAAGTCACCCAACAAACAAGTCATTGTATGGTTCTCTACCTCGTGTTTCCCATATTGTGCGACAGAAACGTCTACCATTTGCCGGTCATATTAGTCGCCATGATGAACCGGCAGGAAAGCTCCTACTTTGGACTCCAGACGTAAAAAGGAGAGTTTGTGTAAGATAATTTGAATTACCTCCCTTTGACTGTTAAACCTTCTTTTCTCTTACTGAACTCTTCTTAGAAAAAAAAGGCAGAAAAATATACATCATCGAGATCCACGAGGTCTGTAAGAGTCAGTCAATAAATTGTTATTCATTTTATACTTCCTCTTTAGTCTGTTTTTATTTTTATTTATTTTTTATTTTTTTTCTTACACGGTGGTCACCACCTATCAAGGCCCGGAAGCCACTCAGGGATAAGGGTTATTGCAAGTACAGTACATTTGTGTGGAGATTTGATGAAGTGTTTACTTAAGGTGGCGGTTCATTAGGAATTTGTTAACGTTGGACTTGAAGACATCCAAGTTGTAGTCAGGTGGGAAGCAGGCAGACGGAACAGAGTTATTATAACAAATCTTTCAAAACATTACAATTTGAGATATTAAATTCTTTATTCAAGCTAAAATTCCAATGTAAGTTTCAACTGAACAAAAAACTTCAGCACAAGGCCAACTCAAAAGGGGGGGAATGGGGGTCGTTGGTCATCCTTGTCACTCGAGAACTAAACAAAAATTTCTCTTAGCTAGTATCTTTTTTTACCATAATACCGCATTCACCCTTTCGTATTGGGAGACCTCCTACTTAGAACCCAATTATTAAAACAAAAAGGAGAGTTTGATGTCCATGTGTAACACTGAAATCCATTATTGAGGAAGAAACTGGTCTGCCAGGAACTGAACTGGTTGCTGCAATGGCCGACCAAGGACTCTGGCAATCGGAATTTGTTCACATGTCACCTGTGCTAGGTGTATCAGAAAGTGGCCATGAAAAATGATGATCAGAACTTTAATAATTCAACTTACTATTTTTCGAAGCTTATAACTACTTGAAAAATGTAATTCAAACCCTAATCTTTTTTCAATTAAAGGAGCAAAGACCAAATTTTTAAAAATAAATGGTTTAATAGCAAATTATGCAATTTAAAAAAAAAAAGAAAATCAACATATTTTGACTTGCTTATAAATATAATTATATATATAAATGCCAAAAAATCACTTACTTAAAAAAATATACTATTAAATGGGTAGTTCCATCCTTCATTGTTAAGAATTTATCTATATTTATATTTTAAATTCCATGTATTTTTTAAATAAAAGGATTTTTTAAAGTGAGGGTTGTAGAAAATCGCATTTTTGCA
This sequence comes from Euprymna scolopes, assembly GCF_053919585.1. Taxonomy (NCBI): domain Eukaryota; kingdom Metazoa; phylum Mollusca; class Cephalopoda; order Sepiida; family Sepiolidae; genus Euprymna; species Euprymna scolopes. The sequence continues at coordinate 92,001,487 of NC_136509.1, forward strand.
ATGTGTTTTGCGTGAAGCTGTAAAGAGCTGCTGCTGCTAAAATGAAATTTATGAATTACGGATTAGTCCAAGGGACATAAATAATGTCTCTTTTTTATTGCGTGTGTTAACCAAAATTAGTATTTTTCATCCTCCATAGTTAAAAAGGAAACGCACATTCACTTATAAGTTTTTCCCCTAGAACAAAAAGTACACGAGTTTTTGATTGATATATTTTAATACTTCTTTATCAACTAATTTTTTTTTTTTTTTTAATATCTAAAAAAAGAAAACATTCAATCAAATAGAAATATTTGCCGTCAGCGTATGGTATTTACTTGATGATGTAAGCATAACATGAGCTTTCATTTAAAAAAAAAAAAAAAATCAACGTGTTTTTTAAAAAAAAAAGTAAATTTCCAAAAAAAAAAAACAAGTAAATTTCCAAAAAAATATTTGTTTTTTTTTTGTTTTAAATTAGAATATTTTCTTTATTCATCTTTTATCTCCAATTCGTTAAATTAATTATTAAAATTTTAATAGACATTTCAAAATGGGTGGGGGTGAATTTGAAAAAAAAACGTATCTCTCAAATATTACCTTTGGTTTATTGGAAAGAGCATAAAATTTCACATTGCCCCAGAAAATATCGTAAAAATTGAACTATTAGAAAAATTTTGATAGATTTTTAAAGTTTAAAAATTGAAAAATATTTAACTCGTAAAATTCTATTGATTTTATTATGTAAAAAAATGGCTGCCTGGAAGCACGCCAGCATTTTGTAAACATTTTGTAAACACTGTTTTTTAAAAAAATGAAAAAATAATATTTCTATTATTTTTTAAACAACTTTAATAGTTTATTTTGGAAGTATATTCCATACAGAAAATAAACAACCTACTTTAAAAATAGAAATTACGATTTTTTTTTAATATTTTATTCACAGTTTTCTGTTAGGGGTGTCAAAAATTCCTCCAAATTTCTGATACACCTACACCTGCGCCTACTAGCATTGGATGAAACAACAACAGCTGTTTTGGGTTCTATTTTTTTCCTTTCTTCTTTCTGCTTTCTTTTTTCTTTCTGTTTTCTTTTTTGTTTTTTTACATGGGGTCACCACTTATCAAGGCCCGAAGGCCACTCAGGGATAAGATTTATTGCGTGTACAGTAATCAATGAGATAGTATTGTAGTAATCATTAGTATTGGGGGTTTTGATAGAGTGTCTTACTTAAGGGGGCGGTTTGTCAGGAGTTTGTTTATGTTGGACTTGAAGACGTCCAAGTTGTAGTCAGGTGGGAAACAGGCTAGCGGCAGAGAGTTCCACTGGCGTGCAGTTCTAAGAAAGAAGCTTTGCTCATGGAATCTACATTTGGATTTAGGCACAGATAAAGAGTGGGGAAAATTATTGACAGTAGTTTCAGCCAGACGGGTGTTTCTCGTGAAAGATTGGCGAGGGGGGACGAGGGATTGGAGCTCAGACGAGCACCTGCCATGGAAATAACGATAAAACAAAGACAGGCTCGCAACTTCTCTTCTGTAGGAGAGAGGTTGCAGAGAAGAGAAAAGGGAATCCCCCACTAAACCACAAAGTCTATTTTATACTCTGTCAAGGCAGGATAGGCTGTTTTTAGCAACTCCTGCCCAGATGTGGCAGCAGTACTCTATCCTTGGATGTACTTGGCTTTTATACAGATAGAGAATTGCATCAGTAGTGAGATATCTTCTGGAGCGGTAGAAGGATCCCACCATTTTCCCAGCTTCCCTGGCAACAGATTTGATGTACGTGTTCCATTTCAGATCAGGAGTAAAGGTCAAACCCAGAAGCTTGTCAAAACATGGAGCCTCCCCAAGACGAGAGCCATCCATTTCAATTGATGCCAGATGTGGATCAGAGCGTTGATGATGTAAAGATAGAAGCTTGGTTTTGGATGCATTAAAAGTGACCAGCCACCTCTTCCCCCATTGTACCATGCACTTAAGATCAGAGGAGAGAGAATTGGAGAGAACTTTGTCATTTACGGCCTTTGATGTGTTGCCATAGATGGTCGTGTCATCAGCATAGATGTCAGCGAATGATTTAAGTATGTGTTTTGGGAGATCATTGATGTAGATCAGGAAGAGAGTTTGGCCCAGGATGGACCCCTGGGGGACTCCAGCATTAATACTGTGGGCCTCTGATTTCTGCCCATCAACCACTACTCTTATGAACCTATTAGAGAGAAATGATTTAATGATTGAGAAAACATTTCCAGTAATACCGTAGCTGGAAATCTTGTGAAGTAGGCCCTTATGCTATACCTTATCGAAGGCCTTCGATATGTCAAGAGCAATTGCCCTAGAAAGGAAACCTTTGTCAAGAGATTCACTAATCCTATGTGATATAACCGTTAGCACTTCTGCTGTAGATCTTGCAGAGCGGAAACCATATTACATGTCACTAAGAAGGTTGTTTCTGTTGAGGTAGTTGACTACTTCTTTATTTAATATGGATTCCAACAACTTACTCCAGACACACAAGAGACTTATTGGTCTGTACTGAGAGGGAGATGACTTTTCACCTGAATTCTTAAATACAGGGCATACTGATGAGGTTTTCCAGGGTGTTGGATTGGAAAGCACTTCTCCTTAAGGCAACGCTTATACAATTTTGTAAGTATGGCGGCAAGTTCTGGTTGGAGCTTTTTCAGCACTATAACTGGAATGCCGTCAGGGCTAGTTGCTTTACTGGAATCAAGATTCTTGATTAGCTTAGCGACCTCACGCACAGATATTTGTATGTTGCATAGCGTGTTGTCTGTTATAGGAAGAAATACAGGGAGTTGATGGTCATTGTCGCATAGGGTAGAATTAGCTGCAAAATTCTTGGCAAATAGTCTGGCCTTGTCTGATGCTGACGAGATGACCTCAGGTCCATTGATGATAGTTGGGATAGAACGCACGCTTCTGTTCAAGATCCTGTTTGCTATTTGCCAGAACTGTTGGGAACCAAGCTGCTGCTCAGCTACTTTGGATTTAACAGACTGAGCATATAACTCTCTTGCATGTTTTATTACTCTTTTACAGTGGTTGCTGTCAGTCCTGAAAGCAGCTTTAGTCTCAGTACATCTATTACGTTGGTAGCTATGAAAAATATGATTTCTGTGTGCGATGGCAGCAGCGCATTCAAAGGAGAACCATGGCTGGCTCTTAGGTTTTTGTTGGAATTTTTTCGATGGTATGAATCGGTATATGCCTACAATTAACCATTCGGTCAGGTCTGATACTATAGAGGACACATCCTTTCTAAACATGGAATGCAGAGGTAGGTCAGATAGGAATGTACGGAAGCTATCCCAGTCAGCTATAGAGTATCGATATACGGTACGGTGGAGAGTTACGTCTGGGGACTTATTACATTTCATTTTTATCTTAACTGATACAACGGAGTGGTCAGAGGATTCCAGAGGAGATAGAACGGAACATGAACACAGCTCAGGGGAAGTTGTGAGGAAAAGGTCTAGAAGGCTTGCATATTGACCGGGTGTATCGGGCCCATGAGTGGGTTCGTGAACAATCTGAGTGAGGTCATAGGCCATGGCAAAATCATGACAAAACCTCCCCTCGTAATCGGTTTTATTTGAGTGGGTCAGCCATTCCACATTATGGACATTGAAGTCACCGCAAATGTGAATGTTAGCCGAAGGTTGAGCAGACAGGATGTGGTCAATTTTCTCAGATATGCTCTTAAAGATAGTAACCCCACTGTTGTGGGGGCAATAGAGAGCAAATATAAATGCAGTGGTGTAAGCTAGTGCAACCCGGAAGCACATATAAGGTAAATTAGGGTCTTCACTGGAGATATCCCTGCCACATGGGAAGCCATCTTTAATGTAGGCACGTATTCCATGCCCATGGCGATCTTGGGGGTCAGATTTAGATGTTAAGTTGGAGTATCCTTGAATTATGAATTCGTCTAGAGAAGTGGTTGGCCCTATGCCAGTTTCACTTAGAAAGAATATGTCCGGTTTCGTCTCCTGTATTGTGTTTCAATCTCTGGAAGGTTGGAACGTAGACGCCTGATGTTGGAGAAGGAGACTTGGTAGTAGGGGTCTACGTTGGAGGATAGGGTTCTAGGTTTATTCGTGTTTCTTTTTTGGAGATTTGTCATGACTGTTGAGGTTTTGGGATTTGTAGAGCAGGTCGGTAGACTTGGTTGGAGCAGGACAGGGAGGGAAAATAAGAGAGAAAAAGGCAAGTTTTTTTTTCTTTTTTTTTCTGGCACATGATAAGGTGAAGCCATAACAAATACCCACTAGTATGGCATCGAGAGGTCCTACCAGAAACTACTGTATGGTCCAGAATCCATTCACCAAATGGCAATACAGCAGCCCCAGTACTTTGCATCTGCTGATAGGACAGCCTCCTTTAGTGGTTAATCCAAGGTTTGGGTCCCTGACTATCAGGCAGGTAACGTCAGCCCAGATGAAACGTTTACCTCCAGCACCCTTACTAGTGACATGACCACAAGGATAGACATAGAAACAGAAAATTTCTGACATCTCAGGCTATTCTTTACAAAGTACTACCGACCTGGAAAGCAGCTTTTTCTTCGCCCTTTGTCAGAAAAATTATTCATTGGAAATGAGGACTGAAGGACAAAAAGGAGAAGCGAGAGTTACTGGAGCTGCCGATAACACATCCCCATGCATTATCTACTCTCCATTGAGAAAAAATAAATAAATAAATAAATAAATAAAAAATAAATAAAATAAAATAAAAATAAAAAAGGTGAGAAGGACTTATTAATATCTATTTAGTATAAGTCCGTTGCCCCATCCCCAGCTTAGGGTAGTACTTGAAGATAGTCTCCCCTCCCATATTAATGCATGGATACTTTTTGCCTTTATCTAGGTCGAGCTGGGATGTTAAACCGTTCCAGCTCCATTCCATAATAAATATGCTATAATGGAACTTTTATCAAATTGAAAAAGTCTGGTTATTTTTAACTCGTTTAAAAAGCTGGTTAAGAAGTAATACCTTTATGGTTATGCATTAACTTTAGCTAGTTTTTTCTTTAGCTTTTTTCTTTCTTCTTTCTTTTTCCTTTCTTCTTTCTTTTTTCTTCTTTCTTTTTTCTTTCTTCTTTCTTTTTCCTTTCTTCTTTCTTTTTTCTTCTTTCTTTTTTCTTTCTTCTTTCTTTTTCCTTTCTGCTTTCTTTTTCCTTCTTTCTTTTTCCTTTCTTCTTTCTTTTTTCTTTCTTCTTTCTTTTTTCCTTTCTGCTTTCTTTTTCCTTCTTTCTTTTTCCTTTCTTCTTTCTTTTTTCTTTCTGTTTTTCCTTTCTTTTTCCTTTCTTCTGTCTTTTTTCCTTTCTGCTTTCTTTTTCCTTTCTTCTTTCTTTTTTCTTTCTGCTTTCTTTTTCCTTTCTTCTTTCTCTTTTCTTTCTTTTTTCTTTCTGCTTTCTTTTTCTTTTCTTCTTTCTTTTTCCTTTCTTCTTTCTTTTTCCTTTTTCTTTCTGCTTTTTTTTCTTTTCTTCTTTCTTTTTCCTTTTCTTCTTTCTTTTTTCTTTCTGCTTTCTTTTTCTTTCTGCCTTCTTTTTTCTTTCTTTTTTCTTTCTTCTTTCTTTTTTCTTTCTGCAGGCAGCGGGAGTTTTTCTGAAGTTAAACTAGCATGCCTCCTGCAAAACGAATCCAAAAAGTTTGCCGTAAAAATCGTGAATCGCGCTGTGGCCAGAGAGGACTTTCTCCAGCATTTCCTTCCCCGGGAGCTGAAACTGTGGCCGACCCTTAACCACCAGAATATCATAAAATGTATAGAGACGTTCGAAGAGAATCGGTTGATTTACCTCGTACTTGAGTATGCAAACAACGGAAACATGTTGAATCATCTTATCAGGTTTGGGCCGCTCTCAAACAACAGGAGGAAGGCTGTAATGAGACAAGTAAGTAGCAATCTATATCTATATCTACATTTATATAAAACTGAGTTAATCGTCGCACCTACATTGATTTATATATTTTATTTTGACAAGAAAAATGTTGACAGAACAAAATTAGGCACAAGGCCAATAAAAAAAGTGAGGAGGGGAGTCTATGGTCATCATTGTCACTGTACCTTTGATTTGTCTAAGATATTCCAGCTAGAGTTCTCAGTCACCGTAATACCACATTCACACCGAGGGTCGTCCTACTTAAGATTCCCAAATCAAGTGTTTTCCTGTTTTGTTTTGTTTGTTTGCTTTGTTTTTTAATATAATATACTTACTAGCAAGCCGCCTGGCGTTGCCTGGTCGTAAATACGCATAAATATTATATTTTAATTAATGCAGAATTCTTATTTACTATAAACAGAAATACCGTAGGTATTAAACATATATTATTCCTTAAAAAAAAAACAAAAAAAAAAACAAAGTAAAAAACAACGTAAAGAAACTGAGACTTGTGCATGCGAGTATTATGTTTTTTTCTAAACAGTTTACTCCTCGTAAGTAAAAAAAATTCTCGAGCTGAGATCGAAATCAAAGCCTAAAGACATTAAGTCAAGTACGATAACCATTAGGCCAGCTTGACATAATCGTTAAAAAGAGTTTTCAACCCTACTTATTCTTAACATAAGTAATCTGCTATGTGAACGATTCACGCATGTGCATTCGTGAAAAAGCAGCCCTTTTTTCTGGATGAAAACTGATTAAAACGTTTTCCACATATTTGAATACCCTATATACCAAATTTCAAGCTTGCAGATCAAAAATTCGTTGAGTATATAGGGTTGAGAAGTATCCTCATACACACACATTCTCAATATATATATATATATATATATATATATATATATATATATATATATATATATATATATATATATATAATTATTTTCTTCTATAATAATTATTAAATACCTACAGACACTAGTGTTTTATCTTTTCGGGAATCATCAGTGCAGGTTGTCACGATTAACACCAGTCAATAAATTCGAACCTGGCAACAAAATCCATCTCTATCTTCATTAGCAAGGACCTAATCTATTTGGCTACTGTTAAACATTGTTGAAATTCAAACATTTATTTTTTAAATGCTTTTTAACATCTGTCAGAGTGATCCAATCATTATATGATGATCTGCGCATAAGAGCAAATAGTTAATAAAACATGTTAAAAAACACTTTGAAAAAAATTTAAAAACATTTAATCTGAAAAGGAAACACTTAATAAGTGGATAGTCCTTAATCTGCGGAGTTTCGAAGAAATACTTTTCTTCTCATCAGAGGGTAGGAATTAGCAAAATGCGGGATTTGATTAAAAATATTTGATGAAACTGCAAGTAAGTCAAAGATCTTACTTGATAACAAAAAGTGAAGCAGAGGGAATATGGGGAAGAAAAAGGTGATTTCACGTGAATGGATAGTCTGGTGAAAGTAAATTATCCAATGACGGTAAAATCCAAAAATGTAAATCCAAGAAAGTTAATTAAATTTCCATTCGCACAAGTAAAATCCAAGGAAATCAAGTAATTGGAAGATGGTCCAAAATAATCCAAAAGGCTGAAATCCATGGAATAATTCACAAATATGTGGAAGGAAAAGGGGAAAAATTCAAATAATATTAATAAAAGAAAAATAAGATATGCATTTGACACGGCTGCCGAGGCAAAAATTGTATATATATATATACTTTCTGTAAAAAGTAAAATTTTGGAAAAATCGTTTTTAATAAGTAAAACATTTCATTGGCGTAGGGTGAGGGGAAAAAGTCCATAAAACAAAAAGTATCAGTAAAGCCCTACTAACCCTACTGTTTTCCGGTTTGATGGGGGGCCAAAAACAAGCAGGTTGATCTCTAAACGAGGCTGAATTCTAGAAAGGGGGACAAAAAAAATAAGGGTGGTGGAGTTGTTGGGTATGTGATGTCACACCAAGATGAGATTAATTAGTAAGGTGGCCAGGGACAAAAAGAAAAGTTGGGGTGTGGACATCTTGGAGGTTTCCTATTGGAAGAAGGGATGCATTCACTGAAATAAGAACCTAAACTAGACAAAGGGCTTATCTTAAAGGGTCTGGCTCCAACAGGACCTGTAACTGTGCGCACCATGCTTGGGGGGGGGGAGAAGTCTTAGAATGGAGACATAGAAGAACGACTTCAAGCCAGAGATCGTTGATCACTCCTCTGCTCCTGGGAGTGAAACGAATACATAAAATCTCATATCGTCTTGGATCCTGTCTTGAATGTTCCTTCTAACAGATTCCAGCTCCCCCAAGGACGATTGGTGAATCTCCCAGAAGAAACAATAGCAGAACAGCTATGTCGTTATGTATATGTTGTTATATGTTCTGATGCATACACCAAAACCACTAGATGAGATGAATCACTAGAAAAACTATGACATTAAGGATACAAGGACAACAGTCCGTTACGCAACAAATACAACATACATACATGATGGCAGCAAACTCGTTCTTGAGTATTGTCATTACTTAATACATCTCTGGCTCAAATGAGGCAGACATAAGCGCCAATAGTAGCACGTGCCAGACGGTCACTTCTATGAACTTTATACAGTCCTGCACATCTGCTGATGACCAGGTCCAGGCTGTGGTGCCTTGAACACCTTCCGGTCCAGACCTTGGATGGTCCAGAACCGTACATACATACATACGTACATACATGCATACATGCATACATACATGCATACATACATACATACATACATACATACATACATACATACATGATGGCAGCAAACTCGTTCTCAAGTATTGCCATTATTTAATACATCTCTGAGTCAAAAGAGGCAGATATGAGCGCCACTAGTAGCACGTGCCGGACGGTCACCTACAATACCCATATATACATAAACATATATATATATATATATATATATATATATATGTTTATGTATATATATATATATATATATATATATATATATATACTGTATATATATATATATATATATATATATATGTATACTGTATGTGTGTAATTATATATATATATATATATATATATATATATATATGTATATATATATATATATATATATATACACACATACAGTTCTGCACATCTGCTGATGACCGAGTCCAGGCTGTGGTGCCACGAACACTTGCCAGAGCAGACCTTGGATGTTCCAGAGCCTTTATTTCCATTGATGCCCATATCAGAATCAGACCTCATTGAGTGACCGTTTGCCAGCTTTTTTATTATTGATACATACATACATACATACATACATACATACATACGTACATACATACATATGGTCCGTTTATGATAAGAACACACGGACATTTATTAGTGCCACATATACACATTCAAACACATTTTTTTTTTTGTTTTTGTACACAGTGATCACCACTTATCAAGGCCCGGAAGCCATTCAGGGATAAGGGTTATTGCAAGTACATTATGTTAGTGTGGAGATTTGATGAAGTGTTTACTTAAGGGGGCGGTTCATTAGGAATTTGTTAACATTGGACTTGAAGACATCCAAGTTGTAGTCCGATGGGAAGCAGGCAGACGGAACAGAGTTCCACAGGCGTGCAGTTCTAAGAAAGAAGCTTTGTTCATGGAATCCGCGTTTTGATTTAGGCACAGATGTAGAGTGGGGGAAATTTTTCACAGTGGATTCAGCTAGACGGGTGTTTTTCATGAAAGATTGGCGAGGGGGGACCGGAGATTGGAGTTCAGACGAGCACCTGCCATGGAAATAATGATAAAACAAGGATAGGCTCGCAATGTCTCTTCTGTGGGAGAGAGGTTGCAGGGTAGAGAAAAGGGAATCCCCACTAAGCCACAAAGTCTATTTTGTACTCTGTCAAGGCAGGATAGGCTGTTTTTAGCAGCTCCTGCCCAGATGTGGCAACAGTATTCCATCCTTGGACGTACTTGGCTTTTATATAGATAGAGAATTGCATCAGTAGTGAGATATCTTCTGGAGCGGTAGAAGGATCCCACCATCTTTCCAGCGACCTTGGCAACAGACTTGATGTACGTGTTCCATTTCAGATCAGGAGTAAATCATGATGCAACAGTATACACATATATAGAACTCCTCAGTGATACAAATACATCACAAATCAAACATGTATATACACATGTACTGTATATGTACGAGTATACAAACACCACCCCGCTACACAACATCACATCAACTGATATTTGGGTTTGACGATGAATGCTCTGGAAAAGTCACTTCTGATTAATGCTTAGTTTTAAAATATGCAAACGAAGAAATGATTTGCGGCGATTTTACATGGTACCTCTTCTTTATCGTAAATTTAACTTATTAATAAGAAAAAAATAAAATAAAATGATGTACGCCCGAGATTAAACAGGAGACCATTTGATCTGTAGTCGAATGCTATATCATAATAAATCTATTAATTATTAAGCTATATTATAATAAATCTGTCTTTTTTTTAGAAGAAATGATTTGCTGAAATTTTATTATCTCCCTTGGTTGGTGTAACGTAAAATATTTCCCTGTAAAAATTATTTTTTTTATCTAGAATAGAGAAAAGCTATTTTTAAGAGCGGATGTTTTTGATTTTCGATACTTATCAGATGAATTTCTGTACAAAACAAAGCTAAGAACACATATAAATCAGCTTTGTGTGAAATTTGCAAAAAATAGGAGCAATGTATTCTGGTTGTCCAACCTGTAAATGGTCTTTATTCCGAAAGTTTTTAACATGGGAAGGTTGGAGGTGTTTATTCCAAAAGCCGTTCTTAACATGGGGAGGTTGGGGGTGTTTATTCTGAAAGCCGTTCTTAACATGGGGAGGTTGGGGGTGTTTATTCCGAAAGGCATTTTCTTATTTTCAACCTCCACATGTTGAGAACAGCTTTCAGAATAAACACCCTTTGCAGGTTAGACCAGTGCACATTAACCAAAAATAAGCTCAGCCGTTTCAGAACCCATAAGAAAGGAACTCACACACACACACACACACGTGCACACACACCCAGTGACTATTATATAATAGCAGAGATAGAGATAAAGATATTGACCTCCCCGACAAAATTGCCTCTGAGATGGGTATATATGCTGATGACACTACACTCTATGGCAGGCACGACAGGAAGACGAATGAACACATTTCTAAAGAAATGGCAGAAACACTAGAGGAAGACCTCCAATCTGTAGTGGAATGGGGACAAAAGTGGTTGGTCGCGTTCAATGCTGCCAAGACTAAACTAGTTTCATTCAATAATTACAAGAAGCCCTCTCTACCACCCATAGCAATGGCCAACGACTCTTTATCTGAGAGTCCATCTTTCAAACTCCTTGGCCTAACGTTCACAGGAAACATGAGTTGGAACAATTACATTGAAGGCATTGCCAGGGCCGCTGCAAGAAAGGTGGGCTCTCTCTACCATGCTAGAAAACTACTAACACCCGAAAGTATCCTGTACCTCTATAAGGCCACCATTCGCCCATGTATGGAGTATTGCTGCCACATCTGGGCTGGTGCATCTGCTACTAGTTTCTCGCTCCTTGACAAGGTTCAAAAGAGAGTCGCAAACCTGATAGGCCCTGAACTGGCATCTAAGCTTCAGTCTCTGTCCCATCGACGAAATGTTGCATCCCTCTGCCTTTTCTACAAGTATTTTAGTGGTGAATGCTCTGACGAACTGCAATCACTTGTGCCCCCACGACGTGAGCACCCTCGACAAACCCGACAGGCTGCTAAATCCCACCCCCACACTGTAGAGATCCCTAGATGTAAAAGATCTTTTTAGTCCAGTAGTTTCTTCCCCAGAACCGCTAGACTCTGGAATTCCATTCCAGGTCCCTGCTTCCCCAACAGTACTGACGTGCAGAAGTTCAAGTGTAACGTGAACCGACATCTTGCTGCTCAAATCCCTACATAGTACCCCAGTAGTTGTTGCCCCTGATAGTAGCCCCCTACACCAAAGTGGCAATTTGCCTTGTTTGGGGTGAAAATGTAATAAAAAAAAAAAAAAAAAAAAATTTCTGTATCTGTTATCCTTTAGATATGCACGTGATAATGCGTCTGCAATTACTGATCATGGCCCAGGATATATATCACCTCAAATTCATATTTCTGCAGTGCTAATAAAAATCTCTGTATTCTTGGAGGGCTTTTCGTAATTGATTTTTTAAAAATCTGCCTCAGCGGTTTATGATTATTTTCAATTAATGAATTGGTGAAATTTCGGCGCCTCTACACGAAATTTCGGCGCCTCTAGAACGAAATTTTGTAGTCAATAAATGGAGTTTTCAGATTAAAAAAAATGGTTTCTACTGATTTTTTTTTTCAATTCTAATAAATTACAATGTTAGCTTCCAAATTATGCAATCAAAATTACCTGAATATTATTGAATTATTTAAAAAAAAAAAAAAACTTTAATTGTGTTAGCAGATGAAAATTGCAGCCATCTTGTTTTATAAAATAAATCATAAATAGTTTGTCATTCCCCAAAATCATTGAATGTCTTTTTTATTCTCTGGGGCGTATAAGTGTAGGAGTTATCTGTCTCTGACAATAGGAGGGAACCAGAATGATCTCCCCTGGACAGAAAGGCAACCAGAGTATATCCCCTGATTTCTATAAAATACTGAGCATGGGCACGGCCATTGGCATTTCGTATCGAGCTCACCAAGAATTGAAAGGGTATAACATCCCGTTGTATGGAATTCTTACATGGTGCTACGAACACATTTTTACTGTAAAGCATGAAAACTTGGACCACATTAGACATTGGATATATTTACCATCAAAATACCATTGAGCAAGAAAACGTGCTTTTATTAAGGCAACTCATTGAGTCAAAGAAAGAAAACATTGAATTGAGAAAAGAAATGCTTCATGGTCGTCCCAACATATTGCAAGTGAAAAAAATGGAACAATCCTTGATAGGACGATACAACTGATGGGAAAGATGAGAGGCTGTTCTTGTGAAAATTTTCCAACGATATAGGGTTTGAATTTGTCCGAATGGTCTTGAAACAATTGTAACAAACGATGAAATACACTATTTGTTGCTATCAATCCATTCTTTGATGTCTTGATTTGTTAAAACAATATATATATATATTAGTCATCCACAGACAGACTGTTTTGTTGTATCATAGCTCTTCAGTGCAACTAGACTAGAACCCATATCCAACCAGGGATTGAATCTATAACCATCTAGGTGATAAGTCGGCAGTTTTACCCTCTGGCTCATGGGATCAGTGTCTGTAAACGATATCATCAAATGTCTATTTATATAAACATTTAACTGCCACTTTTACAGTGCTCGATTTGTTTTTAAATAAACAAAGAGCTTCACATTACACTTCCGACACAACAGCATAAATATACGAAATAAATTGTCTGCAACAACTCATGGCATAGTGGATAGAGTATGTGGTGAAATTCAGTTGTAAAAGTTACTGGAGATTGAAGGTTCAATCCTTAGTGTAAGCAACCCAAAAATACAATTGTGAATTGTTTAGATTTTCTATCCAACCCTGTAGATGATGGAACGAGAGTATATTACCCCCATGGATTAAATAAAGCGTTCTATAACATAAGCAGCCCATCACGTTGGGGTCACCACTTTATAGGAGGACAGGATGGTCTACTTATGCAATTCCCACAGTTCTGTTTGAAATTTTGTGCAGATTCCCAAGTTTGACTTAAAGATTTCCGAGTTCAACAAGATACACCTGAAGAAGGTCAGAGGTTATACCGACCGAAATGTGCAAATAACACTCAAGATGAGAACAGTAGTTTGAAGAAACCAAATTATATGGATATTTATTTTTATGATTTTTTTTTCTTCAAATGAAGATAAATATTCATTTTTCTTATAATAAAAGAATGATTTTTTGTATGATTTTTTTTTTCTTTTAGGATTTAGGGTTTAGAATTAAGATTTAGGATTTGGCATGTATTTGAATAACTTTGCACTACTATGAAGGAACCTGTATTTTGTGCTATAATTTTCTTATATTTATTTTAATTAAATAAATGCGTAACAAACTTTCTAAAAAAAAAACACGCCTTTATTGTTGTGAGATTTTCAATTCGGTTCTGAAATTGCATTTGTCGGTCCCTACTATGCACTCTCCAAATGTTTCAACTGAAAACAAAAAAACATGGCTCTTTCGCTGTAGTGCAAAAGTGCCAGTATTTGTTTTGCCTATAAGCTTCCATTTTTAGCAAAAATCTATATATTTGCTTCCAGAGAATTCAGTACTTTTGCTAACTGTATTAAATTCATGTTGACTTCAATCAGTTTTCTAAAAATTCATTGAATTTAATTTTTATTGAATTTTCCGCAATATTTTTATTGCGTTCGCCAATTGTTGTCTGATGTGATTTTTAATGGCTCAGCATTTCAGGACCTTTTGACATTTTACATAAAAATTCCATAAAAATTCCATAAAAATTCCAACGCTATAACAGTTATTATTCTGCATGATTACCAAATCTTCAAAAGAAATTCAGCACTCAAAGGGTTAAGTTTGAAAATTATATTTCAAAGAATTGTTGTGAATAATATCTCTCAAAATGTACAAATTGATGTTTGTGTTGTGTTTTTTATTTGCAGCTGTGCAGTGCCATTGCTTATCTGCATGCAGGGATCATCCACCTCCTCATAAATTCGAGATGGCCGCCATCATAATAGTCAAATTTTAGAATTTATTATTTGATAATTTTACTTATATGCTACAAATGTCATATACATTGTTTTGAAATACAATGGAAAGTTAAACTTACAGTCATTTTAAAAATAGATGTAAAAATTATTTTTTTACAAAAAAAAAAAAAAATCGATGCTCAGAGGGTTAATTCATATTATTTGATTGGGTTATGTTTGGAAATTATATTTTGCAATTATATTCAAGATGGCCGCCATCATAATAGTCAAATTTTACTATTTATTATTATAATGCTCAGAGGGTTAATTCATATTTGGATTATTTGGACTACTCTTCTCAACTTCAGTGTTATTTTTACAACGTAATGTAACACCCACTCTTCTTCAATTGTATCTTGTCAAACTCAGAAATCTTTCTCTTGAATTCGAATTTTGAATAGAACCCTTTATTTAATCTACAGGGGTAGCATGCTCTCGTTCTGTCAACCATGACTGGGTAGAAGTTTTAAGTAATTCGCAATTGTATTTTGAGTGTTGCCTGCACTGGAGATTGAATCTTAAAACGCCAGAAGAATGTAACTTACAAATGAATTCTACTAAGTGTTTTATCATTGCAGACCTGTGACATAGTGGTTAAAGTGCTTGGCAAAATTCGGTTGTAAGTTACACTTCTCTGAAGGTTGAAGACTTAAAATATTGTGAAAATGGCACTCGAGATAAGAACAGTAGTCTGAAGAATCAAAATAATACGAGCACAAATATACATGATAAATTAAGCAGTTGACTAATGTGTGCATGAGAAAATTATAATTTCCCATGAGCGGTTGGTCAACCACATTATAAATTCAAGATGGCCGCTGTCACAGTATTATAATAGTAAACTTTTAGAATTTATTATTTGATAGTCTTACTTATATGCTACAGACGTCAAACATTGTTTGGGCATACAATCAAAGTTAAGCTTATAGAATCATTTTAAAAATAGTTGTAAAAAATCATTTTTCTACAAAAAAAAAAATAGCTGTTTCTATTTGCAGTTATATAGTGTCATCGCTTATCTGCATGAAAAGATGCTCAGAGGGTCAATCTCATTATAAATTCAAGATGGCCGCCATCATAATAGTCAAATTTTATCATTCATTATTTGATAGTCTTATTTATATGCTACAGATGTCATACACATTGTTTGGACGTACAATGAAAATTTAAGCTTCTAGAATCATTTTAAAAATAGTTGTAAAAAGTAAATTTTCTATTAAATGGCACTTTTGCACTACAGCGAAAGAACCATGTTTTTTTGTTTTCAGTTGAAACATTTGGAGAGAGCATAGCAGGGGCTGACAAATGCAATTTCAGGACAAAATTGAAAATCTCACAACAATAAAGGCGTGTTTTTGTTTGAGAAAGTTTTTGTTACGCATTTATTTAATTAAAATAAATATAAGAAAATTATAGCACAAAATACAGTTTTTTAGAGACAATAGAGATTTAATCTTTTTTTCCGTAACACTGACAACATTCTGAAATTTTTGTAACTAATAAAATATAATCATTAAACTTTATTGTTTGAAATGAATACTCAGAGGGTTAATTTATGTTATTTGATCTGGTTAAGTTTGAAAAATTATATTTTGTAGAATGATTGCTAAAAATTCCTTTTCAAAAATGTGCAAATTTATGATATTTGTGTTCTATTTTTATTTGCAGCTATGCAGTGCCATCGCTTATTTGCATGCCCAGAATATCAGCCATCGAGATTTAAAGCTGGAGAATCTCTTGTTGGATCACTATTTCAACATTAAGATCACCGATTTCAGTTTCTCAAAACTGAACCCAATGCAAGAATTGAGCCACACATATTGTGGTTCAAAATCATATGCGGCTCCGGAGATTCTCCTCGGTGAACCTTATGAGACAGTAAAAGTGGACGTTTGGGCTCTTGGCGTTATCCTTTACATCATGAGTACGGGTAAAATGCCGTTTGACACACGCAAGGACAGATCAAAAATCGTTGAGGATCATCGGAAACTGAATTTACCTTGGAGTAGATGGATTGACCTCAGCAACGACTGTAAAGATCTTATATGTTACCTTTTGACGTTTGATTATTCAGTTAGGCCATCAATGCCGGATGTACTTGAGAATAAATGGTTGCGATCTGATACTGACCATGTTTAACAGTTGTTCAAGTATAGATTATTGTAGTGTTCTTACTTTTACCAAAATATGTGCATGGTTTCTTTTTTTTTTCTTTTAATAATGGGTCACATCACCACTTATCAATGCCTGGGAGCCACTCAAGGATAAAGGTTAAAGAGATAATCAGTTCGACGATGAACACCACCATAAGAGGATGGGAGACAACAGGTGGAATTGGCAGAGGATTACTTAAGAGGAATTGATTATCCAAGAGCAAATCCCACCAAGTATTTGTTTACATTAGACCTGAAGATGACCATGTCGTAGCCGGTTGGGAAGCTGCCTTGTGCAAAGCAGGCCAGTTACCCTTCATTGTTGGACACATACTCATTGTCTGTAAAGATCTCCTACAAACCAGAATCCGGCACTGGTCAGGCTTAGCATTGCTTAACTTGAACCAATGTGTCAAAATAATTGGGAGTGAGGGAGAATAGCTTCAGACAAGGCATGAAGCCACTTGATGTAAGAAGCCAAAAGAATATATTACTTTAAGGTCAAAAACTTGCCTACGATAAGTGTTTAGTGGAATAGTAATTCTTCTGTCTGTCTGTCAGAAACATTGCTCCGGGAATGTGAGGACTAAAGGACAAAAGAAGAGAAGCAAGAGTTATGCGGCCAGTAAACCCATGATCCACTTTATTATGCCGCGATATTTGCATTTGGATAACATCGTTCACCGATAGGATTTTCTAAGAAAAGAAAATTTTTCATGCAAGTTTTGTTTGTTTTCTGGTATAGCAAGAGAGAGAAAGAAAGGAAAGCTCTTTGCTCTGGTTGTAGCTAGACGAGTTCTTACTGTGAATATTTTACATGGGAAGGGAGGGAGGAGACCGGGGATCAGAGGAGTTGATTATCCAAGAGGGCGGCTCACCAAGTATTTGTTTACATTAGATTTGAAGACAACCCTGTGTAGTATTGGGAATCCCAGCTTAATTGCTATATAGGTAGTTTTAGAAATAGAAAGTTATATAAGCATGTTTGGATTTCCCATCAGCGATTTAGCAGGGTCAGAAAAGGTTAGGTTTGACAAGCATCAGACCAAGTCACCTTTAATGACCTAGATTAGATGTACCCGAAATTAAGGGGTAACACGGGAATTGTGGTTGAGGCCTTCCGGTTGACGACCACATGGGCTGAGAGTGGTTTTGCACAGCAGAGAAAGCAGATTGGAGATTCGGCTCTCCGACACCCAGGGTCCGAGATATTAGGCTTGCCTTGAAATAAAAGATTGAAGCTTCAAATCCCATCTTGTGTTCATTAATGAATCTGTCTGCAGTAGTACCACTCCCCACAAGATGGCAGACCAGCAGCGACCAGAAGGCATCATCCGCTGGCCAAGGCAAGCAGGTATGTTCACATTATTGTTGCACATATACATCTCGGAGACTTTCAAGGCAAAAGAAACGATGTAAGGATAAGAACACACACCCACACACACATATAACAGTGAACTGTATGTAAGAGCATACACACCCACACACACCCATATATGTAAGAACGGTGATAAACACACAGACGCTTAGTAGTAGTAAACGTAAAAGTAGCAGTAAGGTAAAACGGTAAAAGAAACCATGGTAATAAACGTTTTAATAATAATAGAGAATAATAAATACACACACGACTCATTTTTAACACATGTTGTAGTCGGTTGGAAAGCGGATTTGTAGTATTTTGTTTCACAGATGGGATGTTATTGGAAAGAAACTTTGTTCATGGAAGTTCCGGTTGTTTTTTTTTTTTTTTTTTTTTTTTGTCCAGGAACAAAATTCTTTGCTGTGGTTGAAGCTAAGTGAGTTTTTGCTGTGAATGTTTTAAAGGCGGGGGGGGGAGAATCGGAGCTCAGTCGAGTACCTACCATGAACATAATGATACAGTAGACAACATCCCTTCTGTGTGTGAAAGGCGTTGTATAGAAGAGAAGCGATACCTTACCTCATTACTTAACGCGGAAATTTAAATAAAGGGATTCGTTACAAAATGTGCGAGGGAGTTTAAAGCATGAAATTAAATTTCAAACAAAATTGAATGCTTAGTATATGGAATAGCAGATGAGAATGAAAACAGTCTAGTAGAAATAATAACACAGGCACATCGCTTAAAGCCAACCAATATTTCGATCGATCCAAATTACCTTAATTTTTCTGTAAGTAGAGTAATATTGGGACGATTAATCGGAATCGGAATAATCAAAATTCCTGAGGTATCGGAATCTGTATCGGAATGGAAAAAAATTGTGTCTATTTTATGATACTGTAAATGATTCTATGTATATGAGATCCCATGTAAATGTGGAAAACTATACAAAGTTGAGACATGTCGTCCATTAAAAGTACGGTTAGAACATCAAAAAGTCGTGGTACATGGAGAGATTGAAAAATCGGGTATGGTTGACCATATCTGGAAGGAAAAAAGAAACCATCTAATACTATTGGACGAAGTAAAAATTATAGACAGAGAAGAATGGTGGCGAGTAAGATGACTCAAAGAAACAACACATATGCTGGGCAACAATCTATTACTAATGTATCTACTAGTGTAGAATTTAACACAATATGGGATCGATTAATTATGAATAATACATAATATATGCAGTATATACAATCAATAAACAATAATATATATATACAAGTTAGAAACACATTTCATCCAATGCATGAAAATTGTTAAACAAAATGTTTTTACTATAGGCTTTAAGAATAAAGGTACAATATTCAATTTGAAATTTATTTATCTTTAAAGTGTACTTTTATAAATTTTACAAAGTAAGGTATTAAATTTTTATACCTTACTTTGTAAAATTTATAAAAGTGCACTTTGAAGATAAATAAATTTCAAATTGGATATTGTACCTTTATTTTTAGAACCTATAGTAAAAAAATTTTGTTTAACAATTTTCATGCCTTGGATGAAATGCTTTTCTAACTTGTATTGTATCTTTTTAAGATTATATTTTATTTAATTTATTAATTTGGATTTAAGAAAAAAGATGAATGTGGTTTTGTATGTATTTATAAAAACTCTCCTACTATTTCAGATTGTATTTCTCCTCACACCACAACTCATTTTTGCAATCCCCTCTTTGTATTATTGCAGGTCTGAATATTCTCTCTGTTTCAGTTTGTAATTCTCCTCACACCACAACTCTTTTTTGCAACTCCCTCTTTGTCATACATATCTGAATAATGAGAAAATCTGAATTTTTTTAACAAAAACTTTAAAATAACTTTTTTTAGATTAAATTTTTTAAAACTTCTTTCAGAATAGAAAATCTTTACAATTTAATAAGGAACATATTTCATATAGGTTTCATCAAAAATATTCAGTAGATAACGAGAAAAAATAGAGATGAAAATTTCAAAAGGAGTGTATAACTGGTTACGCTCAATAGTAGTCCTCGCTAGCGAAAGGCTTTATTATTGTTATTCTATTATTATTATTATTATTTAAAACATTTTGTGTCCTGCGCTTTCGTGCGAGGACTAATATATATATATATATATATATATATATATATATATATATATATATATATAGTAATATAATAGTGATGTTTACAACTAGAAATAAAAATAGGTTTAAGATTCCCAAAACTCGTGCCAGAACTGTCTGCAAGGACCCGTAGCACAGTGGTTAGATTACTTGGAAAAATCAATTGTAAAAGTTATATTCTCCTGAAGGTTGAAGGTTCAATTCTCAGTGTGAGTGGCTGAAACAATTGTGAATTACTTAGGACCTTTATCCAGTCATTGCTGATGGAATGAGAGCATCCTACCTCCATGAAGTAAATAAAGGGTTCCGTTCGAAATTCCATCCAAATTCATGTGTTTGACTGAAACATTCCTGAGTTTGACATGGATTGAAACGTTGAGAAAATGGCATTCAGAATGAGAACAGTAGTCTGAAGAATTCAAATAATACGAATAAGGTTCCATTCAAAATCTATGACTCTACGAAATGGCAGTATCTTCCTACATCCTCGCAACATATTAATAAAAGTGACATATGGCCGAGTGGTCCTAGACGTTGTATCAAAGTTTACAGTTACCCAAAGGTGCTGAGTTCAATCCTGAACGAAGGCAGTGAAAAAGTAACATTGAAAAACAGAGAATCAGCAACTATGTCCCAAAGCCTAGCTGGAGTCCAAACACGGTACCCCCGTAATAATAATAAAGGGTTGGGTTCGAGACTCCTAACAAACCGTTCACCTGACGAAGGCCGGAGGGCAAAACGGCCGAAACATTGTGACAATAACAACCAAGATGAGGAAGTCAGTCCGACAATCACAATCAATGAAAACAACTCATCTCAAAAATACAGACAATTACTATATTAATAAAAGTATATAAATTATGCGGTATGAATAATTGAAACCCAGTAATCCTTTTGACCACAGCACTCCGTCCACAAAGGCGGGCACCAAAAACAACCAAACAGTATGAAAGTGTAATAGACTTTTTCAACAACCCAACAGTAATATATAAATGTGTCTCCTATTTGCTAGCATTAAACAACGATCTATAAATAAATCTAATATAAATGTACAAAGATTTATGGTTAATCCATTTTCACACGTCATTAAGTAAACAATTCCTGTTCAGTCGATTATTCGTAGTGACAAAATAGCTATTTATACTCTTACATATACTGTGTCTATAGAACGTAAACGAAACCACTAAAATAATATTTGCGATAACATTTGTTTGAATTATGACAATAGGTTTGTGAAGAACAGAAATTGGCATGTGAATGTCGGCTGTAAGGATTACAGCCCCATATAACACGTTGTCTTGTTCAGATCAGTAGTCCTCAGAAAATAATCAATCAAAGCACACGGATGGCAAAAATAACAGGACACACTAACAACCAAGGTTTTATATATATATATATTCATTGAACTTTTGAATAGTCAAGTCGCTGCCTGATGATATCTGTTGTTTGATTGAAACAAGTGGCTATTTGTAGCAGCGGGATGTGAGCATGTTTATATAACAATAAACAAGTATATATATATATATATATATATATATATATATATATATATATATATATATATATATATATATATATATATTACTTTTATTACAGAATACAAATTTTATATACAATACTCAGTGGGCTGAGAGAGGGATGACAAAAACAAGAACCCCCCCCCCCATAAAAAAGGAATATGATTACGATATTATCATTGATTAAATCCAGAAATAAAAAGACCATTTAAACATGAATGTCATTGCGAAAATTAGCTGAGCTGTCCAACATAGATAGGGAGGGCTGGATAGAGGTTCGGTAACAAAACTATAAAGTACTTAGCTGGTTACATAAACCAAAACCTAAAATCAAAATATCAGGAGGGAATAATGTCTCCGATCTCAAAGTTTCCAATAAACTGAGAACGTAGTGGTATAATATTTATTATATATATAATCCAATTTTATTAATCAATATTTATTGGTAAAAGGAGGGTGACTTGTAAATTCACCCTTGTCCATTCGTCCATTCATTCGTTCGTCTGTCCATACTTTTCTCAATAATTACGCCTAGGAATTTTTTCAAATTTTGCACAAACATTAAACATGATATGAGTAAAAAAGTAACAGAACGGATTTTCTGGGAAAACTCCGACCCCCCCCCTCCCTCCTCCCAGGGGTGCCTTTCGGGTTAAAATGGCTAAAATAATGACACTTTTGTGCTTATTAAAAAAAAAAAACTGATGCCTTGAATTTTTATAAAACTTTCTGAAAAGTTGTAACTAACTGATTTCTATATAATTTTGTTTGTCTATACTTCATGATAACTCTTAGGGTGTGCCCCAGGGACTCTTTTAGGGCTAATAAAAACACTCCATTTTTGGGACTATTTTACCACCGTATTTGTTCAAAATTTTCTGTATATTTCTATTTAGCAGTTTTGCATGGTGCTAAACTCAAATTTAAATATGTTAATGCCTTGAGGCCCTTTGGGGCTAAATGGGGGGAGGTGCGGAAAATAATGGACTTAGTCATTTCTTTTTTTGCATGGTGCAGAACTCAAATTTACATATGTTAGAGCCTAAAACTGCACTGTTTGTTCATTTTCACCAGGATTTTACACCCCTGGGGATATTTGAGGCTAAATGGTAAACTTAGTCATTTTTTTTTTATGTGTCAATGCAGGTTTCTGCATGGAATTTCAAATTGAACCCTTTATTTCAGTGCTTTTCAATAAGGGTTCTGCCAGTACAGTCCAGGGATTCCGCAATTTCTAAATTAGAACAAAAAACAAATAAACAAAATGTTAAATTCGATTTTGAAAATCTATTTTATTAGGATATGCATATTTTTTTTTTCTAATTATCGTTTAAATATACTAAGATTTACATAATTAAACTCACTAAATTTGAAAAATTAATTTGTCTTGCAACTATTAGGTTTGAAGATGAACTTTGTGCGTGTCTGTCAAAAAACACGACTAAGTGGAGTTATGCAAGAACATAAAGCCCAAGTTTCCCATTTTTTTTTTAATAAGAATAAATGTAATCTATTTAAATATGCACAATTTTGTTTTCATTTCATGTACAACAATCATGTACAATACTTTGAGCATGAGTATTTTCATTTCATTTTATTTTTTAAATGTTGCTTTTTGCATAAGACAAATAAATTATTGCATAGGAGTATACATGATCCAGTGGAAAAAGGTTGAAAAGCACTGCTTTATTTAATCCACAGGGGTAGCATGTTCTTGTTCCATCAGCCATGGTATAAGTTTTAAGTAATTCTTAGTATTACCTATATTGAGAATTAAAACCTTTACCTTGTAGAAGAATATCACTTACAAATGAATTTTAATTAATGCTTTATCCATGATGCCACAGGTCCATCTTCTGTCCAAATTCGCATTATTTAGATTATTCAGACAAATTGTTCTTATCTTGAGTATAATTCTGAGCTCATTTCGACCGATGTAACCTCCGACCTTCTTCAGGTGTATCTTCTCAAACTCTTTTTGTCAAACTCAGGTAGCTGCGTATAATATCGAATGGAACCCTTTCATTAATGCATGTGTAACATAGCGTGGACGTGCGCATGGAAATGCAAACAAAATTACGTCACCATTAGGGAAAAATAAAGACTTTAAAATGGATATCACGTCAGAGACGGGAATAACATTCGAGATCACATAAGCGGCATGGATGATATTTGAGAGCCCAATCACGTGAGGGATGCCACGCCACAACGGTAATGAGAGAATGAGGAAATAAATGTTGTTGTACAACAAAACAAAATGAGTTGAAATTCTTTTCTATTATTTGTCTGCTTTGCGACTGAGACATACAACGTGTTGGTTCCCAGACAATGTTACTGAAGATAATTTGGTGCCGAAAAGACCAAACCTATTTTTACAAAAGGGGTATCGGCTTCATTATAGGCTTTTTTTATTTTGTGGTTTTCAGGTTTTAACTAGCCATGCAAACATACACACAGATCCCACTATCGAAAAGCTTGATGAAAAGCCATACTCGTGTGAAATATGTGCATGTTCTAGTTCTCAGAAATTCAATTTAGTGAAGCATATGAGGTTTCAACTTGAATGCCTACTGGAGAAAACTTAAATGCCTACTAGACGTTATCCCCAAGTGTCTAAGGTCTCTCTGTACAGGGGTTTGTCAGAACAACCTGGCATGAGGATACTTTTCCTTAGTAGTAAACTCTGACCAAATATTCAAAATCACATTGTATTCGCTGCCCAAAGAAGATCTCTTCACTATGGCTAAGTAGCTTTTACAAGGAATGGCGTACCTTCTTCAAGTGATAGCACGAAGCTTTATTTTTTTTACCAAGCCATTAGTTGATACCCCAAGCCATCATCATTAGGAACCAGCAGAGGTGGTTGGGTCACGTCGTCAGGATGTTGGATTCCCGGCTGCATAAACAACTCTTCTATGGGCAGCTGAAAGAAAGACAAGCGCACTTGAGAAGGCCAGAAGAAACGATATAAGCATCTTCTGAAAGTAAACCTGAAGAAGTGTGACATCAACACATATACATGGGAGACCCAGGCCAAAGACAGGCACACCAGGAGACAGACCACAGCCATCTTCATGGCTAATGGATGTGCGGACATCGAGGAGAAGAGAAAGAGGAGGAGGGAGAGAGAAGAACGCTCAAATGCCAACCTTCGAAACGGAAACGGAACTATCTGGCCAAACAGTGAAAGGCAGTTCAAGGCCAGGATCGGCCTTCTCGGCCACCTCTGTACACAGTCAGAACTTAAATGCCTACTAGATGCCACCCTCGATTGTCTAAGGTCTCTCTGTACAGGGGTTTGTCAGAACAACCTGGCATGAGGATACTTTTCCCTAGTAGTAAACTCTGACCAAATATTCAAAATCACATTTTGTATTCGCTGCCCAAAGAAGATCTCTTCACTATGGCTAACCCACATTAGCTTTTGCGATGAATGGTGCACCTTCTAGAAGTGATGTTACCTCAAGTATCAGCACAAAGATGGATACTCCACCAGACTAGATAAATTCTTGTCCTGGAATCCAGTAAGACTAAGAGACCAAAATGAAAGATGTACTACAACGTATAAAAATGGTTAATTGGGGATAGGAAAACGATGTTCTCAATTTCTTTGCTAACTCAGTGTTTGAGAGATAAAGAGATTTAATGGAACATTCGGATGTCTATGTATCTCATATAGAGTTCAATTGTTAGCCCCAGGTAAGGGGGGGGGGGTTTGATTTCTGAGAACTTCAACTGAAGTAAAAGAAAACAAATATTCTTATAAAGTGTGTGGATATTCATGTTCTCGTAAAACAAATTTAAATATACATATTAGTGATGGGACGATTTCAATATTTTTCCCGATTCCGATACAGTTACCGATTCTGATTCCGATTAATCGTCCCAACACTAATACATATGAGATCTCTTAAAACTAACTGAAGTAAAATGAAAAAAAAAAACAAAAAAAAAAAACGGAAAAAGATAAGAAAATATCAGGACCTAAAAAAAAATGATCTAAAAACAACATGGTCTCTGAAAGAAATAAACCTTCTTTGTGGCAGGGTGTGTAAATATATTATTCGCTTATCATGCATCTTATGCTATGTTAAAAACAAAAAAACAAAAACAGAATACAAACATCACTAAAGATTATCACAAAGCCAAAATTTGTCGGATCTGATGTCAGAGACATGACAGAAATGCACAGAGTATTGTTGCTACATCTGGGCTGGTGCATATACCACTAGTCTCTCTCTCTCTCTCTTAGATAAAGTCCAAAACAAAAGAGTCAAATCTAATAGGTCCCACACTATCAGCCAAGCTCCAACCTCTGTCACATCCCTATGCCTGTTTTACAAATACTTTCATGGAATGTGCTCTGATGAACTCATAGCACTTGTACCTCCTCGATGTACATACACCTGCCTAGCCCAACAAGCGGCCTTCTTCTCTAATAGTTAGCCCCTCAGATGGCTAGATCTTTGAATTCCCCTCCTGTTTCCTGTTTCCCTGACTGTACTAACCTGCAGAAATTTAAATGTAATGTGAATGGGTATCTTTCTGCTCGACTCCCTATAGTCCTGTTGGACAGGATTCCACATAGTAACCCCTTATATTCCAAGTGGCAAACATATCCAGCTAGGTAGAAAACGAACACTTAGAAAAATCGATTTTATCTTTTTTAAAACAACAGTAAACAAGTAAAAATATTATTTAAAAATATTAGGGGGGGGTAGTCTCTTTTAAAAACAATCTCCTCCGAGAACGGTCATAAAATGTGTTTTCAGTCAATATTTATTCAATAATGGCCCAGTTTTCCTGCCTAGCAAAAAAGGATGAGTTTTTCATCAACAAATTTTCTGTGGACGAGTTTTCCGTGGACGAGTCTTCTGGGCACCATCAGAAAAGATACTCCTATTTATTTGCTTCCCCATGAGAGCAAAATTTGCCAGAAGGTCGTTTTTAATATGAGGAAATATCCAGCTCCGTAAAAGGGGCACTCTCAACTGGGAGCACAAATGACAAATTGCTTTAGTCTAGAAGGGTTCTCTCTTCACTGACTAAGGACAGAATTATCTTAGTGTAGCATCTGAAGTAATACTACTGGTATTTATTTGCTTCCACATGAGAACAATATGGTTGTTTTTATATGAGCGTAAAATCAGCTCCCCAAAAAGTGTCACTCTGGAAGTAGGCAAAAATAAAAATTGCCTTAGTATAGAAGGGTTTCCCCTACATTGGCTAAGGAC
This sequence comes from Euprymna scolopes, assembly GCF_053919585.1. NCBI lineage: Eukaryota > Metazoa > Mollusca > Cephalopoda > Sepiida > Sepiolidae > Euprymna > Euprymna scolopes. Next base: position 92,028,498 of record NC_136509.1, read on the forward strand.
AAATTAACTTTAGTGTAGCATCAGAACAGATACTACACTTTGCTTGCAGCAATAAAAAAAAAATTCATAAACAACAAATTAGGCACAAGGCCATTCAAATGTATGCAAATGGATGTCTTTGGTCATTCTTTATCACAATAACTAGAAAATGTTTTTACAACTCTTAACTAGGATCATCAATCACCATAATACCACATTTACCCCTGTCTTACTTAAAATTTCCCAAATTTTATTGAAAATAAATAAATAGATAAATAAACGTTTATACACAATCTTTTCATTGGCGAGAATCGTTGAGTGAAGAAAAAAACAAAATAAAAAATAAAGAAATAAATGCGCGTGTGTGTGTGTGTGTGTGTGTGTGTGTGTGTGTGTGCGTGCGCGTGCGTGCGCACGCGCGTGTGTATGTGTGAGAGAGAGAGAGCAAGAGAGAGAGAGAGAGAGAGAGAGAGAGAGAGAGAGAGAGAATTCATGAAGCTCAACGTAATTACAGAACATCTAACAAATGAATGACAAAAGTCTATGTTCCAAATTTCAAGATTTTAAGCAAGCACCTTACAATTTATTCCTTTCAGTACGTATTTTTTCCGTTTTTTTTTTTTTTTTTTTTCATTAATCTGCGTCTGTTACTACGCTCGGCTGACACCGATAATTGCCGGTCTCGCCCGATCCATGCTTGATGGGAATTCACAAGAATTCGGGTCAAATTATGTAAGAGTACTCTCTCTCTCTCTCTCTCTCTCTCTCTCTCTCTCTCTCTCTCTCTCTCTCTCTCTCTCTCTCTCTCTCTCTCTCTATCCATCTATCTATATCTATCTATCTCTCTCTCTCTCTCTCTCTCTCTCTCTCTCTCTCTATATATATATATATATATATATATATATATATATATATATATATATATATATATATATATATATGTGGATTTTTTTAACAATCAATTTTAATACCTTTTAAATGGTATTATATTGATTATTGTACCAATATTAACCTCGGTTTAGCTCGATGAGAATTCAGAGCAATATATATATATATATATATAGATAGATAGATAGATAGATAGATAGATAGATAGATAGATAGATTTCCGTGGACAAGTTCTCCATGGACGAGTCCACGGAAAACTTATTGTTAAAAAATTCTACTCCCATTATTCAAGAATCTTTTCAATTTCTTTCTTTTTTGTTGTTTATAGTTTTGTTTATGGGGAAGCATACATTTTGAAAAATTTAAAACAACACTAAATAAGTATAAATATTATAAAAACAAAATATTATGTAGGGTGTAGTCTCTGTTTGGAACTGAATAAACGCTTTAAAATAAGTTAAACCATTTAAAACTTAGCCGGATAGGTAGAAAACGAACACTTAGAAAAATTGATTTTATCTTTGTCAAAACAACAGTAAATAAGTAAAAATATTTAAAAAAATATTATGGGGGTGTAGTCTCTTTTAAGAACAATATCTCCTTCAAGAACGGTCATAAAATGTGTTTTCAATCGATATTTATTCAATAATAGTCTGGTTTTCCTACCAAGCATAAATGAACGAGTTTTCCATCATGGACGAGTTTTCCGTTCTCTCTCTCTCTCTCTCTATCTCTCTCTCTCTCTCTCTCTCTCTCTCTCTCTCTCTCTATATATATATATATATATATATATATATATATATATATATATATATATATATGACTACTTCGTTTAATCACATAAATTAATATACAAAGTATAATTTTCCATATATATTTTTATAAGTATATTTACCATATATATTTTTATAAATTACTTTATATATATATATATATATATATATATATATATATATATATATATATATATATATATATATTTGGTAAAATTGGTAATTAGTAAAAATAATCTTATAAAAAGGCTAAACTGCTTCAAACAGGTTTAATTTGCGAAATTTGGCTTAAAACGTCCAGTGGTTCTGAAATGGGTGATCGATTTACTAGAACGTTGCATTAGAAATTGAGCACAGCAGTCACAGCACACCCTACTAATATTTAAATATTGATTTTTTTATTTTTATTTATTTATTTTGATAATCTGGTAAACTAGTGTCCATTCGATAATAATCCACTGAAAATTGAAAAAAAAAAAGAAGATAAAAATGAAAAAATAGAGAGGGGATGGGCAAGATTCGTCAGGTCCGCCAAAATCTTTCAGTAAAACATATTTCGGTGTAGATAGAATTAAATGGAGAATGAAATTCTACCCAACTAAATGCACTTTTATTTCCTTTAAAAAAAAAAATAATGAGACTCATATGCTTAAAAGAACATTTTTGATGACTAATTAACTAAAACATGAAAATTAACTGCCACCCCCTCCAAAGCGACCTTGAGGATTAGTTATATCTGCCTTTTAATGGCACCTTAACTAAGTTCGTTTGCTGCTTTCAAAAGTTGGCAATTTGTTTAAAAGTAAATAATTAAATTTACCACAAACGTATTTTGGTCTTTAATTTTTTCCCCTTATTAAAATGTACTTTTGTTTGTTACAACTCAGTGTTTCCTATTTATTGTGTGTGCTTCAGGTCATTTAATGATATTCCCGCCTCTTTCCGAACAGGTGGCTGAAAAAAACAAAACAAAAAACGTAACGTTCTTTTATGTGTGTGTGTGTGTGTGTTGGCGTCCCAAATTTGTGGTAATTCGGGGTAATTCGCCTTATCAACCGAACCGATTGCAGGAAGTTCTGTTTGCTGACAGTAGACGGTGATAGTCAATTTCTCGTCCCCTGATTAAAAAATGTCCGAGCTATTGTTTGTCACATAACACATTCGGATTTTTCTTCTTTTTTTTGCCTAATAAATATGTTTATTTTATTATTTGGATTCATCTGTTTCGGTCGATGTAACCTTTGACCTCCGAAGATGTATCTTATTGAACTCAGGAATGTTGTGAGATTTTCTCTCACAAGGTTTTTGCCCTCGGCAGAATGGAAGAAAACCAAACAGAAAATTACAACAAGCTAACCTTAAAACTTAATCTCTATTAAAAGAGATTTTTTTTTTTTACATGGGCATCACCACTTATCAAGGCCTTGAGGCCACTCGAGGATAAAGGTTAAAGAGTGTACAGTAGAAATTGAACAATATAATAATGGAAATTTGGTGAATTTGTTAACTTATATGGAATGGCTCATCAAAAACTTGTTTACGTTAGACTTGAAGACAACCATATTGTAATCAGCTGGAAAGCAGGAAAATAGAAGACAATTCCATAGACGTGCAGTTCTAATAAAGAAGTTTTGCTCATGGAATTTACGTTTAGGTTTAGGTACAGATAAAGAGTGGAGGAAATTATTGATAGTGATTTCTGCTAGACAGGTGTTTCTTGTGAAAGTTTGGCGAGGGAGGACCATAGATTGGAGCTCAGCCGAGCACTTGCCATGAAAATAATGATAAAGCAGAGACAAACCCGCAACATTTCTTCTGTGAGAAAGAGGTTGCAGGGAAGAGAAAAGGACATCCCCTACAAGGCTGCGAAATCTATTTTGAACTCTATCAAGGCAGGATAAATCCTTTCTAGCAGCTCCTTCCCAAATGTGGCAACAGTACTCCACCCTTGGACGTACCTGGCTCTTATATAGATAGAGAATTGTATCAGCAGTGAGATATCTACTGGATTGATAGAAGGATCCCACCATTTTTCTAGCAGCCTTGGCAACGGATTTAATGTATGTGTTCCACTCAAGATCAGGAGTAAAAGTCAAGCCCAGAAGCTTGTCAAAATATGAGGCCTCCCCAAGACGAGAGCCATTCATTTCAATTGATGCCAGATGGGGATCAGAGCGTTGATGATGTAAAGATAAAAGCTTGGTTTTAGATGCATTAAAAGTAACCAGCCACTCCTTTCCCCATTGTACCACATGCTCAAAATCAGAGGAGAGAGAATCAGAGAGAACTTGGTCGTTTACGGTCTTAGATGTACTACCATAGAAAGTAGTGTCATTAGTATAAATGTCTACGAATGATGTAAGGATGTGATTTGGAAGCTCATTAATGTAGATCAGGAAGAGAGTTTGGCCCAGGATGGACCCCTGAGGGACTCCAGCATTAATACTGAGAGCTTCTGATTTCTGCCCATCAACCACTACTCTTATGAACCTATTAGAGAGAAATGATTTAATAATTGAGAAGACATTTCCAGTTATACCATAGCTGGAGATCTTGTGAAGTAAACCTTTATGCCATACTCTATCAAAGGCCTTTGATATGTCAAGAGCAATTGCCCTAGAAAGGAAGCCTCTGTCGAGAGATTCGCTAATCCTATGAGATATAACTGTAAACGCATTTGCTGTAGATCTAGCAGAACGGAAACCATATTGAGTGTCACTAAGAAGGTTATTTTTGCTGAGATGGTTGATTACTTCTCTGTTTAACACAGATTCCAGCAACTTACTCATGACGCACAGGAGACTTATTGGCCTGTATTGAGAGGGGGGGTGAACGATCACCTGAATTCTTAAATATGGGGCATACTGATGAGATTTTCCAGGGTGATGGGAAGCAATTCTCCTTAAGGCAACGTTTAAACAGTTTTGTAAGGATGGGCGCTAGTTCTGGTTGAAATCTTTTGAGTACTATAATTGGAATACCATCAGGGCCAGTTGCTTTACTGGAATCAAGGTTTTTAATTAGCTTGGCAACATCACGTACAGATGGTCGTCTTGTTTCTTTAAGGTGTATTTTAGATACTGGTAGCCGGAGTTCATCTTTTTCCAGCACCATTTTGGATAATTCTAAAAACACATGCCATAAAAAAAGGCTGAGACTAGCAACATCATGTCTGTAAGAGAAAGGTTGCAGTGAAAAAGAAAGGGCGGAGACAATCAAAGTACAATTCTGTTACTATGCCTATTTATACTTTTATAGGCACTAATCTGTTAATCTCACTGGGCTTGGTGTGTCTTTAAAATTGTTTAGGGTATCAAAGATAGCCCTATGATGAGTCATTGGAAAAAAAAAAAGTCAAGATGAATCTTTCAAGACATCATATTATTATTCTTCAGACTACTGACGTTAATCTTGTGTAGCCAACGCACCGTTCCTGGCAGTTCAAAATACAACCACTGAGAGACAACTCATGGATCTTTGCTACTGACTTTCTTTCTCCTACTTTACAATATGGCAAGAAAGAAGAAGAAAAAAATGAAAAAAAAAATACTGAGGATGAAGTTTGACTTGGAAATATATTTAAATTATAAATTTAAACAAGTAAAATATTTGTTTATTTTCGTAATATTGCATTGTAATTTGGCTTTCAAGCACACCTGATGCATATTTTAATTTATATATATATATATATATATATATGGTATGTATATATGTATGCTCCTACATATATTTCTGTGTATATGCGTGTGTATATGTGCATATACCTGCGTGCGTGTGTATACATGTGTAAATGTATATGTACATGTATGTATATGTATGTGTGTGTGATTGTGTGTGAGTGTGTGCTATACATGGGGAAAGAAAGCCATAAAAAAAACATAAAAACCTTCACCGAATGAACCAAAAGCCCCATCTTTGAATTTAACTCTGACTAGACACTACCAACACTTACTGCTGAGGACAGAATGTTCGGGACCCCATAACTCTGAAAAACACATTTAGTACCAGCAGATGTAAAAATAACATTTCAAACTTTCATTTTAAAAAAAAACTTTTTACGAAAATAACTGAAGAGAGCGAAACAAAGCTTGAAACGCGTTATAAAAATATTTTAAAATAAAAATATGATAGAAGGCTGAAAAACCCACAATTGTTGATGGCTGCACTCTTTTAAATATATATATATATATTTTTTTTTTTTTTTACACAGTGATCACCACTTATCAAGGCCCGGAAGCCACTCAGGGATAAGGGTTATTGCAAGTACATTACGTTAGTGTGGAGATTTGATGAAGTGTTTACTTAAGGGGGCGGTTCATTAGGAATTTGTTAACATTGGACTTGAAGACATCCAAGTTGTAGTCCAGAGGGAAGCAGGCAGACGGAACAGAGTTCCACAGGCGTGCAGTTCTAAGAAAGAAGCTTTGTTCATGGAATCCGCGTTTTGATTTAGGCACAGATATAGAGTGGGGGAAATTTTTCACAGTGGATTCAGCTAGACGGGTGTTTTTCGTTAAAGATTGGCGAGGGAGGACCAGGGATTGGAGTTTAGACGAGCACCTGCCATGAAAATAACGATAAAACAAGGATAGGCTCGCAACGTCTCTTCTGTGGGAGAGGGGTTGCAGGGTAGAGAAAAGGGCATCCCCCACTAAACTAAATATATATATATATATATATATATATATATATATATATATATATTCAGGCTTGAGATATTCAAAAGTAGGAACTAATGAATACAATGAGGTTGTTAGATAGAGCTCGATAACAAGAGCAAAATATATATATTTCTTTAATTTATTTATTAGATGACATTTTCCTTTTTTATTTAGCATCAGATGGTTCAGAGTCGCCTGATGAAGTTTCATTGACTGAAACAGATAGCTGTTTGTAGTGACCAAATACAACTGCTTACCTTCTAATAAATGATATATATATATGTGTGTGTGTGTGTGTGTGTGTGTGTGTGTGTGTGTGTGTGTGTGTGTGTGTGTGTGTGTACTATTATCTACACATATACTACCCGGGTTTGTAGGCACCACTTTCTTATCATTAGTAGCAATTTAGCTAAATTTATATTTATGTCGCATGAACAGGCCAGAAGCTGGACTTACTTATTGAAAGCTATTGTAGGTATGAACCTTGAGGGGGGTGTTGTTGTTATTGATTTTGAACCAACTGTACATTAAAAAATTATAAAAGTGTGTGTGGTGTGCAAAGTTGAGGATCACCCCTAGTGACAATTAAAATCCTAGGGGTTCAGGTCCCCTTCTGCCTCACCCATATAATTGTCCACATTTCTAACAATATAGTCCACATTTCCAACCCTTATGCCGAGCAGCTGTTTTACTTAATGCAAATGAAAACAATTCATACAATGATCAACAATATAAACTGATTTATTTAACAGTTTTACAATTGAAAGATTTGCTATTGGAGCAATTGTGTGTCGCTAAATTGATTTCAGTAGCATCCTCTCATTTGAATTTCTCTTTCTGTAATATTATTGTCTTATCTAATGTAGATGCTGATAATCATGTCTCAATCTCTCTCTCTAAGGGCAGCTCAATCAATGCTTCAAAAATATCTTTTGGAAAGGGAGATAATTTGAAGATACAAGAAAGTTATCTCCCTTTTAACAGATTTTTCTAAATGGATTTATTTAATCTCTCAAACAATGGCGAAAATTAATCAATTAATCAATCAATCAATTAATCTGTATAATTGAATTTTGAATATAGACGTGCCAGAAGAGTAATGTATTCTGACTATTTAAGAACAATGTATTATTATATTCAATCATATTGAACAACTATGTTCCGAATTAAATCACCTATAGATGGTTGATATACCATTGTCGTGGGGACAAGAAAACTACCTTCCCCTACTCCACCGTGTTTAAACACGCGTCATCTCTAACATGAGCGACGGAGAGAAAGAAAGGAGTGTGGACGAATAGCCTCACCTAAAAGGCAAGGTCAGCAGCTGACCTACTTATGTCTCCCTCCCCCCCAGCATCCTCGCTGTAAAAGGGAAACACTCATAAAAATTAATCTTTTACGATTAATAACGAAATGATTGTCTTTTTTGTTTCAGACGGAATGAAATTAAATACAACTCTCAAACTGCCAAACTAAGTTTGACTTGTAAACATTTCGTCTGGAATTAATGACTTTCATTTATCCTTTTTCCGAGACCGACGCCAGTTGTAACACCCTGTCTCAACAAAGAAAGCGCCTCTCGGCCAAAAAAGTCAATCCGGCTAGGGGGCTATGAGTCCCCTGAATTGGAGATCCACTCACACTAGCCGACGGATCTCATGCGGTAGCAGCAGCGGTCAGGAAACACCCGAGAACCAGAACCAGTGCCGAAGCAGCGACAGCAGTATTCAAAGAGCCCTTTTCAGGGCTAGGTTCCTACAAAAGACCTACCACTTTGTTTACTCTGTTAGCCCTCCTCAGAACCACTCCAGGACCAGCGCCGATGCAGCTACAGCAGTAACTCAAAGAGCCCTTTTCAGGGCTAGGTTCCTACGAAAGACCTACCACTTTGTTTACTCTGTTAGCACCTCCTGCCTGCAGCCTCCAGCTTCCTGCATCTCCTGCCTGCAGCATCCAGCTTCCTGCATCTCCTGCCTGCAGCATCCAGCTTCCTGCATCTCCTGCCTGCAACCTCAGCTTCCTGCACTGCACTGCATCTCCTGCCTGCAACCTCAGCTTCCTGCACTGCACTGCATCTCCTGCCTGCAATCTAAGCTACCTCGCACCTCTGGTCCGCTACCTCGCTCGCACCTCTGGTCCGCTACCTCGCACCTCCGGTCCGCTACCTCGCTCGCACCTCTGGTCCGCTACCTCGCTCGCACCTCCGGTCCGCTACCTCGCTCGCACCTCCGATCCGCTACCTTGCTCGCACCTCTGGTCCGCTACCTCGCTTGCACCTCTGGTCCGCTACCTCGCACCTCCGGTCCGCTACCTCGCTTGCACCTCTGGTCCGCTACCTGGCTCCGTACCTGTCGTCCGTTCCAAACACTGATCCCTCCGTTCTCGGTGTTATCGGTTCCTCAACACTGACACCCGAACTCTCAGTGTTCACCCTGCGTTCCGGATCGCCCTGACGCCCAGCTGACCATTTCCATACCCAGCAAGCACCCTCTGAACCACACTACGTCCAGAATACCAGTCCGGGCCTCCAGACCTTGCCTCCACTGACGTGCGACCTTCCAGACGATCAGCACCCGGATTTGAACATTTTTGTTTATATTCAAAATAAAGGGCGAACCCTCGTCTTTAAATCAAACAACCTGTGTCTGTCATTCTTCTTTGCCTTGCATGCTGTTCACCTTTTGCCTGTGTTTATTTTGTTAGTTGTTGGGTCGATTGTCTCCGGACGACCGGCCCCCACAACACCATAAAACAAACCTAACCACCTCAAGTAAAATGCTGTGGTATGTGGTTTAGGAGATTGTCAGAGTCTTTTCTTAGCTTGTATGTCGATATTTTCAAGGAGTTATGTTTTTATGGAGCAATATATTCTCAGAATATAAATAATTATCGTATCTTTAGAATTATATCAGACTTTATTCATGATTAAATAACTCATAGGTGGTCAGGCTAAGATCAAAGTGTAGTATCTATTCTTCAGATGCTGCACTTCAGTTTCTTGTTCTCTCTCAGTGGAGGAGAAATGCTTCACGACTGAGACAATTTTAATTTTTGTTCCATTTCTCCACATTAAAAAACGACCCTGGTGTCTAACTCTGTCCCGTGGGGAAGCATTGTAAATAGGAACTCATAGGTGGTTCATATGCCGTAAAATAAACCAGATCAAAAATCAGGGTTTCCCATCGGGGAGAATACATAACTCCATAGGACGGGGAATGGAGAAGAAGCCATAAATCCAAACATAGTTTGAAATTCGTAAGATTCCATTAGATGTAATGTGGTTTGTATGGCTAATACAGTAATTAGCATCACCTATAAATAGCCTATATACAATAATTTGGCACCCCAATTAGTGTATCAGCTAAATCAACAACATAATTTGAACATCATACAAGTACTCTGAATTCAAACGAAAACCTAAATCGTTCCCCATTCAAAATACCTCTTTTTTAGTATAATGTATTTACTCACTCTTCTGTGTCATATGAAACAAACTAATTTGAATAGGGGGGCTGTTTCAGTAGTGATTTTCCTTTTCATGGGTTGAATCTTCGTTCCATGCGACACATTTTTATAGGGGGTGTTCTGGAACTCGCGGCAGTTATTCCTCAGAATCTTGCTTTCAGGTACCTACAATACCGTCTAGCAGTCAACTTTTAGAAAGCGTGCGTTGGCAGACAGATAAACTCAAATTAACATAACGAAAACAACTGGTACGTTGAAAACGCTTTATTAATTAGGTAAAAAATCTGAAACAAAAACAAAACAAATAGTTAAAAGGAGAAAACATAATTAAACAAAAGGAAATAATACATGAAAATAATTATGTTTTGGACAGGCTTCCAAATTAACAGATTCTGAGATATCTTATCTTTTTCAATCAACTGTTAGGTGAAAGTCCGTAACAGTTAGAAAAGTGTCTTTTCTCCATTAAATTGTTAGATGAAAGTCCGTAACAGTTAGAAAAATGCCTTTTCTTTTTCTTTTTTTTATTATTATTAAATCGTTAGGTGAAAGTATGGAGTGGTTAGAAAATGTCTTTTCTCCATTAAATTGTTAGGTGAAAGTCCGTAACAGTTAGAAAAGTGTCTTTTCTTTTTCTTTTTTTTTATTATTATTATTAAATCGTTAGGTGAAAGTATGGCGTTTATGTCTCCTTTTTACAAAGGTTGTTATTCTAGTGCGGTGCATAAACTACCCAAGCGCCCATGAAATAAAAATAATAGAAGTCTGAGAAAAGGTATAAGTTCTGTGCGCGCGAGGGAAAAGAATAATTAGAATTTCTACAAATTAAATATAGAAGTCACACACTAGATTAAATAAACAGAAACAGGGTTTCGAGTTCTTCATAGAAGGAATAGCCAGGTAAGGAATAATAGGATGTACTAAACGTACCTCATGGCTTAAACGGGGAAAGCCCAGTTCATGGAGTCGAGTAAAGTCGTGTAGTTTTGAATTCCGCGGTGAAAAGGAGTAAAGGAGGGGCAGAATCGCAGAACGATACTAGCGCGAGATCGCGTGGGGGCATGGAGTTCTCGAAAGATAGCGATATGACATTTTTTTCCTTTTCTTTTTTCATTTGGAATGCCTAAACGGCTAATCTTTCCATTAAAGAAAGATCAGGAAGGGAAGAAATAAGAAAGAAAACTATATATGAAAAAACTTGCACAGAGATGAATGAGAACGAGGCCCGAGGCACCGGTGCTCTTAAAGCATGTGTCCCTTGTTAAAAAAGAGCCCGGTCTGAAGACAGAACAGGGGGGGGGGCTGTTTCAGTTGTGATTTTCCTTTAATTTATTGCTTGATGTTCATCATTTCTTCCTCAGTTCTCATAGCTGAAAAAGATGTGAATAGAAAATATTAAGAAAAGATTATCATAATCATCACCACCATCATCACCATCATCATTGTCATCATTGTCCTCGTCGCTGTCGTCATCGTCATCATCATCATCATTGTCATCATAATTATCATTGTCATTGTCGTCGTCATCATCATCATCATCATCATCATCATAGTCGTCAGCATCGTCGTCATCATCATCATCATCATCATAGTCATCAGCATCGTCATCATCATCATCATCATCATCATCATCATTGTCATCATAATTATCATTGTCATTGTCGTCATCATCATCATCATCATCATCATCATCATCATAGTCATCATCATAGTCGTCAGCATCGTCGTCATCATCATCATCATCATCATCATCGTCGTCAGCATCGTCGTCATCATCATCATCATCATCATCAAAATCATCATCATCATCATCATCATCGTCGTCGTCGTCAGCATCGTCGTCATCATCATCATCATCATCATCGTCATCATCATCGTCGTCATCATCATCATCATCATCATCATCATCGTCATCAGCATCGTCATCATCATCATCATCATCATCATCATCATCATCATCCCATTGTCATCCTTGATCGCTTTTGTTGTTTCTGCACCAGGGTTTTGCTCTTCTTTTTGGTCTTTTCCATTTTGTCGCTCTAGATGTCCATCCACTGTCTCTGCATCTCAAAAAACCTGACCTATTCATCTATATTTGCTATTCGTATGCCCGTGATCATATCGTTTACTCCAGTTTGCTGCCTAATCCAGGTGTTTCATTTTTCTTTTTAACATTCATGTCGAGCATAATGCACTCCATTTTGTATTTTACTGCTCATAGCTTTTCTTTCATTGCGTTATTAAGTGCCCATGTTTCGCTACGATAATATGCCATAACAGGCATGATGTGTTTCCGTTTAATGTTCTACTCTTGATGATGTTGTTTACTTTAGAAGAGACTGTCCATCTAAGTGCAATTCACTGTTTAATTTCAGGCATGACATCAGCATGACATTGGCATCGCTTCTCACCATCTCCTCTGGATTACTATTGTTAACATCCCATCCTATTTATCCCGCCAAAGGAAAGACTTGGTGATCTCCCCTTATATTAAGAGAGGGCCACCAGGGGAGAAAAGGGGACGAGGTGTTATCTTTCTATTAGTACTTCGCTTGGAGAGAAGTCGCTTGTGTTCACACTTCAAATAAAAGTCCTGTTTTGTCACATTCCTTTTTGGGCCTTCTTTATTTCATCTTAACAATCATATTTCGATGTCTCTCTTTATTTCCTACTTTTGACTGCTGAAACTGCTCTGGTATTAAGGCCTAATGGCTGACACAGATTAGCTTCTGTCATGGCTATAGTGCCACTACAAGAAGAGAAAAAGTATATCCCATTACTTACCTCCTCCTTCCTGGTGTATAAATGGATTGAGGGGCCTTTTTTTTATTTTGGATGCTGGCTTGCGAGTATGTATATTTACTTTTATTCATTTTTTTATTTTTATTATTTCTTCATTGTCTACGACTCCTTATTTGGTATTTGAAGCTGTCCTGTATTAATAAACGGGGTAACTCCGTTCGCAATCTGGGGAACATGCTGGTTGGCTTGAAGAAACAGCGCACCATGTTTTATTTGAATATTTGGTTGGGGTTTATTTCTGATGAGAAGTATCGTCATGTTAGGACTATGACAAACTTCTGTATAGAGAGACAGAAGACGTCCAAGGGTGGTGTCTAGTAGCCATTCAGTTTCTCTCCAATAGTCATTCAAATACTTTAGCAAGTGAATGTTTGCACACTCATATGACAGTTTTTTAGACCTTACTACTTCCGTGCTAGTTTATGATAAAGTGAAAGCGTGTGTTTTGTTTGCGACATCATCACCAGAAGATTACCTAACAGGCTTCCTCTTTCTGGTTTAATTGTTTAACAGAGCCCTCTTTCCTAGATGGATTGTCTTCTTCACGGCTGAAGAACTCTATCCTCCTCCCCCATATATGGTCACAATTCAGAATATCAGAGGATAACTAATATGTGCTGCACCTAACATAAAGATGATCTGGAACTGTGCAAAGTAGGGGTATTCAGCACCCACTTACTTTCTTCATTTGCATAAAGATGAGCAGAGAATCATATAAATCTAACCTGTCTGCAGTGAATGTATATATGTATGTATATATGTCTTACTAAAACTTTTGGCACATGCAACCAGCACTGAGAAAATCGGTATCATTTGAAAGCTCAGTCTCTCGGCCAACAAATATCCAAAAATTGGCCAGAAACATTGATCTTTTTCACCATCAACTGGGACATTTTTTTACAAAGAGGGGTCACTTTTATCATCGACATTTTTGCAAAGTCATCATACGCCTTGCAATGACTAAGCTTAATTTGAACAGTGGCAATGTCATATGTCACTCTGGCTGCGGCGACAAAACTGTTCACTTTTTTTCACCTCCTTTTCCTCTTAGCGTTACAGGTTCGAGCCTGCCTGCCCGCTGACTACTTTTTTTTGTGCTCGCACGGATACTCGCTGCTATTTCATTTTTTTTAGGGGGTTGGTTAATTTTTTTTTTTAAACATTTTTTTAGGCTCTGTTGCTCAATACCCTTACTATAAAACCTATCCACACCCGGGCAACGCCGGGTACCCTCGCTAGTCTATGATATAAAGGCAAAGTGTGTGTGTGTGTGTTTATGTGTGTGTGTGTGTGTGTGTGTGTGTGTGTGTGTGTGTGTGTGTGTGTGTGTGTGTGCCAAAAACTTTTGACAGACATGTCCGACCATGACAAAATCGGTATCGTTTTAAAGCTTGCTCTCTTGGATGACAAAAATAAAAAAAAATTGCCTAAAAACATTAATTCTTTCACTGTCAACTGGGCCGTTTTTTACAAGGAGGGGTCACTTTTTTTCATCGACATTTTTGCAAGTCATTCAAACCTTGTGTCAATGACATTGCATGAAAGGCATTATTTCAACCGCCTGTGATGTCACAATCGTGATGGGTGCATCAAAAAGACTGTTTGCTTTTTTTCGCCTCCTTTTCCTCCTGCGCGTTACAGGGTCGAGCCTGCCTACTACTCCTAATTTTTTTTTTTTTTTTGCACTCGCAATTTTGCTTCTTTTTTTTTTTTGCTCCACCAACACTCTTACACACACCTCCACATGCCCGGGCAACGCCGGACATCCAGGCTAGTTAAAAATAAATATGAAACCAACAGAAGATCTGTGGTGCAGATCAATTTTAAAAGAAGTGAGTGCACAGTGAACGAGGCATAAAAGATCACTAAGTCCATCATTTGCCCCCCCCCCATTTAGTCCCAAAAGTCTCCAAGACCTTAACATATTTAAATTTGTTTTCAGCACCATGCACAACTGCTAAATAGACATACACAGAAAATTTTAGACAAATATGGTAAAATAGTCCAAAAAATGGAGTGTTTTTATTAGCCCTAAAAGAGCCCTTGGGGCACACCCAAGAGTTATCATGAAGTATAGACAAACAAAATTATATAGAAATCAGTTACAACTTTTCAGAAAGTTTTATAAAAATTCAAGGTATCAATTTTTTTTAATAAGCACAAAAGTGTCAATTTCAGCCATTTTAACCTGAAAGGCACCCCTAAGGGGGCTACCAGAGTTTTCCACGGAAAATCCATTTTGTTACTTTTTTACTCATATCATGTTTAATGTTTGTGCAAAATTTCAAAAATGTCCAAGGCATAGTTATTGAGAAAAGTGCGGACGGACAAACGGAGAAGGGTGAATTTACATGTCCACCCTCCTTTTGTCGGGGGGGGGGACCAAAAAATCAGTTGTAAAGTGACATTTTATTTAATGTTCTACTTTCCATGATGTTATCTACTTTAGAAGAGGTTCTCCATCCAAGCACAATTCACCATTTGATTTCAGACTTTATATCCATGTCGCTTTTCATAATCTTCCCTGGGTAGACATAATTGTCTAATTACAAAAAAAAAGAACCACAAGGTAGAAAATCACTTATTAATGAAAACAGTTTTCGAAGACATTTAGAAAACCCTAAGTCTTGCTAAATTGGCCAAAGGTTTTCAGTTTTCAGAACATAATTACCTCCCTTTTATTAGAATTTGAACTCTCTGGGTTTTTTTTTTTTGTTTGTTTGTTTTGCAAAACTCAGTTTTCACTAATTATCTTAAAAAACTATTTTCATTACTACTTAATTTTCTATCTTATCGTTTTTCCTAATTTTGGGATATGTTCATTACTATGACATGACAATTAATTAGCTACTATTGGTTTCACTTGAAATTCAATATTTCAATTTTCGAATTCTGCTTCAATAATGAAGAAGAACCCAACTTTTTGAGTTTAAAAAAATAGGAGGCTTTACTTTTGGA
This sequence comes from Euprymna scolopes, assembly GCF_053919585.1. NCBI lineage: Eukaryota > Metazoa > Mollusca > Cephalopoda > Sepiida > Sepiolidae > Euprymna > Euprymna scolopes. The sequence continues at coordinate 92,044,027 of NC_136509.1, forward strand.
AGGACCCTTGTATTTATCAAATATGATTTTATTTTTACCAGTGTGTATGTTTAGGCCAACTATATGACTAGCACTACGAATATCATTAAGAGTCTCTTTTAATACTGTATATGGCTTCTGACAATGATAGCGTCAGAAAATTCTAGATGACCAAGAAACAGATATCCCTACATTTCAAGTCAATTTAATTGATCACTAAATCTTGCAGGCAGGATGTAAAGATGTTTGGTAAAATGCCGCCTTTTCCGACACTTCTACCAGTAATGATCTTTTGGCGTTTCTACACTATTGGGGCGAGATTTTGTAGTCGATAAATGGAGTTTTCAGATAAAAAACAATGGTTTCAACTGATTTTATTTTTGTTGAATAAATTTCAATGGTAGCTTCTAATTTATGCAGTCAGAATTTACTGAATATTACTAAATTATTAAAAAAATACAACTTCAATCATGTCAGCACATGAAAAATTGCCGCCATCTTGTTTAAATTGAAACAGAAAATTACCTCCCTTTTAAACTCTCCTGTGTTTTACGATTGTTTTCATCAAATTCTATTTTTTATTTTCTTTAATAAATAATTTTCTACCTGATCGATTTTCGTAATTTTTGGATATAATCATCTTAAAAATGCGAGGAATTCGTAGATACCATTGTTTTCATGTAAAATTCAGTATTACGATTTCCGAAATTTAGTCCCACTAGTGTAGAATCGCCTTGTTTTTTTCCTTTCCAATGTTTTTTTTAATTATTTTTCACCCTTTATTTATACTAATCCTTTAATTTATGAAGCTCAATGTAACTACAGAGCATATATAAATAAATGACAAAGGTTTATATTCCAAATTTCAAGATGTTGACCATCTTACCATTCATTTCTTTACCGATTACCTTTTCTCTTCATCTTACCATTTATTTCTTTTTCATTGAAATGCACAATTCTTGACAGCACCTGTTTCATAACACAAAATCATTCATGTGATTATTATGTAATTTTTTTTAATTTATTCCGCCCTTAACTCATCAGAAGAAAAGGAACTCATCAACTTTAAGAACAAAATAAAGAAATATGGGCATGATTACAAAATCCAAAATTGGAAGAGGAGCTGCAATAATTTTTCAACTTGTTGCGCCATGTTTAAATTTATAAATCTCATCCCAATAGTGTAGAAGCTCCGATCGTTTCACTATCTTGTTAAAGTTTGAAAGTTGCTCCCCCATAAAGGTCCTGATACAAATTGATGTAAATACTGTCAACTCCTTAACATTTCAAAGCTTTGAACATAGGACTGAATTCAATAGAATCAAATTTTATAGTCCCCAAAGGCAAAACAAAGCTTTATACTACGCTCATTAGCTTTTTCTTGAAGTTGCCTTACAACTTAAACGTGGTTCATGGTGGAAAATCCAGATCAGGAACCTCTTTGGATAAGTTTCTTTCATGTATATTTTGCGTCCTTTTTGAGGAAAATTTTGGGAGAATAGTTTGTAAACAACAGAAAGTAGGTTTATTGGCTTGTAGTTTTTTAATATCTTTCAAGACTCCTTTCCTATGGTACTATTGTTTCCCTGGAGAGAATTACTTGGTTGAGAAACGTCCTGGGAACGGAATCAGCTCCCCGGGGAGGGGGGGGGGATAAATGATATCCCAAAGATAAAGACATGGTTAGAAGTCTTAGAAACGATCCCATGATAATGTGAAGATGGATCAGTCATTAGGGTCTGATTATCAAGAGGAAAAGAATACGGAGATGTTGGATGTGGGTTAGGGTTAGGGTTAGGGTACCTGGGATGTTGGATGTAAGTGTGTGGCTCCTTCATTCTCTCAAGATTACTCTGGTGGCATTCTGGCTGGAATTTTCTTCCTTCGTCTTCAGGGCCGCCTCATCCAACAAGACGTTTATGGCAGACACAAAAAAAAAGCATACAACACGACACAATCGCAATATGTATGAAATATGATTAACTATTTTATTTTATAAAATCTATATAATATATATTTCAATATTTTTACATAGAATTTGCAATTGCTCTTCTTTTTCTTAAACTAACTACCCTTCACTAGTGCTGAGGGGGAGGAGGTGCCCCCTCCCCTCTCGTTTACAGAAAGGGAAAATAACGCATGCTGTCTGGCGAAAAGAGGTCAATAGAAGAAAGGTAATTATGGGGCTGCATTTCTGTATATCCCTCTGCCTACGGCCAAATCGGGTAGGGGGAGGTTGCTAACATCCAGGGCACTAAGATATAGTGCCACATCCTATGGAGGATTGTAACTGATGCAGTCTTCCAGTTGCTAAGTATTCTACCCTTAAGACATCTGTTGCATAAGCTGGTGAAAATCTCTGCAGTTGGTTCACCCACATCTTGGAGAATGCCTTCTTCTGGAGATTTATCTCCCTTTAGCTGTTCAATTATAGACTACTTCTGAAATTTTGAGATGAGGATTAATTATTTGTATTATTTAGATTCTTTGGGCTACTGTTCTCATCTTGATTCACGTTTCGGTTGATGTAACCTCCGACCTTCTTCAGGAGTATTTTGTCAAACTCTGGAATCTTTCTGTTGAACTCAGGAATCTGCATGGAATTTCAAAAAATTTAATCCACAGGAGTAGCATACTCTCATTCCATATGCTATAACTGGATAGTAGTGTTGTGACAATTAATCGGAATCGGGAATCCGAAAAATCAGACTTTTTTGGGGTATCAGAATTGGTATTGGAATCAGAAAAATTTTAGCCTATTTTCCGATGCCAAAACCGATTCCTTAAATTATCTTTTTTATTTGATTTTGGTTTAAGAAACATCTTCCACTGCTTGTAGTAATAATAAAATAATAAATATTTATTGATTTAAACTTCCAGTAAGACTAAAATCTCTAGACCACGCCCTCACAAGTGTGTTTTTACGTTTGAGAAAATATAGAGACATTTAAGATATGTTTTTACAGTAATCGGGACAAAATAAGACTTTTATAGTTAAATATTTAGAGATTTATAAAGAATCGAAATCGGAATCGGTAATTGTATTGGAATTGAGAATTTAGTATGGAATTGGTAATTGTATCAAGATCAGAAAAAATATTGGAATTGTTCCATCACTATTGGATAGTAATTCATAATTGTAATTTTGAGTGTTACCAGCACTGAGAATTGAACCTTCAACCTCTAGAAGAGTGTAACTTACAACTGTATTTTACTAAGTACTTTAATAAATATGCCATTCAAGATGAGAGCAGTAGTCTGAAGAATCCAAATAATATGAATAATTACAGAGTATACTTCAGACATTAGTATTGGGAGAATGTAGCAAAGCAGCCCTCTCTCCGTCTGTAAAGGATTGATCTTGGGGTCTCCTGGTTTTATAGAGTTCAGTGTAGAACTCTTCATATTTTTGGATTAATAGGTTTAAGTCAGTTATGAGGGTGCCATCACCATCTTTCAAAGCAATACTGCTGTTTCCCTGAAAATATTGTTGTTTTTAGTGGCCTTGAGATCTTTGTTTTCTCTCAAAATTTTTAATTTTCCTCCTCATTGTAAGCCTTTATTTCTTCATTCATTCAACAATGCAAGTGTGATACCATGTCCTCCTCAGCTCAGCAACAAACGTCTACCCCCAACATTGTTTCTGTGGTCTTCTAACGTTCTCCAGGGAACCAACACGTTGTAGTTTTCAGTCGCAAAGAGACAAAGAATAGAAAAGAACTTCAACTCGCTTTTTCTTTGTAACAACAACATTTATTTCATCATTGTTATGGCCATGACATCACCCATGTGATCTAGAATGTTTTCTACGCTCCTTGTGTGATCTTGAACATGACTTTCTTCCATGCTCCACGTCTCTCCTATGATCGTCCTCTTTCCCCTTTTTAATAGTCTTTTTTTTTCTGTCAAAAACTTTCCCCACTCTTTATCTATGCCTAAATCAAAATGTAGATTCCATTTTCTTTCTTAGAACTGCACGCCTGTGGAACTCTGTTCTGTCTGCCTGCTTCCCTTCTGACTACAACTTGGATGTCTTCAAGTCCAACATAAACAAATTCCTGATGAACCGCCCCCTTAAGTGGATACTTTATTAAATATCCACACTAACATACTGTACTTACAATAACCCTTATCCCTGAGTGGCTTCCGGGCCTTGATAAGTGGTGACCACCTTGTAAAAAAAAAACAAAAAAAAAAAAACGGTGATGTCATTTTGCATGCATTTGCATATAGCCATCCATGCTATGTTACATTTTTTGGCTGTGTCATCATCTCTCATATTGGCAGCTAAGTCTGTGTGGAACCTTGCAGTCAATGGCACCTTTTCAAATATCACCCCGACCACTCCGTTGAGGCATGTCACAAGCCATGGAGTGACACACAATTCATGAGAAAGTGTAGAGCAGCGACCTTTTACAGCTTTTGAGAAAGAAATTATATAAGAAACTAATGAGGGAAGTCACCGATGACCTGCTCATCAAGTGTTTGGGGTTGTTGAGGGAGGAGATCCACTCCTGCTGGAGTTGGGCGCCAATTTTGAGTCATCTCAACAACTCTGAGTTTTCCTTGACCTGGCAATTGGCCCGAAACATATTACCCCTCAATGCCATAAAATACAGTGCCAGATTAGTGAGTTCACCTGGACGTTCCATAATTCAACCATTAATTTAGCATAAAGCACTCATTCTAAAACAACATTTGCCTGTTTTTAACAGGCAAAAAGTGTAGTTGGTTATTATCAACAAAAGATTATTTTATTAAAGAGAAAGCAAGCCAAACCATAAATAAGTTGTTTATTTATTTGTTATGTTATGCCGGGGCAACATCGGGTGTCCTTGCTGATAGTCGATTTAGAACATTGACTATTATTATTGAAAAAGTAAGATAATGAACATTATTATTATAAAATAAAAACGCATCAAGTGCGCTTGAAACCAAATCACAACATAATATTAGGAAAATAAACAAATATTTTACTTGTTTGAAATTCATCACAAATATATTTTGGAGGTAGACTCCATCTTCAGTGTGTTGTTTTGTTTCTTTTTTCCTTTTCTTCTTCCTTGCCATGTTGTAAATTTGTATAGAGCCGCGCGTTGTATCTGGCAGTTGTATTTTGAAATGTTTGAACTGTGTGTAGGTAACGCGAGAATAACGTCAAGAATGAGAGTTCAATAGAAACGTTGTTTTAATTTGAATAAATTTTATTCAAATTAAAACAACGTTTCTATTGAACTCTCATTCTGGACACATTATTATTGTTTTGTAACTGTTATATAGAAAAAAGGCATGCAGAGAGAATGTTGTAGCAGAAACAAATAGAACTCTTTTCTTGTGCATCAGTGCCTCCCCTGACTGTGTGATATGGCACATACTGACCAATCAGAGGCATAGCGCAGGGATCTTCCTTACCTCCTTAAGGAACTATAACTGCTTCCGTCCCGGACGAGAAAAACTCTAACCTTTTCCAGCGAGACGTCAAAGAGAACGGACCTGCTTCCTCACACTCTCTCTCTCTGCCTACACCGGTATCTACAATTCCCACTTGGGATTAACTACCGGGCAAAGGCAGACGAGTTCTATCCTAGCTATATCTAAATGGCATCATGCCCTTGCTTCAATAAACCTTCTCCTTGCAAGTTTTACGAAGTTGTTTGTTCGTTTATTCAGTAGCTTGTGTTGAAATATTTATTTTATTAGGGAGTGCCCGAAAAGCATTAACTCAACTCTCTAAAATGTTATTGAAACAAGGGGATGTTTAGTAAAATATTTTGGTTAACTTAGAGACAATAACAAGAAAAGAATATGGTGGACATGAGAAGAATGGGTTTTCAAACCTAGGGATAAAAACAATAATTTTGGACAGAAAACGTGACTGAAGGTCACATGCTTGTCGAGTGACGTAAGCACAAAGGAATAGTTAAATATATATAAGAGAGTTAGGATTTAAGTAGAGAGAGATCCCCTTCTAACACTATCAATGACTATAAGTTCGGGTGGTAACAGACCCTCTCAAATCCACCCTATCACTAACTTTTAGTTCAAGTGGTAACAGCCTCCACCTTCCCTCCCCCAAAAATGTAACTGAAATCCGAACATAGTTACATCCAAAATTTAAACTAAACCTAGGAAATGATTACATTTTCAAACACTATCTGGTTAGAAAGTGTGAAGTCATTTTACATTAAATTTATATACTAAACTGATCACCCACTATAAAATCTAAACTGATCATTTATTTTTTTTAAATTTTTATTGCCGTTTTTCAGGGTGTTTACACGTAATCAACCTGAAAAGTAGAATTGTTTTTATTTAGGGGTTTAACTAGCTTAGGATTTCCATCTACAATAATACCAAAATTTTAATTAATTTGGAATTTTCAAGTTTTGTAATTCTATTTATAAAAGCTTACTTTTTTTCTTTTTTTGCTTGCCACTGCACTAGGTCGATTTTTAATGTAAAAAAAATTCAGCTCCCCTTAAAGGGACCCGGTGGATCAGTAGATATATTTATTTGCTATAAAATTTAAATATCAAATTATGCAATAGCCAAATAAATTTTGGTGTGGGTTGAGGTGTGTGTTTGGGGAAGGGGCGAAGGGCGTCGTGCTGGTTCTCTCCTCTCAAGTACCAATTTCCATGACAAATAACACACTATCTGTGGGCTCATCGTTCAAACGCCTTGGCTTAACATTCACAGGCAACATAAACTAGAACAAATACATTGAGAACATTGCTCAAGGTTGCTGCAAAGAAGGTGGGCTCCCTCTACCATGCTAGAAAATTACTCACACCAGAGAGTAACCTATATCTTTACAAAGCTATAATTTGCCCATGCATACAATATTGTTGCCACATCTGGGCTGGTGCGTCTACCACTAATTTCTCACTCTTAGACAGGGTCCAAAAACACAGTCTCAAATCTAATAAGTCCCGCACTATCAGCCAAGCTCCAACCTCTGTCACATCACAATAATGTCGACTCCCTGCGCCTGTTTTACAAGTACTTTAATGGAATGTGCTCTGATGAATTCATAACACTTGTACTCCCTTGATGTACATACTCCTGACTAGCTCGACAAGTAGCAAAATTCCACCCCTTCACTGTTTTAGTCCCTATATGCTGGAAAGCATTTTACTCTAATAGTTTCCTCCCTCATACTACTAGACTTTGGAATCCCCTCCCGGTCTCTTGCTTCCTTGATGATACTAACTTGCAGAAATCTAAATATAATGTGAACAGACATCTCGTTGCTCAACTCCCCACAGTCCCCCCCGTTAAAAATGATCCCAAATAATATTAAACATGGCGGATCAAAACCCTACATCTCGATTCGTTATAAAATTTGATTTTCTTAGTTAAAAAAAAATTACTTGATCAATTTGTGTGATTTTTGAAATATGACCTGATAAAGTTTAAAAAAATTTTTTTTTTAAAGATTTTCTGTATTTTTACCCTTTTTAAATGTGAAATTTTAGGTATCCTGTAGGGTACTTATTGTACCGCCCTGAAATAATAACGTTATTATTTAGAAAACCATTCTTAACATGGGGAGGGGAGGGTGTTTTGTAACTATTCTGTACTTTCATCTAACATTTTGATTACAAAAAAAAGATATCGAATTGAATTTAACTTGAAAATACTATTAAATAAATAGCGCAGCACGATAAGTTCATAAATACCTTCTTTAGATTAAAATAAAAATAAAAAAATAAAAATTTTAAATACAAAACTTTTTTTTGGACGTTTAGCGAATTTGAAAGTTGGAATTTTGAAAGTTCAAACGAAAGTTGTCTCTCCTGAATGGCTCGTGTTTTCCTCTGGCGTCCGGCAGAGGACGCCACGCACAGTCGACTAACTGTTTACGTATGGCGCACATGTAGCGCCGATGTTTTCTAAAAAATGGAATTGCCTGTTATTGTGCACGAACTAAGGACTCTAAATGAAGAATACAAGAAACGATTAACAGACAAGGAACCGGCCACGGCGATTTACTGCAATGGTTTCTGCTCGGTAAGCTTCTTTTTTTTATATGTCAGCCTCACGGAGCCAATCTCCATTCTTACGCCTTGTAGTCATTCCATGATGGCTGCGTGTCGGAACGTCTATAACCTAGTAGTAATTTATTCCGGTTTTTTCTTTCTTTAAAAAACGTTTTCACGTGAAAGTTCTGTATTTCTTCTACGATAATATTAAATAAACCCTCCATTGGCATCGTATTGTGCTTTATATATTCTTTAAAAGCGACGCGTTAATCTTAAAAGAGTGGATTAGCTAGCAGCTATATAGTTATGTAGTGTACGTGATCACTTCAAACAATATTAAATGGCAAGTTTCTTTATCGATCTAGTTTCTTTTCTCTCTTTCTTTTTAGCTCTTTTGAGAAATAAATTTATATTTATTTTGTCTAAAAGAAATAAGAAAAAAAAAATGGTGATCGCTTTGTGAAGGTTCACTTTCAATATCACCCCTTAAAATAAATAAATAAAAGCATTTTTAAAAGCGGTTAATGTCTTCTTTTTTTTCCGGGAATCAATTTGAATAATCAATTGCGATATCCGACCTTTTTTTTTGTGTGTAAACAAAATTAAAATACGAATTAAAAATATTTATTCATTCGTTTTTTTTTTTTGTTTTTTTTTTTATTGATTTATTTCAAAATAATTATGGTTTTAATTAATTAAAGAAAAAAAATAACCTTATTCCATTTTTTTAGGTGTTTTTTTTTATCAACATCTACAATGAACGCTGTCAAATTTGTTAATCAAACATTAACAAATATTTTAATTAGAAATATGTTTATTTACCTGGATAACCAACCACCACCACCACTACTACACCAAAGTTAGACACAAGGTCATTTTATAATCAGATCTATCCCCTCTCCCAAAGATGACATTTTAGATGGTTATCAAAATAACTTGGTTTGGTAATTCAGAGGAGGGGGACACCAACAATAAACTAATCTCTCCACGCGAAAAAAAAAAAGAAAAAGATAATGCCTGGGAGGATGTTCTGAAGCATCAAGCAAAGCCGTGACGGCCCGTACTCCAATCTGTCAGTGTCATGAGTTCGCTTACAAAATAAATAAATGAAATTCAAAGAAAAAAAATAGTTTAAGAATCTAATATATATTTAAGTTTGGTTATATTGAAGATTTCAGCTTTAAGATGGCTGCCATCATCTTACCCAATAACTAATAATTTAATGACGAAACGATGCCATAACAATATAATATATTTATTACAGTATTAATGTTTGATAATTAAATTATTAATTGCAACAACTTAAAATTTAAACTAATAGTATTGCTCTAATAGCGGCCATATTAAAGCTTGAAACTTCAATATAACCTTAATTTTTTTATCATTTAAAAAAGATATGAAGAGACTAAGCTATATCTGAAATTAATTACCTGGTAGATGGAAGAAAAAAAACTTTTGAAAATAATCACCGATGTAAATTATTAAATAAATCAGTTTTCATTTCTTTTTTTTTTTTTACTTATTTTTATTTATTGATTTCACTTAGGTTTTCTATAAAGATGCTAAAAATATTGAGTTTAAAAAAAAAATAAAAAAAAATAAATCGCATATTCTTTTCTTTTTATATGTGAAAAGGAGGTTGTCAGTTCCTAAACTCTGCCTTCTTCTTAAATGCTGTAGTAATTATAGTAGCAGTGGGTATTTTTGTTTGTTGTGGATGTGGAGTTTGTAGTCTTTCTATTGCCCTCCCCCTCCTTTCGTTTTGAACAATACTATGATAGGGAAGGAGGGGGATTTTTACTACTACTATAACACTATATGAAAAAGGAGGAGGAAGAGGAGAGGGACATTTACTACTACTATTACTAACAAACCAGAGTCACTCCTAACATTAAAATCAATGGGAGGAGGAGGAGGAGAAGAAGAATCAATTGTACTACTTTTTCTATCTTTTCATCACTTTTCTTTGCAATTATTGTTAACTAGCTAGCAGGGCTATCCGGCGTTGCCCAGGAGCACGGATAAGGAAATAGAACAGTTAAATAAAAAAAAGTGTAACAAACACCTTTCTTTGGGCATTTTGCAATATAAACAACAAAACGCAAGAAATTGATCAATAAAATAAATATATAGCACATAAATGTTCCTATTTACTTTCCTCCCCACGAGGGCAGAGTTAATCAGTAATCACAAGGTCGGTTTTTAATGTAGGGAAAATCCAGCTCCCTCTAAAAGGGGCACTCTGGATAGGAACAACAACAAAAAAATGGGTGCTTATGTACTTTTGTTACCGCGCTATTTTTAAAAAAATAATATTTTCAAGTTAAAGTTTTACTATATTTTAATTATTAAATTAAGTGAAATCGGGAATAGGGCTTTCCCTCCTGCCGTAAAATTGTTATATCATCGTCGATGATATAACAATTTTACGGCAGGAGGGAAAGCCCTATTCCCGATTTCACTTATATATATATATAATAATTTAATTATCAAACATTAATACTGTAATAAATAATTATATTGTTATGGCATCGTTTCGTCATTAAATTATTAGTTATTGGGTAAGATGATGGCAGCCATCTTAAAGCTGAAATCTTCAATATAACCAAACTTAAATATATATTAGATGATAATCATCGATAACAGACTTGACTTTCATATTAGCAGGAAATTTTTTTTTTTTAGTTTATTTAATAACTTTTAACGTAGGGGATCACTTTTCAATTGTACCTAACATTCTATTAAAATTTTCTTTTACACCACAAAAATAGCTTAATGAGAAGAGTTTTGCTGATTGACCAAAAAGTGGGGTATCAATTTAATAGAACGTTTCCTCCACGTTAAAAGTCATCAACTAAAGTTTTAAAAAAATTGTTCTGCTAATATGAAAGTTAATTCTCTGATCGACACTAATCCGCAAATAAATAAATAAATAAATAAATAAAAAAACGTAAAAAATAATTAATTTTACGGTGGGAGGAAAGCTGGTTCAGGTCACACTGCCCATGTTAAGCATGGCTTTCTAAATAATAACGTTATCATTTCCGCACGGTTACAAAAGTGCATAAGTATCAAAAATTGTCTCAGTCATTAAGGATTTCTCCTCCACTGACCGAGGACAGAAAAGGTGAAGTAAGTGTAGCATCAGAACAGATACTACATTTTATTCCTAGCCAAAAGACCATGTAACCAACTAGCACATAAATATTACCAAAGGTCAGTTTAGTTACTCTTCTACCTACCTGGATACGTTTTTTGTGTTAGAACTTATTTAAAAGTGTTTATTTACTTTGAAACAGTGACGATTATTAGACAGTCATCTGGGGAATCTTGGTAATCGCTCAAAAGTCGAAAATTAAATAAAATACTAGCAAAAAGCCACCCAATAAATTTCACGGGGATATTTATTGGCTGTGTTTCTACCAGTAGTGTTTTGTTCAATTTTTTTTTTAAATCTTTTTAGCAATTACTAAGTGTCTCCTTATGGCAACCATGATTATTTTCCGTTCTAACTGAACGGATTTAACGTAATTTCTTTTGGGCCAAAAAACACTTTAAAATAAGTAAAACCACGACCAAAAATATTTAGGTAGTTAGAAGAGTAACTTATCTTGCCTTTGGTAACGTTTATTTGGTATATATTTTTGTTTTTTGACCACTTTAGTTTTGTTGGTTTATACTGCAAAATAGCCGAAAATGTGTTAACATATTTCTTTTTACCCCCCCCCTCTTTCTCTCTATCAACTGGTTCAATATACAAGAAAGTAAGTTGCCTGGGTAATTCATAAAGATCGCGACTATGGAAGAACGCGAGAGAAAAAAAAATCTGTTTACGCAATTAAAAAGTTTTGTTTTTATTGCAAGGAGTCATTTCCATTAAAATTCGGTTTGTATTATGCATCTAAAATTGAAAGAAAAAAAAACTCGCTTGAAAAATGTCAGCATTATGTGAATAAGCGAAATCAAAACAAGATGGCGACCGAATTTGACCTGATGTCGTGTAATTTTGCGTATTCACACAATGCTGACACTTTTCAAAGGTGCCTTTCTCAATCTTAGATGTATATTATTAACGAGATTTTTAGTGGAAATAATTTATCATTTTGTAATATATAATAACAGCAACAACAACAAACTATTTTTAATGCGTTCTTCCATGGCCGCGACTATTTCAATATTATTTTTGAAATATTTAAAAAAAAAAAAAAAAGTACCCTGTTCTCTGCAGTAATTTACCCCTTAATGACCCTCCAAAGATAATAATAATAATAATAATAATAATAATAATAAAAATAATAATAAAAATAATAATAATAATAATAATAATAATCACAGTACCTTTTTACCGTAAGCATATCGCGGTCACGTCACACTGAATCCGATGGTGCATTCATTGGTGCAATCTTGTGTAGTTTCTCACTTTGTAGTCGGACATGCAGACGAAATTACGACTTCATATAATACATCAAACAAATATTTGGCATAATTATAAATATATCATGGGGTATTTTAGTCTTCTCCGTGGAATCATGTCAGAGGAGAAATCCTTTTCGACTGAGGCAATTTTTATTTTTCTTCCAATCCAGGGTCTCTTTTAGGGTTGCTGTATTTTCCCTACATTTAGAAATCGACCTTGTGTTTAACTCTGCCCTCGTGGGGAGATAAATAAAACCAATAATATTAATAATATCCAGTCTTTTAAATTCATTGAATAAATTTGAATCAGTTATCTGGCAGATAACTTATCTGCCATGATGCTAACATTTTTAAAATAAACAATTAATTTCATCATTTTTCCCTGATAGTCAACGTTTTAAGTTATTTTTCTTAAATATCATCAAATTTTCTTTTAAAATTAGAACTACATTTTGTTAAAAAGCAAAGAAAAACATTTAGATGCAAATTACTTTTTTTACTTTTACAATCTCGAAAAATAACCAACATTTATACAATTCTACGTAATTCTGATTTTATATATATATATATATATATATATATATATATATATATATATATATTTACTGTTGTTCGATTATTTATTGAAATCAAAATTGTAATATCTTAAAACGGAACGAATGAAACAAAATTAAATCAACCATAATGCATTTCTGTTTTTTCGTAAACAAATTAATATTTTTGTTTACCTGGAAAAAGATTAATGGATTATTTTGTGACCCTTCAAAAGTTGAATTCAATCATTATAAATAGGTAATGAATGCTATTGCTACAGTGTAGCAATAGCATATGTAGCAATTGCAATGCTACAGTTCAACTTTTCTGTCCTCGGTCGGTGAAGGAGAGATCCTTCGTGACTGAAATAATTTTAATTTTTGTTACTATCCAGAGTGCCCCGCCCCGCGTAACAAAATTGAATAGTATGTGAACGTTCTTCGCTATCCCCCCACCCCAAAAATATTTTACTTTTTAAGCAATTACGTGTGAATATTCTGAAGAGGGGTGCAAATGAACAAACATTTAAAGTGGGGGATCAGTTATGCATATAAATTAACGTTTCCTCCTTTTCCGAGTCATTCTAGTATTTTAGAGTAGTATGGTAAACAACTGATGATCCCTTAAATTAAATTAGGACTATTGTAAATTCTAGAGAGCAAGTTGATGCATTGATTGCTGGTGATTAAATGACTTACTGACGAATGATAAAAATATAAAATTAAAGTAAGTTTTTTTCTAGACATAGGAATTTTATATTATCAAGTCAATAAGGGAACATCCTCTTTAGGCCATGGCATTTCGAAGTTAAATGCTTCTCAGAAAAGAAGATAAATCTGCATTGTACAAATGCAAGCATAAAAAGACAACACTAACTTTGAAAATATTCAGATTAGAAATGGAAAAAAATTTGGAGATTAGAATTGGAAAAGAAATTTATGGGGGGGGTAATATGATACGTATAAAAGAGAGAATAGACTGAAAAAAACTAAAGACTAAAAATATATAAAAAACGAGAAGCACTTAGTTTCGAAATGTCATGGCCTAAAGAGTTATCTCCCTATCTTTCTGTAATCCTTATTGCTTTGATAATGTAATAAAGTTCCTATGTAACTTTACTCTTTATTTTCTTCATGACTTATTCTATTGTTTGCTCCTCTTAACCGGGTAGAGCTTTTGGGTTTAGATAGATGTCTTACCATTGAAATTTTATTTTCAGCTTAATTTTATAACTGTGTGTGTGTGTGTGTGCTATGGGAGATAAAATATTTGTTTTTTAGGAGGAGGAGGGTGGCTACATTTTTAGGTGATTGTGTGTGGTATTGCGACTATGTCACTCTGACTTAGGGTTAGTGGTAAAAAATTAACTACTAGAATCGCCAAAAAGTGGATGTTCATGTTAAACTGATCCCTACTCTAAATTCTAAAATATTTTTTTTTCTTTCCACACAGGTTTTCAAGATGTTCACATGTAATCGCTTTAAAAAATAAAACTTTACAAGGTGGAGGTTCAGCGGATAGTCTTAATACCATTTTACTTATAATAATTTGTTTCAATTAACAATTTCATGATCAAATAATACCATAACTGTTAAATTTAAATTTCAAAATGCTATTAAAATTATTTTAATAAAAGATAAAACAAAAAATAAATGTAAAAAAAATCCCCGGCAGCGCCAAATAGGTACGATTAATCTATAAGAAATGAAATGTTATAATAAATATTTATATTGTAATTAAAAAAAAAAATTTTTTTTTTTTTTAAATTTTATTGATTTAAAATAAACATTGCAGTCGTCGTCCACTTTGTCCACCATAGTGCATCAACCGGCTTGCACGTAGCATTCAATTTCAGTTGTTAGCATTCAAATAGCAGTTTTTTTTATGAAACGTCAACAAAATGACATTTAAAACAACACGAAGCCATTTTATTTGCATGAAATAAATTTTGTTTTTCACGGATTTTGTTGTGTTGTTGGTCCCATGTTGAAGAATACTATTTACTTATTTTTGACTTGGAGATTAATTCCCCCCCCCTTTTTTTTAGAGTGAAATGAAGTAATTAATTTGAAACAGAAATCGTCAATTCGTATTTTTTTAATGCATTTTGAATCATAAAAAAATGGTGGAAATTTATTTGAATTCATATTTTTGTATGCGTTGTATTTTTAAGTGAATGGTTTATCAATGATGCCTTTTTTGTATCTTTGATTTTTAATCAATCCTTGGCCTTTTGGCTATAAGCAACGTGTAGTATCTGTTCTGACTTCACCTTTTCTGTCCTCGGTCAGTGGAGGAGAAATCCTTCATGACTGAGACGATTTTTCCCCCATCCAGAGTTTCCCTTTTTGGCTTTTTTGGGGCAAGGGGGGCTGGATTTCCCCACATTAAAAACCAACCATGTGTCTAACTCTGCCCTCGTGTGGAGGCAAGTAAATAGGTACGTACCTCCCCATGAGGGCGACACAATGTGGGTTTCTAATGCGGAGAAATTTCAGCCCCTCACCCGGGGAATACTCTGAATTGAAGAAACACGCATTAAAATTGCCTCAGTCTAGGAGGATTTTTTTTATTTAAAAGTAATTTTTTTTAAATCCCCGCGTGTTTTGCAATAAACAACAACGAAAGAGGAATCGAAAAAGGAATATATAACAAATAAATGTTACCAAAGGGAACATAAGCTACTTCTACCTGGATGAATACAATTTTAGTGTTTTTACTTATTTTGAAGCGTTTATTCAGTTCTAAAAACAAGTAGTGTCGAGTATTACATAAGAGCAAAAAAAAAAAAAATGGAGTCACATCTTTGGAATCGGGATAATCGCTCAAAAATAGAAAATTAAACAAAATACTGATATAAATCCGTACAAGAAATGTCACGGTAACATTTATTTATGTATATTACCACTTTTCGTTCTGTTGTAAAATATGCCCCGAAAATCACAGAGATCAATCAAATTCACATAAATATTTCATCAGATAGATCTTAAGAATGTCTTTAAAAAGTTTTCATTATTTTTAGTTTCATCCAGTTTATTTTTTGCAATAAATTTACATGAAAGCTAATTTAAGTCTTGTTAAGGCAATTTGTAAATTGATTTTGATTTTTTTTTAAAATAAATCTTTCGTGTTAATGAATTATTGAATTACGTACGCTGAAAGATATTTACAAAAAATATGTACTCGTATTTCGTATTTAGAAATCTCATTATTTTGAAGGTCTTAAATTTGAACCCCCATTCATTCATGGAGCGAAATAAAAAGAATTTAACTGTTTAATAATTTTTATTTCGATCCATGAATGCATATACCATGTGTGTGTATAAATATATAATGTGTGTATGAATGATTGTGTGGTTGTTTGGCCATTGCGCTGCTTTTCTGTCCCAACGAAATTGTATTGTGGTGATATATATATATATATATATATATATATATATATATATATATATATATATATAAATCCAGGTCAGAATATAAAAAACCCAAGATATCACATACTACTACTGCTAACAGAACAGGAATAGGCTTGCCTGACTGACTCGTCTACGTGACAGTTTGCCTGTTTCTTATCCTCTTCAGATCTTTTTTTCTTTTTTTGTGCGTGTGTGTAATCCTCCTTGTTGGAAACTAACATTCGAATCCATTTCTATCATTGTTCGTTCAGCACTGACTCTCTCTAATGATAATTTGTTTAAAAATATAGATAATTTTAATCTATGTTACATCCCCACCTCCTCACTCGCATTCTTTATAGGCACAAATTATCCACTTACTATTTTTAATTATTTTATAGTATTTAATATTACTTTCTTTTTTTATCCGCTGACTGCATTTTTATGAATCACGTGCATTCGTAGAATTTTAATGAATTATCAGTGTCAACTTTTAAACTACAGACTGACATTTTCGTTGTTACTAAGAGAGGTTTTATTCCTTTTTTATAGCTTATTCTTTAGCAAAATGATTGAGAGATTACTGATTTGTGTGAATTACAAATTAATTAAAGCAAAAAAAAAAAAAAAACGTTGGAATTCTCGATTGCTAAAGACGAATACATTTAGATTAGCAGAGAATAACATTGAAAATTGCGTTTATTTGAAAGCGTCTAAAGCAATATTCTATTATTATTATTATTATTATTATTATTATTATTATTATTATTCTATAATAATGATTAAAAATCCGATTCGATATGTAGTCTATGATTGTTTTCAGTAGGAAGATGAAATGTAGCTGACACCAACATTAATCATAATAATTTGGTGTTTTACTGTTTTGGTGTTTTGTAACTCTTAGTTTTGCTTATTTAAAAAATCTTGAATTGAATATAATAGAGAAAAAAAAAATTATCGATATTATTGACGTTCAACACCATGTGCTAATTATTATAAAATAATAATAATATTCTACTGGTTTAGTAGGCGGTAAAAAAAAAAGTAAGGAAAGAAAATGGGCATTTTTTTAGTATAGACAACAAAACGAAAAACTGGAACATATATATAATGAAATGAAATGTTGTCAAAGGCGAGATAAGTTACTCTTCTATCTACCTGGATAATTTTTATTGTTTAACTTATTTTAAAGTGTTTATTTCGAAACACTAGTGCCGTTTGCTTAATTTGGAACCAGAAAACTCATGGTTTTGGTTGACATGAGACGGTCATCTGGGCTGTCTCGATAATCGTTCAAAAATCAAAAATGAAACAAAATGTTCCGACGGGGTTTACACTATCTTTATTTTTAATGTCACAGTGACATTTCTTGGGTGGATTTCTTTCAGTATTTTTTATTTTTTGAGGCGATTATCGAGACTACTCCAAATGACCGTCTCATTTCAACCATTCTTTTCTTGTTAAAACTTAAGCACTTGACACTACTTGTGTTTTGAAATAAATAAACGCTTTAAAATAATTTAAACCAAAAATCCCGGTACCTTTTGTAACATTTCAATTGTTATATACTTTTTTTTATATCACTTTTTCGTTTTGTCGTGTATACTACACAATTCCCCAAAAATCCATTTTATTATAAGGGATCGGTTTCGATATAAATTACACATAAAATGATCATCAAGATAGCGTCTTTAAGGACATCTAAATATGAAACCACATCATCACTTCTTGTCATAAGAATCCCTGCGATTCTAATTTTTATTGAGACAAATATTAAAGTTTTTAGTGAACATTTTTCTTGTTTTCTTGTCAATCTCTACTCCTATAATTTTTTTTTTATATTGATATTCATTTTAAAAACTCTTTTTTTATTTATTTAGTTATTTATTTGCTTTCCCACTGAGCAAATTAGGCACAAGACCGTTTTTTAGTGTGGAGAGTGGAGGGAGGGGGACCAGTTCTCCCGAGAGGGAACTTTTTTTTTTTTTTTTTTTTTTTTACAAAGGCATCACCACATTATCAAGGCCCAGAGGCCACTCAAGGATAAGGGTTAAAGAGTGTACAGTAGAAATTGGTCAATATAGTAATCATTAGTAATGAAAATTTGGTAAATTTAATAACTTATATGGAACGGCTCATCAAGAACTTATTTACTTTAGACTTGAACACAACCATATTGTAGTCAGCTGGAAAGCAGGAAAACGGAAGACAATTCCACAGGCGTGCAGTTCTAAGAAAGAAGCTTTGTTCATGGAATCTACGTTTAGGTTTAGGCACAGATAAAGAGTGGGGGAAATTATTGATAGTGTTTACAGCTAGACGAGTGTTTCTTGTGAAAGTTTGGCGAGGGGGGACCATAGATTGAAGCTCAGTTGAACACTTTCCATGAAAATAACGATACATCAAAGTCAAACTCGCAACATCTCTTCTGTGAGATAGAGGTTGCAAGGAGGAGAAAAGGACATCTCCTACGAGGCTACGAAGTCTATTTTGAACTCTATCAAGGCAGGACAAGTCCTTTCTAGCAGCTCCTGCCCAGATGTGGCAACAGTATTCCATCCTTGGACGTACCTGGCTCTTATATAGATAGAGAATAGCATCAGCAGTGAGATATCTACTGGATCGATAGAAAGATCCCACCATTTTTCCAGCGGCCTTGGCAACAGATTTGATATACGTGTTCCATTTAAGATCAGGAGTAATGGTCAAGCCCAGAAGCTGGAGTGACAATTATTTGTATGAAGGGTTTCCCCTACATTGACCAAAACTGACTGCTCAAGAGCAATTGTCTGATATATGGGGTTGCCCTCACATATTACTTTGATTGCAGTATCTCCTGGAACATATACTACACTTTGATAACAGGAAAAAGATCTTGGCCCAAAGGTCAAGAATTTTTTCTTCTTGACCTTCGGGCCAAGATTCCTGTTTATTTAAAAAGAAAATGCAACTTTGTTATATATGGGTTGTGGACTTGCATTCATCTGCAAAAGATCTAATTTGCATATTCTTTTAAACATTCATTTTAATTCCCTATTAGTTCTTTCGGTTTTCTCATCTTTAGTTAACTATTACATGTAATTATATTCATGCAGATATTCTACATTATTTATACTTGCATAATATTTGCGTAAAAAGGTTATAGTAAACACAAACCTCTTTATATGTATTTATGTATGCGTATATATATGTTTTTAAAATTTTGCCTCCCAAAATCCTGTCAGTTTTTGGTCTACAAACATGAAACTTAATATATAGAGTATTTGGACCCATGCGAAACTTTATATTTGGGTATCATCCAGGGAAAATTGGTGTAAAAGTGTGAAAATTTAAATTTAAAAAATGTAATTTGCCAGATGGAGGTCAAACGACAGCATTACGAATATGCATGTGTAACGTAATAGCTATTGGTTCATGTTTTAATGTTTAGCTTTGTAGTAATGTCTTCATAGCTCAGGCATTAACATTAAAGGAAAAAGTAAATTGTAATTTTGGTTTCGATTCTCAGTGATGGTGCATTAGTTTTTTTACTTTTTGAATTATTGCTATTTATTGGGTCCAATATAATATGATAACAAATACAAAATCTTCATTAATCAAAATATCTTATTTAAGCATATTTTATGACCGGACAATATCCCAGCCGGCCTGCTAGTGGCTACTATTTTTGACTGCCTTAACGATTTATACATAAATTGAGGGCTTTGGTCGCCATATGCATTTAAGTGTAATGATAAAAGTCAAGTATTACTGTTCTTCTGTGCTGTGCTTCTTTGCATAACAATCCCCATTACAAATTGTAAATAAACTTGTTTTTGTTTCAATAATAATTATTAGTTTTGTTTATCAATTTTGATGATCAACAAGAGAAGATAACTCATTATGATTACGCAGGAATTTGAACGATGATGATAATGAAAACCTTCATTTTACACTCAGTAATTCATATGCTATTAAAACTGTTGTTTCTTTCCATGCACATCGGATGGCAAATTCTTTGACATCAAAAAGAAATGATGATGTCACATAGGGATGACGTCATCCACTCAAATACCATAAACGACCCGTGAACTTTTGGACTGTGTGTGTGTGTGTGTGTGTGTGTGTGTGTGTGTGTGTGTGTGTGTGTGTGTGTAATAGACAAAACCAGGATGGTGGTTGGGATCTTAAATTAATGCACATGTAAAAATGCTAACTATTTACAAACTGTTTTCTTCTAAAACTCTTTTTGAAAATTTAAAATGAAAAGTTAAAAAAGACAAAGAACTACTTATTAATTTTCACTTGGAATAATACTTGTTGCACAATAAAAATTTACTGATGCGTTGGCAGATTAGGGTTTAATCAGCTTTCAAGTCATACTCCAAAAATGGTACTTGATGTTTCCTTGTTATCAGCATTATGAGTTAAGGATCAAGGATAAGTGGAATAACTCATAAAAAGGAGTGATGACTTCCCCTACATATCTGTGTATTAGTAGATATTCCAAACCAATATTTTATTTTCATGATATCTAAAACCTTTTATTATGACTACATAAATCTTTGCAAAAAAAAAAAAAAATAAACAATGATACCAAATTATTTTGGGAACACAGTTGATCACCAAATTATGACCATTCAAAATTTTTATTATTGGAATTCATTGGACTACTGTTCTCATCTTGAGTGTCATTTACACAATGTTTCAGTCGATGTAACCTCCGACCTTCTTCAGGTGTATCTTGCTGTGTAAATGACACTCAAAATGAAAATAGTAGTCTGATAAATCCAAATAATACAAATGACCAATCCTCATCTCAAAAATTTAGAAACGTAACATTCAAAATTTCTTGGAAATCAGATTTTGAGCCCAAAGACAAATCCTTGTACAAAAAAAAAATGCATCAAAATGTTAAAAGAAGAATTAGATTCAATGCATCACCCTGGAAGGAAACTACGTTGATGAATAAAGTCAAATTTTGCCTAAAGTTAGTGTTTTTTTAGTTAGGCTCAAGATTTATCGAGAGATGTTATATATATTTGTCAAATATTTCTGGTTTGAATTAGAATCAAAGTTTAGGGACAAAAGTCAACTATTATGGTTCATTTGTGCTTCTAAACCCATGAAAAACAGTAATTGTTACTTTCATGATATCTATTAAAAATAATGATGATCGACCATAGTGGAATGCGTCTCAAATTAGCTATTACACTGTTATGTAGGGAAAGGCAGTACTCCTTTCTCAGGATTACTACACTTAGCTTTTATTCTCACCTGATAATAGGGTATCAAATTAAACCACCGGTTGCCCAACTCATCAGCAAACACTCACCATTATGCCAAATGAGCCGTTAGACCAGGCTTCAATACTATTCTTGACATCTAAAAACTTTTAATGTGGCCACATAAATCTTTGCAAAACATAAACAATGATATAAAATTTGCTTTGCTAGCACAATTAACCACCATGTTATGGCCATTCAAATTTTGTTGGGAATTAAAAAAACGTGCTGCCTTGTGAAGCTAATTTTCACAATGTATAATTAAATATGCAGTTTTTGAACAAATGAAAAATCATTACAAATGTAATGTCACTTTATGATGGAAATTAACCATTGATAGCAATAATCAAATTAAATTAAGCAAAATTGGTAAAATCTCGTTGCCTTTGAACAAAAATAACATGGAAACATAACTTTGTTTATATAAAATTCATTTCAACAGCTAACACACGGAATCTTCATAATATGATTCATAGCACATTAAGAGATCAAGCTAGATTTTTTTCTGTTCAAAAAGATTTGGATCATTCAAAACCAGAACAGAAACACAATTTGATAAAGTCTAAATTTGTGGAACTCTGTTCTGCTGGCCTGCTTTCCTGCTGACTACAAAATGGTTGTTTTCAAGTCCATTATAAACAAGTTATTGTTGAGCTGTCCCCTTAAATACTATTCAATTTCCACTATTAACGATCACTTCTCTGTTGTCTCAGTGACCATCGTACACTTATTAGCTCTTGTCTTATCTTTCAGTTGCAGTTGGGCCTTGATAAGTGGTGACTCCTTTGTTTTTTTAAAGGGCAAAAATTTTATTCACTAACGTTTTCAGATTTATATTTTTTGTGAAAGATCAAAACATTACATCAAAACATTACATCATGATGAATGCTCTTTTTCTTTAACATGGAATTGTTTTAATGTGTATAGAGACGCACAGTATCTTGCATGTTAGGTTGTATATCAACATCAAAAAATATATTGCCTTTCACTGAAAATAATAATCTGACATGAAATAACCTGAAAAAAAAACCCCTTTTCTGGATACTAGAGAAAGAAATGTGTATTAAATATTGAATCCAAATTTTATCAAAATAAACTTCCCAAAAATGAATGTTATCAACAGTTTAAATTGGAGGCAATTTCACATGCTAAACTAGCTGATTTGTGATACCTAGTAGTAGCATATTAAAGGGAAACCTTTAGGTTGCCTTCAACTATGGTCAGCCATTTTAACAATAACATGTCTGCAGAAAATAAACATTTGAATCTGATTTACAATCGATCTGTATGTCAAGATTCACACGGCACTCATCATATTTTTTTTACATTTTTTTTATTCATTTATTTTAATGTAAAAAATCAGTTAATATCAGTGATTCTACCGATCTATCCTTACTTTTTTGTTGAAATGATTGTCAGGTGAGTTAGCTAGGATTAAATAAATCTGTATGATTGAAAAATGAAATGAAATCTTTTAATTTGACTGTAGAATTCTTGCTTTAATATTTTTTGTTCTTATTGTAAATACTAACAAGTAATGGTTGGTTAATAAAATGTCTTTTTTCCAAACGAATATGCAAATGTCCTGCTGGCTTGTCAAGCCAAGAGTAGGCTCATGACATTTTTACGAATCATGGCGATGGAGAGCTGCTCATCAAGCCAATTTATGATGATACCCAATGTGGCGGGTCATCAACAGGTCAGCATTGTTGAAAAACTCATTTGGTGGTTCTTTATCCAATCGTATCCATCATTGTTGGCTGGGACACAAATTTTGTGAGAAGACAAGCTCATTAATCATGAAAAAAAATATTTATTCAATAAATAACACATAATCCCTTCCTATATATATAAAATGAACTCATTTTTTCCTCTCTGATTTTGACCTTAATAGGATTAAAAATCAAGACATTTCATGCAAATGTAATATGCACAAACTGTAGCACAATATCTGAGGTGTGTTATAGGCATATTATCTCTCCACTTCCTCGATAATCATAGATTCCTATATTTCTTCTGCTGAGAGTTCCCTGCCAAAATCGGTTAAAATCACTAGAAGTAGTAAAACCTTTTCTCTCTAATTAATTCCTCCTTCTTCCGCCACCCATTTACACTGTTGCGTGATCGTTCACAAGGGACACTTACGAACGAACACCGGTTTCGGTTTTCTATACTTTTAAGTTGGTTAAAAAAACTGGAATTGAATTGCACCGTGCCTTTCCATTCTATGCTTCCTATCAGGCGAAATGTACCACGGAATTAACCTATAGCGACATTCACACAAGCATTAATTCTTATACCACGCTTACTTTTATGTTGCTTAATTACTACCCCCCCCCCCAACATTTATACACTAAAAAAAAAGAATTCTTTTTTTTTTTTTTTAATAAAACAAATATATAATACATCATTTCCGTTTTATTTTGTTTTATAGTTGCTTAAAAAAATGGGAATGGAATTTTAACATTCCTTTTCGTCCTATGCATTCTACTGGGTGAAACGCACCATGAACTTAACTGAAACGAAGGGTTATTTATGCCATTTTTCTTTTTTTTTCGCTTTTCGCTGTGTTTCTTTGTTTTTGTTTTTTCGACCACGTTCATAATTTTTTTCCCCTTATTTTTGCTTTTTGTTTTTCCGAGTTCTTTTAAAGAAGTTTTATGTTCAGTATTTTTTCCGTTTTCCCAATGTTTTTTAGGTATTGAAATAGGGTTATTACTTCGCTTAAACACCTGGCAAACGCCGGGTACCCCCGCTAGTAGTTAATAAAATATCTTTTTTCAAAACCAATATGCAAATATAAAGAAGGTTTATTGGATGTCCTGCTGACATGGCAGGCTGAAAGCAAGCTAAAAATATCTTCACACGTAGTAGCGATAGAGAGGCACTGGTAAAACTAAGTTAATTCATGATGGTCTCCAGTGTGGCATATCATTAATAGACTAGGACTGTTCAGGACGTCCCACATAGTAGGTCCATTGCTCCACTCATATCTGCAGCAATCAGTTGGAACACTAATCTGTTGATTATTTCCAGTGCATATAAATCGTTATTAGTGATTTGTGTTTTCTTATGAAATGTTGTCTTTATGTAATGTTCAGAAAGTGACATCGTTTTAAAAAAAAAACCAACTTTTACACTTTTTACTTGAAACAGCATTCATCACTTGGGTGCCTTGAGCTGGCTCCACCAATCCTTGCCACTGCATTCCACTTGAAGGTTGATCAAGTTTGATGATTTGAACTCAATGCTGTTCTAACAATGAACTTCGTATAATTTAGGAGCCCAGGTTGGGTTTCAGGTCAACTTTAACTGTAATCAACCAGGTTTTTTTTTTTTTTTTTTTTTTTTTTTTTGCTACCACATCACGTTTTTTCCAACCTTGTAGGAAAGTTTGAACAATTACTTTATACATGAATTCTTCTGGTTGGCGGTGAAAAGTGTGATCCAGCCAACATAGACGTCTTGTGAGGATTACTTGTCAGAGAGAGTTAATTTTGCAGGAAAAATATACCTTGTTGAAGTGAGAGGAAGTGTTATCAGACATAAACAGTGGTGATTGCAAGTTTCCAATTGCTTAACATCCTCCATTCTCATTGGTTAGGATTCACTGACATAAAGGAGGATTGTTCGCACCAACGATTGATAGATCTTTACTTTAGTGCAGGTGTCTTAACTCAGATTTTGACCAGAGCCGGGAATTGGGTCAGCAGAAGGCACAATGTGCAGTATCAATTCACACTTTAATGTCAGCTCTACCTTAATACGTGGCTGTGATGATGGCACCAAGATATCTTGGAGCAGTCAATAGGAGTTGTTAGTCCTGGTTTAGCAGATTGGTAAAATGATCTCTCCAGCAGATTAGGCATTCATCAAGATTGGTGAGTAGCCAATCAGCTTCAAGATTGTTTAGTTATCACCTTAGTGTATCTTGGTGCTCGAACATTGAAGGCTGTAAAGTTTATGGGTGTCTCAAACAGCTGCGATACATGCCATGTCTTCTGTCACTTTTGTTCAGAATGAATTTCAATTAGCGTGATTAGAACGGATAACTTCATGGCATAGTTGTATGAAGTTGTCGGATTTATTGCAACAAACTTAATTTTCTTTTTCAGTCGTTTTAATTATTTGGCCCACAATGCAAAGCTAATCTTTTCGCTTTGTGATTTTGAGCGTCTTAGACATCACGGATTTGAGGTTATGCTTTAGTTTACCAAACTGAGGTAAAACTTCAGATTCGTGTACCTTGATATCGTTGAACTGATTGGATAGTTATATGCAGTATGTATCATTGGTTTGTTTACGCTTCAATTTTGAAATATCATACTCAAGAAGCTTAGCACATGACTTGACGACCTTGAGATGAAAATGTAATATTTGCGACAATAATACTAATAATAATCAGGGATGCTTGTGACTCGCTGTTTTTAACAATAAAATGATTGATTTAGTTAACTGTGACACTATCATTGGAGTAGCAAGTAAATAGGTGTTGCTGTGGATGTTGAAAACACATGATGAATATGGTTGTTTAGCTTGAGCAGCAAAGTTAACAAGTCTTTCACTGCTTTTAAACTTGTTGACTGAGACAATTCAGACGCCAGGAAGAGTCGCCACAATAAACACTATGATGCACTCATTCAATGTTTTAATAGCTAACACGATTTGCATCATCATCATCATGTCTGTATATGGCATAATCACGTTGACACACTGGTTCCCGTCAAATCACCGAAGTTAAGCAACATTGAGCCTGGTCATTACTAAAATGGGTGACCAATTTGAGAAGTCCAGGTGCTGTATGTAGGAGGATGTTGACACCTCCCTGCAAAAAGTTGCAAAAACCTAACATCGTCATCTCCCCTAACAGGGATATACATGCGACTGGGGACCGCTTGTGAATTTCATACTCCCAATGAAACTTCCTCCTTCGGAGGAAGCCGGTTAAACCCTGCATAGGATTGGCGCTGACTACACACACACGCACACGCACACACATCTGTATTACATGCTGGCATGTGTTAAGTGGCTTAAAAAATTGACTTTAACTAACCAGGTCTTTATTTATCTTTCTTTCTCTTAAGTCCATCTTTATCACTTGCTCCCATTTATGATTTATGTCTTGCCTTGTGAACTGACCCTGCTACCTCAACTGTTCTACATTTGCTAACCTAAGAACTCTTATCTTATTTTTTTCTTTTTTTTTTTAACGTGTCCATACCATCAAAGTCTCCTGTTTTGTAATCATCTCCCTACACCAGTCATTTCTCTATACCTGTTTAATAATATTCATGATAAATAAAAGTTTAGCTTTCATGTTTCTGAATTTTTTAGATGAGAATTCATTAGTTCTAGTCAGCTAACGTACTTCCTAACTTTAGGTGGAGCACTACCGAAACAATTACGAAAATTATTGGCACATTTTAAACCTAGTTTAAATGTATAGGAATTTGTTGGGTTCTATTTTCAAAATCCTTGTAGGAGCTGTTGAGCGCAGCCTATCTTGCCTTGATAGAATTCAAAACCAGCTTCAAAACTTAGTAGGTGATGCTCTTTTCTCTTCCCAGCAACCACTTTCCCACAGAAGAGACGTTGCAAGCCTGTCGTTGTTCTATCAGTATTTTCATGGCAAGTGCTCGTCTTAGCTCCAATCTATGCCCACCCCCTGCCAAACTTTCACAGAAAAAACTCACCTGATTAACTACAACCACGATCAACAATTTCCTCTACTGACTATCTGTGCCTAAATCTAAACGCAGATTCCATGAACAGGGCTTCTTAACTGCCTGCCTGTGGAACACTGTTCCACTGGCCTGCTTCCTGACTGAATATAATTTGGTAGCCTTCAAGTTAAATGTAAACAAGTTCTTGTTGCGTCGTCCTCTTAAATAATCTAAATTCCATCCAATCTACACTATTAACGATTACTACACTACCACCTTACATTCATTAACCCTTATCCTCGAGTGGCCTTTGGGCTTTGATAAGTGGTGACTCCCTTGTAAAAAAAAAAAAAGAAGTTTTATATATATTATTTTAAAATATAATTATCCGCTCACACGGGGTTCATCATCTACGACACCTCAGAGGAACTGAATAAACAAAAACTTCCAATACGTATAAATTAGGTTTAAGACGTGCCAATATTTTTTTGCATTGTTTTAGAAGCATTAAATTTGATCTATTATTATATATATTATATAGATTACATTATTATATATATTATATAGATTACATTATTATATATATTATATAGATTACATTATTATATATATTATATAGATTACATTATTATATATATTATATAATTATATATATTATATATATTATATAATTATATAGATTACATTATTATATATATTATATAGATTACATTATTATATATATTATATAGATTACATTATTATATATATTATATAGATTACATTATTATATATATTATATAGATTACATTATTATATATATTATATAGATTACATTATTATATATATTATATAGATTACATTATTATATATATTATATAGATTACATTATTATATATATTATATAGATTACATTATTATATATATTATATAGATTACATTATTATATATATTATATAGATTACATTATTATATATATTATATAGATTACATTATTATATATATTATATAGATTACATTATTATATATATTATATAGATTACATTATTATATATATTATATAGATTACATTATTATATATATTATATAGATTACATTATTATATATATTATATAGATTACATTATTATATATATTATATAATTATATATATTATATAGATTACATTATTATATATATTATATAATTATATATATTATATAGATTACATTATTATATATATTATATAGATTACATTATTATATATATTATATAGATTACATTATTATATATATTATATAGATTACATTATTATATATATTATATAGATTACATTATATATATTATATAGATTACATTATATATATTATATTATATAGATTACATTATTATATATATTATATAATTATATATATTATATAGATTACATTATTATATATATTATATAATTATATATATTATATAGATTACATTATTATATATATTATATAGATTACATTATTATATATATTATATAGATTACATTATTATATATATTATATAGATTACATTATTATATATATTATATAGATTACATTATTATATATATTATATAGATTACATTATTATATATATTATATAGATTACATTATTATATATATTATATAGATTACATTATATATATTATATAGATTACATTATTATATATATTATATAGATTACATTATTATATATATTATATAGATTACATTATTATATATATTATATAATTATATATATTATATAGATTACATTATTATATATATTATATAGATTACATTATTATATAGATTACATTATATTTCTTTTAATCTGTTTGTCCATTACACCTTTTCACGGAAACTCCCAGGCTCATCTGTGTTAAATTTCATATGGATCTTTAGAAGGTGCAGCTAATAAAGTATTAAGCTATCCATTCGATGTAAAATTAGGGATTAATAAAGATTAATATTTAATCCACAAATTAGCACAAATTTAACCATATTCAGCCATCAATTTTGGCATAAAGCTCATTCAAATTCAACAGGCTAAAAGGTTTCTGAGACCCCATCACTCTGAAAAACACATTTAGTATCAGCAGATGTAAAAATAACATTTCAAACTCTCATTTAAAAAAAACAAACCTTTTTACGAAAATATCTGAAGATAGCGAAACAAAGCTTGAAACACGTTATAAAAATAATTTAAAATAAAAATGATAAAAAGCTGAAAAACACAATTGGTGATGGCTACACTCTTTTAAATATATATATATATATATATATATATATATATATATATATGAACAAATGATTAATAAAACATGTTAAAAAAACATCTTGAAAAAAAGTTAAAATCATTTAATTTTAAAAAGGAAGCACAAGATAAGTGGATAGTCCTATATATATATATATATATATATATATATATATATATACCAAACTTTGATTTTTCTATATTACTCCTTATTGGTGAATATGTCAAAATAAAACATGCCTCTTTTTTAAAAAATGTTTTCAAATACTTTTTTGCAACATTATTTGGGAATACGTTTTAACTCCTGATTCAAAGAAAAAAAATATTTGTTACTTGCTTAAAATCTAGCAGAACAAATTCAAATTGAAAGCTAAAAACATGTGCTGCATGTTACTAGCATTCCACCCGTTAGCACAAGCATGTTAAACATGCCGTCCATGAACCACATGTGACTCTTTCAGCGCACCTGTGGCCTGCGTAAAAGATACTGACCTTTCTGAGTTGTAAAATATGCTTAAATATATTTTAATTCATGCAGATTTAGTATTTATCATTACAGAGCCAATTCTCAATTCAATATTATATTTTATCTAATATATTTCAAAAGTTAAAAAAAAAAAAATGACTTGGTGCGATCAACTAGAATCAAAGCCAAAACATTTAGCGCTCCAGCCATATCTCCTATCAGTGTAGCTATCGAGAGATAGGTAAGAAAGATTTAATATTAAATGACTTGAAGAAATTAATTGAATTTGAGCATGCGCAGAAAGAAGTAAAAATATATTGGCAAGTTGAAATGAACAGTTTGCATTTTGACTTACCGATATATGTCTATACGGGTTATTCATCCAAACAAAGATTTTACTTGTTATAAACCATTCTTTGTGTATTATTACTATTTCCTGTTTATTTCAGTGTCATGTGACTAGTAGTTTGAGTGTATCGGTTAACTATTTACACACACACACACACACACACACACACACACACACACACACACACACACACACACACACACACACACATATCTACTATTGTCTTTTAATTAGAAAAGCAGACAAGAAACAGGAATGCACCTGTTGGGTATATATGTATGCCCAAAATTTCATCTTTTTCTAACAATTATGAATTAAGATTTCAGGAAACTCCATAAATTTGAATAAAGCTTTTTAAGTATAAAAAAATATGTAATAATTTTAACAACTTCAATTAATTGCATTCGGCCTTCAGAACACCATAAATTTACTCACACGGCAGTCAGAAGATCCGGAGTTTAACATATGTTCGAATGATGAATTGTCAACATTTAATAATAAACTAGGTGTTCCCTCCCTCTCTCTTAGTAGTAGTAGTAGTAGTAGTATTACTACTATTACTACTACTACAATTTTTGTTTTGATTTCACTTAGTCACATAATGTTGACACATTTCAAACATGTTTTTCTTAATTTTACATGCATAATACTAAATGGATTTTTAGATGGAAATGATTTCTCATTTATTAATTTTCAACAAAAATGACATAAAATCATTTTTTAATGCCTACACACAATTTTTTTTTCTGTAATTTGTCCTTGGTCAATGTAAAGAAAACCCTTCATAGTGAGATAATTACTATTTATTTGGAGACTGCCAAAGTGCTCCCTTTTGGGGGAGCTGGTTTTCCCCCCACACTAAAAACGACCTTGTGTCTAATTTGCTTTCCTGGGGGAAGCAAATAAATAAAACACAATTTTTTCTACTATTCTGCAATCTTTAACGCTTACCAGTGCGTGTTAGGATTAGATTATTTAGCTGTTCAAGTCTAAATCGCTTCAGCTGCAAAAGCCACTCCTTGTAAATGAGCGTAGAAGTTCTCTTCAGCATACACATGGCCAGGCGGTGTACATGTTTGAGGTGAAGAATGCCCTTTAGGCATGGGATGCAAGTCTGAACTGCATAGTCCAGTATAGATTGAACAAGAATAGGTATAGCAGAAGCAATATGTCGATGTGTTGGAGAGATGGCTTAAAAGTGCCAACCATCCCAGCCATATCATTTGTGATGCCAAAATCATTTTTTCAGCGTATGGTTACATGGGTGAAACAACTGAAGAAATCTACTGATCCTACAGTGTTTTTTAGTTAGTTTAGGTTAGCTTAGAGAGATCAAGAGGCATTGCCTCTTCCCTTTTGAAGAGGTTTTAGTTTGCTGTCTGTTCTGTGGCCATGATATCATCTTCCCAGGAATTATTTTCTCTTTTGGGAGGTGGGATATGTTCATTTTTCATGATAACCTCCTTCCCGGCATGACCTTTTTTGATATTTTTAGAGAGGAGTATGGTCATATCTGTTCTATGATGATAACCTTCTTCTGGGAATTACATACTTTTTGCAGTATATATTTATTTTGTTGTTATACCATCCTCTTGGGTATTATGCCACCTTTATTTAAAATGAGGTGTAGTATCTGTTCTTTTCTCATAAGATCATCCTCCAAAGCATTATCCTCTTTTAAGGGAGGGGGTAGCATATATGTCAAAAAAAAATTGTCATAATTGGTTGTTAATTAGCAAATTCAACATTTATATTACATATACTAGCAAGGAGCTAATTTCCCTATGAATTAAATTTATAACCGAGGGATTTCTTCAGGATAAACGTCTCTTTTAGGGCTGCTATCTGTGCTTTCAAACAGTTTGCTCTTCCAGGGATTATACAAGTACTTTTCTGTGTGGCTCTACATGTTTGAGTTTAAACAGCTAGAAAGGATTTAAAATTTGTTGTACTTACCAGACAACCAAAAAGAAAACATTGATTTTTTTTTTCATGGTTTAATATTTTTCTCTTCAATTTTTTTTCTTCTGTCATTTTCTCATTTGTTTTATGCTAGTCTTTTTGTATTATCCACCCAACCATTTGATCTCCCTTCCTTCCCTCTTGACCGAATTGTTATTCTAGCTGTTGACATTTGATAACAAGATTAACTTCTCTGCTGTTTTCATACACATAATATATAAATACTTTAAGAATACTCATACCAGGGTGGATAAAATGCACTCTCCCAAACACACAATGGTTTTGCACCAGTTTTATGTCCCTTTATGAAGATTAAAATCAAAATATAATGATACTAACCTTCATGTCTAGAATCTTTATTTTAATTTTGATCAAAATCCATTACATGGTTTTAATTTTAGAATTATATTGCTGGTCAGATTTTTTAGTAAAAGATAATTTCAAATATGGTCATGTTTAGAATTTTTGCCTTGAAAGAAATGTCAGAAAATGTATCTTTTATGTGTGTGTGTATATATACTAGCATGGGTAGACATGAAGTTCTGTTTGAACACACCGGTATACTAATCATTTTCATCATGGGCAACGTGGATACTCCCACAACAAAAATAAAAGAACGGATAAAACGTGTAAATGTAATCGCCCCCCCCCAAAAAAGAAGTATGTGATACCCTCTCCACCAGATAATTTGGCAGAAGGGCTACAGAGAAGAAACCATTCTCCGGATATTGAGCACTAGAAAGATCCCCCCCCCCCAAGAAAAGATAATTAAAAATAAATCATTACAACTTTTGTTTCAATAAAAATAGCAGCGAATGCCCGTGCGATCGCATAAAAGAAAAAAGAAAAAAAAAAGATCTACCAAAATTAATTAAAAAACAATTAAATGACATTTTTGTCATTTTATATTTCTAATGTAATCCCCCCACCCCCTCAAATTGAATTTGTCATATTTTGGGGTTCGTTCTGTTTATAAAATTGTTAGATGAAAGTACAGAATGATTAAATTTATCGTTATTTTATGTTTCAAATGCTCATTTTACGTTAAATTTATATAGAAAAGATATCCCCCGCTAAAATGTTAATTTTTTTTTTTTTTTTTTTTCAAAATTTCTTTCATATTATTTATAAAGACTGCATAAACGTATTAGGCCACAAAAAAACAGGTCTTAATTTTTTTTGTCAATGTCAAGTTTCTTTCTAACTACCCCAAAAACTTTAAAATGATGACTTTTAATGGTTTTCGATGGTGCTGAAAACGAATATTACGTTTTAATTTGGAGCAGATAAGTAGTTTTCATGATATGAAGAAATTACTTTTTCAAAAAGTGGGGATCACTTTCCTATATAAATTTAACGTAAAATGAGCACCCACTTTTTGGTCACCTAGTAATTTCTTCATATCATAAAACAAATTTAACTGTGATATTCGTTTTCAGCACCCCCAAAAATTAATGCTTTTTTTTTTTTTTTTTTTATTACTAAGAGATGCGTTCATTTTTTCATCTCATAATTTAGGACGCTAATTATGCTGTTAGTAAATTTACAAAAGCATACTTTTGTTTTTCGTTCTTTTTTCATTATACAACTTGTATAGTTGTGAACAGGTGCCTCTGCAGTTTAACATTTCACAAAAATTCTGTTTACATTAGGAGGCGGTTAAGTAAACTACAGAAGCACCTGGTAAAAACTATACAAATTCTATAATCAAATACTCACCTCAAAAAAACTGAAAAACAAAAATATATTTTTGTAAGCCGCTCGTGTAAGCTTACTGACAGCATTATTTACATCCTAAATTATGAAAAATAAACAAATCTCTTAGTAAAAAAACAGCGCCGGTTTTCGGTGGTGCTGAAAACGAATATCACAGTTAAATTTGTTTTATGATATGGAGAAGTTATTAGGTGGTTAGAAAGTGGGTGCCCATTTTACGTTAAATTTATATAGGAAAGTGACTGATCCCCCACTTTTTGGAAAAGTAATTTTTCATATCATGAAAACTACTTATCTGACCCAAATTTAAATGTGACATTCGTTTTCAGCACCATCGAAAATCATCAAAAGTCGTCATTTTCAAGTTTTTTGAGGAGTTGGAAAGAAACTTTACATGGATCATTTTTATCTAGGGGTTAAACGACGCTGGGTCACGTCGTAAAAATTGAGCATTTTTAATTTAAGATATTAAATAAATTACAAAGAAAATCTGTTTCGCAGGCAATTAAACACACTTACTATGGTATAACTATTATAATAAATCCTGGGCAACACCGATTAAATTTTGTAAACAAAAAGAGCAGGGGATGATGGATTTTGTTCACATGTGTCTCTGTGACTAACTCTGCCCTCGTGAGGATGCAAGTAAATGAGGACATTAGTTTTAATTATTTTTCTCTGACAAATAAAAAAGGTTACTTTAAGAATTAAGAATATGTGAAAAAAAATTTCCTCCAAAATAAAAATAATAATTCAACTTAGAATAATATTTCGAAACAAAAACAGGAAATATTTAATAACGTACTCCGTTTAAAACATTTTTTTCAATTAAACTATCACTTTGGATTTTCTGGGTTTTGGTTTGAAAATATAACGGTTTCAGATAAAATAAGTTAAATCAAATATTACTTGAAATTTAAATAAACTAAATAATTAAAAAAATTTTAATTAGTACAGTTGAAACAAAGCTATTATGTTGAATAAGTAATGTCATCGAGGTAATTATTTAAATAGATTTCATTTAATGTAATATGCTAATGACCGTAACTCAATAATGTAAAAGTGGTTTGAAGAATGCTATATATTGAAAGTCTGTATGCAATATAATGTCTCCTTTGACAGAAGTTTCCTAATATGGGTATTAATATTTCTTGACCAGGAGAGGTGTACACACATATGGCCTTTATATTTCTTTGGTGATTGGTAGTTGTACACACAGACACATACACACACAAACGCTACTACTTTATATATATATATATATATATATATATATATATATATATACACACACACACACACACACACACACAGAGGATGGCCCACTTAAAAGTAACCCGAAAATGTAGTAGAGAGGAGTAACATTCTTTTATTGTTTAAATTACCTGTAGTGTTATAAAAGATGCTGGAAGTTGACATCTATGCATTTCTGGGAACGTTTAACGTTTGCAGATACTGCTTGTAGATCTTCTCTGGCGATTCTCCTGATAACGTTGGTAATGTTCTCCTTTAGTTAGTCTAGATTGTGAGCAAACGTTAAATCGGGGCTGTAAATCTGTTCTAAAATCGGAGATCAATTTACTAGAGCGTTGTATGTGAAACTGAACCCCCTTCCAAATCTTTAAATATTGATTTTTTTTTTTTTTTTCAATTTTTTTTTTTTTATAATTTGGTAACTTAGTTGAAAAAAGATGAAAAGAAAAAGTTGTAAGGGTGTGCCGATTATTCAGGTGCATCTACATATTTAAAAAAAATATTTTCTTTACCCAAGCTGTGCGTGATTAAAACTAGAACTTGATTAAAAAAAAAAACAAAAACAACTGTTTTTTATTGTCCAAAATGATTTCTTTATGGATTATTTTATTTGTATTTTTCATTACAAGTTGGAATTGTTTTCAAACAAAAAAACAAAGTAAATGTTTTTTTAATGTAAAAAATAAACTACTTGATCAATTTACATATTTAAAAAAATATATTCAAGTTTCTACAACGTAATCCAGTGTAGTTTACCTCCTAAGTAATCAAACTCTACTTTTTATTTTTTTGCTAATACGTTTAAACGGCTTTTAAAGATCATATAAAAGAAGGTATTTTTTTTTTAAATAATTAAAATTTAACATTTTCGCATAGGGGATCAGTTTCCTAAGACCCCACTTCTTGGCCACGTAGTGAAACATGTAATCGTTAGCATTTTTTTTTCATGTTTGGTAGAGGCAGAAAGGGGAAATGAGATGGGGGTGGGGTCATAAGTTCTAAACATTTTAAAAATATGTAGAAACACTTCAAAACGTGTATGTGTATGGGGGGGGGTCATATTTATTTATTTATTTTTTTTAAAGATTTTGCTTTGAAAATGTCTTACCGTTAAATATTACTTAATCAGTTAATTATTATTTCCTGATATATCAGCTTTTAAGGCTGTTAAAACACACACACACATACAAAAAAAATACCTAGGGGGATTACCTGTACAATGCACACTATCCTCTTCTCTCTCTCTCTCTCTCTCTCTCTCTCTATATATATATATATATATATATATATATATATATATTTTTTTTTTTTTTTTTCTTTCTTCAATTTTTTTCAACAGATTACACCTGTCTTATATAAAGGATTTTTCATTTAATCTAAAGGCAGTGATGTTAAAACCTTTATTATCCAATGTATTGCGGATTGTTTTTGCTGATCGCCATGTTTGTTTTTGTGTGCATTCAATTTTTCGTATGTGTGTGTGCATTACATTTTTCCGCATTTCTACATTAATTCTGTATACTCACTATTCCATAGCTAGCTATAACATACTGACCCAATAGGTTGCCTAGTATATATATATATCATATCCATATAAAATGTTAAGGAGATAATATTTAATGTGTCAATTTTCAGCATTTATTTCAACAGTGTCCAATAAATGATTAGAGCTAGGTAGTAAATTATGAAAATATATATGGCAATTAAGCTCCACAGAATTTTTCATGTTTTATCCTCGTAAGGATTCGTCATTAGCTTGACTTATTTTGGAATGCAAAATTTTGTTGACTGTTAACTTTCTTGAAACTCTGCATCATAACTTAAGTTTTAATTTAGATGACGCCATTTTTTTGTTTTGTTTTGTTGCTTTGAATGGCAGTTAAACTTCATTTTGGCTTATTTGAACTACTATTCTCATTTGAGGTTTTATTTTCACAATCTTTTGTCCAATGTAAGCTCAAACTTTCTTCAGGAACATTGTTTTGAATTTAGGAACCTTCTAGTCAAACATGAATGTGCATTCATGGGTTTTAGAGTTTTACTAGAATATTCCTAGGTTTGAAAAGATACATCTGAAAAAAGTTGGAGTTTATATCACGGTTGCGGAGTCAGATGGTAAAAGGCCGACTCTTACTCCTTAGAGTGCTGGCTCAAACTATGACTCTTTTATATCTTTGACTCCTGACATCTTGACCCCTATATGGAAATCTATTCTGCAGCCTCCACACCTATTCAGCAAGCATTTTATAAATACTTTTCATGCATATTATTTTTTACATTTAATATTCACTTGTATGATAAATATACTCACGTATACAATCAACCAGCTTTATAGAATAAGTTAAGATAACAAAGGGTTAAAAAAATTTACAATGAAATTTGATTATGCTATCAGTTCAAAAGGGAATACAATGTTTAGGGATAGGGAAACCTCTTTAGGCCATAGCATTTCGAAGCCAAACACTTCATCAGAAGAGAGGAGTAAAAACATGTTATACAGAGAATAAATTTTTTCCAAAGATAATATTGCCTTTATGGAAAGAGAGTCAAAGGAAAAACAGGAAAAAGCTATAAAGGGCTATAGTTGCATGGGTTGCTTCTTATTGATTTAGGCCCGTTTTTTTTTTTTTTTTTTTTTTTTTTTTCAGATAAGATTGTAATTCCGGATCAATCCTGGACTAATCCAATGTCCAAATTCCATTTGATTCAGAAACTGGATAACTTTCAGATTACAATCCGATTGTTATCCGATGTAATCCATGGCGATCTCACTCAAAGAATTTTCATTGATCTTGTGTGATGTCACAACTAAAACGAAACCAGCTATCCATCCAGACAGGAATTGCAATGATCCGATGGATTGAAATATCTTGAAGTAGAAGCATTGCAGTACAAAATATGATATATCTTCAAAAATAAAAGCAAAACCATACAAAAACTACTAAATTGTGCAACTGGTAAAACTAAACAGGAAAATCATGTAAAAAAATAAATTTATTGGACTTAAGGAGTAGAGGAAATAATAATAATACAAATGATCAATACTCACGCAGAAAAAATAAATTTATTGGACTTAAGGAGTAGAGGAAATAATAATAATACAAATGATCAATACTCACGCAGAAAAAATAAATTTATTGGACTTAAGGAGTAGAGGAAATAATAATAATAATACAAATGATCAATACTCACCTAGAAAAAAAAAATTCTCAACTTCATTTTTTTTGTTCATAATTTTACTTCCTGCAAGTATGTGCTTCCGGAAGAACTTGAAGAAACTAATGCCATCAGTAGAATTGAGCTGATCAAAAACATCAGATCATGCTGAGTCCTGGGAATTTTTATTTACGCGTTCAGGGACTGGTTACGTCTACACGTGCAGGGATTGGTTGCGTCT
Organism: Euprymna scolopes; assembly: GCF_053919585.1. Taxonomy (NCBI): domain Eukaryota; kingdom Metazoa; phylum Mollusca; class Cephalopoda; order Sepiida; family Sepiolidae; genus Euprymna; species Euprymna scolopes. The sequence goes on from NC_136509.1 coordinate 92,082,617, forward strand.
ATGTGTTCAGGGACTTGTTATGTTAAAAAACGTTCTTGAAAATAAACTAATCGTTTAGTTTCCATTCTGTGAAATAAATATTAGTTTATTGTGAACATGCATCTGTGTTCACTGTACAGGTGATGATTGTCCGCTTGTTGTCTTTATCTAAATTTGGTACTTAATTCCAACACCAATTCCAATGAAGTGATCTCTGTTACAGCAGTAACAAAAAGATTTTTCCACCAACCAGAATCATAACTCTTTAAAACAAGTAACGATGTTTTATTTTTAGACATTTCGATTAGTGTTGGGACGATTCCTAAATTTTTTCCGATTCCGATTCCAGGAAAATGTTGATTAACGATTCCAATACCAAGTACGATTCAGATTCCTGTGGAATTCTTGTTTTGAAATATACCATTACATAATCGAAAGATTTTGTGTAACAAAAAAATTTGGTACAGCGAAAAAGTGGAAATACAATTAAGGGAATTTCGAAAAGGATTTGATTTTTTTTTTTTTTGTAAAATTTCTTTCATTGAAAATAAAAGTCAAAACAAATATTTTAACCATGGATTAAACATGCACCATGAAATTAACAACAGTCAATTTCAGGAGTTATTTTATATATTAAAAAATATAAAGAAAAAGTAAGTCATAATTAATTCAACAAAAATACAATAGCATCAAGTTTAAAGGGGATTAACATGTTTTGTTTATCTTTTAATATTTATTTTTTGTTTTATTTTCTCTTTATCTTCGATAACTCTTTAAAATTTAACATTTTTTTTGCAGCTTCAATCGCTAACTGATTTTTATTCCACTTTCTAGAATATTCTTATTTCTAAATGAAATTTAAAAATAACTAAATCTATGATTACATTTTTAGCCTTTTATATTCAATCGTCTCAAATTATTCTTATTTATTTATTTGACTTTAAAAATATATTTAATAATAATAATGTTATTTCTTTAAATCTAAATAAATTGGTTTATTTCTATATCTATTTTTATTATATAATTATATACTCATCGTCCTTTAATGTTTATTCTTATTTAATGTCTTAATTTACCTTTTTATTTCTATATAAAAAAGTAAATTTTTGGTAATTGTTTATTTCTATTGTTAAATAAAAGTCATTTATTGAACTTTTGAAATCGACTCTGCCTTAATGCTGTTTCTGACAACCTTTTTATTTTAATTTTTTTTAGGGGTTGGGAAACATTTATCTAGGCTCATATCATGACTGTGATACCAGGCGTCGGTGAATGTCAATGAAGCCCCTACAGTTCTTTAGTTGAACGGCTCTGAGTGACTAGCTAGTTTGCAAAATTAGGGTTCAAAGGATTTTTTTTTTTTTTTTTAGAGTTAAACTTTTTTCCTTTTTTTAATAAATTTTTCACACTTTTTTTTTGTTTGTTTTTGTTGTGCAAAGAAGTTCCAAAAGAATTGGTTCATTCTTAAAATATTTTAATGAAATGTAAATTTCTAAAAGAAAAAAATTAAATTCACTTACCGCATTTATTTAACAGATAGCGAAATGGCTGTCTTTTGTAGTTTTCCAAAAACCTTAAGCAGAACCGTCAGTCAGTATAATATGTAGTTCTAACGTTTTTTGTTTTTGAATACTTCAAAAAAGCCAACCGACTGTCAAAGTTTTGCGAACTGATACCACGTGATCAGTTTCACTTTAGTTTTGGAAATATTTCCTGAAACGGCCTTCGTTCAGAAAATAGAAAGTACATATATTGTTCTATTAAACCTTTGATTGTTTAAATAATTTGACTTTGCTTGTTTTATTTTTTAAAAAATATAAATGTTGACAAGACATTTTTCATTTACTAATAAGATTTTTCATTCATTTATTAATGGAAGAGTGTCTGTAAAAAACAAAAAAAAAACCAAACTTGCCAAAAGATAAGCCCCCCCCCCCTTTTAGCCACCAGTTGGAAAAACCACTGATTTTAACATGATTTACTCGCACTGAGAGCACTGTAAAATCTTTTTTCTCTAAGGGTTAAGTATTCATCAACTTTTTCATGGACTTGACGTAGTTAGGTTGTTTTATACATAAATAAAATTCTCTCACAAATGAAAACAATGTTACCTCGCAGTCCCTAAAGTTTCGCAACAGTGCAAACAGATAACTAATCATGGGCCTCGAAGTTTCGAAACACAGACAGCGCCTATGTATGTGACGGAATAAGAAAACTCATTAAAATAAAGATTACCTTTAAAGTAGTTAATAAAATTCTTGTACATCATATTAAATATGTTATGAAAAGTTCTATGACGTTTTTATCATAAATTTTTGACAGCATTAATCTCACTTCAAACAAATAGTTAAACTTAAAAATATAAGAGAATCGTAATGAAGGAATCGTAAATCTAATGTATTTTTTAACGAAGCGATTCCGATTCCCCCCAAAATACACGATTCTTACGATTAACGAATCCAATTACAATTAATCGTCCCACCACTAATTTCAATGATAATTTTTCACTGAATGACAGACTTGCAATAAAAAAAAAAAATCTGAGCCTTACTGAATCAAAACAGAAATCCGACTCAACGCAAACATTTCCTCATATTATGGCCCAACGATCAATCTATCTCTAAGAACCACAGAAACAACTGACCCTCTACTGATTGGGATAAAATATATAGATATTGCTATCATTTATGCTAGACCACTCTACCACCCACTTGAAATTATTGTCTAGTTCATCTATGGACATTTTAAAAAAAACTTGCTGTCCATGGTGTCAAATAGCCCGGAATTACTATATGAAACCTCATATCCAAGCAGACATTACTATTTCAAAGGTGAGCCCATTTCTTGGTGAGTGGGGTGGGGGGTGGGGTTCTCTTAACTAAATATTTCTCCCATTGTTTGTCTGTCGTCTGCAGGCATTGCAACTATGAACGCACACACACTAAACATGCAGCATTGCACATGTTTACATTCTTTTGGTTTTGTTTTTTTACAACCTAATCAATTATTTAAAGCTGGGATTATTTCAGAGACCATCTTTGTTGATAATTAGGTGGAACGTTTGTATCACCTTAATCGTTTGAATTGAACCAGGATAGTCCACATTTTTTTTTTCTGTTATCTTATGTTAACAAAAGACTTGGGCCAGTTCATTCCATATTTAATCTAATTTAAGCTAATTGAACTGAGTTATTATGGAAAAGTTTTTTTACATAGGCATCACCATTTATCAAAACCCAGAGACCACTCGAGGATAAGAGTTAAAGAGTGTACAGTAGTCAATCAGACAATATAGTCATTGTTAATAATGGAAATTCGGTAAATTTGTTAACTTAAGGTGAACGGCTTATCAATAACTTGTTTATGTTGGACTTGAAGACAACCATATTGTAGTCAGCTGGAAAGCAGGAAAACAGAAGACAGTTCCACAGGCGTACAGTTCTAAGAAAGAAGCTTTGTTCATGGAATCTATGTTTAGGTTTAGGCACAGATAAAGAGTTGGAGGAATTATTGATAGTGTTTTCAGCTAGACGAGTGTTTTTTGTGAAAGTTTGGCCAGGGGGAACTATAGATTAAAGCTCAGTTGAGCACTTGCCATGAAAATAACAATAAAGCAAACTCGCAACATTTCTTCTGTGAGAAAGAGGTTGCAAAGAAGAGAAAAGAACATCTCCAACGAGGCTACAAAGTCTATTTTGAACTCTATCAAGGCAGGATAAATTCTTTCTAGCAGCTCCTGCCCAGATGTGGCAACAGTACTCCATCCTTGGACGTATCTGGCTCTTATATAGATAGAGAATTGCATCAGCAGTGAGATATCTACTGGGTCGATAGGATTCCACCATTTTTCCAGTGGCCTTGGCAACGGATTTGGTGTATGTGTTCGATTTCAGATCAGGAGTAAAGGTCAAGCCCAGAAGCTTGTCAAAACAGGAGGCCTTCCCAAGAGAAGAGCCATTCATTTCAATTGATGCCAGATGGGGATTCATTAGAGCGTTAATGGTGTAAAGATAAAAGCTTGATTTTCTGCCATACTTGAAATGAAAACCAACCAAAATGCCATGAACAAAATATGCAGGGCATCAAATACAGTTGCTGTTACTGTGAACTGAGAACTTCTTTGCTTGTCTTGTGATGAGTCAAACAGGTTAAAAACGTTTTTGATGATGTTGGAATGATCTTTTAACAAGTAGAAAAGTATTTCAAGTCGGGTTTCATAGATTACAGCATGCATAAGCTTTGCACTAATTTCAATGTTCTTTGTGTTCTTTGGTGTTTGTTTATCTAACAAGTAGTTAAGATTGATTTCCACCTGAACGATCTAATTATGATATTTAAAACCCTAAGCTAGACAAATCCCACTTCCAGAACCAGTATGCTTCATTCAAAATTAACTTTTTTCTTTGAAACATATTTTTAATTCTGTACGTGTTGAACATTTACCCCAAAATATCCAGACCTAAAAGCAAATCTTAAGTTTCCTAGTTTATGAAATCAACAATGTTGAAACATTTTTTTTATATATATATAAAAAAAAAACCCATAGCAATGTGTTTGTTAAAATAATAAAACTTTATTTTAATCTGAGCTTTTAAAAATAAAAATTTTCCTTGTAAAAGAGAAATGTTTTTTGTTTTTTTCCCCTTTTTATTGTCCTATGTTAAAGTGGACTTCCTGGTGTAATAAAGAGCAATTTAATTATGCCTCATGGTGCACTGTTACCGATTCAAATTGATGTAACCACACCATGAGGCATAACTGCGTTCTTTATTACGTCAAGAAGTCCACTTTAACATTGGACAATGAAAAAGAAAGAACATTTCTCTTTGACAAGGAAAATTTTAATTTAAAGCTTAGATTAAAATAAATATAATTTGTTAAAAAACGCATCATTATGGTTTTCTAAATAAAAGAAAAGAAAGAAATTATTATTATGAAACAATCTTTTAAAAGTTTGCACTGCTGCCACTGATTATTCAAATTTTTTTTTTTTTTTTCAAAGAAAGAATTTTTGTTTTTCAGTTCATTACATGCAGAAATTTTTAATTTTGCACATATAAGTATTAAAATGTGTGCCTATGAATTGTTAAAGCTAAAAAATAGTCTGCCATATTGGTGAAATGAACTAAATTCTTGTAAAACAATGAAACAGTCTACCTATGGATGACTATAGATGCTCTTCACCCTTTTGTGAATTGAGCACTGTGGTAAGTGAAATCACCAGATGTAATTAACAATGATTCAAAGGTCTTTGTAAAAATGAATAGAGCACTTTCTGATAGCTGATATCATTTATATAAACTGCAAGATACTCACTCGCTTGTATAAATAGTGCAGTGGATAGTATCTTGGATTGTCGATAAAATGATTGAGTTTTAGTCTCAGCATGAAGCATTAGCTTGTACACTGAAAAGCTGTAGATTATATATATATTTGGTAAAACTGGTAATTAGTAAAAACCTGAAGAGAGTGCTCAATACTATTGCAGAGCAAATATGTGTTTTATTTTTTTATTACCGTTTTATCTGTTTGGTTACATATGTTTCGGATGTTGGACTGTGTTTATGATCTAACAGCCTCGTCAGACCTTACAGAAAATCTGTTTTCTGTAAGGTCTGACGAGGCTGTTAGAGCGTAAACACAGTCCAACATCCGAAACATATGTAACCAAACAGATAAAACGGTAATAAAAAAATAAAACACACACACACACATATATATATATATGAGAGAGAGAGAGAGATTATATCATTTTGTGTATTTAGGCAGCATTTTTTAATGTAAACTTAAAAAATATTTTCTGCTTAATTTTCCTTTTTTTTTTCTTTTTTTTTTAAATTTTTTCGATGATCGGTGAATATTGATCAGTTCAGTTTTTTCTGCCAAGAATTCAATGACGCATCTCTGCTTCTGACACACATCTTTGACAGGGGTTCCTTTCTAAGAATCTCACACCATAAATATCTACAACAAAAACATGAAACTTTTAGATCATGGATGCATATGTTCAGTCATCATAACAATGCAATTTGCAATCCTCTTTGATCTATTCAGGTAGAATTTTAAAAAAATAGGAGGCATTACTTTTGGAATGCCCCTTACAACATTATGCTATATATTATAATTTCTTTCTGGTGGGAAGATATCCAAAAATTGAAAATAATTGAATTTCAACAAGGATCGTTGAGTGTTCAATCATAAGAGAGCATGTTATATTTTTTTATGTAAATACAGTCATATCTTGCTACGATGTGGAGACCGTTTCAATCATATGAGATATCATCAGGCAAGAAAAATTAAGATACAAAAACTAAAAAGGTTCTAGACCTTTTTAGTTTTTGAGGAAAGAAAATTTGCCATGAGTGGGGATGGGCAAAAATTAAAGTTCTTAAAGGAAAATTAAGCAGAAAATATTTTTTATGTTTTCATTAAAAAATGCTGCCTTGTAAGAACTTTAATTTTTGCCCATCGCGACAGATTTTCTCTCCTCAAAATTTAAAAAGGTCTGGAATCTTTTTAGTTTTGTACCTTAATTTTTCTTGCCTGATGATATCTAATATGATTGAAACGGTCTGCACATTGTAGCAAGATATGACTGTATTTATGTTAAAAAAAATATATATATATCCCAGACATGTCTCATGTTCACTAACCATCATCAGTATGGCTTATATAACTGGACCCTCAGTTCATATATTTGAACTCTGGCCTCGAGTAACTCTAATCCAGCATTCTCTACCATTCAGCTACTATGGCAGATATTAAATGTGATTGAGATAAAACGGAATATCTTATTTACGAATATTGTAAATCCCTGAAAGTGTTTGCTTAGACATGAACAGTTAAAGAAAAAAATGTAAGCTTACTGTCAATGAAATGAACTGCTTATTTTTTCATAATATAAAGATTTTAAAACAAAGGTAAAAATATACATAGGTGTATGACTCTGAATAATATTAATTTTGAGGATCTTTTGATTCCCATAAGATCACTGGAGTTAAGCAACATCGAGCTTGGTCAGTACTTAATGAATTTTTGGAAATATTAGGGGCTGTTTGTAAACTCGTAGGAATCCATAGTCATAGTATGATTGTTGTGATCAAACAAATCTGGATGGGAAAATCCGGTGTGTACTCTGTGCGGGATAAACACAGAAGCAAAATGAGTATTTGATAAGAAATATGTATAATAAAATTTTCATATGATTTTAATGGCCGTTTCTATAAAATATTTGCTTAAAATTTGTTTTTAAAAAATATTTGTATAAGTTGTATTATTTGGACCATTATTCTCATCTTAGTGGAATTACTAATAGGTTGCTTACTTAAACTTATTTTGACATTCATCATTCAGTGGTTGGGCCACCTCCATCCAAAGAATTTGCCGTGTTCTGAATGAATGCTTATTAACCGCGACAGTCCACAACAGAAGCAGATACGAGCATTAGCCAATCTCTGATCCAGCGTCAAATATCATAAAGATGAGGAACCAAGATCAGATCGGCATCCTGTTTCACCATCCTGAGCCACGTTTTCAGCTCGCCTCTGCATCGTTTTTTTTCCAACCCTAATCGATGGCATTGTGGATGAAGTCATCTGGATGACTATGGAGAGTGTGACCGAACCAATGAAGATGTCCCCTGAGGAGAGCTTGTTGTAGATGTGTTAAGGGATGATAACGAGTTTGTGTGCAAAAAGTGTAAAACAATGGATGAGAACTCGGATGCAGAGAAAGCAAATTTGAATAATGAGGCTATTGTGATTGTTCAGAAATTTTGTTACCATATCATTGAAGTGTGGTGGTCGAGGGGCAAGTGCTTGTATGATTGCAAGAATTAGGAGTGGATCGAACTTAAGATGCACCTTTTCAAACTTAGGAACCTATACAGCTTTTGTACGGAATGATTCAGCAACATTTTTCCAATGTAACACAATGTTTTTTTTATAAAGCATGTCTATTAAACAATTTGTGGCATGATCTTCCCTACCTCTGCCTGGGTGCCGCAAACATATCGATAGGCAGCTGAGGACATGGGCATCAACTATAAGGGTGGACTTGGCTGAGTTCTCACATCCACAAATTGCTCGTTTTCAATGGTGAATCTGGATTTTGTGATCTTGCTCTGGACTGCCGTGGTTCAGGACATGGTAACGACCAGGAAAGAAACCAGCTCAACCTGACCAAAGTAAATGACGTTGCAACAGTAACAACAACATATATTCTAGCAAACCAAGATTGTGGCGTACCAGATGATATTACTTCACCAGGCAACTGGTTTGGGCACCCAGACTTCCTTGAGTCATACTTTAAAAAATGGTACTTACATAGAATAGGGACTACATTATTGTCGGCATAATCCAGGCAGGTTATATAAATTGCCGAAACTTGCTGAATGTAATTTTTTTTTTAGGTGGATAGGGTGGTATTGAGAAATATAACCAATTTTTAAAACACCAGCAAAGTTAAATCTTTGGGAAAAAACAATTATAATCGAAGAGTCATCGTATGGTAATTTCAATGAAAAGTAAAGGTACTCATGCAGTTTATGAAATAACATTATTGTTTAAAAAATCATTCTTAACATGGGAAGGTTTTTTTTTTTTAATTATTCTATACTTTCATCTATTTAATAAACAAAATATCATTAAAAAAAAATTAATAAACAACAGTTATCGTTTCTCAATTGTCAACTGCTTGGATTTCATTGGGTAAGCGTTCTGGCACGTCTCAGCAATTTTTGTAATCTACCCAAAATATGCCAACGATGACATGGTTCATGTTCTGCATAAGTACCAAAAATATTTTTTGTTTGTTGCTGATTATGCCTCTTTGTGGTGCCCGCCCGCTCATCTCTCTGTATTGCATGCCATCTTGATATATAAGATCTCTATGACATAATATAGTCAAGTGACCATTAGAGCAAACCCCCTTTCCCTCTGATCCTCACTGGCAGCTTGCCCTTGCTTTATTCTCCTTCTTGTCATTGTCCAACAAATTAATTTTTTCTCACATTCAAAAAATGTCTTAGCACCTAATCAACTATGACATTGTTTGCTGACTATACTCCTGTCACCCACCCCCTCCCATCATAGTGTAATGATCACCTGAGGGCTTTACCAATCTTAATGTTCACAGGTGGTTCCCTTTTTATTTTGTTTATGACACTATTGGGTGTTGTTATGCATAATTGAAAATAATTCACTGTGATACTGTCCATTTTTGGATATGAAGTCGTATCAATATAGAGTGTAGAGTGGTATTATTCCTCATCATTGTCTTGATAGTTTATTGGTGAGATCCCATAACATTTCTGCATGATCTGTATGCAGCCAAGTAGTGCCTCGCATTACACAAGTTCGAAGTCTTTTATGAAGAATCTGATTGCGAAAATTACGTCCTTTAGAAACTCTTTCTCCGGAAAAAAAAAAACTCATTCAGCATAGTGATTGCATCTGCAGTCCTCATCCTGATCTTCCAAATTGCCAGCTTCACAATCAACTTTTTACAGATACATCTCAATAGCAAAGTTTTTCCTCACTTATACTGCCCCTATATCAGACACAACCAATAACTGGATCAGTGGATTGGTATGTAAACTACATTTGATATTGAATATGGAGAACAAAAAAAAAAAAATGCTTTTTAGCAAAATAAGGAACATGTACAGAATATTGAATTTTCATATATAATTAAGGTAGATCGTTTTTTTTTTTTTTTTTTTTTTTTTTTTAAATTTCCATAAATTTAATTCATAATGGTCTACAGAATTTCCATAAATTTAATTCATAATGGTCTACAGAATTTCCATAAATTTAATTCATAATGGTCTACAGAATTTCCATAAATTTAATTCATAATGGTCTACAGAATTTCCATAAATTTAATTCATAATGGTCTACAGAATTTCCATAAATTTAATTCATAATGGTCTACAGAATTTCCATAAATTTAATTCATAATGGTCTACAGAATTTCCATAAATTTAATTTATAATTGTCTACAGAATTTCCATAAATTTAATTTATAATGGTCTACAAAATTTCCATGCTCTTAAGTTTCTTTTCTCACTGCATTAAGTAGCTTTGCTCACAGCTCCTTAACACGTTACAAACAATAGCAGTTTTACAGGGTAGCTTCTATTTTGACCGATACATTAAATGAAAGAAAATTGAATAATGTACAAATTTATCAAGGTTGCTTTTATATTTATATTTAAAAAAAATTTTTTTTATTATTTGTGAAAAAAAGACGAATATTGTAAACTCATTTTTATTTTCTATTTAGTTTGCTCACCGTGAATGGTATTTGTGTATGTATTTTGTTTACAAAACTCTCATTAGTCGGAATCTGGTTAAGTTTGGCCTAAATATTGAATAAAGAATTCCATTTAACATATATCTGTGTTTGGTCTAAATTGGTCAGTTAATTTGTGTCCGTGTTTGCCTTCTGCAGCCAAGTTAAAAATTTGTAAAACAAACGTATCAAATTTTATGTCTTGTAGTGTTTCAGAAATTTTTATAATAAGAATTGATAATTTGCTTTATTTTGGCCACTATTCTTGGTTATTTTTTGCGTTTCCGCTGATGTAATCTCTGACTTTCTTTTCAAACTTGGGAAGCTATATAGAATTTCAAACATAATTTTTGATTCTATCCATAAAGGTAGATTGTTTTTGTTCTTTCAGACATGATCAAATAGAAGTGTTAATTATTAGTCATTTCACTTGTAGTGAAGATTGAGTCTTCAAGTTCCAGAAGACGGTCACTTAAAACTGATTGTTATCGACATCTTTATCCATTAGACTGTACAGTGTTTGGGTCTAGGATTGGGCTCTATGCTCACCTGAGGACCCACAGAAGCCACAACGGAGGACAGTCTTACTCGGACACGAGTGACCGCCGATGATGATGATGATGATGACAGTGTTTGACAAAGCTTCTTAAAAAAAAAAAAAAAAAAAAAGAAAGAAAGATGCATCCAAAGAAGGGTCGAGGTGAGGTGTTAGATCGGTCGGTTTTTAATGTAAACTTTTCATTGTTGACATTAATACTACTAGTAGTATGATTAGTAATGTCAGCAATGAAAATTTTATAGTAGTAGCAATGCTATTTTCACACTGTAATTAAAATCGTTTTATGAAAATTTTGTCATGAAACAAAATCAACCTTATCCAATTAAAAATTTTAAAATAAAATCAATTTGGATGCGTGTGTATATATACAAGGCTCTACATTGCGTGTGAAACAGTCGCATTTGCAAGTGATTTTTCAAAGTGGCGACTAGAAATAACGAAACGCTTATCTTTTGGCGATTGTACCTATTTACTATGCCTCCCCACGGGACAGAGTTAGACACCATGGTCGTTTTTTAACGTGGCGATTGTATTTCTTTGCTCACTATTGAATGAAAAATATTTTTTCAACTTTTTTTTTTTTTTATATAAAACGAACAAAGTTAAATTATTTAAACAATAAACGTTTAATAGAACAATATACTCTTTTTTTTTTTTTTAACCAAGGCTGTTTAAAAAAATATCTGAAGTAATTAGAATGTTTTATACCTTCAAGTATCAATATAAAATTTGTTGTATATTTAGAATTACACTTATTTAAAAAAAACACAGAAAAATCTTTATGATGTACATACTCATCAAAGAACTAAAATGTCATATTCTAAAAATCATGTGGGCTTGGCTAGTAATTTTTCTATTTGGTTAGTAAACGAAAATATTTAGTTGTCAAAGGTCAACTAAAGATAAGTTTGTCCGTAGAGCTCTGAGATATATATAAATTTTCCAAATATCAAGTATCAGTTGGCTATTTATTATTTTTCAAAAGGTAGCCATTACAATATTGTTTCATATTACCACTAACAAGTCTACAAAATTATGTTATTGCTGCATATTTAGTCACATACTCTTCAGATGTTTACTTCAAAAAGGTTATAAAAACATCATTTTGGTACTTACATGTTTCATGTAACCGACACACTCTGCCGTTCATTCTCAGTTTAGCTTGGAGTTGTTGTTTTTTTTTAATTTATCTATATAATGTATAGAAAAAAAAAAAAGATCTTTTTCATTATAAAAAACTTTATTTATGAGAATGATTTTTAATCCATTACGATTGGTTTATACAAACCGAGTACGGTTGAAATAACTCACTCTCTCTCTCTCTCTCTCTCTCTCTCTCTCTCTCTCTCTCTCACACACACACACACTTCATGTATCGAGTCGATTCTTATTTTGCAAATTAAAAATTTGATCTTCTCAGCATCTTATAAGTTCTTTTTAATTTGTGGAAGAAAAATTTTTTTAATCTATATAATATCATGCTTTATGCTTGTATGTACGTTATCACCTTTCACACACATTTTAAAAAATGAGGTCATCTGATTAGCAAAAATAGAGATTGGTGATTAATCTGATGTTGTTAAAGTAAACGATTTCTACTTTTACCCATTTTAAAATGAATTGTTCCACAATCAAATTATGCTGTCCCATTGACTAAACGAGTACAATTTCAATTACATAAAAAAGATAACATTTGTTTCATTGATTAAAAGAATATTTAATTGGGAATTATTTTTATGCTAAGAATACAAGATATTGTTTTAAAAATATTAAATTGCTACAATTTTATAAAATGAAAACAGACATGTTTGTTTTATTTATTTAACGAATATTTAACTGACGATAGCAAGAAAGACTAATTATTTTTCTTAATAGTATTGATCCTGACAAACATTTATTTTCAAGAGCAATATTATTATTAAGAGTAAATGCTGATTATAGAAATTAGTGAAATTTTCATGAGGATATTTTGCTATTTAATTTTAATACATTTTTTATTTTTATAAAATAAAACTGTAATGCTATATTTTCCAGCAAAAGAAATTAAAAACAAAATTTTAAGGATCTTAATTAGTTTTAAAATCGTGCATATTCTCAAGTATGAAAAAATACTATTATGATATTGTCAAGAACATAGAAAGGCCATAAAATTGTTGGATTGAAGACAATCTGTATAAATTTAATATTTAAATATAAATTTATGTAGATAAACCTATAATTATAAATTATTTAAAAAAAAAAAAAAATTCTTATTTATGCATGTTTTTTTTTCTTTTTTTTTTATCCAATGTGTTCTTTTTATCAAATAAGTAATTATCACCTTTCACAAAAAGTCAAAACGTTTCTACTTTTCACTGGAAGTCTGAGAAGTCTCTCAGGGTTTGTTCCAACAAGTGAGTATCATCTATCCAATGTTTCCTATAAAATGTCGGTAATTGAGCATAACACGGTACCTTAACTTTAAAACACAGAGGACGCTCGCATCACTCAATTGAGGTATGGAAACACAAAATGGAAACAATATCCCCGCTTTTTACAAAACTGCTTACTTATTTTTTTTATTGCTCATTTTTTTTATTTAAGTTAATATGTTATATATTTTGGTAAACTGTTTACATATTTAAAAAATATATATTTATTTACAAAAATATGGGGAAAAAAATGATTGCATTGTATTCCAGCTTTTTAAAAAAGTGTTTTTCATTTATCACTATCAATAATTTCCCCCACTCTTTATCTGTGCCTAAACCTAAACATAGATTCCATCAACAAAGTTTCTTCCTTAGAACTGCACATCTGTGAAACTGTCTTCCGTTTGCCTGCTTTCCAGCTGACTACAATATGGTTGTCTTCAAGTCCAACGTAAACAAGTTATTGATGAGCCGTTCCACTTAAATTAACAAATTTACCGAATTTCCATTACTAACGATTATTATATTGTCCAATTGACTACTGTACACTCTTTAACTCTTACCCTCAAGTGGCCTCTGAGCCTTGATAAGTGGTGATGCCTATGTAAAAAAAAAAAAAAAAAAAAAAAAAAATTATATATTTTGAAAATGTATTTGTTTATAGACACGGAATATTGTTTTGAATTCTGAATAAGATTATTCGTAAACTTTTTATCAATAATATTTGCGTTTTTTTTTCTTTTTTTTTTTTTTTTTTTTCAAATGTAGTTACTTTTTTTTACATTCATTATCTTTTGCATATTTCTGTAAATATATCTGTAAAATGTCTAAATAGTTTGTTACAAATAAATAAAAATTGATAGAAAAGTTTAAGAATTCAAAACAACATTTTGCAACACATTCATTGTTTTTTCATGTTTCTGTTAAGAAATATATTTTAAAACATAAATATATTAACACAAATATTTTACCCAAATATATAAGTAAACAGTTTTGGAGAAAATCGAAGGAATCATTTCTATTTTGTGCTTCCATACCTCAATTGAGAAATGTGGACACCTTCTAGCGGCATGTTTGAAAGTTAAGGTACGTGTTATGCTCAATTACCGAAATGTCTAGTATCTGAAACGGGGACCCCTTGACGCTTTTTACCTTCTGGGCAAACTGAACTTCCGGGATTAACAGAAGATTTCATAATTTTTGATGTGACAGAATCAGAAAGTTCCGTTTCCCATGAGCAGCTTTATAACTCTAAAAAGCTAGGTGCCATGCCTTCAAGTTGCTGACCATAGCTTCCGTCTACGCCGGTTTGAGAATCGATGCAAGCCTGACAGAATGAAGACCTCGTTTGACTCATTGAGTCCAGAATAGTGAGGCAGCCGACCGACAGAATCTTTTTTTTTTTTTTTTTTTTTTTTCTGATTATACTACTACTACTGCTACAACAGTGTCAATAACTTTAACATGATCAAATGACCAACCGTATAAGTCATTGTCTTTTGAGATTCCAAAGTACAGTGTGCCGGATTTAAAAAGTAAAATTTGAAACAAAACTAGACCATCTCTGACCCGTTGGGTCAGTATTTCACTACACTATTAAATATAGGCACCGCCAAAAATGGCCGCAAAATCAAGTTGTTGTTGTTTTTAAAAACGAAATTACATTTATTAAAATCCATTATTTCTGAGTAACTTTTTTTTTTCCAGAAAGATAAAACCCTGAATTTTATCATATAGAAAACAGAATAATGTAAAACTTTTTCTACTATTTTTAATTCAATTTTAAATGTTAAATTTTCCCAAAAAGTTAACAATTGACATTTTTTTGTCTTGCACAAAAAACGTACTTAAATATTAAAAAAAAAAGGGTTTTTGAAATAATTAATTAATTTATTTATTGTCTAACTAAGATTTAGGATGATTTTCTAAGAGAATATGCAAAAATATTATAATATAAGTACCTGAATTTCAAATAATTCCACTTATTCATATAGCTAACCAGATATTTCGCATCGTCGTAGAGTTCAGATCGACTCTGTTTACGTTTTCTTTTGATGGGAAGAAAACTATGGAAGACCAAACAGGCCAAAAAAACTTATTTTTCAGTGACGAAAATTTCAATGTATTATTAAGCTGAGGCTGGCCAGTACCAGATGGGTGACCATTTGTATGAGTTTGGTTTTTAATGTGTATGTGTGTGGGGGCCAGGCTCCCCAAAATGGGGGGGGGGGGCAATTTAAAGCAGAATAAAAAAAAATTATTTCAGCGCGTTTGGTCCACCGTAGTCGAAAGGCGGCAAACGTTTTCAAACGAGATCGATAAAAATGATGCTATTTTTAACACAAAGGGCACAATATTTATCGAATTTTTTTTTTTGGTATCGATTATTCAAAGCATGCCCTGTTTAATAATGGTCATGCATTATTCGGCTCGCTAAAAAAAAATTGTTAATCTATTTATCAAAAATTTTGAAATGGCTTTTTTCGTATAAATATTAAAAAATTTTTTTTTTGTTTTGCTTAACTTAAATTAATTATTTTACTTAACATATTCACCGAATTTCACACTTCAAAACTCAAAAGCGGGATAATTAAACACAATCGAAGTTCTGATATTCAGACGTCAAAATAAGGTATGCAAACGAATTTTTTTTTTTTTTTTTTTTTTTAATTTATAATTCTGTCCCTTAAAACAACACAATATGTTTTATTCAGTTTCAGATGATTATTTTAAGCATATTTGTTCCCACTTCAAAACAAGGGGGGGTTTTGTAAGCAAAAAAAAAAATATATATAAATATCGTTTATGAAAAATAAGTACACGGTTATAAAGTGCATTCTTCTCCTAATAATCGCTGAAAATTTCGTATTGATCGGATAATTACCTGATTTTTGGTAGATTTTTAAAAAGACGGTCCGTCAAAAAGTACTGACCTGCCCCCCCAGTTTTGGCGGTGCCTAATTAAATATATGATTTCTTGGTAATCATGATTTTTACAAGAAAGTATTTATTTGCAAATATATAATCTCTTAACTTTAACATTGGTAAAGCAGCAGTTACGGCTGCTGCTGCTGCTTTTGAGCAAACCTATATGGCAAAAACTTTTGGGAACTATTATTCATACTTTATGATGTCATCCATTTTTTAAGTAAACGTATCTATTTCTTTCTTGCTAAGAAAGGTCTACAGAATTTTAAGAGTACTCAATCCCAAGCATGTAGATTGTTTATGGTTTGGGATTTTTTAGATGAGGAGTTTTATTGGGATTATTCCAACTACTGTTTTCATCTTGAGTGTTATTTTGTGACCATCATCATAGATGGCCTGTCAGCTGAAAAATGACGTCATCGCCATAGGTCCTAGCAAGCAAGATAAGTGGAACACAGACTGTCGATAATGAGCAGACATTTTTTACAGAAAGCGTTAGAAAACTTCAAAATTGAATTAAAAAAGATAAACATGATACTTTGTACTGAAACTCATCCAATATTAATAAAAATATTAATAATAAAAAACGAATTGAAAGGGAGAAAAGTTGTTAAAAAGTTTAAAAAGAAAAGGAATACGATTTGTATGAAACTGAAGTTTATTCAATAGAAATAAATAAAAATGAACAATAAATATTTTTTAAATCAAAAAACTATTTTAAAAATCAAAACTGAAAAACAAGCAATAAATTAGTTTAAGTGAAATACGAACAATAAATTAGTTTAACTGAATAACAAACAAGTTAAAAATTAAATTCAAACAAATGTTTGTATAAACAAAGTTACTAAGGCAGAAATATTTCAAACATTGAATATTAAAACTTTTCAAAAATCTGTTGTAGAATTTAATTAAAAGTTTGAATTTTTCTTTTCTGATATTTTTTTTTTTTTTTTTTTTTACTAATATTGTCATTCTTTTTGTGACAAAAATTGTTTATAAGGGAATTCGATGAACTCCATATCAGCATTTTTTCAATTTGCTGAATAGTGTGACCCTCATCACAAGAGTCAACATGAAATAATCGATTTTGATTAGCCAAAATATTTAGTTATGTACATGGCTAATGTTGTGTCTGCACAAATAATTAACAAAAACACAGAAAGTAAAGGTATACAATAATATATTAGGAAGAGAAGTTATATACATATTTACATGTCTTCAGATATACATATTCCGGCAGGTGGCGTGTTGCATGTCTTACTGGAGGCAACATAGGCATCTTGCCTATTTGGCGCTCGTTGAAGAACTTCCCCCGGTATTGGTGATTGATACCTTTATATATCTCACTCACCCACCTATGTTAATTAGTGGGCGTTTCCACAACAGCTAATTTTCTCTGATGAATCGAATGTAAAAAAGAATCGCATTTTGTAAGTTTGTTTATCACTATATAATTATATAAGACAAAATTATTAGTTATATCATTTGGGTATAGCAGAGAACCTCTGTTAATACCCTGAAAGTAGCTGTTTAATTCAGCTATTTCTTCAACAGCCTCTCTCCCAGATATTAAATTTTTGCAGCTATTGCATTTCAGTTTTTTGAAAACTGCATGACAGCAATAACCTGCTAAGTATAATATAACAGGAAGTACTTGCTTGCATTGATTAACATCATCTTCTGTTACATCTATGTTAAATTTATAAACATGTAACTCTTGCTCCCTTGTCATTTCATCCGAGTTAGTTTTTTTTAAATTTTTGAATTCAATAGTTCGATTATTAATTGGTAAGCTCAATTTTAAAACTGACAACATTCTGAGTTTTTTTTTTTTTCACATTCATACACCTGACGTATTGATATATTATACTGATCTCCACTAAGTTGTCGATACTGGCCAAACCTTGCCTCAAGGTTATCTGTCTGAAACTTTCCTGGTAATATATACACCATGTTCAGTACATTTATACAATATTTAGTCAATTCTAAAATTGTGTAAGTAGTATGGTGCAAAGCAGTATATGTTTCCTTTAACTTGCCAGTTCTTCCAGGAATGCTATTCCAAGTTTCTAACCAGTCACAGAACACATTTAGGAAACTATAATTATCACTATTTAATGTAAGTGGATTAGCATATTTATTACGAAGTCAGCAACCTTTATATGGTGTTTTCACATTCAGTATTGTCCACCAAATATAAAATATTTGAATGTATTCTGCGATTTCTGCATAATTTGGCAAGTATTCCTGTTTTCCTAAGGTTAGCAAACCTTGAATAGTATATTTGTTGAAAATTTGCAAAACCAAATTAACATTTTGCCTTTCAAAAGTAGTTGGAGAAAGAACTTTTGAAGTCAACTTATAGCAATATTTCACAAGTGATTGAGATTCTAGGGCATAAAGTTTATGTAAACTAGAAAATGGAGCTCTTTGGATGTTATCTAATTCATGATTTCCATTATAACAAAACTTTGGGAACATCATGCATTTACGTTCATCTTTTTGGCCAAGCCAATTGTTTCTAATGCATTTTAATATATGCACTGAGTCGAATAAGAAGAAAAGAGGGCTAGATGTTCTAACTGGATGAGGATATACAATTAAAATCTTTGATGGGCTACAAAAGAAAGACATAGCTTTTTTATTTATTGCATTATTATCTGTTATAACAGATAATACCTTAAAAAACCCTATGTCTTCTAAGCCAATTATTACACGTTTAATTATGTCAAATAAGTTCTCAGCTAGAAGACATTTAGTTGGCATAACATGCACAACATCCTTATATTGTGAGAATACACTGCTAAGCATAAAAGCAAATGCACTTGTGGCAGGTTCATTGCTGTTAGCTAAGCCAACAATATTACCATCTTTATAATCAAGATAAGGTTTGAGATGTATTTCATCAACAAGTAAAGATACTGTGATGTCATTCTGCATTAGTAACTTGAACTTACTTTTGATATACATGAGAAAATTGTTATCGTGTTGTTCAATGATAGGATTCATAGAACTTGATAAGGCTAATCTTCGAATGGTTGAATAGCATGGTAAAATTATATTTTTAGTGTCTCCGTACCCTCTAGGGGAGCAGTTATATAATAAGGAAGAAAATACCATCATTTCACTCGAATAATTAACCTTATTCATTGTCATTATGTTAATTTGTTCATATATGAATTTAGTGGCATTAAAATATTTAAATCATTCATCTTGCACTAATAGCAAAAATGATAAGATTAATTTCAATAAAGAACTTATATTAGAAGTTTTCATTTCCTGTTCTTCTATGTCCATTTTTTTTCATGTTTTCCATCAAAATCTGCAGAGTATTTTTCTCTGTTACATGTTTAGGAATTCTATACTCCTCATTTCCACATCACTACAGAATACTCTAACGGCCAAGTCTGGTTCAATCACCATAGACATTTTTATTTTTGGACATGGGCATCTCTTTATATGGCATATAATGATGGTATTGTCTTGCCTAATAGAAGTCCAATAATTTTTATCTATAAACGTTAATTTTTTTTCTAAATCATCAATATTATGGAAAGTTTTACATTTCCGTAACTCTAACTCGTCAGGAACACTTTCACATAATGCAAGCTTAAGAGCAGAATTTTCTAAACGCATTTTCTTTGCGTTAGGAGACTCTCTAAAAGTGGTTGATGACGATAAATAGGATGGACAGTTTGATAATATTCGAGGAATAGCACCATCCTTAAGATAGGGATTTTTTAATTTAACACTCTCTTTCCAGTTCTTTCATCAAATGCTGATGTCTCTCACTGTACGTCTTCAGGTCGAAAATGAAGTTCACATACCTAAAGAAATAATTTCAAAGAAAATCGTACCAGGTTTGACTTAATACAAAAAGAAAAAAAGAAAATTACATGACAAAAAAACGATAAAATAAAAAAATAAGGTAAATGTGCAGAATTAGTCCACCTTCGAAAAATCCTTTTAAATTACCACTTTTTTAGGTTTTCAGGGGTGCTGAAAACGACAATAACGTTTAAAATTATGGCAAACTAGTAGTTTCCAAGATATAAAGAGATGTTAGTTTAAAAAGGGGAGGGGGGTAATTTAACTTAAAACAATGACCACCCACTTTATGGCCAATTTTTTTTTTTTTTTTAAATTACATTTTCGCCTCAAACAAGGCAAGGTGACTCTTTGATGTAGGAATGAACACAACTAAATGTAAAATGAGCACCTACAGTTGACCCCCTCTCCCCGATAAAAATTCTGTTTACACTTTTTGAAAGGGGGTGCTCATTTTACATTAAACTGTGTTTATTGTATGTTGACTCTTAACCCCCAACATAAAGGTGGCCATACTCATTTTTCTTCGCGTTTATTTGTTAAAAAGAAAGCGCCCTAAAAAAAAACGATGGCCATAAAGTGGGTGTGCATTTTACGTTAAATTTTTATAGAAAAGTGATCCCCCATTTTTTTAAAACTAACATTTCTTCATATCATGGAAACTACTCGTTTGCCGTAATTTTAAACGTTATTTTCGTTTACAGCGCCACTAGCAGTATCAGAATTTGGGGAGGAGTTTTTGACAACCCTAACACAAAACTGCGAATAACATATACAAAACTCATAATTTCTCCGTTTAAAGTGGGTTGTTTATTTTCTTTATGGAATATGCTTCCAAAATAAACTATTAAAATTGTTTAAAAAATAATAGAAATATTATTTTTTTATTGCCGACATTTTGTAAACACTTTTTTTTTTTTAATAAAATATTTCTATTATTTTTTTTAAACAATTTTAATAGTTTATTTTGGAAGTATATTCTCCAAAATTCTGACACCTACAGGGCCACGACATTTACCACAAATAATTATTAATAAGCTTTTGGGATAACAAAAACGGTCATAAACTTTTAAAAAAAGTTTAATCTATTTCACGCTGATATAAATATTGCACAGTAAAATAGTTGAACTAAAAAGATAAATGATTTTTCTTATTTAGAATTATTTAAACAAGGAATTCCGTTTTTACAATATCGCTTTTATTAAATTGTTAGGTGAAAGTACATAATATTTTCACCATACTCCCTATTTTAAATAAGTTTCTAAATGATAATTTATTATTTCAGCACATAACTTAAATAACATGTAAAATTCATTTTTTATATACATACTTTAATTTTTATTTTAAAATACGTTCTAAAAAAATAAATAAAAAAGGCGCGTTTTTTTTTAATTTATTTTTTTTTAATTTAATCTCAAACATTTTAACACTTACTCTGCCATATTTAGATGGAGTAAAATCCTTTCTTTTTATTGCATTAATCCAATGGTAAGTTATTTCCTTTTTTTTTGGGGGGGGGGATGAAAACACAGTAACTTTTGGTCCATTTTCGTAGTTACCTCAGCATTTTGGAACTATACATCTCAACGGCATGTTTAAATTTATTTAACTCTCCAAGACTTTAAACCAACTTCCGGTTTAGTCATGAGACACGTGACCAAATTTCAATAGACCGATATTCATGACGTCACCAGACTAAATTATAGTCGTCACTAGGTCATCATATTACGGTAGCCACAGTTATTTTCACAATGTGAACTCTGAAGTCTGCAAAATATTTTAAACGAAAACCTTTATTTAATCAAGGGAGGAGGTAGCATGCTATCGTTTTGCCACCTATGACTGAGAAGAAGTCCTAAATAATTTACAATTATATTTTTGCATATTATCTGCATTGAGGATTAAACTATTAACCTCCAGTGTAACTTACAACCAAATTTTACCAAGTACTTTATCCACTAGGTGGACAATTCTAGTATGAATTTTGGGAGCCTTAAACCTATTTTGTTTTTAGATGTATAATCTTATTACTTATCATTATGCATTACTACAGATTATTATATATTGTAGGCTATTATCTAATAGATGACTCAAAGAGTTACGGGTAGTCTAAATAGAATGTCATAACAGATCTCTTTCCCCTCCCTCTCTATGTAACATGAGTACTGTCGCAGCTATAACAAATTAAATAGATGCATAAAATCCAGGTTGGTGTTCTTTCTTGTTTTAACACAAGTTGTTTATTACTATTTTTCTTTCTCCCAGTCTCGACACTAGCTTAAAGAGTCTCTCTCTGCCACTGTGGGAGGGCCACATGTCTATCTCCCCGGCCCGTGTTTTTCTTTCTGCTCCACTACATGCTGGCCATACACAACCGTTTCTCATCTTCAACTTTACACATCTTTTTTAACTGCACTTTTTTTCCTCCCGACAACGTAGTGTCTTTTTTTTTTTTTTTTTTTTTCACCCTCTTATTGCGCCCTTGCACACACTTTCTAATTTGCATGTGCTTTTTTTTTTTGTTATATCTTCGAAAGCCACTTATTTTACAGTTGTTACTGGTATTTTTCTACATGCTTATATGCGCTCTGTTACATCTAGTTTGATGGATGATGTCAGTATTTTGTGATGTAATTCACTGAGCACTATTATCCTCACCTCTGTCTGTGGAGGATTTGACTATTAGATACTAAAGTCTCTCTGTAGTACAAGGTTTTGCGAGAACAACCTTGCATGAAGATACTTCCCCCTACAAGTAAACTACGACCAAATATACAAAATAGTATAGCATTCAAAGTCCAAATAAGATCCCCTCGACATGGCTACCCTACACTGGCTTATATGAGGAATGGTGCACCGTCAAGTGATGTTACCTTAATTGATAGCTGGATACTACATCAGACCAGATGAATTTTTGTTCTGGAATCCAGTGACCACAAGAAAGATATATTAGTGAAGTGCTCGATTGGGGAGAGAAAGATTAATGTTCTCAACTGTTTACTAACTCAACATTTGAGAGATGGAGGAGAATCGTGAATTAACCCTATATATATATATATATATATATATATATATATATATATATAAAAATTTTTTTTTTTTTTTTTTTTTTTTTTCATAGAGAATTCCAGTGTTAGCCCTGAAAAAAGAGTGTTTTGCTTTCTCAGAATGTCCATTGAAATAAAGTGAAGAAAAATAATTTTAATAGATGACAGCACAAAACAGTGACATAATCTAGTGTGCACAAACACACATAATCCACACAGCTCAAGTAGCATATAGATAAACAAGAAGAAAAATTGGTTTTGAATGTTATTAACCTTAAATTTTAGACTAAATTGATAAATAAATTAAACGAATTCTTAAAACTGACTTAGCATGATAGACCTTTCGTTTTAGAAGAGGAGGTTGGAGTGATTTCAAGTGAATTGAATTTAATAAAGGGGATGAGTTCTTAAAGCCTTCAAGTAAACACTTTAAATGGTAAACTGTCCCCTTTTTAATGCATCTGATTTTTTTTTTCCTGACGAATGTTATGTAGTCATTGCATTATTTTGAATATTTTTTCTAACATAATTTTTAATGAAAACAAACAAAAAAAAATGCTGA
The DNA here is from genome assembly GCF_053919585.1 of Euprymna scolopes. Taxonomy (NCBI): domain Eukaryota; kingdom Metazoa; phylum Mollusca; class Cephalopoda; order Sepiida; family Sepiolidae; genus Euprymna; species Euprymna scolopes. Next base: position 92,106,224 of record NC_136509.1, read on the forward strand.
TTAAAAATTCTCAGGAATGTGATGCCATCTTTTTGTTCAGGTGTTGCAACTTCAAATGCTTCTATTTTTTACAAAAAATGTATGGATTTTGATAATTTAAAAACCAAAAATTGTATTTCAATTGATATCTTATAAATATCATAGTTATTACAAAATCTCAAATTACATGTGTCAGCATTGCTACATTGAGTCTTATTTATTTTAGTAGTTGAATAAACTAATTTTTTTACCCGTTTTTATTATGTAGTCAAAAATAATACAGTTATAGCTTAAAATTATGTATTTATATTACATAGCATTGAGAAATAAGTGAGAGTTCTTGTTTCTTAGTGAGGGATGGGGGGGCTCGTCTTTAAGTATAGACAGAAGGTCCATATCTTGAGTTGTCTTGTCTTTTGACAATAGTTTGTTGCTTATTGTCCAGCAGTTCTTGTTTTCTTCCATGTTGTCATGTACACAAGAGGCGTTCATATTTGACAGTTCCATTATTGAATTAGGGTCACTGCATAAACTCTTAAATCACATATATGTGAATCTGCAACAAAATCTTACCAAGGAGACAACACACGTTTTATGGTTCACAGGTTTATTGATGTCATATCTCCCTGATTAGGATCTTGTAAAACCGTACTTGTTAATCAACCAACATTAAAGAACTTCTACACACACTTACCCTCTCAAGCTGACTTTTGGGAGAGAGGAAAGATCGACACAAGTCCCAAATTACATGTCTGCTTTAGACATTTGCTTATGAAAAAAGGGGGTTGTCTGTTATTTCTTCACTCCTCTACTCCAATTTTACAGTGTTTCTATATTTATTTATTGGATGAACTTATTGACTCTAACAATTAAGAAATGTCAATTCTAGTAGTGAAAGTCAGTTCAACATATGCACATACTGTTTATTTTATTGTCTTTGTTTAATAAGAGTAAAATCTTTTTTTTTTTTTATTGGATTAGCTTCATGTACTGATGAAAAATAAAAGTATCATTACATTTCTGAATTTTTAAGATGGGGATTGGTTATTTGGATTGTTAAGACTATTGTTCTCATCTTGAGTATCATTTTCACAACGTATTGATCGATGTAACCTCCAACCTTCTTCATGTGTATCTTGTCGAACTTGGAAACTTTTCTGTCAAACTCTGAAATCTGTACAGAATTTCGATTGGAACCCTTTATTTACTTCACGGGGTAGCATGCTCTTGTTCTGCCTACCATAACTATCTAGAAGTCCTAAGTAATTTACAATTGTATTTTTGGTCACCCACACAGAGGATTGAACTTTCAACCTTCAGAAGAAGGTCATTTCTACAACTGACTTTTTTAAAGTAATCTAACCACTATGCCACTGATCCTTTCAGACAATTCTTGTACAAATTTTAGGAGCCTTAAACCTATTTTAATTCTAGTTGTAAATATCACTATTTATTATGACATATTATTACTTATATATATATAGTATTACTACCTTCTTATTACTTATATATGTTATTTATTATTTACTAGCAGGACCATTAACTTGTGGCTTTCGGAATAGACACCCTATTTTCTGCCTGGGAGTGAGGTTGTCACAAAATTTGCTGGATGGTTCAGGGTATTTTTCAAGGTATGGTTCAGGGTAAAGTTCAAGGCAAGGTATTTTAGTTGGCAAGACTGGAGGTATGGTGGCAAAAAACTATCGAACCGTGTCTCTTAAAGGGAACTAAATTCCTGTAGTCACCTGTACGTTACCAAATATATATATATATATATATATATATATAAATGCTATTTAAGAAAGTGGCCGTTTTAATTAAGCTGTAGAAGTAAACATTATAAACAGAACGGTTTATTTAAATAACAAACAATCGTGAATCTGCTTCTTAAACTTTAAATGGGTTGAATTTAATCACGTTATCATTGAAAATCTAATCATGCAAAAAGCTGAAATAATGTTATTATTCTGAAAGCCGTTCTTTACATGGGGAGGGTGTTTAGTAACTGATCTGTGCTTCAGCCTTACAATGTAAGAAAAAAAAATATCATAAAACATGTATTTAACCTGAAAAAAAAACTATTAAAAAATTGCGTGATGGTATCGCGCTCTGCCATCATATGCATCCGAGATCAATATCTACTTTAAAATTTGGTGCCCCCCCCAAAAAAAAGGTGGGTGCTCATTTTACATGAAATTGTGCTCCTTGTACGCTGACCACGTAGAATGGGTGCTCATTGTTAAATTATTAACTATTTTGAAATTAACATTTTTTAAAATATTTTTGAAAGTATTTGTTTGCCGGAATTTTAAACATTATTTTCGTTTTCAGCACCTCTGAAAACGTTTTTAGAAAGTAACATTTCTTCATATATTTTAAACTAGTTGTTTGCAGGAATTTTAAACGCGATTTTTGTATTCAGCACCCTGGAAAACCTATAAAAGGGGTCAATTTTAAAGGATTTGTCGAAGGTGGAAAGAATCTTCCTATTTACCTTTTTTTTTTAGTTGTTAAATAACGTGGTTAAATTAAATTTTAATCACATCCTCACATGTGTAATAATAGCGTGTTGTAATTTTATACGTTTATAGTTTGTGTATATAAACAAACATGCAAACTTATAAATCAAATCAGAAATTTGAAAACAAAACAAAATTAAATTAAATATTATCACGTGTATCCCTAGTAATAGTCTAATAAAAACGAAATACTATTGCGTTATCTTTATTACTAAAATAAAAGGTTAATTTAAAGTAATTGTTAACCACATCTGAACATGTAAAATATTAGCATGATTTAATTTTAGCCATATATATAGTTTGTGAAGCATTTATAATATAAACACATTTGTAAACTAAAAAATTGAATCGGCAATGCATAAACAGAATGAGATGAAATGTTTTTCTAAACTGTCCCTAGTAACCGTTTAGTAAAAACGAATTACTGTCTCGTTATCTTTTATTACTAAAATAGAATATAATTAATGATTTGTCACTGTAACTTTATTACTGAAATAAAATATAAATAGTAATTATTTGTCACTGTAAATGAAATAAATGTAAACAGCAAAGAAAATATGAAACTCCAATTTCTGTTTTGTAAAATAACATGACAAATAAGCAATAAACCAAGTAATTTGTTTCCTAGTGAGTTTAGTAAGATATTAACGAAAATAGTACTGGTAATAATTTGAATGACGTGCCGATATTCCAAAGATTGTAATTGGGGTATTTAATATGTAACAATTTTACTCAGGGAAGCCATTTATGTGGTAATCTCTGGAGTGTTCATTTTTGAATGATGTTTCGTTCATTCTGGAATGTCCGAATATGTAGATCTCAGCTAATGAGATTTTGAGGGATGTGAAGAGGGAGAAATCATTATTTGTGTAGGGGCAAAGCGTTAAGAGTAGGCAATGTGTATGAAATCACTAGTCAGTTAATGGCGGAGTAGACCTAGGAAAGTAGAAAAAAAGTATAAATGCATGTGGTGTAGAATGGGTCGTAAGAGGTCTTATGAAATAGGGGTTAAAATTTGAGCTACTTCCTCTGTACGTTATGACAATGATGAAGATGACGCTCCTAGGAATAAATGTAATTTTTTAATATTATGGAATAATGTACCTATAATGGAGTTCTATAGTTATATAAGGTAATGGCTAATAGCATACATGTAATAAATTTTTATGTGACATCTGTTGGTGTAAACCTACGGTATTTTAGTCCAGAGGGGAAAAACTGTGCCTCTTTTATTATATATAAGATAATTACCAGTTACCATATCGTTTAAAATTTTATACTGAATCTACTTAGTAGTTGATCATCACCCAACATATGTGCTGCGTTTTTGAATTGTCTTACTCTCCACCATTTTGGATGATGATCAACTACTAAGTAGACCCAGTATAGAATTTAACATGATATGGGAACTGTTAATTATAGATAATAGATAATATATGTGGTAATATGTAGGTAGTAATAATATATATATGTATATATATATAAAGTTTATTAATACATAGTAATAAATAGTAACATTTACATCTAGAAATAAAATAGGCTTAAGGCTTCTAAAATTGGTACTAGAATTGTCTGCAAGGACCTATGGTACAGTGGTTAGAGTACTTGGAAAAATTAAATTGTAAAAGTAACGTTCTTCTGAAGGTTGAAGGTTCAATCCTCAATGTGGGTGACCGAAAATGCAGACTTCTATCTAGTCATGGCTGATGGAATAAAAGTATTTTATCCCCGTAAATTAAATAAAGAATTCCATGCAGATTCCACAGTTTGACAAGATACACCTGAAGAGTATTTTAAAAGGTTATTTAGGGGATCGTACTATGGACACAATCTTTCAGTTGGAAGTTCAAATATTTCTGGTTTACATGTAGTTGGATTCATAGTTATTAGACATTTAATTAAGAAAAATTCCATTAAGACTTTAAGTTTAGGCATTAAATTTTAGATATTTTCTTAGAATTAAAATCATTTGATGGATTTTAATCAAACTTTGAACATGATTCTAGACATACGATTTAGTTGTATAAAAATCTTATTTTATAAGGAAACATAAAAATGATACAAACTGTTCTGTTTAGTAAATGAATTTTATTAAGTAGCAGAATACTTATTGCATTTTCTGTGTTATATTAAGAAATAAATTATTTCAAGTATTATGGTTTGTTAGTGCTGTGAAACAAAAACAGTACATCTAAAAAGAGCAACTATTCTAGGAAAGAATGCTAAAAAAAGGCATAAAACATTTGTTGAACATCAATTTATTTGAAGTGAAATTCTTGAATGTCAAAAAAAATATCACTAATCTTTTTTCTCTCCCCCCCCCCCCCAAAAAAAAATAAGCTAGTTTGTAAATAGTTTAGTTCACTCAATTTAAGGAAATTGATATTCATGTCATCGGTTCTTTAAGGTATTTTTTATACTAGAATTTTGAATTGAGAACATTTTCCAAGATTTACATTGCCCTAATTTTACAAATTTTTGTGGTTTGAATAAAAAAAAACAAAAAAACATGGCCGCGCGTGTGAGTTTGTTTACTATTACTACTACTAAGCTAAACGTGGTTAAAGGAATGGAGGGGTGAACCATCTTCCTTCTTTGGAGTAAGTTTCATGGGAATATCAAATTCACCAGTCACATGTATATTCTGGTCAGGTGAAATGATAGGTTTTTGCAGTTCTTGCAAGGACATGTCAATATCCCCCTACATACAACACTTGGCATTCCCAAATACTTACCCATCTGGTACTGACCAGATTCAACGTAGCTTAACTTTGGTGATCTGATGAGAACTGCTATGTCAACGTGATTATGCTGTTGATGGTGACCCTTTTTCTTATCCAATATTCTATTTCAGTCAGATGCAGACAGATACAACTAACTCTACTAAGTTACGTCCTTCATCTGTTATATAGGGGTTTCATTAAAAGAGTCTTAGAGAGAGAATTTTATTAAGAGGGATGTTGTGAGAGCGATTGTTCGTGTTATAACGAGCTTCATATTTATTAAATGTTCATATTTAGATGTGTTGAAGAAGCTCTTTGAGTGAGGAGACAGTCTTAGTGTTCATATTGGGTATATAAGATGTGTATGTAAGACATTTTATAACACAGATATATAGACATATAATAAGAATTTTCACTTTACCTTTTGGTAGAATTACAACACAAAGACGGCGTTTATAAAAACACATGATGGGTTTATTTCTTCTCACGACCGGCCGTGGTTTTCTGAGTCAAGAATTCAAAGCTTCACATTCTAATTTCAAAAGTGACCGTCTCGCTTCTAGACGTTCGAATGTCCATGTCTGGACTGTCGTCTCTCGTCCTCAGACTCTCTCTGACTCTCCCTCAGTTTCTCTCCTTAACTCTAAAGTTTTCTAACTATATCGAGAACTTCCCATTTTCCATGACGTCATACACATGTTAAAACATGCGTCTTCTTTCACGTGTTCTGGACATGCATGTCCAAAACTTTTTCCTTTGTTTACAAAAGGAATTTTAACCTATATTCCCAGTAACCTATATTTCCAATATGTTAAAAACATGTTTATTAAATTATCTTGTATAGTTGCATTCCTCAATTGAATTTTTCATAACAGAATTGACAACGCACATTCTTTTCTTGAAACTATTTTATCTCTAAGCTAAACAATGGTTTATTTTACATTCCATTTTCTAATTCTCTCTCTTAATCTATTTCTAAACCTAATTTACGAGGTTCGAATTTCGTCTATTCTATTTCATTTTCATTTTAACTAAATCTCTCTATTTTTATACTTACATGAAAAGGGGACAGCCCTTATCATGTAACACATCCTGACTGTCTTTCTATTCAACAAACCACATAACCTCTCCATCAAAAACCTAAAGAATCAGAAGAGTTAAGGATATGTCCTCAACAATCAATCCCACATAATCGGGGTCGTTTTTTAATGCATGATGATCTTGCATCTGTCAATGTGTAATTCCAGGAGATACCCACCCCTTCGGTCTTGATGTTCTTTCTTTGGGCGGCGGGGGGGGGGGTAAATAGCTAATCACTTGAGAAATGCTGACGGCTCGCTCTGGCACCCCTCAAGTGATAGTTTTGTCAGGTAAAGTAATTAAAAACTTCGATCGCTATGTTATAAAGCACGGGTTCAAACTTTGCAGAACGTGTAGGCAAAAATTTCTTTTCAATCATTGTCATTTGTTACCAACCCTGCATCGTTTTGTTGCTTTTAACCCAGTACAAACAACTGGCAGTTTTTAATGACTTACAGGATTAAAAACAGTTTACATCAATCGATTAAATAAAGGGTTCACTTTGAAATTCCATATAGGTTCTTGTGTTGGCATAAAAATTCCCAAGTTCGAAAAAAAAAAAAAAAAAAAAAAAAAACTGCGCCTGAAAAAGATTATATTGATTGAAATGTGAATATGATAATAGTTTGAATAATTTCTCATTAGTCTTTCTGAGAGTGTATTTATTGTTGCTATTTACTTGCCTCCCCACGAGTGTAGAGTTAGACACAAGGTCAGTTTTTAATGTGGGGGAATCCAGCTTCTCAAAAAGGAGCACACTGGGTAGGAACAAAAATAAAATTGTCTCTGTCATAAAGGATTTCTCCTTCACTGACCAAGGACAGAAAAGATGAAATGTAACATCAGAACAGATACTACACTGTGATCATTAGTTTATTGTTCGGAAAAATTACAATTAATGTTAAACAAAAAATGCAAAAATTACAAACAAGAAACTTAGGCATGAAGCTCTTAAGAAATTTTAGGGAGGGGGATGGGTGCAGGGTCTTTCTAAAAGGTTTAAAGAACTTTGAAGAATACCCTTGGCTGGCATCATTCACCATAATACTGCATTCATACTGAAATTAAAACCTACTTAAACTCCCCAAGCGTTTTTATAAAAATTATGTGCGTGCGTGCATGCATCTATCTATCTATCTATCTATGTATATGTATGTGTGTGTGTGTGTATATATATATATATATATATACATATATAATATATATATATATATATATATATATATATATATATATATATATAATGAAATAAGTATTACAGTTAAGTTTATCAAAATAATCCAAGATGGCTAAACTAAAGTATATTATAAATATTGAAGAGTTAATATTTATAAAGTAATCTCAACTTTATTAACTACTTGTTCTTATATATTTAGTGGTTTAATTTTAAATTCTGAAAAAACAACATATAGAGGCATATATTCAATTTAAGAATTTATTGCTTGACAAAGGAATATATAGAAGGGGTTATATTAATTTCCTTAATCCATGGATTTTCAACAATGGCTCACATCATCAGAGGAAATGAAATGCAGTTAGCAAAATGTTCAGCTGCGAGTGGACGCTATTTTGCTTTTCAGCACAATTATTGAAAAGTTTTTGAGTAGTTGTGGATAATTATATGGAGAAAATTGTACGAAAAAGAGAAGTTGATACAACCTGGGTAGTCCATTATCCGAAGTAGTCCAATGTCATTCGGGGTTACAAATCCAGGTGGGCAGAAAATAGGCCCACATATATGCAATTGTTTTGAAGGCCAAGAAAACTACATATATGTTAACGAGTATATATGTGTGGCATCCGTCAGTTGAAACGACTATGGATCAGCGCCATATTAAGATGTTGCCTTTATGCATCCTTTTGTGTGACTGTAGAGACCAATTCTTGATTTGCATAGTCTGCCACAGCCTTGACATACGAAGGTTGTTATGCAATTTGCCGCCTCGTCCGGCTGTTCCGCCTGTACACTCGCTCTTCTCCTAGCTCTCTTTGCAGCGTTTTCAACATGGAGGGTCCTCTCGCTGATGATAATCCCCTGGCGTATCATTTTCCTCCAGGCAGTTCTGTCAGCTGCAGAGGCTTCCCATGTATTCCTGTCCACCGAGAAAGCCTTCATGTCATGCTTGCAGACATCCCTGTAGCGAAGATAGGGTCGCCCCCTCTTTCTTGAGCCTGAGGCAAGCTCGCCATAGAGAAGGTCTTTAGGGATGCGCCCATCATCCATCCTGCGCACATGGCCCAGAGTATATTGTTGAAAAAAATGGTGATATCTTGATGACTAAAAATGCTTTAGTTTTAAAAGTATGATTGCTATGGTAGTGTGTCTGTGCATCGACACTAACCCTATTTGGGTTTAACCGGCTTCCTCCAAAGAAGGAAGTTTCATGGGAGTATGAAATTCACAAGCGATCCCCAGTCGCATGTATATCCCTGTCAGAGGAGACGATGACGTTAGGTTTTTGCAACTCTTGCAGGGAGGTGTCAATGTTCTCCTACATACAGCACCTGGAATTCTTAAATTGGTACACCCATTTTAGTAATGACCAGGTTCAAGGTTGCTTAACTTTGGTGATCTGACGTGATTAAGCCGTATTCATTACATATTGCTATGGTAGAACTGAAATTGAAATAATACAATATGTTTTACGAGCTGAAATGCCATTTGATTTTATGCTTGTACAAAATGTCACTGGTGGTATATTTATCCTGAGACAAATGCAAGAAAAGTTCCTTAAGAATTTATGGATCTGGAGAAAAGTTTTGAGAGAGTGCCAAGAGATGTTGTCTGGTGAGCATTATGGTAAATTACAAGCGAGTGATTAATGATGATTGTTACACAAATGCTCAAAATTGTGTTAGAATCAACAGCAGATTTAGCAAAAACTTTAATGTTAAATTAGGAGTACATTAGAGCTCTGTACTGAGTCTGTTTTTTTTTTTTTTTGTCTTAAAAGCAATTTTTTTTTCTTAATTAAATCGTGGCCATAACAACTGTTAGAAATAGGCAAATGCTACTAAGCTAATTAAGAAATGCATAAAACTTAGGAATATCATGATAATTAGCCAATACAGAACTCCGAAAATGTGACAGTGATACATGTTTATTCACACAATTCTGTGACAGCATGTTCAGGACTGCAGAACACAATGTGAAAGGAGATTACCGGTACATCTCTGAGCAAACTCCAGTGTGATTATGCAGAGGGTCTAATGTGAATGTATATCGTTATAGGTTTGGTCTGTTCACCTGCAGCACAGGGCAGTATTTAGGCAACAAAAGCAATTTGGCAAGTAGACAGCAGATCTTCGCCAAGCAGAGCATATACTCCAAAGGGAACAGGGTTGCAGCAAGGAATATATAGTATATTTCTGATGGCGCAACGCTGTAAATGCTCAAGAGAATTGGAGAACACCTTACCAACTCGGGGAGTTCTGGACGGATTGTATGATGATGATTTACCTGAGAATGTTACCAAGTCAAAAATGTTGATCAGTGGTTACTGTAGTATTGGAAATCCTCAGGAAAGAAAAAAATTCCCATTCTCAGTTTGTGAAAAGAGAGTGGAGGCAACGCAATTTTCTGTGATCGTTGTAAGCATTCAATACACAAGAAATGCAGTGGAATTACAGTTCAGTTGATAGAAGACAACCAGTTTGGGTACAAGAAGTGAGAGACGACAAAAGACAAATGCAAACTGAGGTATGGAGAAAATGTGTGGATTGTGAAGTCATTGAGGATGTTCAGAAATTTTGATACCATTGGAACACGGTGCAGCAGGTGCTAGTATAATAGGTAGAATTAGGATTGAATAAAGGGGAGGGGGTAAATTTGGAAACATTTGTCATTATTAATCAGCAGAGTGTTACCATTGTTGACCAAGGGTAGAGTCTTTCAGGTTGTGTATGCAGGGAGACAATATACGAAAGTGAAACCTGCCCAATGAGAGTTGAGGACATGGGTTGCATGGAGAGAAATGATATGATGGATGTGTAACGCAAGTCTTAAGTGCAGGATCAGATCTAATGAACTCTAAAGATTAAATCTGGACAGTATAGAGAGATATGACCACATTGCAAGTGAACGAGAATTGCTGGGCTAATAGATGTAGAAAAATTGAGATATCAGTCATCTCACATGGGAGGAAATAATGAGGATGGACTTGAGAAAGTAAGATAAAGATTTGTCCAGAGATAGGTAAGGTGGGAAGTCAATTTCTAAAAGCTGTTTAACACCTGCCAGTGTTTAAATTCAACATAAAACCAAATATGATGTGTTGTGCTACTTTTGCAAAAGGAGTTTTAATAGGAGTTTTTTTGTGGAATTGGAGTCTTAGGTTCAAATTAATTATTCTATTAATCAGAGTTATTGAATCATTTAAAAATTTAAAGAGTTGAGTGCTTTTATTATGTATCACATTTTCGTAATTGATTTAAAAAAAAATTTTTTTTTAGATTTAATTCATTAAAAGCAAAAACTATTGTATTAAAACCTTGAAAAATGTTTGCATCCTCTTCAAAATCTAAATGCTATAATAACATACGATACTGCTTAATCGTGTTTGACACACTAGTTCTCATTAGATCACCAAAGTTAAGCAACATTGAACCTGGTCAGTATTAAAATGGGTGACCATTTGGAAATACTAGATGTTGTATATGCTTTCTGCTTATCTCATTATTGTTTTCAGCCATTTTGGATTTTTTCTTGCCATTGGAATCAAGCAGTGCCAATTCAGAAGAGGTGCAATTATTGCTTCACAATTATATGCACAGCTATCCTCACCGGGGGGTATCCATTGTCTCAAGACTGAACAGGCGATGATTAATATATTAGCGAGACCTTTTAGAAATGTGGTATGTTAGACATCAATCTGTATAATTTACTGTTGATAATATTACTATTGAAATAATAAATACCTGTTGGAGTCAATAACATTAAGAAAATGTGACTATTTCTTCATAAAAATAATTATAATTGACAGCTAGATATTCTTTAAATAAATAAGGTTATGTTTCTTTATTTAAAATTGTAACTATTTAATTCTTTTTAAAACAATGTTTATTCTATCTTGTCATTAAAATAATTGTCGGTGAAATGTTTTTTCAAGACAATAAAATCACTTTTTGAAATGTACTTTAAAATTGTACTGTTTTTTAGCTGACAGCATGACAATTTGATTTGGGAAAAATTTATTTTAAAGTTGTTAAAGTCGGAATTATTTTAACAACATTACATTGTTTTCATTTTATTATAAGTTTTATCAAGTGTTATATATATATATATATGTGTATGTGGATAAAATTTTGGCATTTTTTGGTGAAAAGGAATCTTTTTCAATCAATTTACTTTTCGGGTTGCAATTTTTGGGTTCTTTAATTTTTCTGGATAATAAGACACAACTTCAGAAAATTTGTGCATAAAACTTTCAATGTGCAAATTTATATTATTTTACTTTTACAATCTTTTTAATGTTTTTTTTTTTAAATTGTGATTTAAAAGAAAAGAAAATTCTTTAATTTTAAACTGAGCGACCCAGACAATTTTTGTTCTAATATCAAAAACAATTTTTTTTTTTTTTAAAGTTTTAAAAGTATCTCCACTGTTTAAAAGCATTGTGCTTAAAGAAATATAAGTGATTTAGAGATCAATCAAAATGCAGATATATTTTTTTAATAAACATATTTATTTATTTAAAATTCAAATATAAGATTCTTCATTAGAAGATACAGACAAGATTTTTTCCCTGTTGCATGTTGCTATTAAGCTGTACAAAATCTTCTGTTATTGAAGATCGAGTTTTTTTGTGGTTTATTTTTATGTCTTAGTGGTTTAGTGTCTCGGTATGCACAACGGTATCTCCAGTTTGAAAATCATTGTAAAGGAAAAATTATAAAAACAGTTTAGCGACCAATCAAAATATTATATATATTGATGCAAATTATTTTTTATTTTTGTTTATTTTTAAATACTGGAGAGATTTCAGTGTTGCATGTTTTTATTTATTTTTCAGATATTACAAAAATTTCTCGCCAAACACGATGGCAGCTATGAAGAATACGTCTTCTCCCTCTGCATTTTCTTGTGCCATTATGCCGCCAGTTATGGAGAATTGGCAGTTGATAAATCCAAAGAAAAGATCTGTCAACAGCTTTTCAGGTAAATTTCAAGATTTTCATAACTTATACTATGGTATTCTTTTATTACATTTCTAGTTATCTCTATCCTCTCTCTGTCTCAATTTTCGTTATCATAATTCCATGTTTGAATTTAATGGATTACTAAATATTGTAATTTAATTTTATTTTCATCTATTTCTTTAATTGTTCTGTCTAGTATAGTGATCTCTTAATTACCTTGATAGGTTTCAATTTTAAAAATATCTTTATTTGTAATTAAATGTATTTTAGTGTTGGCATGATTAATCGGAATCTGGAAAAAAAAAAAATCAGAACCTTTTTGAGGTATTGAAATCAGAAAAATTTATCCATATTTTCCAATACAAAAAACGATTCTTTTTATTTATTTGTTTCTTTTTGTTTAAACCTTAATTTTATACGGCACATATTAATGAGAGAATGATGAATATTTATTGATTTTAAACTAGCAGTAAAACTAAAATTTATAGATCATTCCCACAAGTCTAATTTTCTGTTTGCAAAAATATACGTGGATTTTCATGGTAACCAAGAATCAGATTTGTAATTGTACTGGAATCAGAAATACAGAACAGAATCTGTAATTGTATTGGAATTGAGTAAAAAAAAAAAAAAAAGAAAAAATTGGAATTTTGCCATACCAGCTTTCATATTTATTCCTTTTAGAAGCTTTAATACTGAATCTCTTTTTAAAAAGCTTAGTATTTTTTATCCATCAACCATAGCCAGGCTGAAGGAATGCGAACAATCTATCCTTGTGGATTAAATAAAAGATTCAGTTTAAAATTCCATACAGATGCCCTGTTCGAGTAGAAAGTTAAAAAAAAAAAAAAAAAATCTGTACCTAAATGATGCAGGAGGTCATATGGGATGAAATGTAGTTCGAATAATCCAAATATAGAAAAGAGTTTTCAAGAAAACTACAAGACGAGAATAGTAGTTGAAATAATATTATAATGGTTGTATAGATAGGTTTCCTAGAAGTAAATCCAATGAAACCTGTATGATCATTAAAGAGTGCTCAATGGAGAACAGACCTGGTATATAATCTGTTTACTATACAAACATTATTGGTTACATATGTGCATACATGTTTCAGTGGAATCCTAATTATACACCCTGCTTTCTTCCAAAGCGTAAACCACACCCAAATATCTTATAAAAAATGAATATAACTTTCACTCTCTTTTCAATATTGTTCCTTTTTTTTGGTCTGATAAAGTAGTCTCCTTGAATTAGGATTCCACCGAAACATATATGCGCCTATGTAACCAATAATGTTTGTGTAATAAACAGTGTTTGTTTTTTTTTTTTGTTTTTTGACGACTATTATCCACATCTTTATAGTTGTTGTTTTATGATATTTCGGCCAACTATTCCTCTGGACTTCGTCAGGTTGTTTTAACTGCGACAGGATAGGAATACTGAATCTTCAACTGTATCTTCAGTAATCACTTCCATAGTTGTCGTCTCACCACGTTTTTGGCCAACCGATCTTCCAGCTGGCTTTGGATAGGATTGAAACCGCTATATTCAGACAATGCTCACCTGGGACTGTAGAAATTCAATGTCTCTATCCACTATCCTATCCTGTCACGGTTAACAAACTGAAAAAGGCCAGAGGAATAGTAGACCGAAACGTTGCGAAACAACAACTATAAAGATGAGGATAACAGTCCACAAGTACATAAATAAAAAATATACAGATTACTCATCTCAAGAGAATTCCAATAATTAAATAATATATACCATTCGGTATGGACCTGACAATGAAAGATCAGATAACAAAATAACTTGGATTTATAAGCCTCGGATTTATAAACCTTGATCGCCCTTCTGGGCCCGTGCCGCAGTGGATTAAGTCACTGCGAGGATGCAAATGAAGCTTACTCCTGGTGCATTGTGGTGGATCCCTGATTAGAGCAGGCAATAAATTGATTTGGTTGAAAAATGGACGATTTTACTGATTTCGATGACAATAAAAGTATTGAAAGGGTGAAACATTTGTTGATCCTCATTCAATCGCATGAAATGTTGAGTCTCCTTGGTAATATTAAATATTTGTCCAGTGATACTGTACGAGTTGATTTTCCTGAGAAGACCTTGTCAAAGGCTTCGCATATATCTACCACTACCATCCTAGCTTCACCTAACTTATTCAGAGTGTGGTCTGGTCATTCAGAAATGACTATTAGGACGCCTACAGTCGAACAAGATTGCCTAAATCCAATGTCAACGAATTTGAAATTGCTTAAAATTTGTTTTAATAATTTTTATTGAAAGATCATCTTTTAACTTCAATGCCACAATGTTGCATCCCTGTGCCTGTTTTAGAAGCATTTTAATAGAATCTGCTCTGGAGAACTCCTAGCAATTGTGCCCCCCCCCCATCTCAATATAAATACTCATGACTAACTAGACAAGCAGCAAAATCCCCCCCCTTCCCGGAAATGGTTTCTAGAAGTTTCTTCCCTTGTACTCCTAGAATTTCTTTCTGGTCTCCTGCTTTCCTAACTGTATTGACATGCAGAAATTTAAATGTAATGTGAACAAACATCTTGCTGCTCAACTCCCTACATAATGTTCTTGTAGACATAGTCCCAAATAATAGCCACCTATGTCTAGGTGGCAATATGCCTTGTTTGATGTAAATAAGAGTAAAATAAATAAATAAAATTAATCAAAATAATTGTGATGTCCTTGTCTTTTGAGAATCATTTGTTCAAAAATATGCCAGAAAATTTTGCCAAAAATTATCAAAATTAATGTTATTTCTAACACTAACTATTTGAGAAACAAACACTTTAATATGATGATGTGTTTTCCGTTGAGTTTTTGTAGCATTCATCATTAAAAAAATATTTGTAATTTTTCAGGTTGTGCGTTAAAGCTGTACTGGATGTCAAGTGGAAAGAATTATCCGAGGACAACACGTGTCGACAGAAATTCCGTGAGACAGTCGATGCTGTTCATACCCAACTGGAAAGATTTGATTTTTACCAGTTTCACCTCGTCAAAGGTCTTATGGAAAGCCATTGGGATCACCCGACCCTTAGTAGGATCATGGCGGGTGCTGATGACCTAGAAGAGCAAGAAGGTAACAGTAATTTTTTTTTAATATAAAATATTTCCAAACCAAAAGTGAATCTACATTTATTTGTCGCCTGACAAAAGGAGAGTGAACCTGTAAATTCATCCTTGTCTGTTCGTCTGTCCACACTTTTTTCAATAATTACGCCTTGGAATTTTTAAAAATTTTTGTCCAAACATTAAGCATGATATGAGTAAAAAAAGTAACAGAACGGATTTTCCGGGAAAACTCCGATTACCCCACCCCAGGAATGTCTTTCGGGTTAAAATGGCTAAAATTCACACTTTTGTGTTTATTAAAAAAATTTTAAAAAATTGATGCCTTGGATTTTTATAAAACTTTCTTTTTTTTTGCATGGGGCAGAATTCGAATTTACATATGTTAAGGCCTAAAACTGCACCGTTTGTTCCTTTTCATCACGATTTGACATTCCCTGGGGACTTTTGGGGCTAAATAGGGGTGAGGGGGCAATGCTGAACTAAGTCATTTTTTTATGCCTCGTTGACTGTGCACTCACGAGGGACCATGCACACTTCACTTTTTTTTTTTTTTAAATTAAAAAATATACAATGCTTCTTTGTTATTAAAGTGAAATTCAAAAAATCAAACTATTGAATTTATACTAAAACAAATTAAAAAAATCAAACTATTGAATTTATACGAAAACTTAATTGTCGTGTTGCAATAATGGACATATCCAAAAATTATGCAAAACAATAAAATAGAAAATTATTAGCAAAAATAGTTTTCATAGAAAATTAGCAAAAATTGAGTTTTGCTTTAAAAAGAAAAAAAAGAAAAAAAAGTGTAATTCTGTTAAACTTTCATCTCATCTCAATCCGTAAAAACAAATTCGTTAGACAAAACGCGCCAGACTCTCAAATAGCAAATGATATTTCAACCATACACTTCATAATATTAAATGTAAGTAGATCGTTCCAAAAGTAAAACCTCTTTCTTTTTTTTTTTAACTCAAAGTTGAAGAACTACAAAGATTTAAAACAAGTGACCTTATGTGCTGCAAAATTTATTTTTCTGCATAGTCATCACATTTTTAGGGCACACTTGTCAGGAATTCAATGACACATCTTTGTATCTGGTGCCTCACACTGTCAATATTTGCAACAGAGATGAAAGTTTCAGGCCATGAAATCATAACAATACAATCGGGACAAGATCAAAGCGTAGTATCTGTTCTTCAGATACTGCAAGCAAAGACCATATGTGGGGGGCGACCCCACATATAAGACCTTGGTCAATGTAGGGGCAACCCTTCATACCAATTGTCACTATCCAGCTCCCCTACTCCCCGGGGAGCTGGTCCCCATTTCCCCTTCACTCCTCACATTAAAAATCGGCCTTGTGCCTAATTTGCTCGGTGGGGGAGCAAATAAATACCATCTGTTCTTCAGATGCTGCACTTCAATTTCTTGATCTCTGTCAGTGGAGGCGAAATCCTTCACGACTGAAACAATTTTTATTTTTGTTCCTTTTCTCCACGTTAAAAAACGATCCTGGTGTCTAACTCTGTCCCGTGGGCAGGCATTGTAAATAGGAACAATGCAATATACATTCCCTCTGATCCATTTAAGTGGAATAAAAAGTAGGAGGCACTACTTTTGGAACAGCCCTCGTATTATAAAAGACACCAAGTTTCCATCCACATATATGCACAAACGGAAACAAAATGGATTATAAAATTGAAAACACACACAACGGGACTGAACTATGATGCACGGATTATAAAACTGAAAACTCTCACAACGAGACTAACTACGATGCACGGATTATAAAATTGAAAACGCACACAACAGGACTGAACTACGATGCACAAGTTTTGAATGTTTCTAAATAGTTTACAGACTGAGAAAAAATTTTGTTTTTGAATAAAACTTTGTTGATTAACGGAATCAGTTGATCTTAATGATGCTTCATGAAAAGAATGAATGCGATTACATATTTAATTTGAAAAAAAGAAAAAAGACAATTGTTTTCTTTGTTACTCCATAGAGATATTTTGAGCCAACTGACTTACATGTTAAGATTAAATGAATGTTGCACAAAGTTTAAAATTCCTGTCTCCCTCAATGGTTTAAATTTCATTTTATTTCCCCCATTTTTTAAAATCAATTTTGAAAAAGAGCAGAGTACCACATGTAATATTAAACTTATAATAGCAATTATAATTTTACGAGTTTAATTTGTGATGTGGAGTATTATTTTTAGCTAGGGAACGGATTTTACTAGTAAGGACACCTGACGTTGAATGTGGATCATGATTATATAGTTTTATTAAGGCTTATAACACCAGATTATTTTCTGTGCTTTTTACTGCCCTCTTCCCTTCTATTTCGCTATCTAATATTGTCAGAAGAAGCTGATTTGTTGGAAAACTCTGAATTAGTGTCCTATATATATCTTTTATATTTGATCAGAATTGGATTTACGTATTTGAAGTAGGGGGGGGGCTTAGAGTTGGATAATCCATTTTTTCGAAACCTTGAAAATAGTGTTTCAATATATATATATATATATATATATATATATATATATATATATATAAAACAGCCAATTTAAATAAAAATGAAAACAACAGCATGGAGAGTTGATCTACATTTCTTTCCTCTTGACAATGGGGGATTTCCCCCAAAATATTTGAGGAATATACCATCTACAGTCAAGATAAATAATTACTTGTTGAACTCTTTATCATAATTTATTTATCTGTTTCCAATAATTCCTGCATTGATAAGCCTTCAAAAACATGTTTTTGGTCCCCCGACAAAAGGAGGGTGGACTTGTAAATTCACCCTTGTCCGTTCGTCTGTCCGCACTTTTCTCAATAACTACGCCCTGGAATTTTTTGCAATTTTGCACAAACATATGATATGAGTAAAAAAGTAACAGAACGGATTTTCCGGGAAAACTGATTACCCCTCTAGAGGTGCCTTTCAGGTTAAAATGGCTAAAATTGACACTTTTGTGCTTATTAAAAAAAGTTGATGCCTTGGATTTTTATAAAATTTTCTGAAATGTTGTAACTAACTGATTTCTATATAATTTTGTTTGTCTATACTTCACGATAACTCTTGGGTGTGCTCTAGAGGCTCTTTTAGGGCTAATAAAAACTCCTTTTTTTATTTATTTTTATTTTTTTTTTGACTATTTTACCATATTTGCCTAAAATTTTCTGTGTATGTCTATTTAGCAGTTGTGCATGGTGCTGAACACAAATTTAAATATGTTAAGGCCTTGGAGACTTTTAGGGCTAAATAAGCTGGGGGGCAAATGATGGACTTAGTCATTTCTTTCTTTTTTTTTTTTTTTTTTTTGCATGGTGCAAAACTCAAATTTACATATGTTAAGGGCTAAAACTGCACCGTTGGTTCATTTTCACCAGATTTGACGTCCCCTGGAGACTTTGGGGGTAAATGAGGGGGGGGGGACTGAACTTAGTCATTTAAAAAAATTTTTTTTTTTTTTAATGCCTTGTTCACTGTGCACTCGCGGGGACCATGCATGCTTCACTTGTTTCATTTATATTTCATTCTTTGTTTTGAAAAATTACATTATTGTTAAGGGAATTTAGTTCTATTATATATATATATATATATATATATATATGAGATGAAGTCAATTAAAATATTCATGTAATTTTATTTAATTAACATTCTAATCAGATTTAAGTATATAAATGTGTACATTCTTTAAATGTAAGCAACCGGCCTGAAGATCAGCTAAGATGAAAATAGTACAATATTTAATGTCTATTAATTCATAAATTCTGTTACTCCAATTTTATGCAAAAGTAAAAGAAAAATCCTTTTTTGTGTTTGGGGTGGTAGTTTTTTTGTTTTTTTTTTAAACTTCATGAATGTAGAAAATTTAATTTGTATAAATGGTAGCAAACGTGGAAATCTGGGCACAAGAAGAGATTTTGTTGGTTTTGTTATATTGAAAGAATGAGTGAGCAATCTTGGTTTGAAGAGTTGAAGGTGCAGGGGAAAAGGCTTAGGAAAATCTGCAAGGAAGTGATAAGGAAACACCTAGCCAAAGACGAGTTGGTTTGGAAATCACATTCTAAAAGCCATTCAAAACTTACATTTTTATGGGTATATTACCATTCTTATTTTTCTTCTAAATATAGAAAATAATAAAAGGGAACATTGCAAATAATTTGTTTTTGTTTTTTTTCATATATTTGTAAACAATATAGAAAATGATAGTATTGATGAAAAAAAAAAAAACATCTCCAGTTGTATCTTAGGTTCTGCAACAACCCACAAAAATAAAAATAAATTGGTTTGATATGATGTCGCATTAGCAAAAACTGTAACCATTCAATGAAAGATTCAAAAAAGTTTGATAGAACAAAAAGTTTTAGCAAATTCAATTAATCCATGACAACTGAATAGTCTTCCTAGTATTTTGCCGATATTGCCTCAATGCACTGTCCAAGGGAGATAACTCTGTTCAATTATTTGCTTCTGATATAAAGAACCAATTAATTATCTATGCATAAAAGGAAGGATGTCTCAGTTCACTAAAGAATTTTCAGTTTTTGTCCAGAATTCTCCCATGTTAAAAAACAAAAATTAAAAAAAAATAAATAAAGAAGCTTTATAATGTACGTACCGGTGATTGAACGAAAATGTCATTCTAGAAAATCATGTTAAGTAGTTTTATTTTTTACTAAAAAAAAAAAAAAAAAAAATTTACGAGTAAGCAAGGAGGAAGAAGAAACAAAGGGAAATAACTTAATAATTCAAACTTGCAAGTCCGCCTCATAATGCCTAAAATTTCCCATTAATCACTTTAAATCATTCAAGAATAATTTTCTTTATAAAATAAAGTCACTTGATTGATTTATGTGATTTTTAGAATATGATCTTGTCGTTAGATCATGAGTTTGTGCGTCAAAGATTTTCCTGTAATTTTGGTTTTTAATATAGGAGAGAATTCTGGAGAACCACCAAATTTTTACAGACTGAATGTTCCAAGTTTATATCGGAACTATTTTATCAGAACTTCAAAATTAGGAAGAAATGATTCCACAAGAAATATTCTTTTAATGACTTTATCTTGCATTTTAAACTAATAATACAATGCTTAATTCCATGTTTTAAATCATCTCTGTATATTGATGATTTTTTTAAAATTTGGTATAAATGATGCCTCAACTTACTTACGAAACTATTTAAGCGCTGCCTTAAGGAGAAGTGCTTTCCGACTCCCTGGAAGACCTCATTAGTTTGCCCT
Organism: Euprymna scolopes; assembly: GCF_053919585.1. Classification (NCBI taxonomy): domain Eukaryota; kingdom Metazoa; phylum Mollusca; class Cephalopoda; order Sepiida; family Sepiolidae; genus Euprymna; species Euprymna scolopes. The sequence continues at coordinate 92,127,031 of NC_136509.1, forward strand.
GTATTTAAGAATTCAGGTGGTAAGTCATCTCCCTCTCAGTACAGACCAATAAGTCTCCTGTATGTTATGAGTAAGTTGCTGGAATCCATATTAAATAGAGAAATAGTCAACCACCTCAGCAGGAATAACCTTCTTAGTGACACACAATATGGTTTCCGCTCTGCAAGATATACCGCAGATGTGCTGACGGTTATATCCCACAGGATTAGTGAATCTCTTGACAAAGGCTTCCTTTCTAGGACAATTGCTCTTGACATATCAAAGGCCTTCGACAAGGTAAGGCATAAAGGTCTACTTAACAAGATTTCCAGCTACGGTATAACTGGAAATGTTTTCTCAATCATTAAATCATTTCTCTCCGATAGGCTCATAAGAGTAGTGGTAGATGGACAAAAATCGGAGGCCTGCAATATAAATGCTGGAGTCCCTCAGGGGTCAATCCTGGGCCCAACTCTCTTCCTGATTTACATCAATGACCTCCCTAAACACATACTTAAATCATTCGCTGACATCTATGCTGATGGCACGACCATCTACGGCAACACATCAAAGGCTGTAAATGACAAAGTTCTCTCTGATTCTCTCTCCTCTGATCTCAAGCGCGTGGTTCAGTGGGGGAAGATGTGGCTGGTTACCTTTAATGCATCCAAAACCAAACTCCTATCCTTACATCATCAACGCTCTGATCCCCATCTGGCATCAATTGTGATGGATGGCTCTCGTCTGGGTGAGGCCCCGTGTTTTGACAAGCTTCTGGGTTTGACCTTTACTCCTGATCTGAAATGGAACACGTACATCAAGTTTGTTGCCAAGGTAGCTGGAAAGATGGTGGGATCCTTCTACCGCTCCAGAAGATATCTCACTACTGATGCAATTCTCTATCTATATAAAAGCCAAGTGTGTCCAAGGATGGAATACTGCTGCCATATCTGGGCAGGAGCTGCTAAAAACAGCCTATCCTGCCTTAACAGAGTACAAAATAGACTTCGTGGCTTAGTGGGGGATGCCCTTTTCTCTACTCTGCAACCTCTCTCCCACAGAAGAGACGTTGCGAGCCTATCCTTGTTTTATCGTTATTTCCATGGCAGGTGCTCGTCTGAACTCCAATCTCTGGTCCCCCCTCGCCAATCTTTCACGAAAAACACCCGTCTAGCTGAATCCACTGTGAAAAATTTCCCCCACTCTATATCTGTGCCTAAATCAAAACGTGGATTCCATGAACAAAGCTTCTTTCTTAGAACTGCACGCCTGTGGAACTCTGTTCTGTCTGCCTGCTTCCCACCGGGCTACAACTTGGATGTTTTCAAGTCCAACATTAACAAATTCCTAATGAACCGCCCCCTTAGGTAGACACTTTGTCAAATCTCCACACTAACGTAATGTACTTGCAATAACCCTTATCCCTGAGTGGCTTCCGGGCCTTGATAAGTGGTGATCACTGTGTAAAAAAAAAAAAACTAGCAACAATGTTGAAATCGAATGCACAGAAAACCCACAGAAAATGATTTGATGTTTGCTCAATAATCGAAATAATTCAAATAGTCACTCATCATCTAAAAAAATTCAGGAACAAGTTCTCTTTTGTCCTTCATTTAAGTTATTTTGACAAAAACGTCACTAACAATCAATCTGTTCTAAGTGTTGACCCAGACTGATTAGGGGTCTGATTAGAAACAAAGGTTCGATCAAAACTTGATTATGGCAGATTCTTTGTCAACATCACAAAACCCTTGTACCTCAAATTAAACTATAGTCAGGGTTATAGTTATATAGTCAGCTAACATACTTCCGGTGTGGCTGCTACTGGAAGCCGTGATAAGGCAAATTAGATTCTTCACTTTTATTGTTCTCAGTATTTCTATTATGAAGTGATTTATTGAAATAAAATATAAAAAAATGACATTATTGAAAAGTATACAATAAAAATTAACAAAATTATAAAAAGATAAAAGTAATACAATTAGTTTTTATTTGCACTTTTAAGAACAAAATTTTTAAAAAAAAATGTTTTTATTTTTTCTTAAATTTTATGAAATTATAAAAATGTTTTTTTCTTTTTATTTTAAAAGTAAGTTTTTTATTTGAATTTATATAATAGATATATATTTATGAAAGTATAAAAATAAAATTATTGAAATCAAAATAAAATTTCAAACATAAAAAAACGTATCCAATGCATAATATTCCCAAAATAGTTTTTAAAAAATATATATTTCCAAGTGTTTTCAATAATTCTTTTTAAAAAAAAAGAAAGCGCACAAAACGTGTTTTTAATATTTCTTTAAAAAACAAAAACAAACTTAATTTCAATAATTCTTAATTAAAATAAGACCGAAAAAACTTTTCAACAATTATTAAATAAAAAAGAAAAATCAGAAAAATGTATAAAAAAAAAAAAAAAAAAAAAAAAAGTATGTACACAAGGGAAAGATAAGAGTGAGAGAAAAAACGTGAAGGAACTGATTTGCCTTGTTATCACTTTCGGTAGCACTATACCAGAAGTTAGGAAGTACGTTAGCTGACTATAACCAATTATTTACTCTAGGTGTGATATTGTCACTGGGAGACCTTCAGTGCATCATTGTTGAAAAATCTCTATATAGAAGTGGATGAAACCCTTCTAATACTGAGAACCATAAAAACTCACTTTGTCACAAAAATTGTAAGGTGATTGTGCATATCAACTATATAAGAAAATAGTTTTAGTCAATTTGCCAATTACATTCCACAAATTCTTTACTTCATTTCAATATTGTCTTTAAATGTAATAATATTCAAATGATTTTTTTCTTCTTTTTCAAATAAATGTTTATTTAATTTTATGAATTTTTCTCATATTTTTTTTTTTTCATATAAGTTTGTTTATTTACATATTTTTTTAAAAATGCTTATTTATAGACACATTTGCACAGAAATTGTGCGAGTTTTCACATTGAACGTAATGTAATTGGACATAGTTAAAAAATTTGAAAAAAGAAACATAAATCAACATTTATTTGAAAAAAAGATCTTTCAAAGAAAAAAGATGGAATGCTGCAGATCATTCCTTTTTCATATGGGGTCTAGGTACCGATGAATCACCTGCTCATTTTTTTTAACAGGTATGTGCATAATAAAGTTTTTGTGCAATTTTTTTTTAATATTTGGAATAATTGGATAAACCCCACTTATTTTTTTTCAAAAGACAAATCTAATCTTTCAAGACAATGATCCACCACTTACTTTTTTATGTGGTGCATCATTGTCTTGAAAGATTAGATTTGTCTTTTGAAAAAAAAAAAAAACTTTTGATTACGGAACAATCCAACATTTCATAGCAGTTGACTTCACTTGGTGCAGTTGTGCATGGTGCCTAGGTAACATCAAATCTTTTCTCTATCTAATTAAGGATGTCAGCCCACTTCTATCTGTTCCTTGCAAGGTGGTCTTTGCAAATCCTTCTGAGCATGTTATGTGCTCATAACATCTGAATTTCTTCTTTTTCACCATGGTCAGTAGGTCTTCATAGTGATTCACTTGTTGAGTGACCTTTCTACAGACTTCATTGTTAGTGGCATGGTCTTTGTATAAGATGACAAGCAGTCTTCCGAGTCAAATCGTTTCTACTACTTGGACTCTTCTTTGCTAGTCTGTCAATTCACCTGTCAATTTCTCGCATACGTAAAGCATGATTGAAATGATGAGCACATTTAGCATCTTCACCTTTGTTCTAAGAGGGATATTTCTATCTTCACAATGGCAATGACAAAATTGAAGACCTTGTAGAGAGAAAGATAGTTAATGTAGGGTGTGTGTGTGTGTGTGTGCGTGCTTTGTGGTTGTTTTATATAAGTGGGGAAAGATTTTTTTTTTTTCTCGTTTAATGTTGCTAATGCTGATATTTGAGATGCAAGTTCACATAGTGAAATATGACAGTGATATTGTTGCTGTTGTAACTCACCTTAGCTGTTGTTGTGTGTAACTAACATAACAAAAACTATAAAGCAGTATATCAGTAGCTGGTTGCTATTTTGAAAAAGTTTGCACTAACACAGCAAATATGATATAGAACATTATTTCGCCAATGGAGATCCTAGCCAGGAAAACCATGTTTTTTTTTTCGACATGTAGGCAATATCTTCTTCATTGATATTTATTTTGATCTATTCATAATGTTGATAAAACGTACATAAAATAAATAATTTTTATTTAATTTCATCAATTTTGCTTTTAAATGCTTTTTTTCCTTCTTTTTAAATCTTTCTATATTTTTGTATTGTTTTCAAACTAGTATGAATCGATATATTTCGATACACTTCACTCTTTGTGTTGAAATTTTAAGTGAACATGTTATTTTTAAATTTTTCAGTGATGGAATATTTTGCTGAAGAAGATCCTGTTGTCCTTAAAGTCCGTGTAGAAACGTTATTAGATGAGAACTGTGAAGAATTTGCATTGAATTTGTGCAAATGGTGTTGTTTGCATCCTGCGTTGGTCGATAACGTTGAGATTCGTGAAACTCAGTTGTTTATGCTTTATAGCAATGGCAATCTGGACAAAATGCAGGAAGAGGTAATTTTCATTTATTATTAGTCTTGTATTAAATCTATGTATCCTATTTGCTCTTTTATTATATACTAGCGGGGCTACCTAATGTTGCCCGGGGTAATTTGCCTCCTCCCCCTCTTTTTTTTCTCTTTTCTTTGCTCACTTCATTGTCTCTTAACATATACAGACAAATCGAGGAATTAGTCAGCGTAAGGGAATTAACTTCATGAAAAAAAAATCAGTTACCTCCCCTCTCTTTAGTTAGTGACTGGAAAACAGATCCCGCTGACCAAATCTACACTAGTTTAGGCTCAAAGAATGATTTTTTTTTTTTTTTTTTTTCCTGAATTTTAGATATTATTAATCCAGAGCAACACTGGCCAAGAAAATATCAATTTTTTTGGTTATTTGTATTTTTTTTTTTTTTTTTTTTCTAGCAAAGCATACAAACATACACTCAGATAATTGCTGTTAATATAATCTATAAATATAAAAGCGAAAATGTATGTATGTGTGTTCGCTTTTTCTGTATGTCTACAAAAGTTTTTTTTTCAGAGAAGCGGTCGCTCACTTCACAACTTTTTAAAACTTTTTATATCACATATAAATCGTAATATTTCACAGTTAACAATGAAGCTCGCCTGTCTATTAAATTTGCTTGATTTCGGGAATATAAATATTCAACATTTGTCACTCGCCACATGTGGGTTAATCTTTTTTCTATAACATCTTGGAAAAATAAAAATCCCGCAGTCAAACTTGACCTATTTAACTCATTAAAACGGGCACCTGCCAAATCCAAGTAATTAAATAAATTCAAACATGTTTCCGTTAGCATCTCGCGGTGGCGCAATGGTTAACGTCGCACTTTTTTTTTTCACACTTTAATTTACAACTTTGCCTCAACGGTTCGGGTTCGATCCTCATACTTACTTTTTTTTTTTTTTTTTTTAAATCGTAAGTAAAATAACATTTTTACAAGTGACAAAATTCTATTTTGTTCATATAAATTAATAAAACATCCTGGGCATTTTTGAGTTGCAACAGCTAGTTTGGACTATTTTAATCATTTAGAATTTCATTTGATTTTTTTTTTTATAGTTGTGTTTATATTCTTAACTAAAATTGTGTGCAATTTTTATCATCATAATTAGTGTATGGATGATTAATCAGAATTGGGAATTGGGAATCATAAAATTTGGAACTTTTTGTGGTATTAGAATCGGTATCGAAATCGGAAAAATTTATGCTTATTTTCTAATGCCAAAAATGATTCTTTTAAATGTCTTTATTTAATTTTGTTTAAAACTAAATCTTCCATTGCTAGTAGTAATCTATATATCTATAAAAGTGAAAATGTCCGTCTGTCTACATTTCCCTACCAAATAACTCTGTCAATTTTCGGTCTACAGAGTCAAGATTTTACATAAGGGGTATTGAGATTTGGGAAAATCTTTTTGATCAGTTTTCGGCCAGAAATTTGGCTTTTAAGGGATCAAGATTCAACAATTTGACCTTTGAAAACTCTGACAAACTCCTCTGTCAATTTTGGGTCTAAACACTTGAAATTTTAGATGTAGGTTACTTGGACAGGGATCTAACTTTATAATTTGAGTTGAGCCCAAAACAATGTTAAGGGGTCAAAGTTTTTTTAAAAAATTGATCTGCGGTTTCTACCAAATTACTCAGCCAATTTTTGGTCAAAACATTTGAAATTTTACATAAAGTGTATTCAGGTAAGCTTTTTAATTGTTTTTTGCTGAAAATTTGGCTTCCAAGGGGTCAAAGTTCAAAAGATTTGACCTTTGCGGTCTCTAACAAACTATTAAGCCAATTTTGGGTCTAAACATTTTAAATTTTATGTAAAGGGTATTCAGACATGCATCAAACTTTTTTTTATTAATTTTAAACAATCAGTAAAACTAAAATCTATAGGTTATCCCCCACAAGTGTATTTTTTACATTTGAGAAAATATCTGCACATTTAACAGAAATCAAGGAAAAATAACAAATCTATAGTTATGTTTAGAGATGTATAATGAACCGGAATCTGGAGTTAAGTATGGACTTGGTAATTGAATCAGGAAATGTATTGGAATTACTCATCATAATGATGTTTGTTTATCATAAAGTTGCAAATATTTTAAGTTTTATTTTATTTTTTTTATTTATTCAGTGTGCCAAAATTACATCTGAAATGTCGGTACAAATTATCCGAAACTTGCAAGAATATGAAGCAGAACAAAGTTTTTGCGTGATGCTTGCGCAGACTTTTCTTGTGCAGAATTGGGTACGAGGCTTGTCTGCAGATGCCGGTACTAAGGTAAGTTGCAATGATAATGATTCTGAGTTGACCAATTTGATTTGGACTGTAGATGGTTCTGACTGATTGGCTACCCACTTGTAGACAGGTTTCTATGATTTGCACAGGTCTGCTCCCTTGATTCCATAGGGTCAGTCTCTTGACACTTTCGTGACCCCTTTCTGAAATGTTTCCCCTTTTCAACATGATCTCAGATCTGTCTGAGCAAAAGTATTTTAACTAATATTTATACTAGCAAATGTACCCACAAATATTTCACAGATTTATGCTGAATTCATTTTATATATAAATAAAATTCTGTTTCTGAATTTTTGAGATGAGGATTGATAATTTGGATTATTCTTTGGTCTACTGTTTTCATATCAAGTGTTATTTTCGCAACATTTCAGCTGATGTAATCTACACATTCCTTAACTGTATCTTGTCAGACTCTGGAATCTGTATGGAATTTTCAATGGAACCTTTTTTAATCCACAGGAGTAGTATGCTCATTTTGTCAGTCTTGTTCCAATTCACTATTATATTCCTTAGTATAACCTGCAGTGAGGATTGAACCTTTAACCTCCAGAAAAGTGTCACTTAGAACAGAATTCTATATAGAACTTTATCTGTTACACTATGTGGCGTAATGGATAAAGTATTTAATAAAATTGCAGCTTCAAACTGTATTACAGAGATTCATTGTATAGTTTTTTCTTATTTAAAACAGTTTATATTAATTTTGTTTTTCAGTTTTATTTATTTATATTTCAATTAGATTTATTTAATGAAATTTTTTAATTTATAATTTATTTTAATTTATAAAATATCTTGTCAATGATTTTTAATATTTACTCTTTTTGTATTTACAACAAACACCAATAAATTAGCATTCTTTTTTAATTTTTAAAGCAAACCTCCATAGATATGTACAGTGTTTTCCCTCCCTTCTAATTTTGTGATGATTGCTTTTTATATTCAACAGAACACTATCAATTAAAGCGTCAAAGGTAAATCCCCCTCACCTCCACCTCATCCTTAAACTTTGTATTTTTAGCAGAGTATTCAGTTTATTATGTGCGCAAACACCTTTTTCCAATTTCGAGTAAGAGAGATCATCTTATATTTTAAAAAATTGCATAAAAATACTGAAACCTGTTTCAGAATTTTTTAGGTAAGGATTATTTGTAATATTCAGAATACTGTTCTCATCCTGGTTATTTTTACTGTGTTTTGGCTGACGTGACCTCTAACCTTTACAGACATTTTTTCAAACTTGGCAACCATATGGAATTTCAAACTGAACACATTATATGAAGAAGGTCGGAGGTTACATTGACTGAAACATCCTGAAAATAAAAAGATAAGAATAGTATTCTGATTACCAACAAGTTTATATTGGGTTGCCTTTTATCATAAATGTCTTAGAAAAAAAAATTGTTTTTATTTTGTAATTTTTATCAATGTTTTATTCTAAAACTTATTGAATTTTTTTAATTTTATTTTTAAATATATGGTTTTTATTTTGTAGATCTTGCTTAAATTATGGATCCGGTTACAGTATTTGGTAGATGGAGATCTAGACAAATTCTCTGATAGCATTTGGGCTATAGCAAAATTGTCTCAACACACAGAACAAATAACATTCCTTGTTGAAGCCCTGCAAGAAGAAGTATGTCAATGTTTGCATAAAACAGTATATTTATATTCAGTTTCTTTGATATTTCGAAAAGTACAATTGATTTTCTTTTGATTCAAATCTTTTCATATTTTAATATTCTGTATTTAATTTTATTTATTTATTTTTTTTAACTGATAAATGAAAATGCAGTTATATGCATTATTGCAAAAATTAGAAATTATTTTTAAAATAATGAATTGATTATCAATTTATTTAAAAGAAAAATGAAAGTGAATACATAACGCCAGGTAAATACAGCTTGTTGTAAATAATTTATCTGGAATTATTATCCGTTATTGGATATATAATAATTGTTTGTTTTCTTTCTAAGTTTTTGAATTTTAACAGTTGTATCATTTTTTTTTTTTTTTTTATAATTAATTTTTTATATTCATCATTATTATTATTGTTTTCTTAGTACCCGGTCAATGCTGGGTAACCCTGCTAGGAATATAATGTGAAATTTTGGTGCAAGTTCATAAAAACCCTCCATCCATCATGAAAAAACAAAATTGCCAAGGCTAAAGAAAAATTGGTGCTTCTGTATTATACAAACAAAAAAATAATTGAATTTCAAGTGGTACCTACATAACTGTCAGATCTCTAAAAGTAACATATAAAAAAATTACCAAAAATGATGAGGTAAAAAAAAAAATAATTATTGATGGAAAAGAAATTTGTAAAAGGAAGCAAAAAGAGATAAGTTGACGGAGATAATTTTAAGTTCTGTTGCTTACGTCACGTGACGAATGTAATTCAAAATGTCGGACAAAATTTATTCCAATCTAAACTTTATGGAAAACAGTTTTTCATTAATAATAATTTTTCTACCTTATCGTTTTCCGTAATTTTTGGATGTGTTACTATTTGCGACATGACAATTACATAGTTACCATTTGTTTTACTTGAAATTGAATATTTTTTCGTTTGTATGATATGGAAGCGCTGAAAAATCTTTATGGTGTATAAAAACTTTTTTTTATAATAAAAATAAAACTACTTGATCAATTAATGTTTTTTTTATGGGTACATAGATCATAAAGATTTTTCTTTTTTCGGGAGAGGGTTATGAAATATATTGTATTAATAAAAGTGAATCTGCACAGTGTAATCCACCATTATATCTTAATTTACTTCAGTTTGTGTCCGTTACACCTCTGCATTGTATTGTCTCCTATAAACTTATATTTCCTTTATATACACACTAAACAATGCTTTAAGCAAACTACATTAACCTTTTTTCTTTTCTTTCATCTCTTTTTAGGCTGGAGAAACATTCTTAGAGCTAAATACAAACTTGTGTGTCTATGCCTTTAACCTTGACAAAGGCTGCCTTGAACAAGCTGTCGCAGACAAAGATATGGAACTCATTTTATGCCGAAATGTCGCTCTTTCTAAAACCAGCCAGATGATCATGAAACTCTATCATGACTTATCACCAAGACTTTGTAAGCTATCGGCCGTTACTGCATTCGCTCTCGATCCCAGTGAAGAAAACTTTGAAATTGTGTATACTATTTTCCATTCTGTAAACTTAGGATCCTTATCTACTAATAATCGGATAGCAAGTCAGCCTGAAGATAATCTGCTTGACAGTAATAGTCCAAACAGATTTGTTAACAAATTGTCCAACATGTTCGATAGCCTTCATATGACTCCGACAAAGGAGGCAAAACGCTTACGGACAAAGACGAAAATTGACCGGAATCGGCATTCAATGTCGCATAGAACTGTGGATAACGTTGAGTATTGCAACTTGTCAGTAAATCCAGCAACGTTGTATGAAGTAGAACGTCTTCTCGATAACATTTGTCCATTTCATTTAGATATCAACATAAATTTTATGGACTTGCAAAACATATGCATGGAGCATTTGATCCGACACCAGGAGATGTTGATGGTCTTGCATGAAGATAGCACAGATGAGTGCAGTGACTATTCCAGCAATGACGAGGAAGCTGATCCAACTGATATTGGTGGAGACCTGACTAACTTATCTGAGAACGGTGCTAGTACATTGCCTGCAGAGGTGCCTGATAATGAAACTCCGAAAATCGACCAGGGTTGTATTGTTCCGGAGTGTGCGCAGGAAATTGTCGCTGCTAATTGTGCATGTGATGCACCACTTCAGGTAATTGGTCAAACATCTTGCCATTCTTCGTTCGAAGCTAGTAACGCCAAATGCAATACTGGTAAAACGGCAAACCACTCCAGTCCAGGTTGTCCAAACGTTTCCCCAAGAAATCTATTTGATGCTTTCGACCAAGACTTGTCTTCGAAAGTGTCCGGTTCACAACATGAAGAACAGCAGTGCATGATGGCAGTGGATGCGGCGAAAACATCAAACGCAAAAGATGCGAGTTGTTGTGCAAATGTGCCCGATAAATCGTCTCGGTTTCCAATTTGTACTGCTTCTCCGTCTGGGAACTGCAGGTGTGATAAGTTGCTTAGTGTTCATACGTGTCTGTCGTTCGACAGCCAGATCGATTTTACCAACATGACTGATAGTAACCCATCAGCGTTATCGGCCGCTCATGCTTTACGAGGTGTGGAGAAATCAACATTTAACCATAAATCTAAATGTCATAAAATGATGATAAAAGACGACCAATGTTGTTGCTGTAGTAATAGTAGTAGTAATAGTAGTAGTAATAGTAGTCTTCCGACCACAGTCACCAATGCTAATACTGCTGTTCATGTGCCTACATCTTTGAAATGTTCGTGCAAAATTAAATTCAAGTCGGGCAAGAAATCTGACAAATCTTCTTTAAAATGTGATAAAAAGCTTCAGCAAGTGCCTGAAAGCAATAACAAAGAAAGTCAAACGAATTCTTTGAGTAGTAACGATTCCATGGAAGCCGAAGACACTATTATGAATGACGAACTCTTGGAAAAACTTCGGTCTTGCATTTCTGCTCAGACAGGAATCAATTCCCAAAGCTCTAACGAAAGGTTCACATTATCAAAAATGGAGAAATCTTATATAGATCGGTACTGCCAATTCTTAAAGACTGTCACGCAGTTTGAAATGGTGATGCTAACGCAGAATTTTAAACCACCTACAAAGCAAAAGCGGAATTATCTCGTGGTGTATCGATGTGGAATCTGTTGTGAATTTTTTGATCAGGTCTCCGACTTAAAGGACCATATCCAGTCCGTGTGCAAGTCTGCTCTAATGGATATGAAAAACTTAACCGAAGCCGCCTCTATTTTTGGTACAAAAGATTCCGTGCTTAGCAAAATTAAGTTTTTCAAATGCCTTAAATGTTTACAGTATACGTGCACACGTCGAGAAATGGACGACCATTTGAGACTGTGTGGTTTTCCTCTTGCAAAGAAATCCTCTTCCAAACCTGCAGATGCAACTGCCGCCGCCGTTGTCACCACAGCAGTACAAAAAAATGAATTGCATAAACCGTCCCTTACAAGTGGCCACTCAGTTGCGCCTACAGATACTTTGCAGTCAATCGAGAATAATAACCGGCCTAATGTATCTCTTGTAAAGACAGAAAATGTTACCGTTTCTGAAGCAATTGGTTCTTCTCAAAGACTTATGGTTGACGAAGGTACCAGCATGGCAGCCGAGACGTCTAAGAAGTTGGAACCGCCTAACGTAGATGTGCATTTTCATATCAAATGTCCAGAAGAAAATGCTGACAAGAATGCCATGAAACCAAAACCAAGTGAAGAATACTTCAAGTGTCAAATGTGTGGGCGCCTATTGCTTGGTCCGCATCGCCACAGACTTCATTTGGAAGCATGCAAGAAACGTTGCGAATGGAGAAAAGATCGTCGACTGAAGAGAATGAGCCTGGCCAAACCTTCGGAGAAGATTCATCCTGTGATCAAGAAAGAACATCTGACTGCATCTCCAACAACCACTTCGATAACATCTCTTGACACAGCTGTGGTTAACGTATCAACAAGTGATGCTACCATGAGTAAAGATAATTCTTCAGACAGTAGTGAACTTAGTATAGCCGAGATAAAAATGGAAGTTAAACCAAAACTTCCCATGATACCAGCTGAGAAACCAAAGCATTGTCCAGATTGCGAGCGTATTATTAAATTGCGCAAAGTTTCTCAACAATTGGGTATTAGTGAAAAATTACTGATAAAGACTGAACCACAAGAAAACCCACAATGTTTGTCTACATCCGCAAAAGCAGAGAATAATGAAAGCCATCAAATAATCACTGAATCTAAGGTTGATGCAGCTACTGCAATTGTTGTCCCATCTAACGCTGTCGTAGTTGCCCCACCTAGCGCGGACGTGGCTGCCCCACCTAACGCGGCCATGGTTGCCCCACCTAACGCGGCCATGGTTGCCCCACCTAGCGCAGCCATGGTTGCCCCATCTTGCGCAGCCGTGATTGTCCCATCTAGCACGGCCATGGGTGTCTCATCTAGCGTGACTGTGGTTACCCCATCTACCATTGCTGTGAAGGCGCCATCTGCCACTGATGCGATGGTTACGCCATCTACTGCTGCAGTAGTTTCACCATCCACCATTGGTGCAGTTGTGGCAGTGGAAGCCACTACTGTCACGCCATCAGCTGACCCTCAAGTAGCAAATGTAAATACACAGGTGCTTAAAGCTAATCTGAATAATACTGATGAATGCATTAAACGGACAATGTTGCAGATTAAATCTGAGATGGAAAATAAACAAATAATGGAAAAAAAGGTAGAATTTCATCTTCCAAGAGTTTCAAACTCTGCGGCAAGCGTAGTGCCGCCATCATCGTCATCACCGCAATCGTCGTCTGTGCACGGAGACATTACATGTCGGAATCAATTGAGTGTGAGTACCAATTGTACAGTTCCAACTCCATCCCAAAATATTGATGTAACCAAGTGCAAGGTCGTGTCTATTGGAGAAACTCAGTTAAGAGAAAAATATATGAGCAATCCTTCGCCGTATTGCCGCAAATGTGACTTTTGTTTCCGCAGTCGTTCAAATTTTGTTAAACATCTGGCAATAACTCATCTGCAACCATACACAAAAGAGACCAATCCGGACCCAAATTCCAACACGGTTACGTTCCATTGCAATTTCTGTCAGGGATCTTTCCAAATCTGGTTCAAATTCATCAATCACATTCCAAACCATGCCGCTCTGATTCTCGAGAGTTTAAATTGTACGCTGATTGAAGGAACCTATGCTTCTGAAGATGAGACGTCTCTCACAGCCAGCACTGACATGGCAGACTCTTCAGATAAGCCTGTCAAAACAAATCATAATAAAAGTCCTTTGAAGAAGACATTCTTGAAGCTGGTTTGGCCCCCACCAGAGGAAGAAGTCGGTACTTGCTTTAAGCGAAAACGACGTCGATCGACGCACAGAAGTCGCCGAACGAACCGTCAAAATGCCCCCCATCCAAATCCGAATCTTGGTAATTTGTCAAAAACGACAATTATGAATTTTACTCAGGCTTCCAATGGTATTGACGATGCCACAAAGAAGGAAATTCTGCAAGTCATGAATGACTTATTGCAGAAGACTGTCTGTAGCAGCGAGCAGATGCATAATGTAATGGACGTCGGAAGTACGCCGACGAGCGTGACGAAAAAACATAAACCCATTTCTTTGCCAGTTAATTGCGTTTCCTCAAGCCGTCAGAATATCGTTCCTATCAGTAATGTTACTGCATCTGTTACAGCAGCAGTTCCCAAGTCGCAAGTGGTTGGTCAGCCCTGCACTAAGCCAATGATTTCCAAGAATTCACCATGCACACCACTTAAAGAAACTGCTCCCATAGTTCCGGAAGGCGGACTAAAAACACTGCACAAGTGTGGAACCTCAACTGCTGCCTCTTCTTCTTCTTCTACATTATGTTCTTTTCAGAAGGCAAAGACGATATCACTCGAAGGAAAGAAAATGCCAGCAATTAGTGTTTCTTCTCATCCCACAAAGAACAGCTGCAGTACATTTTATTGCCGAAAACCTGCACATATCCCCCAGAAAAACGAAAAAGTTTGTTCGTTTAATAAGATTGATACGAGTCTGAAGGATTCCATCCCCAAATCCAGTTTTGAGCCTTGCGGCAAAAATATTTCACTTCATGATCAGAGTTCACACACGCTTTCTCTAGATAAAAGAAAAGATAATCCTCCCCCGTCAAAGAAAATATGTAAAGCAAGACCGGAGTATATCGAAGATAAATCTAAGGGTAATACTAACACCGGATCTTGTTTGATGAGTCAACAGATTGATACAGCTAAAAAAACGGATTTTGTTGGTGAGGCGTCAACAAAAAAGGTCCAAGATAAGCCTGCTTTTACGTATTTGCAAACTGGATTGTCATCACCTACCTCTTGCAGGCCTTCAGTTCCTCAGTCCTCTTGTATTGCACCCTTAGCGTCTACATCGTCTAGCAAAACATCCTCTGCGTCTCCACTCCTCGTAAATCCTCCTACTATATCCGAAAAACCTACTAGTCCAATTTCTGTTTCTGTAACTATACCACTTACTACTACTACTACTACTACTACATCAGCTACATTTGATTCTGTTATAACTGCAATGTCCCAATCTGCATCAAATTCTATTGGTACTACCCTTCCCTGCACAGCACTGCAGTCAACATGCATTTCTGAACCGCTTCTAAATGCATCCGCTCACAATATCTCTTCTGGTATATCCATCCCGTTTTCAACTGCCACACTTCAGATGAGTGATATTACTGATCCTGCAAGCTTCATGTTGACGCAATCTTCCGCTTCGTCCATTACACCATTTGTAACCTTACAATCTCCGTTTGCACAAATTATTACGGCTGATTCTCTGTCCGTGGTGTCTTCTGGTTTACCTCTGATTCCAAATCAACTTTTTAATCCGACAAACGTCATTTCCACAGTCCCACTTTATTCAGTTTCTGCTACAAATCTTCCATTCTCCACTGCACCTTCTCCGCTATCAAATTTGACCGTCGCCACTCCGATTCAAATGTGCCAAAGCTTTACGACCGGCCCGACTCCTTTGATCTCGGTTACCATTGCCAGCCCACATCCAACGCTAACAGATCCAATCTCTACATTCAATGCTAACCCTATGGCTTCTTTGCCTTCCATTGCCCTTAATGCGGGCGTGACAATGTCTTCTCCCCCCGGTGCAAATCTCTCGATGACTTCAGCTCCTGTTTTATCAACTCCATCTATTAAATTCGCAAATGTTTCAATGTCACCATCTAGCTCAAATGTTGTCATTGAAAATTTGTATACAGCAGACGACAAAGCAAAGTTGCTTAGTCCAAAGGCTAACACTCCCGCTGAAGATGTAAGTGAAGCCACCGAAAGTCCGTTAAATGTGACTTCAATGACAATTACAGATTTCACTACTACGGAAGCAATAACGCCAGCCGTTTCGACAAGCTTAATCCCCTCTACTACGGAAATTCTTAATGATGTGATTACTACTGCTGTGGCTGTGACCAAAGCTACTTCGGCATTAAACATTGTTTCTATCGAAGCCGTCTCAAACCTGATAACTACGGCAGCAACAGAATCTGCCGAGTTAAATGCTACAACTTCTAATGCTTGCTCTGTAATGCAACCTTCTAATACTGGTCTGATCCCCTTGCAATCTTTTGCCGTCCCGAATACGGTCTCTCCTCAGCCTCTTGATGTGATCACAACACCAGTTATAACACATCCAAGTCGAGAGAACCATGCATCTGACATGCTCAGCATGACAGTACCCAGCATTACTGAGAATCATATCTGCTCAATTAACGATTTATCTCCAATCTCTGAAGTAAAGTCTGACACAACAATTGCCGTCTCTACGTGTTTTACACCCGTCGTAAAAACCTTGTCAAATCTTTGTACAGACATCACCTTCATTTCTACGAACGCTGATGTTCCGATGTCAAATATTGTTTCTTTAAGTCCAACCTCGGCATCAACAGCAAGTAATACTTCAACTGTTACTGCTTGTACTACTATTTCTTCGACTAGTTTTCAGGTTGCAACTGTGAACGATCCAGTAAGCACGTCTGCATCAAATGATCCCAGAGTAAATATAGTGAATGCAACTCTATCGTCACCTGCAACCTGCGAGTTATCTTTAGATGTGTCTGCCTCAACAAGATCGGAACTTGCTACGAATATTTGTACAAGCAAAACATGTCTAATCTCTGAACAAGATGATGCTTCAAGCGGAACTACTTCTACCAGTACACCTGTTGCCAAATATTCAACGATTACGGTATGTAAAGAGTCTACTGCAGTTCCATTAGTTACAACATCGCTACCATGTATGACTTTACCTACATCAGATCAAACTATAACTGTTCCTACAAAAAAGAATTTGACTCCTTCCCCGGGCACTAGTACATCTACTGCAACGAGTATTGCTTCAAGCGTAGCAACAGTTTCGTTCATTTCTGATATGAAACCCCCATCTACGGAGCTTAGCAGCCCACCTACTTCAACCAATACTGAAACAGCCATATCAAAAAGTGGCACTACTATTTCGATAAGTAAGACTGTCAGAACTACCAGCTCAACTACGTTACCTCCCATTACTTCAGCTGTTTCTGCCATTACGACTATACTTGAAACAATGAAACCATCTCTGACTATTTCAGAGAGTGTTGATACAACATCAAATGCCGATTCGACAGTTTTATCAGTCGACAGTCATAACGAAGCAACAGAATCTTTAAATGTAAGAACTCTTTCATCTTCTACTGAGAAATTTTCGGAAAAAACTCTTCCCACAACAGATAACATAAATCCAACAGAACCAGTTGTGACCTTGTGTTCCTCTGCACCCATACCAGAAACCATAATCACGCCATGGAACACGTCTACTTCTACTCCTTCTCCTTCTTTGCCTTGTACTTTTACCACAGCTTCTCCATTATCAACTTCTTCTCTTACGTGTATTACCACCCCTGCTTTTACAGCAGCACCTATTTCTGCTGCTGATCTAGAAAGTGACAACTCTGTCAACAGTCAAGTCACGGCTCCAATTGCAAAGATGCCAGTCTTATCTATAAATAGTATTTCTTCTCAAACAACAAGTTCAGAACCGCCTTTAGAAGAAGAAAATATGGCTATGGAAACCGAAGATGTTCATTGTTCTGATAATGATCTTGGATCTAAATCAGACAATTGTCCGTGTGAAGAAATGGAAGAAAGTGAATCTATGGTCCCTTCTCTAGTAAAAGACTGTCCAACACCAGAAAATAAAGAGAAGGTAAAAGAATCAGAAAGTTCCTGCCAATCCGAAACTGATACGCAGTTAGGTAATGTAGAAGAACTGTACAGTAGCAACGAAGTAACACCTTCATCTGAAATTGTGTCAAACAAAATGGATTCCTCGCAATCCTCTTTCGAAAAGAAATCTTCCAACTGCGTCGATGATGGAAGAAATACTGTCTGTACTCAAGAGGTCAAAACAACTGGTTGTGATTTGAAACTATCGACTTCCGACAAGGATGTGGCATGTAATTTAGCTAATTTGCCATCTCAAGCAGATCCTGCGGCATCTGATGAAGATGATCTTGTTTCTTCAAGTGAAGATTGCAAATTAGATTCCAATGCTGACAGTATGGAAAACTTTGAAAAAGAATCTTGTTGTAACAATGGAATGCTTAAGTATGAAGAATCTGGGGAAAATAAAAGCGATGGACATTTGGCAAAACTTGATGTTGGCAACGAACTGCAGACGTCTCAGAGTAATGACGATTTAATTGAAAGTTCAAAAGAACAAATAAGTGAAACTATAAATGATGGAAAACCATCACCAGATGACAAGGCTTCACTGGATGAGAAATCTTTGACAAATGAAAAGTTTTTGCTAGATGAGAAATCCTCTCCAGATGGTGAAACTTTGCCAGATGAGAAATCCTCTCCAGATGAACAAACATCTCTAGATGCTGAAACGTTGCCAGATGAGAAATTCTCTTCAAATAGTGCGACTTTGCCAGATGAGAAATCGTCTCCAGTTGATGAAACTTTGCCAGATGAGAAATCATCTCTATGTGATGAAACTTTGCTAGATGAGAAATCATCTCCAGATGGTGAAACCTTGCCAGATGAGAAATCATCTCCAGATGGTGAAACCTTTCCAGATGAGAAATCGTTTCCAGATGGTGAGATTTTGCCAGATGAGAAATCATCTTCAGATGGCGAGACTTTACCAGATAAGAAATTGCCTCCAGATAGTGAGACATTGCCAGATGAAGAATCGTCTCCAGATGAGAAATCATCTCCAGCTGGTGAAACTTTGCCAGATGAGAAATCATCTCCAGATGGCAAGACCTTGCCAGACAAGAAATCGTCTCCAGATAGTGAAACATTTCTAGATGAGAAATCATCTCCAGATGAACAATTGTCTCCAGATGGCGAAACCTTGCCCGACAAGAAATCGTCTCCAGATGGCGAAACCTTGCCCGACAAGAAATCGTCTCCAGATGGCGAAACCTTGCCCGACAAGGAATCGTCTCCAGATGGCGAAACCTTGCCCGACAAGGAATCGTATCCAGATGACGAAACCTTGCCCGACAAGGAATCGTCTCCAGATGGCGAAACCTTACCCGACAAGAAATCGTCTCCAGATGGCGAAACCTTACCCGACAAGAAATCGTCTCCAGATGGCAAAACCTTACCCGACAAGAAATCGTCTCCAGATGGCAAAACCTTGCTTGACAAGAAATCGTCTCCAGATGACGAAACCTTGCCAGATGAACAA
This sequence comes from Euprymna scolopes, assembly GCF_053919585.1. Lineage (NCBI taxonomy): Eukaryota > Metazoa > Mollusca > Cephalopoda > Sepiida > Sepiolidae > Euprymna > Euprymna scolopes. The sequence goes on from NC_136509.1 coordinate 92,146,243, forward strand.
TCGTGTGCAGATGATGAATCTTTGCTAGATGAAAAATCGTTTCCAGATGGTGAGACTTTGCCAGATATGAAATTGTCTCCAGGTGACAAGACTTTGCTAGATGAGAAATTGTCAACAAATGACGAGCCTTCACCAGATGTAAAATCATCTACGAGTGATAAGTTATTGTCAGCTGAAAAATTCTCTACAGGTGACAAATCATCACCGGATGTAAAATTGTCCACAAATGACAAATCTTTGCCAGATATTAAATCGTCCACGGATGACAAGTCTTTGCCAGATGTAAAATCGTCTATGGAGGACAAGTCTTTGCCAGATGTAAAATCGTCTACGGATGGCAAGTCATCGCCAGATGCAAAATCGTCTACGGATGGCAAGTCTTCGCCAGATGCAAAATCGTCTACGGATGGCAAGTCTTCGCCAGATGCAAAATCGTCTACGGATGGCAAGTCATCGCCAGATGCAAAATCGTCTACGGATGGCAAGTCATCGCCAGATGCAAAATCGTCTACGGATGGCAAGTCATCGCCAGATGCAAAATCGTCTACGGATGGCAAGTCATCGCCAGATAGAAAATTGTCTACGGATGGCAAGTCTTCGCCAGATGGAAAATTGTCTACGGATGGCAAGTCTTCGCCAGATGGAAAATTGTCTACGGATGGCAAGTCTTCGCCAGATGGAAAATTGTCTACGGATGGCAAGTCTTCGCCAGATGGAAAATTGTCTACGGATGGCAAGTCTTCGCCAGATGCAAAATCGTCTACGGATGGCAAGTCTTCGCCAGATGCAAAATCGTCTACGGATGGCAAGTCTTCGCCAGATGCAAAATCGTCTACGGATGGCAAGTCTTCGCCAGATGCAAAATCGTCTACGGATGGCAAGTCTCTGCCAGATGCAAAATCGTCTACGGATGGCAAGTCTTCGCCAGATGCAAAATCGTCTACGGATGGCAAGTCTTCGCCAGATGCAAAATCGTCTACGGATGGCAAGTCTTCGCCAGATGCAAAATCGTCTACGGATGGCAAGTCTTCGCCAGATGCAAAATTGTCTACGAATAAGAAGTTGTCTAAAAATGAAAATCCAATTAAAGAATGTAAGAAAATTACAACTATAGAAAGTCAAATTTTATTGAACTCTGATGAACATTGTGAAAACCAATATCATAATAAAAATGCTTTGGAGATATCTGATGCAGATGAAAAGAGAGAAAGCGCTGAATCACATTCAAAGCAGTCAGGCCGTCCTCGAAGACGGCCACGAAAGTCAGACCCAGAACTTCTTCTTTCTTCGGTTGCATCAAAGCAAAAACTTTTGAATCCTGGAAACATAATAAACTTCCGCCTCCGAAAAGACCGTCCGACTTTAAAATCCGTGAAATGTGACTCTTGCTGCTGTAAAAAGCGTTGTCAAATCAGTTGTGTCCAGAATACATGCAAGAGTTGCATTGCCGAGGTCACATCTGCGTGTCGTTGCAACTTGAGTGAGACCCAGCTGAGCAACATGCAGATGGTAGCATTGTCGAATAGCACAATGTGCTTAAATTGTCACAGCAATAATAAACGTGCGAGCAGGGGGAATAAGCGTAGGCGTTCACCGAGCCCAAAAACCGTCAGACAGCACCGTAACTTTCACAGTCCTCTGAGATCCTCATCGGTTTCTAATCAGAACAGAGCCATTAACACAAGATTGCAAAAAATGCCCAATGTACCGTTTAAAAAGAAACTGTCCAATTCCCCTCGTAAGAATCTTGTCAGTTCTCCCCATAAGAAATCGATTAATAGTTCCTCTCGTAAGAAGTTGACAGGGGGCAATTTAAAAAAATTATCAAATGACTATCACAAAAAAAAAAAATTGTTAACGTCTCGTAAAAATCTTGCGGAAAAATTCCCAAAAGAAAGTTCTACTGACGCTTTGACGTCAGAAGAATCTTCTGAGTTATTACCAGATGCAAAAAATTCGAGTCACTTGGTCACGCGGCGAAACCTACGTAGTCGGAAGTCAGTTGACGAAACTACGCCAGTAGTAAAACAATTAAGACGTTCAAAGTCTGAACAGAAACTGGATTCTTGCGCTGATGTCATTTCTAAAAAGTCGATCGATTTAGAATCAGCCGACAATCGTAAGGCAACTTTCATTAAGGGCGAACTTTCACAGCACAACCGCAATTTAGAAAATAAGACGGACTTTCCGTTGACGTGTTTAAACAAAGAAAAAGAATTGCATACGGTTTCTCCTGAAAACCATGACAAAAAATTTCTTGGTAACCGTGCTCTAAAAGAGCTAAGGCAACGAGTAAAGCTTGGGCCATTCAAGTGGGATTTGGAAGAATCCGAGACAGGAGGGCGTGCGCACTCAACGCCTAAAGAGAGTGAGGACGCTGTCAATAAGACGACTGATTCGCCAAATCCCAATGTAGATATTACTTCAAAGAAATTAAAAGTATCTGAAAAAGAATCCATGCAAACGTCACCTGCTGCCGCGTCCCCTTCCGCTAATGCAGACGACGAACTCCTAAGTACGGGCATCACCCCTCCAATAAGGACTTATTCTCGAACGCAGTCTCCACCTTCCCGTATTCGTGTTGGACGGACGTATAGCAAAGCGTCCGATTATCAAGCCTTGCCCCCTGGAGTGATGCCCATCATTGACTGTTTACGGCCCACGTCGCACAGTTCTGCAAACCAACTCTGTGACATACCCCGCGTGCATGTGGTGCGGGTTGACAAAAAGGGTAATATGTTTGAGTCGAGAGAAGCATATCCGCTTGCAAGAAACCCATTGGACCTTGACATCAGCCGCAATGTGGTCGATGACGACAAAGGTGGTGGTCATCGGTGGAAGTTGCAGAGGTCAAAAATGAAAACTGATGCTTATCCTTTCAGTTTTAAGAAAGCACGAATTCAATAGCAAATAATTTTTTTTTAATTTCTCTCCAAATCTTTGTGTAAAAATAAAAATAGATAAAAAAAAAAAACTGTGGTTCTTATCCAGAATTCAGCCTAATTTAAAAAAAAAAAGAAAGAAAAGAATACAAAAGAAATTTTTGATGTACGTACTCATCACAGAACAAAAGTGTCATATTCCAAAAATCACATAAATTGATCAAGTATTTTTTATATAGAAAATCACTTTCTTTTATGATTTTAGTGATTAATAATGTATTGTAGCCATTATAAGACTGAGTTTAAAATCTCAGTAGTTCAAATTGAGTTGTTTCTCTTTATTAAATATAGCCGATCAAGACATACCAATCTCTTTGTCATAAAATTTAATTTTTTAGTTAAAATAATACTTGATCAATTTACATAATTTTTTTGAATATGACATTTTTGTTTCCATGATGGGTACGCATATCAAAGATTTTCCTGTATTTTTTTATTTTTTTAATTAGTTTGGATTCTGGACATGCACCAAAACTGTATATATTTTCTGCAATATCTGGCTAATAGAGTGAAAGAACGTTTCCACATTTTTCTTCTTTTTTTTTTTTTTAATTTATTTTTTTTTTCTTTTAATTTATAATTACATAATTTTCTAATCTCATTAGATATTTAAGTTTTAAAATTGTTAAAGAATAAAAAAGATTTTTTTTTTTCCCCATTACACAATTTTTAAATCAACTAATGATAAATTACTTTCATAGCTGACAGGAGCGGGGGTATTATAAAGGACACGAGGTAACAAAAAAAAAAAAAAGAGAGACCAATAGAAACAACTATACAGCATTCTCACATTGACACCCTGGTCCTCATTAGATCACCAAAATTAAGCAACATTGAACCTGGTCAGTACCAGATAGGTGACAATTTGAGAATACTAGGTGCTGTACGTTGGGAGACGTTGACACCTCCCTGCAAGAACTGTAAAAACCTAATTTGTTCATCTTTCCTGATGTGTATATACCAGCAATTGGGAACCACTTATGAATTTGATATTCTCATGATATATTGATATTCATTTGGAGGAAGCCAATTAAACCCACTTAGGATGAGTTCTACTTTTTCAGTAATAAAAACAACACAGCACAGTGTCCAAGGAACCCAAAAGGCGTACAAACCTAATGTAATAACATATTCTTCTCTTATGCTCAACAATCTATTTTCCGAGTAGAGCCTATATTTGTAAAGGAAATCATTTTCTGAGGATGATTTTGTATCGTGCAGATCCCTTGTAGTTGATTATTAAATTACCAGTTTTAAAAAAAGCTGTCCAGTTCTCCTTATAAGTATCTTGCTAGTTCTCCTCATAAGAAGTCAATTTTTAAATCGCCAGATGGATAGCTTATCAATACAGGAGGTCTTCAGTTCATGACGGCAATTTCTAGTAACACATTGTAACCAAATTTTCAACATAAGTCAAAACCTGTAATCGCCCCAAAAAAGTAGAATCTTGTTTGTTTTTATATCTTTTTTCTTTCTTTTAAGGAATTAGCAAAGTGTAGTGTTCCAATTTTACATAAAAAGAAAATTGGGTTTGTATTACAATCCACAAATATATAACAAATAAATGTTATCAAAGACAAGATCAGTTACTTTTTTAACTGGATAATTTTTTTTAGTGTTTTTATTTATTGTAAAATGTTTATTCGGTTCGAAAAACAAGTAATATTGAGCGTTACCGAAGAACAAGAAAAAAATGGCCACAATGTCTTTGAAGTCTCAGCAAAAACTTCAAAATAAGGAATAAAATAAAATGGTGGCAGAAACCCACCCAATAAATGTCACAGTAACATTTTATTGGGTTCGTTTTTACTACAATTTTTTTTTTTTTTATCTTTAAGTGATTATCGGCTTCAAAGATGTAAAGAGACTTTTTTGTACCTGTGTGGATTGTAATACAAACCCAAAAAGTTTAATAGCTCTCAATGTTTCAGCTGATGTAATTTCTAACCTCTTTGGTTGCGTCATGTCAAACTCTGGGAATCTCTAGGAAATTTTGAACCAAATTGTTTATTAAATTAACAGTGATTGTTCTGGTTATTAAATCTAAAAGGAGTTTTTTGTGATATCCTTTCAAGCAAACTATTATAATCACTAAAAAATGTTTTTATTACATGCTAAAGCTTTGTTCTTTAGTGCTCCGTAAAAATATTAGGGGAGACTAATAAGTAAATAAGCATTTAATAGTAGGAGGAGTAGGGAGAGTGTGATGTTTACCTATTTTTTGTTGAGTTTTCTCCCTTAATGGCTGAAAATGTATTGTACGCTATTGATTACCATGGGACAGATAACTGTTGATTATCCTATGATATTTGCATGTTGGAAGTTTTATCACTAGCCAGTATTTATCTATGTATTTTAAAATCATTCTCATAATTTACCTAAACATACAGCACAAACTTATTTGCCATTTTCATAATTATTAGGAGTAATTTTAAAATGTTATCTTTTTATTGGTATGTTTTGGCAGTTTTTTTATGGAGATTCGTACCTTGAATTACGCAAACTACTGTTATCTTAGATGTTAATCTTGCAAGGTTTTGGTTGATGTGATTCGAAACCTTTGTAAGGTGTCTTCTCAAACTCTGAATCTGTATGAAATTTTGAATCAAATTCTTTATTTAGTCCACAGGGATGGATTCTTCTTGTTCCATCAGCCATGACTGGGTTTTAAGTAATACTTAGTATTGTCTGTACTGAGGATTGAATCTTCACCTTCCATAAGACTGTCATTTAGTATTAATACTTTGAGCTTTGCATAAAAAGTTCCCAAGTTTGAAACAAAGCACTTGAAGATAAGGTTAAAGATTACATGAGTCGAAACTTTGTGAAAATAACACTGAACATGAGAACAATAGTCCGAACAATCCAAATAATACTTTATTCTTGTTTTTTTCATTCCTAGAGGCAGAAATGATTGAAACTAGTTTACTCTGTTGGCCATTTTTTTATCTAACCTTTGTGTTTCTTTTTTTTTTATTATTATTTTATTTTTATGATTTTGTTTAACAAAAAAATTTGATGTGTAAAAATATTGAAGGGATTTCCTTCATTTGTACAATATTGAAAATACCAATTTTTTTTTTTTTTTTTTCTCCAAGAAAAATGCTGTAAATGTTAGTTGAGATGCAAAAACAATTTTGATAATTCACACCTTGTAAATAAAAAAAATGTAATTTTTAAAAAAATAAAATAAAAATTAAAAAAATTGTATGCTTCTTCACCACCACCACTACTATTACTCCCACCCCCATCCCCCATCCCCGCCATCCTTGTCGGAATTTCACTTGAACCAGGCTCAACTGTTTGTTCAAAATTTCTTTAAATGAAAAGATTGATTTATCATAATAAAATCTGAAAAAAAAATGTACACTTACAACTTATGCATTTCAAGTGTTCTTAAAAAACATTTTTTTTTTAATATTATCTTTTTGTTATTTTTCATCAATTTCCTTTTAAATTGTATTTGGCCAAACTTTTCTGATTATATTTTTTTCAAATTCCAACAAATAAAAAATAATCGAAATAGTTTTTTTCTCCTTCTTCCTAATAAGTCATCACTTATCGAGGTCATGAAGAGCTGCAATGAATTGTCTGTTAAAATGATTAAGACAGTTGAAATTGATGAATGGAATGAACAGAATTGGATTACTTATGAGATGACTTCAATAAATTTCCAGACATTTTTTATATGAGAAATTTTATTGATAGCACATATATAAAACTCTATTTCCCTTCAAAGTAATCTCCTCTGGCTGCAATGCACTTGTACTGTTCCAACAACTTCTGGAAATCCTTTTGTGTGAGCATGTCAATGACCCTTGTCACAACCTTTCATCTCCTCAATTGTCTTAACGACAACCTCTAATATTTCCCTGAGCGTAGGGAATAACCAAATATCATAGGGAACAAGGTCTGGACTATGGGGAGGGTGAGGAACTGTTTGGGTGCCCATCTTGGTCAAATAGTCTGTGACAAAGATAGTGCCCTCAGGACAAACTTTGCACAAATTTTCCGTATCTTCAGTTTCTTGCGAATAATTGTATGTACAGTTCATACACTGACATCAAACTGCTCACTTATTTTCTGTAAAGAAACCTGACGGCCCTTATCCATGTAATTCTTTATTTGGCCAATCAGCTCTAATGTTTTGACTTCCTTGCTCCTCTCACACCTCTCATCATTCCTGACAGACTCCCTGCCTTCCTTGAATCCTTTATGCCATTCAAAAACTGATGCGCGATTCATGCAAGATGGTCCAAAAGCAGTCTGAAGCATTCCATATGTTTCTGTGGCATTTTTCCAAGTTTCAAACGGAATTTTATTGCATATGATTCTTCTAAAGTGTCCTCACATCCAGATTGCATTTTTAAAATTCACCAGCGGTGACAATCAGGCTTTAGTAGGTTGTATTCTAATTCCTGCTGTAGCTGTTCATTTCAATCTGAAATCATAAAAATTGGTCAGTCATCTCATAAGATGTATATACTGAATTTTCAAAAGTCTACAACAATTTTAAATGCCTGTACAAAAAAGTCTGGAAACTTATTGAAGGCACCTCGTTTTCAAATGAGTTGAAGGTGTAAGAACGTTAGTTGGAGTTACAATTTTTAATTTCCAATCTACAATCTGGAAACTTTAAAATAAGAAGTCAATCGAACCATATAGCTTCTGACCCTCACAACATTGCTTATGATGAGTTCATGATAAGTGCTTATTGATATTAGATTTGAGGATGACCCATTTTGTAGCCCTCAGGGAAGCAATATTGTGGCATCATGTTTCATAGATAGGAGTGTTTTGGAAAGAAACTTAGTGTTCATGAAAATTCTTTTTTATGTTAGAGGCTCACAGAGGAAGAAAGCAAAGTCCTTTGCAGTTGTGGTAATAAGACGAGTTCTTGCTGTGAATGTCTTAAAGGAGGAATCAAGGATTGATGTTCTCCTTATAAATGCTGTTCAGATTTTATTACAAATTTTCATTTGATTTTACAAATTTTATTGTCATCTGATTCCGTACTAAATTCCCAATTTCGATACAAGTACCGATTCCGGTTTTTTATAAATTTTTAAAAATTTAACTCTAGAGTTATCTTTTCATGGTTAACATAAAAACATGTTAAATGTGCAGATATTTTCTCAAATGTAAAAACACGATTTTAGTTTTACTGATAGTTTAAAATCAATAAATATTTATTATTTCATCATTACTATAAGTAGCAGTAGGTTTTGCTTTAACCAAAATCAAATAAAAAATGTTTTTTAAAAAGCCAGTCAAAAGAATTGTTCTTGGCATCGGAAAATAGTTATAGATTTTTCTGATAGCTCCAAAAGTTCTGATTTTTTTTCTGATTCCAATTAATCGTCCCAACACTATACTGTTTGAAGTTAATCTTTCTCTGAAGTCATCAGTGTTTCTAAGACACATTATACGAAGGGCGTGCAATAAGTAATGCCCCTGACCTATTCCCAGTTGTCTGATCTAGCTGATATTTTGCATGTGCAATGATTTATATTTCTATGGGGTATGTGGTAAATTACAGCTCTGAACTAATTGGGGTTTCCGTTTTACAGGTGTTTGAACTGAGTCAGGTGTGAAATGGAGCCTGTTGAATGTCGAGCAATGATCCGGTTTTTGTATTTGAAAGGACGCACACCACAGGAGACTTTTGATGAAATGAAAGAAACTTATGGTGATAATGCCCCATCATATGACCTTGTAAAATGCTGGCATCGTGAATTCAAACATGACCGGAAGTCTGTGGAAACAGCTCCCAAACCTGGCCCCCCCCCCTTCTGCCATTGATGAGGCATCTGTCCGTCAAGTTGAGGCTGCTATTTTGTAAGATCAGCGCATTACTATTCGCCAAATAGCCCAAGATGTCAAGATTACTACAGAGTCTGTGGAAACTATCATTCATGACTATTTGCATATGCATAAGGTATCTGCCAGATGGATTCCCAGGTTTCTTACACCATTCCAGAAGCGAGAACGCATCAAGTTTCTCAAAAGACTGATTACACAGGATGAAACCTGGATCCATCACTATGATCCAGAGACCAAAGTCCAGTCAATGCAGTGGAAGCACTTGGACTCACCACCTCCAAAGAAGGCAAGGTTGCAGCCCTCCGCTAGCAAGGTAATGCTCACAGTCTTCTGGGACCAGGACGGAGTAGTGATGACAGATTTCCTGACAAAGGGTACCACAATTACAGGAGCCTATTATGCTTCACTTTTGAGGAAATTAAGGGAAGCTATCAAAATAAAGAGGCGGGGCAAGATCAGCAAAGGTACCCTCCTCCTGCAGGACAACACTGGTCTACAATTCACATGTTGCCAGATCAGAAGCACGGGCGTGTGGTTATGAAGTCTTCCCCCATCCTCCCTACTCTCTTTCTTAGTTGTTGTTTCACAATGTTTCGGCCAACTATTCATCTGGCCTTCATCAGGTCTGGCTTACTTGACCAAAAAATGTGATGAGAGGACAACGACTGGATGACAGTAATTGCTGAGAATGCAGTCAGGAGATTCAAAGTTCCTATCCCGTCGCTGTTACAACCTGACGAAGGCCAGAGGAATAGTTGGCCGAAACATTGTGAAAAAACAACTAAGAAAGATGAGGATAATAGTCCGCAATAAATTGGCAAACAAATTGTTTAAGAAAGCCCCCCCCAAAAGCCTGGTAATCAATCACCTAGAGATGTTTTGATAAAAGCTCTGGTACTGGGTTGGCGCCAGCAAGGACATCCTGCCTTTAAAAAAAAAAGTCTCCACTAAGGAAATGACTTCGTTTCAGGTTATGTAGCTTTGTTGTTTTATTTTTATGGAAGTTGCTCTAGACAACGCATGATGCCACTTGATCACAGGAACTAATAAGAACGAAAAATGATCACCGCAAAGACAGGAGATGCTTATTAACCTTATTCTTGGAAAAAACAAAACTATAGTTAGGAGGAAAAAAGTCAGCAGCAACAGTTTCACAAGCTTACAGTTGAAAAGAAGCTACTGGAATAGGCAGCTGTATTTCAATGAGTTATCAAAACAGCGAATTTATGGAGACCACTAGACTATCAATCAAATAAGCTGGAACAAAAGAAGCAGGGAATAGATTTTAAAATTCTGAAGAATACATGCCTAATAGTATTTATGGAAAGAAAAAAAAAAAAGCAAAAGCAGATGCCTATTGGCTTAGCCAAAAAGACCAAGACTAACGGTAGAAGGAAAAATGTCAGTAGGAAGAGTTTCACAAGCTTGCAGTTCTTGGAAAGAAGCTACTGAAATAAATAGCTGTAATATTATGAGATATCAAAACAGTTAATTGGTGGATGCCATAATAATAATAATTACAGAAGAAACTGAGACTAGCAACATCGTGTTTGTGAAAGAGAGAGAGAAGGTGATGAGAAGCAGAAAGAGTGAACAGAATCAGCTAACCAAGTTAAGTATCTTTCTGGATCATATCAAGAAACCTCTAATCAGAGATTCAGCAGCTGAAATATGATAACTCCATACAAGGTCTGATTTAAATTATTACAGTATGAGAAAGTGTTAGAAGCAACAATTTAAATAAGATTCAAGTAAAGAAAAAATATTTTATTCGTGTTTTTATAACATTTTTCTTTGTATTATCATTTCTTCAGACTACTGTTCTCATCTTGAATGTTATTTTTACGTTTTCGACGATGTAACCTCCGACCTTCTTCAAGTGTATCTTGTCAAAGTCAGGAATCTGCAGAGAATTTCAAACAGAACCCTTTATGTAATCCACTGGGGTAACATGTTCCTGTTCTGTCGTGCAGATTCTGAATTTCGGCAGAAATATTCCCAAGTTCGACCAGATACTCCTGAAGAAGATCGGAGGTTACATCAACCGAAATGCTGTGAAAATAACACTCAAGATGAGAACATTCATTTTGTATATTTCTAAACCAGTGTTTGCACCCTTGGTGATCCCTAAGACCAGTCAGAATGAGAACGAGAAAATGAAAACTATGACACACACGCGTTGGGATCAGCGGTTGTTGAGAGAGGTGGCTTATGGTCTTATATTGGCATAAAATATTCAACTGTTTCAACTGCCACAAGTCAGTTGAAAATACAAAGGGGGCACTCCAAAAGTAATGCTTCCTATTTTTTTATTATGCCCCAGTGGATCAGAGGGGACTGCAAATCACATTGTTATTAAGACTGAACTTTTGCATTCATGATCTGAAAGTTTCATCTCTCTGTTGCAGATGTTGATAGTGTGAGACTTTAAGAAGGCAACCCCTGTTACGGACGTGTGTCAGAAACAGATGCATGATTTAATTCCTGACAAATGTGCATTGAAAATGGTAGTGACTATGTAGAAAAATTATTTCTGGAGCAACGAAGGTCACTTGTTTTAATGATACCACTTCTGTCTTCATAGCTCTTCAACTTTTTGGAGTAAAAGAAAGAGAGAAAAAAAAAAAAGGCGTTACTTTTAGAACGACCCTAGTATATATACAGAAAAATTCTTGAAAGTGACAATTTTTCAAAAAATTGCACCGAATTCGACAAAAAAAAGGGGGGGGGGGCAGAAATGGATTTTCCATGCCATTGTCCATATAAAAAAATGGCCACAGATATTCTGCACTTTTTGGGGTTTAGCAGTTATTTATAATAAAACTAATAGCCATGATAACAATAAAATTTGATTATGAAAACTAACAAGGCTATGGAACTGACTACCCTAGAGACTGGGAATATGAGAGGCGTTCCAAAAATAATGACTCCTACTTTTTTATTCCACCTGAGGGGACCTAAGGGATTGCAAATTACATTGTTATGATGACTGAACTTATGCATTTATGACCTTAAAGTTTAATCTCTCTGTTGCAGATATTGACGGTGTTAGACTCTTAAGAAAGCAACTTTTGTCATGAACGTGCATCAGAAGCAGAGATGTGTCATTGAATTTCTGGCAAAAGTGCATTGAGAATGTTGATGACGGTAGAAAAATAAATTTTAGAGCAAAAAAAGTTGCTTGTTTTAATGGTACCACTCCTGTCTTCATAGTTCTTCAACATTTTGAGTAAAAAAAAAAAAATAGGAGGTTTTACTTTTGTCACAACCTTTGTAGGCAATTATTTGAGTTGGAACAGATACATCAAGGGCATTGCCACAACTGCTGCGAGGAAGGTGGGCTCTCTCTACAATGCTAGAAAATTACTTGCGCTTGAAAGTATCCTGTACCACCATTCACCCATGTATAGAGTATTGTTGCCACATGTGGGCTGATGCATCTGCTACTAGTCTCTCACTTCTGAACAAGATTCAAAAGAAAGCCACCAACCTAATAGGTTCTAGACTCTCAGCTAAGCTTCAGCCTCTGTCTCATCGATGAAATGTTGCATCCCTCTGCCTGTTTTACAAGTACTTTACTGGTAGATGCTCTGACGAACTACAAGCCCTTGTACTCCCTCAATGTAAATACTCCCAACAAACCAGTCAATCAACAAAATCCCACCCCTACACAGAGATCCCCAGATGCTAAAAAGCCTTCTACTTTAATCGTTTTTTTTTTCCCCTAGGATTGCTAGGCTTTGGAATTCCCTTCCAGCTTCCTGCTTCCCAGACTGTACTGAAATTCAAAAGTTTAAATGTAATGTAAACAGACATCTTGCTGCTCAACTCCCTGCATTATATGTCCCAGGGAGTAGCTCCCTACATCAAAGTGGCACTGTGCCTTGTTTGGAGTGAAAATGCAAAATAAATAAATAAAATTAAAAAAAACACTACGAGAAGAGAAGAAGAAGAATAGCAGCAGCAGCTGTAATGGTTACATGTACTGAGATAACTAGAAATTCTATCACTTCACAGAAATTGGGCAGATGTTGAAACCCCAAATAAGTATTATTTGTCCTTTGTGTTGTAAAGATATTTGTCGATATTATTGTTTATCATGAACTGTATTTAAGTATACATACACACAAAGAACGCTAGACAGTCATAGACAAACACATGTATATACACTTGCATGCCTATGAGGGTTGGGCCAAAAGTACAACCTCCTATTTTTTTTTAACTCAGAATGTTGAAGCGCTATGAATACGGGAGTGGCACCATGAAAACAAGCAACCTCTTGTGCTCCAGAATTTATTTTTCTACATAGTCACCACTATTCTCAATCCACTTTTTGCCAGTGATGAACAATGGCTGTGCATGGGCATCTGGAGTGCGCTTTGTCATACGACGGTCATTCCAAAAGTAAAGCCTCCTATTTTTTTAACTCTAAATGTTGAAGAGTTATGAATACGGGAGTGGTGCCATTAAAACAAGCGACCTCTTATGCTCCAGAATTTATTTTTTCTACATAGTCACCACCATTCGTAATGTACTTTTGCCAAAAATTCAATAACGCATCACGATTTCTGGAAAAATGTATAATAGTGTGATGAACAATCACTATTAAACCACCATGAAGTGGTTTCTATGGCAATCGATAAGGCCAAGCTGCTTGCCCAGCTGTATAACCTAAAATCCACCTTGGACTCTGCAAACCACTCCCTCCTTAATTTTCCACTACAGTTGGAAACAGTACTAGGTGATCAAATTATCATCTTTGCCCATGTCATCAGTATCATTAAAGATTTCGACACCTCCGAAGCATATGAGCCAAATCTTATCCCTTCCATAGTTATAAAGAAATGCTCTGTTGAGCTAACCCTTGTCCTATTCAAACTCTATAACAAATGCCTTGCAGAATCTGTGATACCAGTTTTCAAGAACTCTGATGAAAGAACTGACCTATGTTGGGGAGTTGTATAAGTCCCACAAAACAAATAAAAAGAAATATCAAATAATGTAAAATAAACTTTTGTTAATTTACGTTAAAAAAAAAAAAGAAAAGAATTTATGTTTTCTGTGTGTGCAAAGATGGCAGTCTATATGAAAGAAGGAAGGGAGGAAAAAGGTGAAGACTTGAGAGTGTGAGAGAAAGTCCAAGGACGTGTTGTGGCAAAGTGAGAGAAAGAGAGAGTAAAGCAATGTTCCTTGACGTGCAAGACAAGCTGTCATCTCAGCTACTGAATTTCACTCAAAGGGCATTCCTCTTGATGTCTGTTGTCCTTCTCTGACGAGAAAAGAAGTTCTTCTTGGCTTTTTATATTTTTTTAGAGGCTCCGAGAGATGTGCTAAGAAATAAGTTTATTTTAGATCGAGCCCTGATTGGTCAAAAATTCATATTTTGGACGAAAAAAAAAACATGCTTTCAACTATGTCGGCCATTTCTCAAGCGTCCTGCTTTTTGACCCAAGAGGTTTTGTGTGGTTGAATGCTGTAATGAATTTATACATTTTAATGTGTGTGTGTGTCTTCTATAATATAAATCTCACCTGTCTGTTTAAATGTATGTATGTATGTATGATTGTCTGCCTAAAACTTTTGACAGAGGCGACGGATCTTCACGAGATTGGTATTGTTTTGGAGATCGACCCTTCAGGTGACAAATATCAAAAAATTGGCTAAAAACCTTAATTCCTTCAAGGAGGGGGTCACTTTTTTGTCGATATTTTCAGAAGTCATCCCCTCTTTTCGATTGACTAGCCTTAATTTAAACCTTTGCAACTTCTGGTTTGGCGATGGACGCAACAGCAAAGATGTCACATTTGTTTTTTTTCACATTCTTTTCCTCCTTCGCGGTACAGGTCCGAGCCTGCCTGCCTACTGCCACTTTTCTTTTTGCTCAACACACACCTCCAAATACCCGGGCAATGCAGAGCACCCAGGCTAGTAGAAAAATTAAATAAGAAATGGCACACCTGCAAAATTATCGTTTTCCATTTTTTTTTTGCCAAAATCTTTGAATTATTCATCAATCTAGCGATAATTCATCACCTTAATGAGACTAAACTTCCCTCAAACCAACGGTATGGACTTTAGCCAAAATGCACGGTCACATTTAATGAAAAAAAAATAAATATAAAACTAATAGTAATGATTGATAACAATAAAAATTAGAATCTGAAAATTAATTAGGCTATGGCACTGCCAAACATAGAGACTAAGAATATGGTGGGGGGGGGGCGTTTTATTTTTTTTTATTCTGCCCGAATGGGTCAAAGGGGATTGCAGATTACATTGTTATGATGACTGAACTTATGCATTCATGACCTGAAAGTTTCATCTCTCTGCGCAGATATTGACGGTGTGAGACTCTTAAGAAAGCAACTCCTGTCATGGACGTGCATCAGAAGCAGAGATGCGTCATGAAGATGTAGTGGGAGTCCATATAACATGGGGGTGGGGAGTAAATCGTGTATATATTTATGAGTTCTATGACCGTTTAATGTATGATTGTATGCGAGTATATATGTGCTGTATATACATGTGTTCGTCTATGACTGTCTAGCATTGTGATCATCTAATCTAAAGTTTGTTGTGTGTGTGTGTACATTTAAATACAGTTTATGATGGAACAATAATATATCTAAATACCTTTATAACACAAAGGACAAATAACACTTATTTGGAGTTTCAACATCTGGCCAATCGGGAAACATATCTGGTCCATTTTTATTCTTCTTGTCTTGAAGGAAAAGCTGCAATGGAAATTCTCCCAAAGAACGACAGAACCTCGAGTTTAATTTTGGCAACTTTCAATTTCAGAATGTTTTTTTTTCTTTTGGAAAGTTGCAACACTGATCCTAGATTCTTCACTCCCTTGGGTGCTTTGAGCCATCACGACCAGTCGGCTCTTCAACTTTAACTCCTTTAAGCTCTGAACACTAACTAATTTCCACCTATCTCAGAAAGACCATCTCTCCCATCCATCATATACGTCACTAAGATAATCACCTGATGTTTTTACATGTCATTATTTCTAAGTTGTCAACTAAATTGTTATGATAACATTAAGTTCACATAAATGAATATCTAAATATTTTGATTATTCTAAAACATATTTTAATTGACTAAACTTTTTTGGCATGAATAATCATAATAATCGTCGACTAGCACACCTTCGGCATTGCCTGGTCAATATCTAACAATGCTACCTATTAGCAGCTTCATATTTTGCTAAACTGAGATGAGTGTGTTTGTTAATGACACCATACCCAGTTTGTAGTGTAACAGATGGGGCCCTATGGTAAAAAGAATCAAGTAGGTTAACTAGATAAATATGCAGTTTGCATATCTAAACTTTACTGTCAAATTGTACTTTCAAGTCACTTTAAAAAAAAAAACCACCTGTATAGAATATGTTTCTTACTCTTATGGCTTGTCAGCTCAACTGGTTTTCCAAGTACAGGTCTATGTATGGTTCAACATTTTGGTGATTTTTTTTTTTTCCTTTATTCCTTTTGAAAATGTTCCGCTTCCCTCAAACTAACATTATGAACTTAGGTCATCCAATTTTAGTGCAGATATTCTAAAAAGTTGTCTTTGAACATCTATACCATACACTGAATAAGGCAGGTAAAGTTCGGGTGTTAGTGCTATATATCTCCAAAGTCTTTAACAGAGTCTGGCATCCTCAGGAATATCAACTTGTACTGTATTCATGTTATTTGAATTCTTCAGACTACTGTTCTCATCTTGAGTGTTATTTTTACAATGTTTCGGTTAATGTGACCTGTGACCTTCTTCAGATGTATCTTGTCAAACTCTGAAATCCACACTCGTGACATAGTGGATAAAGTACTTGGTAAAATTCAGTTGTAAGTTACACTCTTCTGGAGGTTGAAGGTTTCAATCTTCAGTGCGAGGCGACACTAAAAAAGAAAAAAAGTTACAATTTTAGAATTACTTAGGACTTTTACCCAGTCATGGTTGAGGGAACAAGAGTGTAGCAGCCGACACTCACTACATACAGGTAGGAACTACTTCTCACAACTCGAGATTTAGTCCATGCGTGTTTATAGGTAGTAGCCATCGGTATGAAAGAAGCCGGTTGAAAGAGAAAGAAAGGGCAGTCTTTCAAATTTCGTCGAGAGAAGTAGCTCCTGCCTGTGATGTAGCAGGTGTCGGCTGCTACAAGAGATATACACCATTAGACATGGAGTTGTATCCCTTGCCAGAAGTCCAAAATTTATCAGCACATTCAAAGCCCGGCTACCTGCAACTACACTTTTAAAAACTCTGAGTCATTTTGCTTAACAACTTCTAGAAGGTCAGCTAGACACATAAGGCGTCCACACCAATTTGCTATGAACACGCAGTGGAATACTTGCAGTATTTTTGTTCTTTTCCTTTTTATCAACGTTTCGTCTAGTGTTGGGGTATGTAATGACCAGCTAAATCAAGTCGCTTGTTATGTAAGCAGAAGAATGTATTCGTTTCAGGAACAATTTGATTTTTTTCACCAGTCACTCACGCAAATATGTATTGCATAAGAGACGCGACTGTAATGTGTCATTTTGTCACACAAATCCCTGGGACTATATTTTTATATCTTCGCGTATGAAGACAGTAAACAGGTTGGAAGGTTCTCAAAACAGGATATAAAAGGCTTAACCCACCAAAATTAAGAGCTTAGACAGTGTTTCCGCAAGTCACCACCATCGTCGCCCATGATGTCGTTCACGTCTAACTCTGTCGGAAGGACGTTAAAAACCATACCAAAGTCTCAGCAACAATTCCATGATCTCCAGCCAACTTTTTGCAGCCTGAATAACTGGCTCGGACATCTGGACTCAACTGCTTACACACACACACACACACACACACACACACACACACACACACAAATTTTAAAAAAGCAGCACGAATAAAAGTGCCATAAAACATCTGCAAACGGATGAAATACTCTATCCCTTACTAAGGAAGCTTACATAAGCAACAATGGATGAATATTCTATGCTCACAACCTTTTTCTTCCTAGTATTCTGCATTCATAAAGTTTTCTTCGTAAAATTATGCTGACATTAATGGCTTCCTCAGTCTCGGAGGATTTCTTCAGTTACTAGAAGCTTCCAGAAACACATTTACAATCAATTATGCAATATTCTTTTTCCACTTGAATGATGTTCCCGAACTCTTGTCTTATAAAAATACACATCACTGCATTATTAATGGAACCCAATCTTTTTAAATTTCACCCACAAAGGGAGACAGTGCACATTCAGGAAGGACTGCGACTTAAATATAACACACACACACACACACACACACACACACACACACACACACAAATGATCCTTTTCTGGTTAATAAAAAATATTACTTTAAATGTTTGCAATTGTTCCGAGTTGTCACTATTTTCTGATTTTTTTTTCTTTCTTTCTCTTGCTAGAGAAAGGAGTTTCGACCTATGCTTTCGACTTCGTCAAGAAGTCAGAGACCGGTCGATCTCCTTTTACTCTAGAAATGAAAATAGTTTTCGAAATAAATAATAAGGTAATAAATAATAAACAGAATTCCTAACTATGAGTTACTTCCCTTTGTTTAGTTACATTTAACAAATAATAATGGCGGGCAATGGATCGTGAAAGTACGTGTGTCAATGACACTGTCATATAATAATGCAGTAATACGTTAGTAATTGCGACATGACAATTAAGTACATGACGTTGGTTTTAGTTGAAACTGACATAAAAATTAAGTAGATTGTTTTTTTAATGGAAATTCTGTTTTGCAACTTTCGTTTTTATTGCGAACATTCACGACAATTTTCATTTATGATATGTGTAAATTAGGTACAATAGTTTTAATTATTTTCTGTTTGAGAACAAGTATCGATTTCTTATTCGCCATTTAGGTGAATACCATGATGAGTGAGACATTCAAACCGTCCCTAATTGAATATTTTTTATTTAATTAGATAAATATATATTATTGTACATTTATTTTATTTTATTTATACTTTTTAAATAAAAAATTGTTTTTAAAACTGGAAATATAAAAATATTTTAAGTTTAGGGTTTCTAAATTTTTATTTTAAACCAATCGTGATAGGTTTGTATTGTTAAGTGCGGGGCAGCCATGCGAGATATTTCACTTCCCGACGGACGCGCCATTTCAAGGTTAGTCGTATTTAAACTCTTTTACCTCGTTTTTGGGGAGATAAATTAACAACTAGGTACCGTTTTCTTTAATACCCTAAAGCTATTTATTATTTATTAACCGCATCTTCTTCGCGTCACGCTTAAAAAATATGAGATCATCTATTTATTACTTAAATTTGAACTGTAATAATCGCGTAGCAGTCCCGGTTTAAGGGTTTTTCTTCCATCTTTAAAAATAGAACTTCGCGCGTAGATCTCTCTCTTTTTTTTCTTCTGTTCCGTTTATTGGAATTTTTATTATTTTGTTTTTGAATGTTAATCTTGTTTATTACAAAATAAATATTGTCATAGTTTTGTTTAATGTTTTCTTTTCTGTAGCTATTATATTAGTTTTTTTTCTTTTTGTTAGTTTTGTCTCGTTGTGTCGATATTTGTTAATCGGGGAAAAAATCGTTATTTTATTTTTCTTGATTTGCGGTGAAATCGTTACAAGTTGCAATTTTTTTTTTCTTTTTTGATCTCTACATACAAACACCTTTTAAATTATTGATTATATTTTGTTAGGATTTAAATTAGTCTCTTTTTTTTTTTTTACTCTGTGGCTTAAAATACACTTTTACGAATCGATTGCGGTATAGGGACGGTTAGAATGTTTCGCCTGTTTTGAATTATTTTTATGCCATCGTTTCACCATAAAAATTAATAATTGAACTAAGTTATAAAACTAATGCCCATTTAGAATTAAACCTATTGAAAAAAAACCCAAAATGGGTTTGTATTACTGTACACATAGATTCGAAAAAGTTGTCAAAAAACAAATATATAACAAATGAATGTTATCAAAGGCAAGATAAGTTACTTTTCTACCAAACTGAATATAATTTTCGTGTTTTTATTCAATTTAACATGTTTATTCAGCTCGAAAAGCATACAGTGTTTAGCGATGTATTGGAAAATTCAAGATGGCGGCCGATTCTCTCTTTAACACGGTAAGTTTGGAAAAAGGTGTAATAAATAATAAACTAGACAAAATACTGTTAGAAATTCGCTCAATATATGTTACCGTGACATAACTTGACATATATTCGGTGTTTTTTAATAGTATTTTGTCTAGTTTATTATTTATAACACCTTTTCCTGAACTTACCGTGTTAAAGAAAGAGTAGGGCGCCATCTTGAATTTTCCAATACATCGGTAAACACGGTATGCTTTTCGAACTGAATAAACATGTTAAATTGAATAAAAACACGAAAATTATATCCAGTTTGGTAGAAAAGTAACTTATCTTGCCTTTGATAACATTTATTTGTTATAGATTTGTTTTTTGACAACTTTTTCGTATCTGTGTACAGTAATACAAACCCGCAACGTTCTAGTAAATCGATCACTCATTTTAGAACCCCCTCGACGTTTTTAGACCAAATTTCACGAATGTAGCCATATTTTTTTTTTTTTGTTTTTTGTTTTTTTTACGAGAATACTCAGCGGTAACTGGTAAATTTTTATGACGTGCCTCCTCCTCACTGCCAGCGTATTATAAACACCCCAACCTCCCCATGCTTTTAGAATAAACACCCTCAAACCTCGAAAGCCGTTCTTAACATGGGGAGGTCGGGGGTGTTTATACTACGCTGGGCAGGTCGTAAAAAATACCGTATACCCCCCGTGTTAAGAACGGCTTTTTTACTTTAAGGCCTGTCTCATCTTCGTATATAAGAAAATATTTTTTTTGTAGATTTCGATGTGGTAAAAACGAATCTGCAAACCGTTTCCGTCGCAAAAAACATAGTTTTCATGATATAAAGAAATTACTTTTTCGAAAAGTGAGTGATTACTTTTCTATGTAAATTTAACTTAAAATGAGCACCCACTTTCTGGTCACCTGAGAAAGGGGGCATTTTTTGTGTGTTTATAGGATAAAGTTTTTTTTTTTTTTTTTTGCATACTATTAACCCCTGAACTCGGGGACTCTTTCATTTCACAGCCTAGCCTTCGTTTACGCTATGCACGAGCATAAACGAAGGCTAAGGCTGTTAAATGTGCACTCGCGTACCAAACTACTTTGTCACAGTGTAGTAAGTATTGGCGAAAAATTAAAATTAGACGAAAAACAGGTAGTTTTCTAAATATTAAACCATTTAATTCTATCTTATCACGGGTGGCCATTTTGTACGCGCAACCGCGCGCATATGGTCTACGCGCGTGCGCAGACCATATAACCCTGATTTTTCCCTCATTCTTAATGACAAGCGCCCCCCCCCCCAAAAAAAAATGGCGTCTCCATTCTCGGCGATAAACTGTAGAAGTATCGACTAGTAGTGTCCATTCGATAATAATCTGCTGAAAAAATTGAAATTAAAAGACGAAAAAAATAGAAGGGGTACCGCTTCTTTAGCAGTGTCAGAAATGGATTTTTAGAATGCGTGAAAAAAAAAAATGAATAATTCGACCTCCTATTTTTACAAGCTTATAACTACTTGAAAAATGTAATTCAAACCCTAATTTTTTTCTTCAATTAATGGAGAAAAGACCAAATTAAAAAAAAAAATAACGGGTTCAATAGCAAATTATGCAATATTTGTTTTTTTAAATCGGCTTTCTTTAACAAAAGATTTGAAGAAAATCAACGAAATTTTTCTTCCTTCGAGTATAAAAAAATCGATTTAAATTCTAAAAAATCACTTACCTAAAAAAGAAAACACACACACAATTCAATGTGTACTTTTTTAAACAAGGATTCCAAAAAAGAAACGCGAACTCAGATTTATTGACTGTTCAAATAAAGGGAGAGAAATCTTTTTACACGGTGGTCACCACTTATCAAGGCCCGGAAGCCACTCAGGGATAAGGGTTATTGCAAGTACAGTACTGTACTTGCAATAACCCTTATCCCTGTCAGTACGTTAGTGTGGAGATTTGATGAAGTGTTTACTTAAGGGGGCGGTTCATTAGAAATTTGTTAGCGTTGGACTTGAAGACATCCAAGTTGTAGTCAGGTGGGAAGCAGGCAGACGGAACAGTTCCACAGGCGTGCAGCAGTTCTAAGAAAGAAGCTTTGTTCATGAAATCCACATTTTGATTTAGACACAAATAAAGGGGGGGGGGAATTTTTCACAGTGGATTCAGCTAGACTGATGTTTTTCGTGAAAGATTGGCGAGGGGGGGGGAGAGATTCAGACGAGCACCTGCCATGGAAATAACGATAAAACAAGGATAGGCTCGAACGTCTTTTTTATTTTATTTATTTTTTTTTTTTTGCGATTACGGTGACTTATAAACGCCATAATTTATATCTTTTTATTGCGTGCTGTTAACCAAAATTCGTATTTTGGGGCCTCCGCCGCCTCCATAGGTAAAAAACAGCACACATTCACTTAGTTTTTGCCGTTAAACAAAAAATACAGTCGACCGATTTTTTTTTTTTTTTTTTTTTTTTTTTTTTAATTCTCTTAATAAAGTACACAAGTTTTTGATTATTATATATTTTTTTTTAATATCTAAAAGAAAAAGAAAACATTGAATGAAATAGAAAAAATTGCCGTCAGCGTCTGGTATTTACTTGACGATATAAGCATAACATGAGCTTTCATTTAAAAAAGAAAAAGAAAAGTGTTTTGCACTTTGGACTTTACAGGTAATTTTCCAAAAAACACTTTTTTTTTTTTTTTTTTTTTATTAATTAGAATATTTTATTTATTGATCTTTTCCATTTCTGATATATAAAACTTTGAGTAAATTAATTAAATTTTAATAGACATTTCAAAGGGGGGGGGGTGAATTAAAAAAAAAGAACGTTTCTAAAATATTACATTTGGTTTATTGGAAAGAGCATAAAATTTGGGTTTGTATTACTGTACACATAGATTCGAAAAAATTGTCAAACAAATATATGATAAATAAATGTTATCAAAGGCAAGATAAGTTACTTTTCTACCAAACTGAATATAATTTTCGTGTTTTTATTCAATGTAACATGTTTATTCAGCTGGAAAAGCATACAGTGTTTACTGATATATTGGAAAATTAAAAATGGCGCCCTACTCTCTCTTTAACACGGTAAGTTCAGGAAATGGTGTTATAAATAATAAACTAGACAAAATACTGTTAGAAATTCGCTCAATATATGCTACCGTGACATAAGTTGACATAATCTTCGGTGGTTTTTTAATAGTATTTTGTCTAGTTTATTATTTATAACACCTTTTCCCAAAGTTACCGTGTTAAAGAGAAAGCCGGGCGCCATTTTGAATTTTCCAATATATCGGTAAACATTGCATGTTTTTCGAGCTGAATAAACATGTTACATTGAATAAAAACACAAAAAATATATCCAGTTTGGTAGAAAAGTAACTTATCTTGCCTTTGATACCATTTATTTGTTATATATTTGTTTTTTGACAACTTTTTCGAATCTATGTGTACAGTAATACAAACCCTAAAATTTCACATTGACCCTGAAAATATTGTAACAATTGAACCAATAGAAAAATTTGGATAGATTTTTAAAGTTTAAAAATTGAAAAAAATTTCACTCGTAAAATTCAATTGATTTCATACGTAAAAAAAAAATGGCTGGTTGAACGCGCACCTGCACTTTGTAAACACTGTTTTTGAAAAAAAAATATTTCTATTTTTTAAACAATTTTAATAGTTTATTTTGGAAGTATATTCCATACAGAAAAACAACCAACTTTAAAAAGAGAAATTACAAGTTTTTTTTATATTTTATTTGCAGTTTTCTATTAGGGGTGTCAAAAATTCTGATACACCTATTGCTTCTTCCATACATGTGTCATGAATTTTTTTACACACGCATATATATATATATATATATATATATATATATGACTACTAGATCAATTTACATAATTTTTAGAATGTGACATCTTCGTTCTGTGACGGGTACGTATATTATAAGGATTATTCTGCAGTTAAGTTTTTGAAAATAGGTTTAATTTTAAAGAAGCGCGAAACTAATAATTGTCAATGTTTTAATCTGTAAAATTTGATGTAAAAAGCGCTCAATTCGTGAGAACATTGTTACGAATTTTAAAACCGCTTGAAATGACTCTACTCGACAGTTTAAATACTTTCAAATTCAGCCGACGTACACGAGTGCTACCCCACAAGCGAAATACGCATCAGCTCCAATATTTTGAACGTTGTTCGACTGAGGGAGAATTCATTATTTTTACAAGGAAAGAATTTTTGTGTGTATGACCTAGTTTTTTATTATTTATTTTGGCTTGAAATATGCGCATGATTTTTATGATTTTTTTTTTTTTTTTTTTTTTTTTTTTTGTCAGAGTTTATGTAATTACTAGCGAGGGGTACCCGGCGTTGCCCGGGTGGTTATAGGTGTGTGTGAAAAAAAAACAGGTGCCCGTGAAAAAAAAAAAGCCTTGACGACGCGCAGTTGGAAAATAGTAAAGTGTGAAAAAAAAAAAACAGGTGCGCGTTTTTGATTGACGTGACAGCGATAGCTATTCAGCAGTTAGCATTTTGTGCGGGACAGTTTTTAATGAAGTCAATAAATCGGTTTGTTTGTTTTTAAAAACCCGCTCCCTCGTCTCAAAATGAAAGCTACCGTCTGATATGACTGATATGACGAAGTCGACATTGACATTGACCAAACGTTACTTAGCTCTCTAAAGACCACTGGCTCTGGGCTTGTGATTAGAGTCGAGTTTCACTTTTTGTTTATACCGAAAACCGAATGTAACACGTGCCGATGCGGGAAATGTGGAATAATTAACGTTTGAAAGTCAATAAAATTAAATAGACAGGCGAGCTCCGTGGTTAACTGTGAGATATTACAATTTATAGATGATATAAAAAGTTTTAAGAAATTGTGAAGCGAGCGAGCGCTTCTCTGAAAGAAGCCTTTTGTAGACATCGAGGAAAAGCGTACATACATACATAATTGCTTTTATATTTATAGATTAACAGGAAAATTGGTGAAAGTGAAAATGGAATCCGCGCTATTTTTTAAATATTATTTCAAGTTTAATTAAAGTTTTGCGATACCTGCGTTATTTTTTTATTTAAAAATAAAAATTTCAAGTTTGCTTGAACTTTACGGATTCTTTTATTATTGTTTTTTGTATTGTTTCGTTATTTTATTTTTATTTTTTATTTTTTTCTGCCGGATTTTACAAACAAAATGAAAGCAAAGCAAAATAATGAATTCTCCCTCAGTCGAACAACGTTCAACATCGGAGCTGATGCGTATTTCGCTAGTAGAGTAGCAGTGTCGCACTCGTGTACGTCGGCCTCAAATTCATTTAAAATTTCAAAGTAATTTATTTCTTTATTTTTTCAACTATTAACACAAGTTTAAGATGGCTGATTTTAATCGAAATGCATTCTGATGGATTTAATTTTTTAGTTCACATGTAGGAGACGTCTGGTTTGTACACATAGATTCAAAAAAGTTATCAAAACAAATATATAACAAATAAATGTTATCAAAGGCAAGATAAGTTACTTTTCTACCAAACTGGATACATTTTTCGTGTTTTTATTCAATGTAACATGTTTATTCAGCTCGAAAAACATAGTGTTTACCGATGTATTGGAAAATTCAAAATATCGCCCTACTCTCTCTTTAACACGGTAAGTTCAGGAAAAGGTGTTATAAATAATAAACTAGACAAAATACTGTTAGAAATTCGCTCAATATATGCTACCGTGACATAAGTTGATATATATTCGGTGTTTTTTTAATAGTATTTTGTCTAGTTTATTATTTATAACACCTTTTCCCAAACTTACCATGTTAAAGAGAGAGTCCGGCGCCATTTTGAATTTTCCAATACATCGGTAAACACTGCATGTTTTTCGAGCTGAATAAACATGTTTCATTGAATAAAAACACAAAAAATGTATCCAGTTTGGTAGAAAAGTAACTTATCTTGCCTTTGATAACATTTATTTATTATATATTTGTTTTTTGACAACTTTTTCGTATCTATATGTGTACAGTAATACAAACCCGAGACGTCTCCCTGGACTACTTTCGCTTTTTCTTGCTCATGCATCTCTATTCCGAATTCGTACCAGCGGGACGATATCAATGAACTTTCTTTTTTTTTTTTTTTTTTATAACATATTTCAAACTGATATAAATTATTGCACAATAAAAAATTAATTAAAGCAAAAATAATTTATAGTTTAATGGCGTAAAAAGCGGATGCCCTTTTCCCTTCCCTGCAACCTCCTTCTCACAGAAGAGACGTTGCGAGCCTATCTCTGTTTTATAGTTATTTTCATGGAAAGTGCTTGTCTGAGCTCCAATCTATATCCCCCCCCCTCGCCAAACATTCACGAGAAACACTCGTTTGGCTGTAAACACTATTAATAATTATCGCAACTCTTTATCTCTGCCTAAACGTAGATTCCATGAACAAAGTTTTGTTCTAAGAACTGCACACCTAGCAGTATCAGAATTTTGGGGGAATTTTCAGCCGAGTCGCCATTTTGAATAGACACCTATCTTTCTATCAGATTATAAAAATATGAAAACGTAATTTAAACCCGTAAATTTTATTTCAATAAAACGAGCAAAGACCAAATTTTAATATCATAAAAGCTTTAATAGAGAAATAAACAATTTTATTTATTTTTTCCTTCGATTTCTTCACTTAACATTTCACGGAATGTCGAACAAATAACACAGTTGAATCTTACGATATATATTTTAACGGCAAAATAAAGAACTTACCTATGCTTTCTTTTAATCTTCCTGTATGAGAATTTATTCATATTTATGTATTATAATCCATGTATTTTTTAAATGGAAGGATTTTTCCAACACATA
The DNA here is from genome assembly GCF_053919585.1 of Euprymna scolopes. Taxonomy (NCBI): domain Eukaryota; kingdom Metazoa; phylum Mollusca; class Cephalopoda; order Sepiida; family Sepiolidae; genus Euprymna; species Euprymna scolopes. The sequence continues at coordinate 92,172,970 of NC_136509.1, forward strand.
TCGCGAAAACGCGTGTCTTTCAAGAAAGTTGTAAAGACACCGGATGTTAAGATTACACTTATGTACGGAAGCCTATAAGTGTAAAAAAAAACACTAATTCAGAAACCTTAATAATCTCGATATTGGATTATATTCCTTCAAATTTTCCACTTTTAAAGGTTTTCGGAGGCGTTGAAAACGGAAATAACCATTTCTATATACGGCAAACGAAACTAGTAGTTTCCAAGATAAAAAATTTTACAAATGGTCACAAAGTGGGGGGGGTCACTTTTCCATAATGATGTGACGTCAAATGGGCACCCACTTTATGGCCACATTGCAATGAACGGATTTGGCCGTAATTTTAAAGGAATTTTCGAGGGTGGCTTCATATTGACCCTATATGAATAAAGGGAGATAACATCGTCCTTTTTTTTTAATGTGGGCGCCTTTACGCTATCGTACATAAAAACTGGGATTTTTCATTTTGGGATTTACACGGATTACGAAATGACGAAGATATGCAATGTATTTTTTTTTTTTTTAATATCTTAAAGAAATACCTGAATTTTTTATTTATTATACTATAAATCTGCATTATCGGGTTTCGTCTTTTTTTTTTTTTTTTTTATATCGAAAAAAAGGAAACCAGAAATTAAATATAAAAATATACACTGACCGAACATTAATGACTGGAAAATTCTAAACAAAAATTAAGCTTCCACGTAAAAAAAAAAAAACAAAAAAAAAAACACGTGGTTATCGAAAAAAGAAGGATTTACATTTTGGACTTCACCGGTAAATTTACAGATAAGTGATATTTTTTTGTTGTTTTAAATTTGAGTATTTTATTTATTCATGTTTTATCTTCAATTTGTGATATATAAAACGTGTTGACCAAAATTAATTATTAAAATTCTCATAGACATTTCAAAATGGGGGGTGAATTTATAAAACAACGTTTGTCTAAAATATTATATTCGGTTTATCGGAAAGAGCATAAAATTTTACATTCACCCTGAAAAAAACGTAACAATTGAACGAATAGGAAAATTTTGATAGATTTTTAAAGTTTAAAAATTGAAAAATATTCATCTCATAAAAATCAATTGATTTCACTACGTAGCAAAATGGCTCCCAGAGCGCACGCACGCACTTTGTAAACACTGTTTTTTAAACAATGAAAAATAATATTTCTATTATTTTTTAAACAACTTAAATAGTTTATTTTGGAAGCGTATTCTATAAAGAAAATAAATAACCCACTTTAGAAAGAGAAATTACGAGTTTTCTATATTTTATTCGCAGTTTTCTGTTAGGGGTGTCAAAAATTCCCCCAAAATTCTGATACTGCTACTGCACACCTATGGAACTCTCTTCCGTTTACCTGCTTTCCAGTTGACTAAAAGTCTAATGTAAACAAATTCTTGATGAGCCGTTTCCCCTTAAGTAATCCAATTTATCAAATTTACACTTCTAACGATTACTATATTGTGCTTTTGACCACTGTACACTATTCAACCCTTATTCTTGAAGTGGCGATTCCTTTATAAAAAAAAAAAAAATTTGACAGACATGAAACCATAAAAAAAAACTTTTTTGTATAAAACATTATTAGACCCAAACGATGAAATAAAACCAAAAAAGTTTTGTTTTTATTTTTTTATCATTATTTTTTAATTATTTAAGCAAATAGAAATTTAATTTTTTTTTTTTTTTTTCCATATTATTTTGAAGTTAAATTCAGCTTTTACGGTATTTTTGTGAATTAAATTGTTACGTAATTTGCTAGAATAACTTTAAATTTAGTAATCAAGTAAAAATGGAATTAAATAATTTGAAATAAGAAAAAATTTCGTTTTAATTTAATTTTTTTATTGTGCAATAATTTTTATCAGTTTGAAACATTAAAAAAACAAAAAACATTGTTAATGACCATTTTGTGTGTGTGTGTGTCTCTGTGTGTGTAATATATATGGGTTATTCCAGCCCAATTCATCCAGCCCCGACACACCCCCTCTTGGATTTTTTTCATATTTACACCATACAAACTTTGGGTTAAAACTAAGAGAAATCTGCAATTTCAGCCCAGTTGGATTTCAGGAACATATTTTTTTTCACAGTTGGTTTCGGCCTGGAAATCAAAAATTGCTATCTCATGACGTAGAATTTTCGACTCCCGGCATTTTACAAAATTTGCATTTTTGCTGCAAAAAATAAAGCTCTGGAGCTAAATATTCACACATATAAGGTTTTGAGGGCAAGGAATCCAAAAATCATGGTTAGAAAGATGGCAAATGAGAGGAAGTACCTTATTTTTACCATTTTAGGTGGTGCCGCAGCACTTTTTTAGAGCTTGTTTGGGGCGATATTTTATTGAGAAAAAAACATAACTGTGGTGCTTTGCCAGACTTCTCCTTTGGATTTTTAAAGTGACAATGGGTTGGAAATTACAAAAATCAAATAAAACCTTTCGGCATATTTGACATTTCCAGACACTAAAGCCTCAAAATTGGCATTTTTATAAAAATTTAAGGATTTTTTGGTGAATTTGGCAACAATCTAATCTTAAGTTATGATCAATATCTAGAGCTGAAAAAAGACTTGGATCGGCTCATTATAGCCCATTTTCATAATATAATGTCAAATTACATCATATAAAAGGATATGGACCCCTACTTCACAGTCAAAATGGACAAAAAAATAGTCGAAAATAAAAGACTGATGCATAATCTAGTTTATCATAAGAAAAACTGTCAAACAAATATAAAACAGACATTTGTTATAACTCCAACTATCAACTTAATCTGTCAAAATAGTTCTGAGTCTTATTTTTCTCCTCCTTGGTGATGAAATATGTTCTACCATTCACTGAAATACTTGGGGTCTGCACTCTCATAACGACCTTGCTTAGTGGAATATAGCCTCTATCCCTATTAGTTGGCCAGTGGAATTGATGTGATGGTCCATGTGGATGCAGGAATTTGCAAGTAAGATCTTTCTCTTCCCTGTTGACACTCTCAATCAATGCTAACCACCAATACCCATCAAAAATGCAAGTAATGTAGTCATTGCATTTGAGCAACTCCAGAGTTTCATCTAGCGGCGTAGGCATGTCCAGGAAAGAATGGTCAATAAAGATCGTTGTGTCAGCACTCAGTTGCTTGCCCTGAATAGTAAACTGAGAAGTTGGTTTGAAATAGTGACAGCTCCTTGTACCAGGCACAGTATCTCCCAGTTTATATCTCATTTGAAGTTTCTCTCGAACTGAAACCATGTCTTCTTTGTCGATCTTTAGAAACATGATACCAGTGATCGATGATCTGCAAAAGTCTGCAACAGCATGAAAAGTGAGTATTTGGTCTTTTATTGGCCTTTGCAAGCTGGCACGGAGAACTTTGCGTTTGACAGCCCCACCAATTCCATCACAGGGTGATTTGCCATGGCTAGTTGCAAAAAATGCCCAAGTTGCATCAATTCCAAAATCTGATGAGTGATGGCAAAGGTTAATAAATGCTTTGAAGTTTTTATATTGGGCAGCACAGCCATCGCTGAAGTACTCTACACTCTTGATCCAGGGAAATTTCTCTTTGATGTACAACATCACCATTCTTTGCAGTTCATGCACAAAACAGGTGTCATGCTCAAGGTCATCTGAAATGATGCATAATGAGATCTGTTGAAGTTTACCATTGTTATCTTTGTAATAAATTACCACTGGATGTATGGTACACTGGTCTTTGTTCCAGTGATATCCCTGGATCTCATCTTGCACCACGTAGTGATAATTTTCCGCAAAGTCCAAGAGAAGTATACATTCGGTCTCAGTTATTTCTTCTCTTCTCTTTTTTAGATACTGCGCTTGGCTCTTTGCTGTGAAGGAATGGGTCGTTAGATTATCAACATTGTATACCAATATCTCTATGAAGTAATCTACATCAGCCATCTGTGTCCGTAGCATTGTCCTATCCACACTCTCCCACTGACTATATGACATCTCACTGTCAATTTCCAATTCAGTAAATTTATCTCTGATATACTTCTCTAGAGCAGGGAAACCTGGGCATTTAGGACAACGGTGGACCATACATTCAAGACTATTGGTGTCGCAAACTACCAAGGCCATCAAATCTTTGTAAGTGATATTAAAATTGGGATTTTCAGTTGGTACATTAGCAGCACTCTCATCTCTGGATTCTTCAGCTTTCCTTCTGAGCTGAGTCTTGACAGTTGAAACAAAGCAGTCAACAAGCAATTTGGTATTTTGATGGTGGGTGCAAACACAAACTGAATGAGAACCTGATGTCAAGACGGTGACGCACCATTTTGGACGGAGCTCACAGAACTTTGAAAGACCTATTTTGTGTTCAGGATAGCTTTCTTTGTAAGCTACATAAAGCTCCTTAAGATTGCATAATAGGAGCCGTTTCTGGACATGAACTTTATTACCAATGCTCACAAAATCTTTCCCTCCAGGCATTAACCGTGAAAATTCATTGTCCTCATAGAAAGCCAAGACAGAATTGATAACCTCTTTTGAGAGACCTCTCCCCTTCTTTTTCTGTGGCAATGAAAGAATACCTCGATCCTTTTTCAGTTGCCGTGCTTCACGTACTATATATTCAGAGACATTGAAATATTCAGACACCTCTTTTCGAGACCAACTTTACTCTCAAGGACATCCCTGAAAAAAATTATTTTGTAAATTTATGATTTTTTGACACTATATGATAGGTTAAAAATATTCAGGAAGCTGGAAGATCTGAGCAAAAAATCGCATTTTCAGAAAGATATAGACGAAAGTTTTAAAAGTTGGATCAAAATACTGTGGTATTTTGAGGGTTAAAATGTTTCTGAAGAAGTTTTCTAATAAAAATTGTTGGATTGAGATAGTACTAAAAGTTTAAGATTTTTACCATCCTATTACTAGTTTCTTATTAAAAAAATAGCATACTTTTATCATAACTTGGTGTTTTCAACCCTTATCAATTAATTTTGAAGACTGTAGGCCTGTGAAATTGTTGAAATTGTTATCAGAACTTTTTAGTATCTGGCTTACTTGCAAATTTATTCCAAAATTAAGGTATGATGTCAGTTTAGCAAATGTCTAAATTAATTATTACATCTAATAGGGAAGGGAATATTTTTCATTATCATCGAAAATAGACCTGACTTTCAACAGAAACTGTGAGTGAACGGAACAAGAACTTTTTAACATTTTTGGTCCAGCGGTAATTTATTGTGTCTAGAAAAAATATATGAAAAAAAAAATGCATTACCATATCAGCCACACCCTTTTTTATTGGATTTTGGGGCATGTGGGTAAAAAATCCAAAAACCCTTAATATCTCTATAAGGATTCACTTTTTAGCAAATCTGATGCCATTTTTGGATTCCTTGGGTCAAAATACTTACCTGTGCAAATTTTCAGAGCCATAGGATCTTTCAATCAGAAAATATTCAAAGAAATGACATCACAAAATTTATCCCGGGCGCCACATTATGCAGCAAAAACGAAAACAAAAAATGCTCTAAATCGGAAACCGCTTGGAATTAGATGCTCAAATTTTCAGGATTTCTTAGTTTCTATATTGTCTATCTGCACAGCAAATTACAGCCAAATCTGAGGGTATGGGTATTTTTTGTCCATTTTGACTGTGAAGTAGGGGTCCATATCCTTTTATATGATGTAATTTGACATTATATTATGAAAATGGGCTATAATGGGTCGATCCAAGTCTTTTTTCAGCTCTAGATATTGATCATAACTTAAGATTAGATTGTTGCCAAATTCACCAAAAAATCCTTAAATTTTTATAAAAATGCCAATTTTGAGGCTTTAGTGTCTGGAAATGTCAAATATGCCGAAAGGTTTTATTTGATTTTTGTAATTTCCAACCCATTGTCACTTTAAAAATCCAAAGGAGAAGTCTGGCAAAGCACCACAGTTATGTTTTTTTCTCAATAAAATATCGCCCCAAACAAGCTCTAAAAAAGTGCTGCGGCACCACCTAAAATGGTAAAAATAAGGTACTTCCTCTCATTTGCCATCTTTCTAACCATGATTTTTGGATTCCTTGCCCTCAAAACCTTATATGTGTGAATATTTAGCTCCAGAGCTTTATTTTTTGCAACAAAAATGCAAATTTTGTAAAACGCCGGGGGTCGAAAATTCTACGTCATGAGATAGCAATTTTTGATTTCCAGGCCGAAACCAACTGTGAAAAAAAATATGTTCCTGAAATCCAACTGGGCTGAAATTGCAGATTTCTCTTAGTTTTAACCCAAAGTTTGTATGGTGTAAATATGAAAAAAATCCAAGAGGGGGTGTGTCGGGGCTGGATGAATTGGGCTGGAATAACCCATATATATATATATATATATATATAAGTCCACTAATATCGGCCTGCTGCTACGAATTTGGATGAGAAGCATATGAGCAAGAAAAAACGAAAGTTCAGGGGAGACGTCTCTTTATCAAGACTCCAGTTGACCGTCTATCATCCATTTGGTAAATAGGAAGAATTACTCCACTGTACATTACCACCCCCCTCAAATGGTGGGTGCTCATTTTACGTTAAATTGTATTCATTGTATGTTGCCCCCACTAAATATGTGGCCATAAAATGGGTGCCCATTTTACGTTAAATTATAGAAAAGTGATCACCCATTTTTTGGTCATTAACATTTTTTCATATCTTGGAAACTACTCGTTTGCTGTAATTTTAAACGTTATTTTCGTTTTCAGCGGCCCCCGCCCCACGAAAACCTATAAAAGTGGAAATTTTAAAGGAGTTTTTGAAGGTGGAGTAATTCTTCATATTTACCAGCCATTTTTCTTTTTCTATTGACATTATTTTTTAAAGTAAATAAACGTTTTTAAAATGAGTTCAAACACAAAAAAGTAATGTAGAGGAAGAGGTGACTTGAAGTCGGCAGCAAACTGCCAGATAAAATATTCGCATGTCATTATTTTTGCATGAAATAAAATATTTTTTCATGTTTTAAATTTGTTTTTATAAAAGAATATACTTTATGAAATATCTGATTTCTTTTTATTTATTTTAGAATACTTTGCAAATATAAATTTGCCCTACTTAATGGTCTTTGGTAATTGTAATAAAGTTCCGTTCCACATTTGGGCATTTAAAACGTCTCGAAGCAGCAGAGTATTTTTGCTGCCTCGATTCGAGTGAAAATTCTACGTCTTTTTGGATTCTTATCTGAAAAGGAATTTGGCGCTGAGAACATTCTCGGCAGTTAGTTATAACATGCAATTTGATTGGTTAAAATAAATCCGTGGGCGGAGAACCCGTCTAATATTGGTTATTGCTTATTTCTGTAGAATCTCTTACAAACAAAATGGTGGTAGAAAGCCACTCAATAAATGTCACAGTAACATTTTATTGGGCATGAAATCAATATTGTCCATTTTTTTTATTTACAACTTCAAATAAAATACATAATAGGTTTTATATAAAAAATAAATATTTTTAAAATTTAAATTCAACTTTATAAAATGTTGAAATTTTTATCAACCTAAATTTATTTTATTTTGTTTCCGAAACATGAAATATGAGAGGGGGTGACATCACAAAAAAAAAAAAAAAAAAAAAAAAAATCGGTACTTTACGGGTAACGTGGACCCTGCTTAAACAGTGTTTTTATTTAATGATTGCTCTCTGAAAGCACATGCGCAAAAAGTTTTCTTTGGTTTATGAAAACTTTTTGAATGTACTGTTTGAGATCAACAAAAAAAAGGGAGGGGGGCAAAAGCATTATTTGAATCTGTATGAAAAAATGATTTAACAAAAAAATTTTTAAGTTTAGTTGAAAAAATATGATAAAAAATAAAATAAAACGAATAAAAATAAATAAAAACAAACACGAAATAAAAGTATGAATCAAATTTGCCTAAAGAAATAAAACAAAAAGTAAGAAAAATGAAATAAATACACGTGCGATTTAAAAAAAAATATATATATATATATATATATATATGTTTTCAGGGAGCAATCATTGAATAAAAACACTATTTACACAGGGTACACATTCCCCGCAAAAAAATTCCTCTTATATTTTAACAAAAACTGCTTTTGAAATATGTTAATTTATAAAGGAATAAGTATAAAAAATTGCATGAAAAGCTGATCATTAGTTGATTTTTGTTAGGTATGTTTACGCTTTCGAAATGATCACTACAAAGGAACGTTGTTTTAAGGCATTGATTATGAAAACACGATTTTAATCTCGTATTTTCATTATTTTCGTATAAAAAAAAATCAAAACATTTTGACTCTCTCTCTCTATCTTCCCACACACACCCTGTAAACAGAAGGTTTGTGAAATATTAAACGGTTCTTCTGCTCAGTTAATGTCGGAGCATTACTTATAGAAAAAATGGTTAAACTACAGAATCACCTGTTAAGCTATACAAATTCTGCAATTGACCCCCCCCCCCGGTCTAAAAACAAGAATGAAAAACAGAAAAGTATGTTTTTGTAAACCGCTCGTAAAAACTTACAGCATTATTAGCGTCCTAAATTATGAGACGAAAAAAATGAATGAATTTCTTAGTAAAAGAGTTGTCTCCCTCCGAACAAGGACAAATTGTAAAACAGCGCAACAGAAACAGAAAAGTTATATATTAGATAGGTTTTGTAACTGTATTTTGTATTCTTTTTTTTTTTTTTAGTTTCAATTCATTTTCCAAACTTCATGTATTCAACAGTTAGCGCGCCGCCATTTGTCTTGTTCACATATATCGATAAACATTAGGCATGGCCAAAACGAAGAGTAAGCATTTTTGATGGCATCTCTCTTTAAAAATCTACCAAAAATTAAGTAATTATCTAATCGATACAAAATTTTCACCGATTATTAAGTAAAGAATGAACTTTATAACGGTGTACTTTTTCTTTTTCATAATTGATGTGTGTGTATATATATATATATTGCCTACAAACCCCCTTCTTTATTTGTAGGTACAAATATGTTTAAGATAATCAGCCGAAACTAAGCAAAATATATTCTATTGTGGGGAGGGTTAGGATTGTAGATAAAAAAAAATAAAAATGCTCACGTATCAGATTTTAAGGTTGAAAATCCGAATTTTGAATGTTTTATTTTTCATCTTTTGTGTTTTGAAGTGTGAAATTCATTGAATATGTTAATTATTATCTTTCAGATTAGCAAAAAAAAAAAAAATTATATTTTGATTATTTTTGTGAAAATCTTTTAAATCTTTGAAAAATAAATTAATAATTTTCTTTTAGTGAACCCAATATTTCTAATATACCATTAAATAAGAAATGCTTTGAAGAATTGATACCAAAAAAGGAAAAAATCAATAAATAACTGCATATTTTGCTAAAAATGCAATAATTTCTTTCGGCAATTTCTTGTTTGTTCACCTACTAGCCTGGGTGCCTAGCATTGTCCGGGTGTTTGGAGGTGTGTGTTGAGCAAAAAAAAAAAAAAGTGGTAGTAGGCATGCAGGCTCTAACCCTTACCGCAAAGGAGGAAAAGAAAATGAAAAGAAATGTGACGTTTTTTCCGTTGCGTTCATCGCCAAACCGGAGGTGGTGAAGGTTTAAAGTAAGGCTAGTCAATTGAAAAGAGGAGATGACTTTCGAAAATATCGGCGAAAAAAAGCGACTCCTCCTTGTAGAAAAGTGCTCAGTTGAGGTTTCAATATTTGTCATTCGAAGGGTCAAGCTTCAAAACGATACCGATCTTGTGAAAATCCGTCGCCTCCGTCAAAAGTTTCAGGCAGACATACAAACATGCATAGGTACATACAGACAGGTGAGATTTATATCATAGACTGGTGGAGATGCCCGTGTGTTTGTAGGTGTAAAAAAAAAAAAAAAAAAAAAAAAAATTGTAGGCTGGCAGGCTTGAACCTGGTACGCAAAGGCGGAAAAGAAAGTAGAGGTGTGTGTAAGGGTGTTGGTTGAGCAAAAAATTAAAAAAAAAAAAAAAAAAAAAAACTATTGTAAGCAGGCTCAAACCCATAATGCACTAGAGGAAAAAGACAAATGATCTGATCGATGTGCCTACTGCGGTTGCGATGTCACGGGCTGTTGAAATAACGGGTTTTATGCGATGTCGTTTACGCAAGGTTTGAATGACTTGCAAAAAATGTCAGCGAAAAAATCGACCCTCCTTGTAGAAAAGTGCCAAGTTGAGGGTGAAGGAATTAATGTTTTTGGCCAAATTTTCAATATTTGTTGTCCGAAGGGTCGAGCTTCAAAAGGATACTGATCTCGCCTCTGTCGAAAGTTTTAGGCAGACATACATACATACATTTAAACAGACAGATGAGATTTATGTAATAGAAGATGGTGGGGCAACTGTGATACTAGATGCAGGAGTTGTTTTCAACACATACGACGCTGAGCATTCCCAAAATGGTCACTCATTTGGTACTGGCCAGCCTCATTGTTGCTTAACTTCAAGGATTATGTAGGCAACAAATATATATCGCTTATGAAAAAAGAATTAAACCCTTCACTTAATCGTCAAATCAAACGTTAAAAATACATGGCTAAATATAGTTTTAGTCCACTCCAGGCCTCTGTACTTAATTTTAAACTGTCATTAAGTTTATATATTTTTTTTTTTTTTCGCTACACAAATCAATAGATTGATATAAATGTTAGAATTATTTGAAATTCAGATACTTATATTTTTACATGTTCTTTTAGCAAATCATCCTAAATATTACTTAGACAAAAAAAATATATTTGGTTCAAAAACGTTTTTAAAAATTTTTAATGTTTTAGCGATCAAGACAAAAATGACTGTGAATGTTGTGGTTTTGGAAAATTTAAAATTCTATTAAAAATAGGAAAAGTTTCATATTCTGCTTTTCATATGATAAAATTCAGGGGAAAAATAAGTTGCTCAAGAATAATGGATTTTAATAGATTTTAATAAAAAAACAACTTGGTTTTTCTTGCACTTTTTGGCCATGCCTAATAAACCCTATATGTTTTTCGAACCGAATAAACATTTCAAAGTGAGTAAAACCCTTAAAAACTTTTTCAGATAAGTAGAAAAGTAACTTATTTTGCCTTTGATAATATTTTTTTTATTTTTGACTACTTTTTCGTACCTATGTGGATTGTAATACAAACCCGGGGGGGGGGGGTAAATGTATGTCATGCGTTGGAGGTACCTATAGATTACATAATTTCATCTACCGATATAGGATGATCAAATCTTAACTTGGGAACATGATTAATCAAAAAACGTTGCAACAATATTTTTTACTGAATTTAAAAAAGAATTTCTTAAACTTAATTTTAAAATAGAATTTGATATTTAAAAAAAAAAAAAAATAAATAACGCCAGGATCCTACCCTTGAGAGTGCCTCTTACAGATTCGTTACGGTGAAATAATTTAGAAGTAGCGTTAATTGTGTGGGGACTTGATACCTACCAGTCAACCGAAATATAATATTTAATATCCTCTCCCCTTTGCGCTCTGCCCTCTTTCTCTTCCTCCTTCTCTCACCCACCTTTTTTCTCTCCTTCTCTCGCCCACCCTTTCTTTCTCATTCTTTTTATTTTTAAATTCTTAACATTTTAAAAAAAAAAAAAAAAAAAAAAAAATTCCTTAGGACATTTTTTCTGATATTTTTATTTTCCATTTCTTGTTCAGTTTTTACCAATTATATAAACGTTATAAAAGAAAAAAAACATCTTCTAAAATGACTTTAAGGAATTTCTAGCATGGGTGGGCAGCACATTACGTAAACTTATTTTGTTACATGTCCTAAAAAGAATATATCGTCTAAAGTGGGTGATTATTTTACGTTAAATTTATGTTAAACTGATCTCTCAAGCTAAATTCTAAAAATATTCTTTTTTTTTTTTTTTTTTTTTTTTTATATATAAGTATAAAAATATCTCCTGGGTGGCAGATTAGAATTTAAAAAAAAATTATATATGCAAAAGTGTAGTATAGTTTAGCGACAAATCGCAAATAAGACATATAATAACAAATAACTTTCAACTAACAATAGATATGCATAAGTTTAAACTTTTGAAACTTGTAAGTTTAATTATTTCAAAATTCGTCTTATTACTTTCAGTTAGTGGAATTTGAAGTTTATAAACTTTTTTTAGAACTAGCAGGGGTACCCGGCATTGCCCGGGTGTGATGAGGTGTGGGAAATAAAACAAAATGGAAAATAAAGAATAAGCGAACGTAATAACCCTGTTTAAATATTACATATAAAAAAAAACAAAAACAACGAAACCAGCAAAATAAAGAATAAGCGAACGATGTTAAAACTTCTTTAAAAAAAAGCGAAAAAACAAAAACCAGCGAACGTGAGGGGGGGGGGGCGCAAAAAAAAATGGCATAAATAACCCTGTTTCAATATTAAAACTTTAAAAATTGAAATAAAAATCTGATATCTTGGCTTGAACATGCAATCTTAAGATAATGGTGCTGCTACTTAACCGACTGAGCTATGATCGCGTGAGCAAAAGTAGGTGTTTTTTAAAAATATTTAAACTAATTCAAGAAAGAATGTTTTTTGCGCATGCGTGTTTGGCTAAATTGTCAAGAAGGAACGATTTTTTGCTACCCCTCTCAGTAGAAAAGTCACCAGTTGAGGGTGAAGAAATTAATGTTTTTAGCCAATTTTTCAATATTTGTTTTCCGAAGAGTCGAGCTTCAAAATGATACTGGACTTGTCTAAATCCGTCGTTTCTGGTGAAAGTTTTTGCGAGACATACAAAAATACATACATACATAGATTTAAACAGATTTCTGTCCTTTATATACTAGCGAGGGTGCTTGGCATTACCCGGGTGATTGGAGGTGTGTGTGGAGGAAAAAAGAAGCAGGTTCGAACCTGTGACGCGAAGGCAGAAAACCTAACATCTTAACCACTGCTCTACGGCGACAAAGGAAGTGAAAGACGTTTAAATTTAGCGATTAAAAAGTTAAGTGAATGAGTTCACACAGGTGCGTAAAATTTAACAAGGTCAAACATCATGCCATAGGGGAAGGAAATGATGCACTTAACTTTGGCTTCAAGCCAGTTAAGCTTTGTTCCACAAGGTGTTAAGGAAAAGTAGCTCCCGATAAGTGGATTAAAATAAATGTAGACGCAACGTGCATTTGCAAATCATAGATATTACCATCTAGACAGTATATAAAAAGTTCTAAGACATGACGACATAACATAACAGAACCAGCCTCATATCATTGTCTGGTCAGCCAGTATTCAGGATTTAGTGAATATGTTGGGAAGAGTCTGTTTAACCAACCCAGAGTGAATATTGTAACCGCGACCATACATAACAAGGAGCAATCCTTTATGGCTGTTATTAGACGGTCATTTTGGGAATTGTTCAAAAATCGAAAATTACACAAGATACTAGTAGAAACCCACCCAATAAAGGTTTTCGATTGTTGAAACTATCCGGACTCCAGATGACCATCTAATGTTAGCCTTTTTTTTTTCTTTTTTCTTTGTTCTCATTTAAGACTTGACACTACTTGTTTCGAAGTAAATAAATGCTTTTAAAATAAGTTAAAATGCCAGAAATTTATCCGGGTAGGTAGAAGAGTAACTTCTCTTGCCTTCAGTAAAATTTATTCGTTGTATATTTGTTTATTGATCATTGTTTTTGCTTTGTCTATGCTGCGACGTGTCTCCAAAAACAATCCAATTTATATCAAACGCATTATAATGAAATTCTCTACTTAACTCTCTTACTTTCAACGTTTATAATGCTTTCTATTTCGCTTTTTCTTTAAAATCTTTCTAGACAATCAAAAGTACGCTTACTGGCCTCCATGCCTATTGAATTTGACTGCCATTAAAGACATTTTATAGAACAAAAAGACATTTTTAACAAAAGCCAACAAAACAAAAGCGAGGTGAAAAAATAAGAAACCAAAGTTGTTGTTTTCAGTTCAAAAGTCGGTTTCAGTAGCTCAAAATGCTCATTGTTATTATATATCTGTAACATAAAGCTGAACGTCTGTGTGTGTGTGTTTGGTCACGAATAGGCTCCTATATGGTTGACTATTTTAAAAAACTGATTACATATAATGATAGATGTATCGAGGATCAGGAATGGGTATGTTTGATCTGGTAGAACGGTGGTTCATAAAAATTTTGGGGTCTGCGTTTGCGCCTGGCCCCCAAAGTATGGAAAAAGAAAACGTTTACAAGTGTTTTTGATATAGATGTACATAAGAATACTTTGATAAGTATGTTTCAACTTAAATAGGGATGGTATAATAAAATTGTGGGGGTCTGCGTTCGCACATGTACTCCATGGAAATATGGCACAAACTTTAACAAAGATTTTTCATGTCTATTTGCGTAAGTATACTTTGATAATTATGTTTCAGTTTGAAGAAATATGGTATAATAAAATTATGGGGTGTTCATTTGCGCCTGACCTCCATAGAATGTAAATATGTCACAAAGTTTAACAAGGTTTTTTTAAAGGGGTGAGAGTCCACAATAACACCTTAACTTTAAACTTAATTCACATTAACTTTTATTTATTTTTTTTTAGTTGAATCATATTGTGTCGAATAAATTCACCTCATAAATTCACGTTCTTATTAAAGTGAAAATCAAAAAAAAAAAGTCGGAACTTTAGACAATTTTCAACACAAATTTTGCATAACTCTGTTTTTTTTTCCTTCTCCACTTGCATGGTACGTGGCACTCTTTCGAAAATAGATAAATAATAAAGAATAAGAATGTTACTTGTTATCGTGTCAAAAGAAGGAAAAAATCCTGCTCACGTGATTACGTGTCTTTTTAAAAACATTTACATAACCTTTTTATTTTTACTTATATATCTGTTTAAGCTTTTTTTTGTTAGTGTACTAGAAGGAATTCAGTTGATTACAACCCTTTCTGCGTGTTCTTTACATTACAATAGTACAACCCTGAATCCGACGGTGCCATACTACACCGTTTAAAACTGAAACAAAGCTGTTCTGCTTGAAAAGGGCGCCATTTTCTTCTTATTCATATTTATATTGATTCTTTGCTTTAAAAAACTCAAGTAATTGCGTGTTTACTTTTTTTAATATCCCATTACTTTTCAAAACAATTTTTGTTTCTTTGTTTTTTGATCTTTCATCGATATTATTTAGTAAGAGTGTTTAGCAGAAAAGCCAACAAACCACTACCTGAAAAAATAAATATACAAGAAATAAATGTTACCATAGTCAATAAAAGTTCAGTTCATGTTTTTTTTTTGAAAGTTTTTAATGCTCTTTACTTGAAATAATTTCAGCGAACCGAAATTAAAACGAAATTTGAGGCGATAACTACTTAAATGAATTTTTATATAAAAGCTACACATGCCATAACCGAATATTCCTCAAGCACAAAACGATGGAAAACATTAAAATATGTTTATAAATATTTGTTGACGGAACTCTCTTAAATTGTTAACACAGAATGCTCAGGTGCCCCTCCTTCAAATTGAAAACGGGGCTCTCCATTTCAAAGTCACTGCCTTTTTGATTTTTTTTTTAACCGGTTCTTGAATTAAAAAAAAAAAAAAATTTTACAAACTACTTAAAAATACAAACCAATGAACTTTTCTACCATAAAAGTAACTTTTATTGACTATGGTAACATTTATTTCTTGTATATTTATATTATTATATATATAACATTTTCTCTTTGTAAGGAAACCTCATTTTGTTGGTCACTCTTGGCTACGAATGGAAACAAAGTTGATATAAAAAATATATTTTTGCGAAAATTATCTTTACTTTCATCATATTTTGCTTAGGTTAAAATTTTTGAGTATCAAAACCTATGTTTACAACCCCCTCTTTTTCATAACCTATCATACTTTCATCAATCACAGTCTATTTTCTGTAGGCTGTTTTTGAACCCAGTCAACGACGGGTACTTCTGCTAATATAATATAAAGCTGAACGTCTGTGTGTGTCTGGTTACAAATAAGCTCCTATACGGTTGACTATTATAGAAAACTGATCACATATAATGATAGAAGATGTATCAAGACACAGGAATGGGTATGTTTGATCTGGTATAATGATGATTTATTAAAATTGTCGGGTCTGCGTACGCGCCTGGTCCACAAAGTATGGAAATAAAAAATTTTAAAATTTAAAAAAAAACGTTTACAAGTGTTTTTGATATAGATGTACATAATACTTAGATAAGTATGTTTTAACTTAAATAGAGATGGTATAATAAAATTGTGGGGTCAGATAGAATGGAAATAGGCAAAAACTTTAATAAAAACTTTTCATATCTATCTGCGTAAGTATACTTTGATAATCATGTTTCAGTTTGAAGAAATATGGTATAATAAAATCATGGGGTGTTCGTTCGCGCCTGACCTCCATAGAATGTAAATATGTCACAAAGTTTAACAAGGTTTTTTAATATAGATCCACAGAATATTGTGATAAGTGTTTCAGTGTGAACAGGTATGGTATAATAAATTCTGGGGTTTATCTATTTTATTTTTACTTTCATCATATTTTTCTTTGGTTTTGATACCCCCAAATTCGAAGCATCTCTTTACAACCCTTCCTTTTCATAACCTATCATACTTTCATAAATCAGTGTCCATTTTCTGTAGACTGTTTTTGAACACAGTGAACGACGGGTACTTTAGCTAAAAAAAAAAAGACAATGTGATTTTCGCAGCCTGATCTACTCTCATCTGGCTTTGATTCTGATTTCTCTAACTTGTCTAAACTGGAGGTTTTCCTGAACTGTCGCAAACTAAAGACTGTAAATTGTTACAAAACTCATTGTCATGCCACTCCTGAAACTGCCCATAAGCCAACTCTAAATATATTGACCTCTTTTGTCCCCAAATCATTGCCACACCTTGATTAACAATCCTATTTCAGTTTTCTTTTGTGTTCCTTGTGAACAACTGATGAACTTATTTCCTCTTTTTTTTTTCTTATTTCCTTTTCTAACGCTTGGAGGGTGGTAGCAATGTCAATATTATTGCATTGGAATGTTTTTTTTTTCTTCTCAGATTGATTTGTTATACTGTGAAACAAACTGGAAAGTTGTGATCAGCTTTCATACATCCAAACAATTCAAGGTCGCACTAGACGCATTGTGGCCCTTGAACTTTGGAATGTTACCTCTGTACATGACCCTCACTCCTCTTGCATAACTTAGTTTTTACATGGTTCTAACCCTGTGCTAATCATTTGCTGTAATATTGAATTAATCGCTTTCAATACTTCTGACCAATTAAAAAATTTTTTACTTTTTGTACATCAGGTAGACTACTCCAATTATATTCATCAAGCTAAAATATGAGATCTCTTGCTAATTTTTATTTTTAGGCGATTATTTAATATTAACAGTCATTTTGACTGGACAAATACTTTTTAAAATATGTTGTAGTTGAGCATGTCATTGCCAATTCTCCTGAATAAACTGTTGTGCAAAAGCATGGTTGTCTTCAATCGCAGAAAGCTTGGTCGGCCAAGGAAAGCAAGAGATTAGACAAGATTCATCTATAATATAAATCTCACCTGTCTGTTTAAATGTATGTATGTTTGTATGCCTGCCTAAAACTTTTGATAGAGATGACAGATTTTTACAAGATCGATTATTGTTTTGAAGCTCGACCCTTCAGGCGACAAATATCGAAAAATTAGCCAAAAACATTAATTCCTTCACTCAACTGGGCACTTTTCTACAAGGAGGGGTTCGCTTTTTTTTGCCAATACTTTCGAAAGTCATCCATTCTTTTTGATTGACTAGCCTTAATTTAAACCTTTGCCACTTCCGGTTTGACAATGGATGCAACAACAAAGAATTCACTTTTTTTTTTTCACGCCCTTTACCTCCTTTGTTGTACAGGTTCAAGCGTGCCTGCCATTTTTTTTTTTTTTTTTTTTTTTTTTTTTTTTTTTTTTTTTTTTTGCTCAACACACGCGTCCAAACACTCGGACAACGCTGGGCACCCAGGCTAGTATAGAATGATATGTAGAAACAGTTTATCGACTGAAGAGTGAGTTTGTGAAATATCTAGACTTCAACCAGTCAGAAAAGGTGTTTACGTTAACTATATAAAAAATTTGATTTCTCAGCTTGAAATCCGACAAGATAAGTTTGTGTTGAATGCGACGAAAGATTAATATATATCATATTGAATAATGTTTTAATCTCTTGGGCTGATCGTCGTTGGTAAGCATTAAGTGGAATTAACATTGCTTATATTGATGATGTCAGCCCAAAACAAAACCAATCTATTTTATGAACTGAAATAATCGTTAATCACTTAGTCCTGCGGAATTATTCAAGTACGAATGTACAGCCTTCATCAAAAATTATAGAGAAGGTAGTGTTAGCACTAATTTGTAATATGAGGAGCAGTTGTATGTCTAGCTAAAATGACAAAACAAATCCCAAAGTTGGTATTATCTTTATTGGCATTGCTTTTGATGAATCTATATAATTATAGAACTCTGTAGACAGTCCGGGTGTCCTTGCTTGGTTGAATTTTGTCTTCGGCAATTGGGAAATTCCATCTTTTAAAAAAGGTATTACAGGTGAATTTATATAAATATATGGGCATGGCTCAGAGGCTAAGGAATGAGGGTGAAAAGTTGTATGTTTTGGTTTCAATTCTAGCTGATGTATATATATATATATATATATATATATATATATATATATATACACAAGTTATAAAAGCATCTCATCCAAGGCATGAAAATTGTTAAACAGAATGTTTTTATTATAGGCTTAAAAAATAAAGGTACAAGATTCAATTTGAAATTTATTTATCTTCAAAGTGCACTTTTATAAATTTTACAAAGTAAGGTATAAAAATTTAATTTCGATTTAATCAAAAAAATTACCTTGGATTTATTTTATGTAATGTACATTTTGGTGCACTTTAAAAACATTATCTTTCATCTAGCAATTAATGATATAGATATAAAATTTTTAATGATTTATTTTTTTTAAAAAGTGCAACAGTACAATGCATAAAATAAATCCAAGGTAATTTTTTTTTATTCGATTTAAATTAAATTTTTATACCTTACTTTGTAAAATTTATAAAAGTGCACTTTGAAGATAAATAAATTTCAAATTGAATCTTGTACCTTTATTTTTAAAGCCTATAGTAAAAACATTTTGTTTAACAATTTTCATGCCTTGGATAAAATGCTTTTCTAACTTGTATCTTATTTTTTAAGATTATATTTTTAAACTCTCCTTCTCTCTATTTCAGTTTGTATTCTCCTCACACCACAACTCATTTTTGCACCCCCCCTCTTTGTATTATTACAGGTCTGAATATTCTGTTTCATTTTGTATTTCTCCTCACACCACAACTCATTTTTTTTGCAACTCCCTTTTTGTAATACATGTCTGAATAATGAGAAAATCTGAATTTTTTTTAACAAAACTTTAAAATAACTTCTTTACATTAAATTTTTTAAACTTCTTTCAGAATAGAAAATCTTTAAAATTTAATAAGGAACATATTTCATATAGATTTCATTAAGAAATATTCAGTACATAACGAGAAAAATAGAGATGAAAATTTTAAAACGACTGTATAACTGGTTACGGTCAATAGTAGTCCTCGCCAGCGAAAGTCTTTGTTATTCTATTATTATTTAAAAACATTTTGTGTTCTGCTCTTTCGCGAGAGGACTAATATATAATATATATATATAATATATATATATATATATAAGCGAACATTTAATAAAACATGTTAAAAAACACTTTGAAAAAGAGTTAAAAACATATTTAATCTGAAAAGGAAATACTTTATAAGTGGATAGTCTTTAATCCGCGGAGTTTCGAAGAAATACTTTCCTTCTCATCAGAGGGTCGGAATTAGCAAAATGCATGATCGGATTTTGCATGCAAAAGTATTTGATGAAACAAGTAAGTCAAAGATCCTACTTGATAACAAAAAAGTGAAGCAGAGGGAAATATGGTGAAGAAAAGGGTGATTACACGTGAATGGATAGTCTGGTGGGAGATAAATAATCCAGTGACAGTAAAATCCAAATATATAATTTCAAGAAAGTTAATTGAATTTCCATTTGCACAAGTAAAATCCAAGGAAATCCCGTAATTGGAAGATGGTCCAAAATAATCCAAAGGCAGAAATCCATGGAATAATTCATAAAAATGTGTACAAGGGAAAAATTCCAATAATATTAATAAAAGAAAAATAAGATATACTTTTCACTCTACTGCCGAGACATAAATATAAATAAGATCAGAGGAGAAGAAGAGGAAAAACAAAATTAAATAGTGATAGAATTAAATATAAAATAGAAAAACAAATGTCAAAATGACCCAGACAGGAAATGTTAAAAAACGCGAAAATATATATATATATAGGGCAAAATAATATAGGTCAACTGAAATGTACAGGTCATCACTTAAAAAAAAGGTCAGCAAGAGTTGTTAGAAGACACTAAATGGAAAATAAATAAATTAATAGATAAATAGAGAATAGTAAAAAAACAATAAATAAAAATAAATTATAAAATATAAAAAATAAAAATTATTTAAGGGGAGAGGATGACCGGTATCTGCAAATTCAGGAAAAAGCAAGAAAGAAAGAAAGTGAATGCATATAGTAAAATATAAGTAAATACACATAAGATGTGAAAGTGTGGGTAGATTGATATATTAGATAGATAGGAAAGTTTAAAGAATAAAGCAGAAATTGCAGATAAAAAACCCACCATGCAAAGAAGAAATAAAGAATTAAAATAAAGGATTTTTAAATTAAAGTATTAAGAAGTATGTAGAAAAAAAACGATAAAGTTGAAAAAATTATATATCTATATAAAAGGTAAAAGTAATAACTATGTAATTTCAAAATTGCCATAATTAAATTTGGACTTATGTTTACAGAAAGAGATCAGTTCATTTTTAGAATTTATTATATTGTTACTTTTAGGGGAAGTAATTATAGTTATAGCTTTGGTTGTGCAGAGGCGACATGACTTAGAGCCTGGAGTATAAGACTTAACTTTTTTATGATAGTCCATTTGATTGAGAAGGGGGTATTGTTAGAGTTAAGTTTTTTAATTAAAGTGGTTAGAGAAGTTCCTTGGTTATTATTAGAATTATGGTTGTTAAAAGAAGAAATGTGGTTTGATATTCTTTTCTTAATTAATGTTGAAGTAGCGCTGATATATGTATGTATGTATGTATGTATGTTATTAAAAGCTTGAGGTCTGGTATTATTAATTTACTGATTTGTATTAGTTAAATAATTTGAATTTTGTTCATAGTGTTCAACATGGTGGGACAATGTCTGTATGAGGACTATTTTGGAGGGGATAATGAGTGTTGTTAGTGTTAAGATGGCTGTTAGGAGATATATTATTATTATTATCATTAATATTATTATCATTATTACTAGTTGTATGATTGTAGATGGAGGGGCTGCTTGAATGGTGTATTGGATTAGTAACTATATCAGATGGAGGATAGGAAGAAGGATAACTTGAAGACGAAATATTAGTGTCTGTTATGGGAGGATTCCGTGGGAGCTCAGTAATTGTGCAAGAATATATAACATCTTTATGGATGCAATCATTATTGAGTGGGCAAAGATGTTTGTTATTACAGTTAGTTTTGGGTTTAATTGGGAAAGGGATTTTTTGGGCTGATTTAATTTTTTTGTTATTAGATGTTAAGATTCTTTATGCTAAATTAGGCATTGTTGAATAAGAAATCCTGATTGAATTTTTATTGAAATAGAACTATATCTGTGTGGGTATTTGAAAGAGTTTTGTACAATGTTGAAGAATTCCTTAGGTATATTAGTTTTGACATTTTGGCTAAATGGAGGATTAAACCAAATATTTTTCTTTCTCCTGATGCAACTGGGTGGGTTAGAGGTATTGTGATTAGTATTTTGGTTTGGATTATATATGTAGACTGGTTCTTTGTTATTGATAGCGGCAGATCTTGTTATTTGAACTGGTTTCTTACGAGTCATATTGTGTGTGATTACAGATTTAAGGCGACCTGCAGGAGGAGCATAATGGTTGTATTTAATCTTTTCCTTGTGTCCTGAGTTCGATAAGGCATTATTGAAGAAAGTAGCATTTTGATTAAAAGTTTTTTTATCAGCAGAAAGAGCAGAAATTCTTCTAGAGACAGATGGTACTATAGATTTTATAATTGAGTTTGGGTGGTTAGAAGATTTATGGATGTATAAAAGCGTAAGATTAGGTTTATGATAGGGTCTATGAGTTTTGGTGTTAAGATTAAGTGTAACATCTAGAAATTTGAAGTTTTTTGTTTGGTTCGATAATTATAGAAAGGCCAAAGTTATTGAAGAAGTTATGTAATTTTTTAATTGTTTTGTTGTACTCTCTTGGCCTGGCTGTTGTAGTAAAAAGGACATCGTCTCTATAAAGGCACCCTTGGATATGTTTAAAGTGGTATTTAAGTTCTTTCAGTAAGAAAAGTCCCACTAAATCGGTAACTTCTGCAGAGTCAGAAGCACCCATCAAGATGTCAAAATTATCAGGGGTGTCCTTTCTAGTTCAAAGCTTGTTAAATTGTATAAGGGACTTTCTCGCTAGGAGAATTAATTTTATTTCTAAATTAGTTAAGTCAGAATTTCTTTTAGCAAAGATAAGAGCCTTATTTAAAAGGATCGGAGAAATTGATTGATAATAATTTTGGATGTCAAAGGTTATGAAGTTAAGGAGGTGTTTATTTTTAAGGGAGACAAACCAATTAATTACGGAATCTGAATTCAGCCAAAGAGGGAAACTTACTTTTTCTTTAATAGAAAGGATGATTCTATCTAAGATATTTTTGCTTACAGCTCCTAAGTCAGAGTTAGATGGGCAGATCAATCTGATGGAGGGGTTGTCATAGAAATTAGGTTTATGATCCTTGAGGGTGAATCTAGGAGTACCCGGAGAAATTATTTCAGTGAAGTTATGAATATTCATAGAAGTCAGTAAAAGTTTAGCTTCAGAATTAATGGAATCTAAAGTCTTAGGAGGAACTATTTTATAAGATTTATTAAGTTCTTTATACAAAAGTTTTTTATATGTAGGATAGTCAAGTTTATAATAATTTTTTGTCTTATCAGCAGGGACGAATATATGTTTATTCTTTTTAACTTTCTGGGCAAAATTATTTATTTTTCGAGTAATCGGATTATAATGGTGTTTTTGTTTCTTAAATTTATTTTTTTTGACTAAATTTAACATGGAATTCTCAAACTCCTCGAGGTAAGGGTTGTATTTGGGGTGGGCAGTGGCTTTTAATCCATAAAATTTGGCATCAATTCTTTCGAATTTCTTTTGTTCTCTATGAGAGTTGATAGGGAGTTCATTTGTTAAGATTTCTTGGTGAAGTTGGTCTTCAGAGGAAATAGGCGCTTTATTTTTAATGCTTAAGTCATGGTGATAAGCCTTCCACCTTATATTTCTTAGGAAAGTGTTCAAAGCGAGAACAAATTTGTGGATATATTCTTGTTGGGTAGGAATAGGGATATTTTTGGCAGACAGAGGAATGTGTTCCTTTTCAAACATATATATATATATATATATGTATATATATATATATAAATATAATTATTTTTCTACTATAATAATTAAATACCTACAGACACTAGTGTTTCATCCTTTCGGGAATCTTCAGTGCAGGGTGTCACGATTACTACCAGTCGAACGATTCGAACCCCGCATCACGAGACATCTCTGGCTCGATTAGCGGAGACCGTATCCATTCGGCTACCATTAACCGCTTGAAATAACGTTGAATTTTAAACATCTTAATTTTAAGTGTTCATTTACGTCAGGCAGACAGTGATCTAATCGTTATACAATGATCTACGCATAAGAGCTAAATTGACCGACTTTTAATTCAACTGAAAGTGCTCAACGATAAGAAACGAATTTCTTAAAGGGGCTGTCATAATTATTTTTCTACTATAATAATTAAATACCTACAGACACTAGTGTTTCATCCTTTCGGGAATCTTCAGTGCAGGGTGTCACGATTACTACCAGTCGAGGAGAGAAAAAAAATTGATATAAAAAAAATAAATAAATTGGGGAAAAAATACATAAAAATCAAATTAAATCCTAAGATTTTCTTTTTACTTGTAATTAGAAGGTCTCAAGGACTTAATAAAAATCGTTCCTAGAATTTTTAAATGAAAGGCCTAGTGCAACCTGCTCAGGATCGCCATATTCATGACATTTTTTTTTCTTTTTTTTTTTAATTGCAATTCTCCTCGATTTAACTCTTAGTGAGAAACGAAACCCAGTTAGCTAACCTTTTTTATTTTTTTTACATTTTTTTTTTTTTAATTATGTTAATTTGTTTATATTTAGCCATAATATAAGTTCAAATGTATTAAACTAAAAAACTATATTCCCAAATTTAGATCTTATATAAGTGAAATTATATTGATGTGGATATAATTTCATTTATATACACATTGTCTGGATTATAGAGTAAGGAATTTTTATCCAGGGCCCCCAAAATCAACAAAGATTGAGCCATTCTTGTAATGATCCAGTTCCTGTTGATTTTGTGGTGGAAGTAAAGTTCTGTGCAGTTCTAGGAGGCCCACCCTTCCAACCCTTGCCGTTTCTCTTTGAGAAGAGGTCAGTTTATTGCTAATCGCCTGAGGCACCCTTACCGAGGAATGCCAGCAGGGCTGCCCAGCCACTTCTTGCAGGTCAGAGTGCCCCTCCTCTGGGGCGCTGAACTCTCAATCATACTTTCCCACCCTAGTGTCTAAGTTCTTGCAGTGGGAGAGAACTAAATACCCTAGAGTAGAGGGTAGGTCAGCCAGAACGAATTTATTGCTTTAGGAGTTGAAGTCGACTTTTTATTAGATTTTAGGAATTAGAATCTAGCATTGATTTCATATGTGTCGCATATTCTTAAGTGAATTCTTTGGGCATTTTTTTTTTTAAAGATGAACCAAAAACAAAAACAGTCATCTGCTTTAAAATCTAAATACTATAAATAAGATACTAGATGCTCTGCGTTAGATAGTTCATCTAGTAGGTGTATGAGGGGGCGTGCAATAAGTAATGCCCCTAACCCACTTCCCGTAGGAGTAGAGCAACGAAACTTGCCACAGTTATTAGTCTTTCTCTACATAGGAACCATCCAGAATTATGCATTTCTCCCATCGTTTGATGCAGCTCTGGAGATCATTTTTGTAGAACACTCCAGGTTGGTCCTCCAACCATGACGTGACTTCAGAATTCAAGGCTGCATCATCTGAGAAACGCTTTCCTTTCAAAAACAACTTCATGGCTGGGAAGAGGTGAAAGTCAGAGAGTGCAAGATCAGAAGAGTGGGGAGGATTTCATAACCACATGCCCGTGCTTCTGATCTGGTGACATGCGAGTTGTGGACTGGAGCATTGTCCTGCAAGAGGAGGGTACCTTTGTTGATCTTGCCTCGCCTCTTGATTTTGATAGCTTCCCTTAATTTCCTCAGAAGTGAAGCATAATAAGCTTCTGTAATTGTGGTACCCTTTGCCAGGAAATCTATTATCACTACTCCGTCCTGGTCCCAGAAGACTGTGAGCATGACCTTGCCAGCGGAGGGATGCACCCTTACCTTCTTTGGAAGTGGTGAGTCCAAGTGCTTCGACTGAATTGACTGGGCTTTGGTCTCTGGGTCATGAGTGATGGACCCAGGTATCATCCTGTGTAATCAGTCTTTTGAAAAACTTTGACTCATCTTCTTGGCACATCTCCAAATTCATCCTCGAGCACTTGACGCGTTCTCGCTTCTGGAATAGTGTGAGCAATTTTGGAATCTATCTGGCAGACACCTTATGCATATACAAATGGTCATGAATGATAGTTTCCACAGACCCTGTACTAATCTTAACATCTTGGGCTATTTGGCGAATAGTAATGCGCCGATCTTCCAAAATGGCAGCCTCAACTTGACTGACAGATGACTCATCAATGGCAGAAGAGGGGCGACCAGGTTTGGGAGCTGTTTCCACAGACTTCCGGCCATGTTTGAATTCACGATGCCAGCGTTTTACAAGATCATATGATGGGTCATTATCACCATAAGTTTCTTTCATTTCATCAAAAGTCTCCTGTGGTGTGCATCCTTTCAAATACAAAAACCGGATCACTGCTCAACATTCAACAGGCTCCATTTCACACCTGACTCAGTTCAAACACCTGTAAAATAGAACCACAATTAGTTCAGAGCTGTAATTTGCCACATCACCCGTAGAGATATAAATCATTGCACATGCAAAATTTCAGCTAGATTAGACAACTGGAAGTGGGTCAGGGACATTACTTATTGTACACCCCTCATATATATGTATTATATTTCTCTTAATTTGTTTTGCTTTTTCTTGGAAACTACCCAGCTGATCTGGCTAAAATTTTATATGAACCTTTGTTACAAGGTGCAATAAACTGATTATTATGGTATCTGTTCGATGCTCAGGTAAGGATTAATGCAAAAATGAGCATAAATGGAACCATCAATTTGGCATAAAGCACTTCTTCTATGGCAACGGCTATAACTTTTCCCCATTTTTAACAGACTAAAAAGTTTTATATATTAAAGAAAGATAGGTTTCCAATTTGTATAGACATATATGGTTGTTTGAACTTCATAAATGTAATATACAGGGTGTTTCAAAAGTCTTGGGAACGTAAAGATTTTTAATAACTCAAAAACTATTAGGAGTTAAAAAATGAAATTGGTACCGTTGGAAAGGTTAAAGTTTCAAGTTTTGTGGGGAATCTTCAAACTTGCTCAATATGAGCACCATTCGTTACACGGCAGACATCTAGTCGATAGTCCATTTCCTGCCAAACGCGTTCCAGCATCTTGACGTCAATGGTTCCCACAACTGCCGTTATTCGAGCCTTTAGTTCGTCAATATCTCTTGGAAGGGGCGGCACATAGACTTGTTGCTTGACAAAGCCCCAAAGGAAAAAGTCACACTCAGTACCCCATATGCGAGTGTTATGCTTGTTAACTTTGCCATTCAGATAGAAGGTCGCCTCATCGCTAAAAACAAGCCGGTCATCAAAGCCGTTATCTTCCAACTTCTCTTGCATTGCAATGCAAAAGTCACGGCGAAGTGGCTTATCAGTGTCCTTCAACTTTTGGACCAACTTGAGCTTGTAAGGTACCATTTGCAGTCGTTTCCTTAACACACGCCAGACAGTTGCTGGAGCAAGCTGAAGTTCCCTGCTGGCTCTTCTCACTGATTTACGGGGGGCTCTGCTGAAAGGCTTCCGGACTTGCTCAACTGCATCTTCTGAAGTTGAAGGGCGACCTGTTCGCTTACTTGGGCACAAACACCCATCTTTCACAAATTTAGCATGCCATCTGACAATGGGTTTCCTTTCAGGGACTTCTTTTTTAAATTTCCTGCGAAATGCACGCTGAACACATGTTCACGATTCAGTCTTTGCAAATTGGAAGACGCAAAACGCCTTGTCTTGTTTAGAGAACGCCATTACTGCACATGGAAAGATAAGACGAAAATCATTAGTATAACCAAAAACTTGATTAAGCAAGCTTTAAAATGACACCAGTTTCATTTTTCTACCTGGAATAGTTCATGAGATATACGCATTTGTAATGTTCCCAAGACTTTTGAAACACCCTGTATTTTATTATAGTTTGTTATTTTGTACTTTGAAATAAATACTCATTGTTACTCATGATTAAATTTTTTATTTTATCTTTCTAAATTGTCAAGATGAGGATTAATTCGTGTTATTTGGATTATTGTTTTCATCTTGTGTTGTTTGCACGTTTCGTTCAATGTAATCTCCGACCTTCTTAAGATGTATCTTGTTGAATTCTTATTTTTCTGTTGAACTCTGGAATCTTTTGGTTAATTGATCTAGAAATGAATCCTGTACATGTGAATATATACACATGACTAATTTCATCTAAATAGATATTATGTTGGCCCGATTTTAAAAGTTGGACCAAAATAGCATTGAAGCTAACAAAGCAAACTGATTCTGACGAACCAGTTTTCTTTTATTGTTGTATCATGTTATTGATAATAAACATATAATTAATTGCAAAAAAACAAATACTTGATCTGGTTTGTCAATCTGTTAATATGAACAGTTTTTTCAGAGTTTGACAGAAAGATTTCAGAGTTCAACAAGATGCGCCTGAAGAATTTAGGTTACATCGACCAAAACATGAAAATAACACTCAAGATGAGACCAGTAGTTTGAAGAATCGAAATACAAACTTTTTTTTTATTTCTTTGTTTAATCTGCCATGAGGATTACTTTTATTATTCCTGTGGTTGCTTTGCAAACCTGGGC
Source organism: Euprymna scolopes (assembly GCF_053919585.1). Classification (NCBI taxonomy): domain Eukaryota; kingdom Metazoa; phylum Mollusca; class Cephalopoda; order Sepiida; family Sepiolidae; genus Euprymna; species Euprymna scolopes. Next base: position 92,201,294 of record NC_136509.1, read on the forward strand.
GGAGTGGGTGGGATTATTGTGTAGATTAACTTGAATCTTGTCACGTGACCTTCATGATTTATTAGTGAAATAAAATTGATTATGGATTAAGAAATAATGAAAATTGTATTTGCAAGGTGCTTCGGATAAATTGAAAACAATGTATGGCATATCGTTGTCATAATTTTGGCTGGTGAATCTGTCCTATTTGAGGGTTCTTGATAAGGTGCAGAAACATATCTGTAATTTGATCCCCCCCACCCCCTCACCTTCTTCTCTGCACCCTCTCTCACGGGCATGCTATTGCTAGTTTCAATCTTTTCTTTAAATACTATTATGGCATGTGTTCTTCAGAATTGTCTAATTTATTTCCTGCTTCCTTTGTTTCTGCTTATTTGACTTGGTCTAGTGGTCTCCGTTAATTCACTGTTTGATACACCATTGTGATACAGCTTTCTATTCCAGTAGCTTCTTTTCAAGTATTGCAGGTTTGCGGAACTCTCTCTCTCTCTCTCTCTCTCTCTGCTGACTGTTTTCCTCCTACCTATAATCTTAATCTTTTCAAGACTAGGGTCAATAGGCACCTCCTGCCTTTACAATAATTATTTTTTTGTTCTTGTCAACTCCTTGCATCAATAAGGAATTACTTAAAACTCATATTTGATCATGGCTGACTGAGAAGAGCCTATGCTTGTGGATTAAATAAAGGGTTCCATTTAAAGATTCGTACAGATCCTTGAGTTCGACAAGACATACCTGTATCGGCTGAAATGTGAGAGAACAGTAACTAGAATAACCCAAATAATATGTCAATTTCTGTTTTTCTCTTTTTAGAAAATGACTACAACCAAAGTATTTGTTGGCAATTTGCCAGAAGCCTGTCGAAAATATGACTTTCAGAAAATGTTTGAAGAATATGGGAAAGTTGTTGAATGTGATATCGTGAGAAATTATGGATTTGTAGTAAGTATCCAATTTCTAAACAGTTTTCTTTTATTTTTATTTGCTTTTTTTTTTTTTTTTTGTTCAGAATTCTCACTATATTTTAAAAAAAAAAAAGAAAAAAAAAGAATTCTGATGTGACAAAACAAAATTTTTCATATTCCAAAAATCATCTAAGTTGATCAATTAGTTTTATTTTTGAATAAGAAAATCAAATTTTCTGTCATTTTGAAAAAAAAAATTCAAGAAACAAAGGGATATAACCTAATAATTCTTACTATATTTATGTTGTACTACCAATGAATTCCTAAATTAAAATCATTTAAAATGATTTTCTTTATAAAAATAAAACTTGATTAATTTCCATGATTTTTGGAATATGATATTTTCATTTCATCACGGGTATGTACAGAATACAGATTTTTTTTACTTTTGTTTTGATATTAGAAGGAATTCTGGATAAGAATCTTTTGTTTTTACTGAAATAAATTTAACAAAACGATTTTATTTTATCGTTAATCATGAGTAACCACTTATGAAGTCCAAAAGCCACTCAAGGATAATATTAATGAGATGGATTATCTTTATCTACTCTATCGTTATTTTCATAGAAAATGCTTGACTAAGCTTGAATCTCTTGTTCTCGCTAAAATATTTATAGCAACTTGTGTTGCTACCAAAATTGCAAAGAGTGTGTGCTAAACATCAAATGGAATTTTCATGCATAATTTCTTTCCAAGGACTTCCCATCTGTGAACCCTATTACTATGGGACTGCTTTTCTGTTAACTACAACTTGGTCATCTTCACATCTAATGTCAAAAAGTACAAAGTGTTCCAAAATTAATCATCTATTTTGAAATATAAATTAGTAGCAAAATAAATGATTAATTTGGAGAACATCTAGTATTATCATAAAACCATTCTCATAAGTAATAATTTTTTTTATTCATTATTTTCAATCATTTCGTGTTAATTTTCATTATTCATCTAACGATTTATACATCTCGTTAACGTTTATCCTTGAGTGGCTTTTAGCCTGCATAATCGAGTCATTAGTAAAAAAAAAATATATTAGTGCATCTAATTTTATAAATAGAAAATATTGGTGCATCAATTCTAAAAAAAATTGGTAAATTTAATTTTTTTTTTTTTTTTTTTTTTTTTTTATAATTATAGCATTTTGAAAAAGAAGATGAGGCAAAAGTTGCAGTAGAAGCTCTGAATAATTCCGAGTTTGAAGGTTCCGAGATAAAAGTAGAGGTATGTTGATATGGCCAAATGTTTTTTTACACATACTATCTAATTAAATGAAGATTAGATTAATAATCAATGAAACTATAAAATTTAAATTTAATTTTCAAAATCCTTTTGTTGAAAAAATATTTAGTTTTTGAACCTTCAAAAACTCATGGTATAACTGATAAAGTGCTAAGTAATAATCTATTATATAAAGGACAGTTGTGTGTGTGTGTGTGTGTGTGTATCCAAGTAAAACAAAACACCCACATTTTTTTTGTGCTCAACACACGCCTCCAAACACCCGGGCAACGCCGCGTACCTCCACTAGTATAACAATAATAGAAGTTTAAAATTTTATTTTTGTTGAATTATATTTCTACTTTGCATGTTTGAATGTAGCCAAATCCTTAGTGTATATATTATGTTTCTAAGTTTTAAATAATTAACATATTCTACATTAATTTTTATTAAATGATCACAATTAGTCATAGCAACATAAATGAGTTCATTTAATCCTCAGGAGATCCTGATTTTATGGACACGTTAAGTACATGTTTAAATCAATCCATGTAAAAATATTTTAAAATGAGTATTTTTATCATGTTTTTGTCATTGTATTGATTTTTTTTTTTTTTCTCTCTCTTTGTCCTTTCTTCCAGTTATCTCATAGCAAAGTTCGCCAAAAAGCTGGAATGGGAGGCAAAGGCGAATGTTACAGATGTGGTCGAAATGGACACTGGTACGTATGCATTTATATTTCTTTACATTTTTTTAGTACTTGTACAGTTTAATCAAGACATTAAAAAATGAAAATATTGAGAAAAAAAGGTTATATTGTACGTATCCGTTATGGAACAACGTTCTCCAAAAAAAAATATTTCACTTAATTTTGTATTTAGTATTAGTATGTCATCGTGCTTTTGTCGGTGTACATAATGAATCAAATGTTTTTAGTGTAATCCAGTTAAGTATTTAAATTTTTCACCATTTTAAGTTTTTTTTTTTTAAATTTTATATATTGCTAGAATGGAGAATACATTTGTTAAATGTTCTAATATCAGATGATTCTAAAAAAAATTTTAAAATATAATATAGAGAAACTAGTGATGGGACGATTTCAATCTAGCCTTATTCATTATCTTCTGAACCATGTCCATGTGCATATTAAAGTTAAAAAATAATGTTTAAACTATAAATTTGTATTTGCATGTGCGTAGAATAGCACTTTGAGTCGGCTTACGCCTGCCAAGTTCTAATTTTTTAAAAAATTTTACCGGCTAAGAGCCAAATTTAATTTTGTTCATAGGGGAGTAGTCCTCATCTACTTTTAAGTGTAAATATAATTCTCTTTTTACAAACTTCTTACTGTGTTCCTTTTATGTATTTATATCCAAGATTTTAATAACCTCGTAAAATTTACATTTACATTTTTCACTTGTCTTTTTTTTTTTCTTTTTTTCACACACTTGTGCTATTTTTTACTGTGGCATTTTTATTTTTTTTCTACCATACCTAACTTTGTTATTATGGTCTATAAAATCTAGTTTCTGGTAGTCTCCTATATAGTAATTTAACTGCAGAAATTCCCCTCTGGACTAAAGTATCATAGGGTTTGCAACAACAGATGCCAAATACAAATTTAAAATATCTAGTGTATTAGTCACTATCTCTTGCAACTTTCAACCACCGTTACATACACGCTCATTTGTGATAATAAAATGCTGCATTACATCCTAGAAGCGACACCATCACAATCGCAACATCTTCAGAGGAAGCAGTTCCATTTTTACCCTCTATATATTTAGTCCTACCACGACTACCAGTTGACATACAATTCAACATTTTCCACCGATATTTGGTTGCACTGCCATTAACTGGTTATTACATACCTACACATAACAACCTCATTTTCCATTCCGCAAATAATAATTTAAAATAAATATTTGTCATTATTTTATCATTTGTACAAGCTATAAGAAATCAAGTCTAAAATAAATAAATAAAATTGCTTTTATTGAAAATTAAGCTAAAAAAAAATTCCAATTCTGATATCAATCCTAATACCTCCAAAAGGTTTTAATTTTTCTGATTCTCAATTCGGATTAATTGTCCCAACATTAATAGCAATATTTTAATAACTAATAAATTTTCCTTACAAAAGAAAATGTTTAAATATAATTTATTATTTTGAACACCTGATAAACATCTTTATTGAATAAAAAAAAATAAAAAAATGTGACCTTTCTAATGTGAGGGAAAGAGAACAAGCAAGCAGTAACCCTCTTTTCTGTTAACTCTTTGTATGTCCTGTGCTGATTAAGCTTTCTAATATTAATTTCATTTAAATAGCTTTCTTTGAAAATTAAACAAATATTTTAAGAAAGGTTTTATTAATCTTTCTTTCTTTTTTTAAATTTATATTAATCACTTTACTGTAAATATCGAAAAAACTTGCATATCTAAGAAAATAAGATGAAACTTACAAATGAATAGCAATAAACATTAATTTATTATGAAATTTATAAAAAATAGTTATTCAAATAGCAGTGTTTGGGTTATTCATCTTTACTATATATATATATATATATATATATATATATATATATATATATATATATATATATATATATATATATATATATATATATATAGTCTCGGATGCTACCAAATCAGACCTAAAAATGCACCAAACACTTTTTTTTTTTTTTTTTTTGTCCTTCCCTTTTGCGAAGCTCAATCAAAGCCCCCCCCCCCCCCAAATTTCCTCTACAAAACAATCAAATCAAACACCACGAATAAATATTTGAAGATATAAAAAAAAATTAAAGCATTAGGACTTTTATCAAAATGACCGGATTTGGCATTAAATAACCTGAAAAGGCTTGATATGCCATAAAACAAAATTTGAATATATATATATATATATATGTATTAGTATTTAAAAATATTATGTCTTATTATTGATGTAAATAACAATTACCTGTTTTGATAATATTATGAAGAATGAAAAAATTGTTTGCGTTTGTGTATTTAAGGTTTTATTTGATTTTAATGAGTACGGAAAACCAAACGTAACTGGACAAAAGAATAGGCACTTAAAACCCTTGTTTAATCAGCCGTCACTAATCGATCGATGTTGATATGCATTAATCAACGTTTCTTCAAAATGTGTCAACAAATATGCTAAAGTTTGTTATGTGTACTTTTCCACCACCAACGTCGAAATGATCAACATTTATAGTTGAAACCGTGTTACATGGACTAAAATATAATGGGAAATGAAACGGAAAACTTTACATTGGCTACAAAGAGAAAGTCATAAATATCTTTAATCGATGATTTACATCTGTGTTTTGAAATGAACAACGACCAACTGATGAAGGAATTTGCAATGTTTGTTGCATGCGTTTCATACATGTGCGTGATACTTTTTTTTTTAACAAAAGTAAAAAGGCATTAATTAATCTGCTTATATAAGTGGCACTTTCTGTATGTCTCTCTGTATTTTGAATATTGGTAAATAAATATCTGACCTTTTTTTTTTTTTACAAAAGTAAAATATTCCATTAATACTAAATAATAATATCTTAATTGCTTTATTAGAGTAAATAGTACATTCCTAAGAAATAAAGTGGATGCCATGATTAGAAATTGAAACAGAAACCTTGAGGCTGTCAGTCTATTCTATCAACTGAGCTAATTCGCAAACATTATGAAAAGTGTTGTAAATTATCTTTAATACTCAAATGAGTTTAATTATTGGTGATAAATCAAAAAAAAAAATTTGTTGCTTCAGGAAGGCTAGACAAATTGTCTAGGCCTGAAGGGTTTCATCTTTTATTATAAAAAGGGCAGTTGTCTGTGCATAGGAGTTTGGCTAAAAGTCAAAACTACACAAGATGCACAAAGCTGTTAGCATTGACTCAATAAAAGTATAAGTATGTTTATTTTATTTAAAAAACAAAAAACAAAACAAACTTTTTCATATATATTATTTTTTATAGGGGGGAGGGTGTCATTAAGTTTTTTTTTTTTTTTTTTTGTCTGAAAGTCTAATTAAGATACTTTCGTCACCTTGTAGTGTCTGTTCTGTTCTTTGTTAGAGGAGAAGTAATCTTTTTTGCCATTGGCCGAAATGTTGTAAGAATAACCTCCAAAATAAGACTAGTAATTTAAATAATCCAACATGTTTTCAAGTAAAATAGTTGGTGTGAAATATTTAACCAATAAACTCTTAAACTATTAATCACATAACACTGAAATTAATAAGAAATAGTAACCAAGGATGTTTATAACGAGTAAAATCTTTGTTTGGATGGATGAATAACACGTACAGAAATGTTTGCAAGTTGAAATGCAAAATGATCGTTTCAACTTGCCGACATATTTCCATTACTTCTGTGCATGCACAAATTCATTCATAGTTGGAAGTGGTTTAATTTTAAATCTTTCTTATCTATCTCTCAATAGCCCAGATAGTAAGGAACGCGGCTGGAGCGCTAACGTTTTGGTTTCGATTCTAGCTGATGGTACCAAAGTAATATTTAAAAAAAAAAAATTTCTAATCTTTTGAAATCACTACCATATATTAGGTACAATATAATATTCAATAGAGAATTGGCGCTGTAATAATAAATACGAAATCTGCATGAATTAAAGTATATTTAAACGTATTTTACTACCCCCCTCCTCATTGATTTAAAAAATCTGAAGAATATAATTTTATTTGAGATTCAAAAGTTTCTTTATTTGTTATTAGACAAATACTAAAATAATTCTTTTTCAATTCTCTTTATTATAAGTTGGCTGTGAAAGCTTTTAGACGTAATTTCAAGCAGGGCAATGACATTTGACTGGTTGGCAGTTTCATTGACGTCTAAAGTGAGTTTTCCTTATCGGTCTGTCTCCTGCCACATTTCTACTTCTGACTCTCTTTCATTCATCCTCATCTGCAACAGTTGGCGAGGAGCAAAGTAGTATTTGTTCTGATACTACGCTTCATTTTTCTCCTCAATCAGTGAACAAGAAATCCCTTTACACGAAAGCAATTTTTATTTTTGGTCTAATCCAGAGTTCCTTTTATAGGGATCTGGATTTTTTCCACATTAAAAGACAGCCGTGTTCCTAACTCTGTTCTCATGGGGAGGCAAGTAAATAGGAATAGTCACGCAGTAAAAAAAATACATTTTTTTTTTACGCTTGAAGTTGTTATACACTCTTGGACACGTTTGTCATTGGTCTTCTATATAATCTTATATATCATACTTCTATAATACTCAACCTTCAATTGCTATGCATTATTCAACTTGGCTATGAATGGCTTCAAAGCTATTGAACATATGTTATCTGGTCAAATTTTAAAAGTTGGACCTAAATAGCATTCAAGCGGACAAATCAAACTTTAATTTTTGGCAAATACATTTTCTTTTTAACAAAAATTTCTTTTATTGTACCATGTTATTGAGGATATAACTTTGTTAAAATTTATGTATAAATGTCTTGCCTGGACAACTGGTGAAATATAGCCTTTCTTCTTTTTCATTAAAAAAAAAAAATAAAAATAAAAAATAAAAATCATTAAGGTGAATAACTCTTATTTTATGAAAATATATAAAATAATTGTTTCCCTTGCAACTAATTTTTTTTTTTTTTTTTTTTAACAAATGATTTCTCTGCATCCAAAAATATGTGTATTATCCAGTTTTGGCCTTTTTTTTTTTTTTTTTTTTTTTTTTTAAGAAAAATCTATTAAAGCGTCTTGATACTGCTATACTTTAAAAGTGTTTGGTAATTTATAATATGCTGCAAAAAATGTACATATGGAGTATTTTTCTTTTTTCAGGTCTAAAGATTGTCCGCGTGGTCCGTAAGTTATATTCTTTTTTACAAATAAAATGGAATGTTTCAGATTGGCTCCATGACATTTTTTTTTAAGCAATGAGGTTACAGTATTGTGACTTGTGAACCCTGCTGTAATTTAGAATTAATGTAAGATCATATGCTGCTCCTTGACAACTGCTGACCCCAACACTTGTGTCCCGTGGTTTTTCTTCATCTTCTTGTTCTAATTCTGACCGTGTTTTGGCAATCGCCTAGGTAACAAACACTGGTTTACAAATATCTAAAAAATAAATGCAACAGAGACTCACAAGAGAAATAAAAAAACTCCAATACATTGTGTACATACAGTATAATCATTTGTACTTTGTGTGTGTGCGTAATATAAAAGACCCACTGATCAGCTCATTTCCTGTTAAAATTCTGCCTAGAGCCGCAATCTGGAAAATTACTGTGAACTTACACAAAACTTCTAAATATGTTGACTCTGAATCGGAAATCGTATGCTTTGTCTTTTGTATTATTCACTGCCACGCCTGGTCAGCTGATTATTCATCCGACCCCCCCCCTTTTTTTTTAATCTTCTTCCTCTTTTTGTTCCGTTTTTGCCTTCCTATGAACCCTCTTATGATTCTTATGACGGTTTTCTTTGAAAACAATCATCTTGATGCAAACACTAAGACTTCAAATGATTCATGACAAGGGTAGAGGAATTACAGGACTTTTGTTTATCAAATGACTTCCTGTCTCTTTCCCCACACACGTGCATACTTGGTGTCTTTTAATTTTGATTTTGTTTACCAACATTGATATTTCATTTAATAAACATTTTTCAAAATATTTTACATATATTTTTTACTACCTATCACCAGCACATCATCCAAGTTGATTTTGCACCACACACACACACACACACACACACAACCACACACACACACACAGGTTCTTCCAGATTGGGAATTCATCTCAATTTCAGCCCCCCTCCACTCCCCATTGGTTATTCATATTCCTAATCCATTTCACTAATTGCAATCATTATGACTTTTTTTTTTTTTAACTTGTTTAAATTTCTTCTGTCTTAGATCTCGGAATCGAAGAAAACCGGATCGATTCTCTAACAATGGTGCTGGAGAGAACTATGGAAATTATTTCCGACCAAACTCTTTCATGAACACTTATAATGATCAATACCCTCCTCCGCCTCCAATGCCTCATCCAATTGACCGTTACAGACCGTATCCTGACTCGTTTGAAAGAAGGCCGCCTCCCTCCATGCAGCGTTCTTCAATGCCACCAATGAATCGGCAATCTTATAATTACAATCAAGATCCATATGAAAGGCCACCGCCAGAATATTACAGAAGAAGCTCACCACGGTAAATCGTTTTCTTTTTCTCTTTTTTTTTTTTGTTATGCTGAGAAAAAGCGTTGAATGATTTTAGGAAGAAATCCTTTATGGCATCATGGCTGATAAAGACTCACTAATATTATCCATTAAAACAGGTTACTGGTTTTCTATGTGGGCAATAATTTTCTCTTTCTCAACATATATTTTTTTATTACCGTTTTATGTTTAGTTACACATGTTTAAAGTCTAATGAAGTTGATACGATTCGGTAACCGAAACATGTGTAACTAAGCAGATAATACAGTAATTTAAAAAAAATTTATATATATATATATATATATATATATATATATATATATTTGCTCTGCAATAGTAATGAGCACTTTCTTCAGGTTTTTACTAATTACCGTTTTTGCTATATATATATATATATATATATATGCTACTTCAGTCCTTGATAGACTATGGATACCCACGTAGGAGTGCCTGTGCATGATTTTTTTTGCAGGAGGTGCTCTATCTCCAATCATGCCTCTTCTGAATTGACACTGTTAAATACCAGTGGCAAGTGAAGTGTAAGTACAGGACGACTGGAAACAAATGTCGAGATAAACAGCAAGCACATACAGCCTCTAGAATTCTTAAATGGTTACCCATCTGATACTAACCAGGCTCAATGTTCCTTAACATCTGTGATCTGATGAGAACCGGTATGTCAATGCGGTTATGCAGTGTGTGTATATATATATATATATATATATATATATATATATACACACACACACACACACACAAGGTCTTAACCTGTGTGAAAATGTGCTAGTTTGGCATAGAAAAGATTGCGTAGGGCTCGTAAATCATCAGTAAAGGAATAGGATGATGTTCGTGTGAGTGACGCTATAATGTTTTGTGTTTAACCGTTCGATAAATAACAGAAACTAATAATCCAGTATTCCAAGAGACACACACGGGCAACTGAGAGTGGCAGAAAATAACTGTTAGAGAGCAATCAGTATTTTTAGAATGGAAAAGAAAAAGAAAAACTACTGTGAATTTTATCTATGTAAGAAACAAATATGGGCAGACATCTGACCAAACTTGTGACGAATGTTGAAGTTTCCGGTTACAATGGGACGAGAAAATAATTAGGGAGGAAAAAATTTTGCTCCAACGTTAATGTTAGATGTAGTTTGGATCGTCGCATTGCTAGGAATAAATATAATTTATAATGGATGAATGCGCCTACAGATATGTGTAAAACCTACATGAGATAGTGTCTGATAGTTTGATCACAGTGAATTTATATGTGGCATCTGCGTTTTTTTTTTCTGTTTAAGAGAATAATTGATCCTATTATTATATATATATATATATATATATATATGATTATTTTATGCATGCACATAAAATTTTATAAGGGTATATTTTATATATAAATTTTCAGTATTTACTACAACAGTGCTCAATATGTGTGTAGAGCAAGGTAGTAAGTTTTTAAAATATATGTCAGTTATGCTACACAGAATGTTACGTTTCATCCTCTTAAGGACTAGTTGGGATTAAATACGTAAAATTTTATGTAGCCTACTTGCCATATATATTTTCATAACTTATTTATATAATTAGAAAAATGTTTCAGGATGGATTACTTTAATTTTCCAAACGACAGTTTTACACTATTTTTATTCCTTCTTGAAAGGATTTGATTTCATTTCTGGCATATCAACCATTTATGCGTTATTTAATTCTGACTAAAATTGTGAAATCGAATAAGATGATTATTTTGTATTCTTGGAACACATTACTCTTAAGATATTTTAAAGTGAAAATGGCAACATTACACTTAAAAAAAACACATTGCGCTTTAGCAGTGGTAATTTTTGTTTTCGACCCAATTGACCTGAGATACTGCCTTCTAGTATCTATTTATGGAGAAAATAAAAAGTATGGCTTTGATTTTTAGAAGAATCTCATTGAATAATGTGGTTTATAGATATTAGACAGATGATGAGGGGAGGTTTTGTCATGATTTTGCCATTGCTTATGACCTCACTCAGATTGTTCGCGAACCCACCCGTGTGCCCGATACACCCAATCAATATGCAAGCCTCTTAGACCTTTTTCTTTCAACTTCCCCTGAGCTATGTTCATGTACCGTTCATTCTCCTTTAGGATCCTCCGACCACTCCGTCGTATCAGTTAAGATAAAAACAAAATGTAAGAAGCCATCAGACGTACCCCTCCACCGTACTGTATACCGATACTCTATGGCTGACTGGGATAGCTTCCGTACATTCATATCTGATTTACCTCTGCACTCCATGTTTAAAAAGGAAGTGTCCTCTATATTATCAGATCTGACCGAATGGTTAATTGTAGGCATAGACCAATTCATACCATCAAAAAAATTCCAACAAAAACCTAACAGCCAGCCATGGTTCTCCCCAGAATGTGCTGCTGCTATCGCGCACAGAAATCACTTTTTCCATAACTACCAACGTAATAGATGCACTGAGACTAAAGCTGCTTTCAGGACTGGCAGCAACCACTGCAAAAGAGTAATAAAAAATGCAAGAGCCAGTCTGTTAAATCCAAGGTAGCTGATCAGCGGCTTGGTTCCCACCAGTTTTGGCAAATAACAAATAGGATCCTGAACAGAAGTGGGCGTTTTATCTCAACCATTATCAATGGACCAGAGGTTATCTCGTCAGCGTCAGACAAGGCCAAACTATTTGCAAAGAACTTTGCAGCTAATTCTACCCTATGCGACGAAGGCCATCAACTCCCCATATTTCCTCCTATAACACAGAACAAGCTAGGTAATATACAAATATCCGTGCATGAGGTCGCCAAGCTAATAAAAAACCTAGATTCCAGTAAAGCAACTGGCCCTGATGGCATCCCAATTATAGTGTTAAAAAAGCTTCAACCAGAACTTGCTCCCATACTTACGAAACTATTTAAGCGCTGCCTTAAGGAGAAGTGCTTTCCGACCCCCTGGAAGACCTCATCAGTTTGCCCTGTATTTAAGAATTCAGGTGATAAGTCATCTCCCTCTCAATACAGACCAATAAGTCTTCTCTGTGTTATGAGTAAGTTACTTGAATCAATATTAAATAGAGAAATAGTCAACCACCTCAGCAGAAACAACCTTCTTAGTGACACACAATATGGTTTCCGCTCTGCAAGATCTACCGCAGATGTGCTGACGGTTATATCCCACAGGATTAGTGAATCTCTTGACAAAGGCTTCCTTTCTAGGGCAATTGCTCTTGACATATCAAAGGCCTTTGACAAAGTATGGCATAAGGGTCTACTTCACAAGATTTCCAGCTACGGTATAACTGGAAATGTTTTCTCAATCATTAAATCATTTCTCTCCGATAGGCTCATAAGAGTAGTGGTAGATGGACAAAAATCGGAGGCCTGCAATATAAATGCTGGAGTCCCTCAGGGGTCAATCCTGGGCCCAACTCTCTTCCTGATCTACATCAATGACCTCCCTAAACACATACTTAAATCATTCGTTGACATCTATGCTGATGACACGACCATCTACGGCAACACATCAAAGGCTGTAAATGACGAAGTTCTCTCGGATTCTCTCTCCTCTGATCTCGAGCGCGTGGTTCAGTGGGGGAAGATGTGGCTAGTTACCTTTAATGCATCTAAAACCAAACTCCTATCCTTACATCATCAACGCTCTGATCCCCAGCTGGCATCAATTGTGATGGATGGCTCTCGTCTGGGTGAGGCCCCGTGTTTTGACAAGCTTCTGGGTTTGACCTTTACTCCTGATCTGAAATGGAACACGTACATCAAGTCTGTTGCCAAGGTCGCAGGAAAGATGGTGAGATCCTTCTACCGCTCCAGAAGATATCTCACTACTGATTCAATTCTCTATCTATATAAAAGCCAAGTACGGCCAAGGATGGAATACTGTTGCCATATCTGGGCAGGAGCTGCCAAAAACAGCCTATCATGCCTTGACAGAGTACAAAATAGACTTCGTGGTTTAGTGGGGGATGCCCTTTTCTCTACCCTGCAACCCCTCTCCCACAGAAGAGACGTTGCGAGCCTATCCTTGTTTTATCGTTATTTTCATGGCAGGTGCTCGTCTGAACTCCAATCCCTGGTCCCCCCTCGCCAAACTTTCACGAAAATCACCCGTCTAGCTGAATCCACTGTGAAAAATTTCCCCCACTCTATATCTGTGCCTAAATCAAAACGCGGATTTCATGAGCAAAGCTTCTTTCTTAGAACTGCACGCCTGTGGAACTCTGTTCCGTCTGCCTGCTTCCCTCCGGACTACAACTTGGATGTCTTCAAGTCTAATGTTAACAAATTCCTAATGAACCGCCCCCTTAATTAAACACTTCATAAAATCTCCTCACTAACGTGATGTACTTGCAATAACCCTTATCCCTGAGTGGCTTCCGGGCCTTGATAAGTGGTGATCACTGTGTAAAAAAAAAAAAAAAAAAAAAAAAAAAAAGATATTAGAGCATTATGCAACTAGTTTATTGATTCGATCGGGGGAGGGTCTCTGACCTTCTGTCTAACTGGAGTAATGTCCAAAGTGGTATGTTGCAAGTTACTGGCTGCTTAACTGCCAGAATCTTATTCCAGCGTATTATGTGGCCTTTTTTTTTTTTTTTTTTTTTTTTTTTTTGGAAGGTATTTTGCATATTGTTGCAGTTGGTGACTTCGTGATCCCACTAAGGACATAGTATTCTTATAAAGATTAAAATCAAGACCTAATGATATTAAATTTTATATCTAGAATCTTTATTCTGATTTTGATCACAGAAAATGTTTAAAATCTAAGATCTTTGAAACAAAAATGCAATTAAAGGAATCTTTCTTAAGTGGTGTCTAATGGCAAAGGATAAAATTCAATGCAAATCAAATATAGTTAAATTTTCAAGTGAGAGGTTGTGCCCATCCCTCTAAAAACCCTTTCAGTCCAAAGAAACCGAAGTTTGGGAAATATTTATTAATCAATGTCTATAATAGCTATTGTTAACATTTCACAAAATTGAGAGGTATCTGAATTTTCATTAAGGACTTACCTCTTTTTTACCTTTGAATAAAATAAAATATAGCCTACATTACAAACTTATGCTTAGTAACTGTATTCTAAAATTCATAATTATATATTAATTAGTTCAAATATGAATCCTATGTATACAAATATAAACATGTATATGTTTATATATATATATATAATGTGTATATAATATGTGTGTGTTGGATTACATTTACAAGTCAGGATGGGTGAAACCCTACCATAAAATGTATTTTGGACCTATTTGGAAAACTATCCCTACAAAAACATGAGACGTGTATGTAAATATATATTTTTAAAATAAGAATGTTATTAATAAAATCTATTATATAAAGGGTAGTTTTATTTTACTTCAGTCGAAGTTGTCAGAAAACACTTGAACGCTATATGAGATCCATAGATATTCAAACGTTCCATTAAAGTGCTATATCTCTCAAACACGGAGTTAGTAAAGAAATTGAGAACCTAATTTCCTCTTCCCAATTAACGATTTCCATATGCTGTAGTATATCTTTCGTTTTGGTCACTTAGTCTTACTGGATTCCAGGACAAGAATTCATCTAGTCTGGTGAAGTATCCAGCTTTGTGCTATTACTTGAGGTAACATCACTTGGAGAAGAAGCATCATTCCTCGTAAAAGCTAATGTGGATTAGCCATAGAAAGAAATTCTTATTTGGGCTGCGAATATTATTTGATTTTGAATATTTGATATGAATACAAGAAAGAGTTCTCCCCTATGACTGTGTGAGAGTGTTTGTGAGTTGATAAATGTATTATTATAGCTTTCCCATCATCCGACAGAGGAACAAGGGAAGCTATATTATATGAGGTAACATCACTAGAAAAAGATGCCATAGAAAGGAGATCTTATTTGGGCAACGAATACTGAATGTGATTTTGAATATTTGGTCAGGGTTTACTAGGGAAAAGTATCTTCCTCATGCCAGGTTGTTCTGACAAACCCCTGTACAGAGAGGCCCTGTGTGTAGGTTTGCATGTCCAACTAAAATTTCAAAACTACTAAGCAAAGACCCACAAGTTTATATTTTTTGTGATTGGCATGGCCTCGGATGTATAGTACCTAAAAAGTAAACAAAATTATTCATTCTTTGGGTGTCATCTGGACCAGGTTTTGTTCGGGCTAGTTCTTTTTTTTTTTTTTTTTTTTTTTTTTTGTTATATTCATTTCGAATGTTGTCTATTATATAAGAGATGTGACGGGGGTGGGGGTGGGGTGAGAGAGGTTGGAAAACAGAAGAGAAAAAGACATGATAGAGACAGATTGAGAGAAGTAGGGAAAAAGAAGTTTTGATATGAAGATGTTACAAACTTTAAACTTCTTTTTTTTTTTTTTAGGATCTGGGCAGCACTGGTTAATCCTCCTAGTAGTTAATAAAATAGGTCAATTTCTATAAATGTTAAATAAGTGTATGTGTAGACATTTTTTTTTTTTTTTTTAACAATTAACTAAGATGATGTCATCAACGGCAAAGACATGGGTATTGTACGTGAGGTCTGCAAATAAACAAGCAGTCAAATGTTTATTGTATTTCCATAAAGTCTATATGTTGCTATTGGCTATGAGCAAAGTGTAGTATCTGTTCTGATATTACACTCCGCCATTTTTTATCTTGATCAGTGGGGGACAAATCCTTCTAGATTGAGGCAATTATTTTTGTTCCTATCTGAAGTGCCCACTTTTGGGGAGCTGAATTTTCCCCACATTAAAACCCGACCATGTGTCTAACTCTGCCCTCATGGGGAGGCAAGTAAATAGGAACTCGGGTTCTGTGACCAGGATTTAACTCGATGAATGACAAAACACTTTCATCGAGGCAATTATAGCTGAAATCTATTTTTATTTATCACGCTCATGTTCACACTGCTGGCGCTATACGAAGGAACTGATAAACAATTATATAGATTTGCTTTTTTTATCTATATAATATAGATTTCCTTTTCTCTATTAATTTGTTGTTTTTATTTCAGGCCCTACCAAGAACCTTATTATAGAAGGAGGTGAGTTTGACTGGTCGTCCACTAAAATTATTTTTATGACATCTTCATTTCTTGGGTGTGTGTATGTTTATTTATTTATTTTTACATAATTTTGCATTAAGATAACTAGCTTTTATCTGCCTGGTGTTGCCTTGTAACATTTTAGCTTTAAACAAACATTAGACAAACCGTTTGCACATGTCTTTTCACACAAATGTGTACTTGTGCACATGTTATTGCCAGTGAGAGAGCAAGAAATAATTTACAAAACAATCTTTTTACATACGTGCACGATTGTTGGTCTTTATTCTCCGATTGTGTTTTTTTCATGTATTGATGCATTGATACCCTCGTGATTGTGATTTTCTGTTGAACTTGAGATGAATTTACTCTTATATGAAAATACAATGGAGTAGCTTTTAACCATTTTATTCAGAGAATTTGCTCTTTGGGGCGGAGAGACTGCGTAAATTATTTCTTAATTATTTTTTTTTTTAAATTAACAAATCTAACTCTGTCTTAACAAAATGGTTGACACATGGGCAGAGTCTCAAGACAATATTCACTTAGATCCTCTATAAATTTTTCAGATACATGTCGCTACTCTTGCTTCCAGTGTCCGACTGCTGGAAACTATTCTTTTCCCCCTGACTCGTGACCTAATCTCAATGTCCTATCATTCGGGAGATATTCATAAATGACTTTCCCTAATAAAATGGTGTCCAAAATGGGTATCTTTGTTGATGAAACCATGCTTTATATGAGGGGGGGGGGGACATGATCCCAAATGGTAACCTTATGTTCCAAGTGGCAATATGTGTCTTGTTTTGGGAATGAAAATAAAATAAAATGTTTTGTTGCTTACAAAAATTGATGTTTTACTAATTGAACGTTTAAAAAGAAAAAAAGTTATTTTAAATGTTTTTACTATTTATCACTAGCACAACAAGTTTTTTTCCATAGTTTTTCCCACTGCTTTCCACGCACACGACTACTTAAATAATAGTTATGTAACTTAGGCATACAAATAACTTTTTTTTTTTATTTCTATAATATTTGCATTAATTTTAAAAATAAGATTGTATGATTAAAATGAATCGAAGCATTTTCATGGCAGTATAGGTGCAAGTCCAGAGTTCAACCTAATACAAAATAATCTGTATGATGTATGCACCCATCATGGAATGAAAATGTCATATTCCAAAAATAACATAAATGATCAAGCACTTTTCCTTTTTTTAATTTTTTAAAACCAGGAGCATTAAATTTTGTAAGAAAATGAGACTTTGTCTTAAACTGCTGTATTTAATAGAAAACTCAAGTCGAATTACTGAGATCAAAATCAACTTTGTAATGACTACAATATACTATTAAAATGGTAAAAAAAAAATGATTTTCTATGCAAAAAAAAAAAAAAAATCAATTTATGATTTTGGGAATATGACATTTTTGTTTCATGACAGGTATGTACATCATGAGTTTTCTGTATTTATTTATTCTTCTAATTAGGTTGAACTCTAGACTTGCACTAATAAAAAGAAATGCTTTTATTCGTACAACAGGCATAAGTACTGAAGAAGGAATTTATTACTGTCCCAATTAACAATCGATAAAAGCAAATGTTGCCGCGATCACAGAATGTGTGAGCAATGAATAGTATGCTTACTTTGAATGCTACCAAAAAAAAAAGCAAAGCATCAAGGTTTGTAAAGGCCATTCAAGAATGAACAGCTGGTCAAACCCTGTCTGGTGGCCTTGAAGGACATTTAAAAAAAGGGGGGGGTATTAGTTGGCTTATTCTATAGGATCGTCTTTATCAGTTCCATGAAAAGGGACAGGGATCTTCGATGAAATAGGAATCATGGTTGCAAATAGGAAACCAAGAAATATAAAGAGAGCTGATAGGTCGGCTGGCTTTTTGGTAGGGATGTAGTATAGTTCCAGGGTTTTAATTTATTCCTGTCCTTCGTCACCCTGATGATAACGAGGACAAAGAGAAACTGGTAGCCTGTAAACATTTGAGGCTAGATTCAAACAGTTGTTAAGAATCGGTAGACTTCCGGTGCATGTGTCATTAGAGTGCTAATCACCTGTGTATCAATATGCCGACCAAACTACAGTTTGACACAAGATATTGCGCATACATATAAACAAAAATAGATATTTTGTGCAATTGTTGTAAGATCTTCAGGTCAATATTTTTTTTTTTTTTTTTTTTTTTTCTCCATGTCACTCGACACAAATGAACTTTTATTAATATTGTCATCTTTTTGTATTTTTTAACATGAATAAAAAATGTTTTAAAATTGGGTTTGAGTAGGACCCCCCCCTCTCCCACCACACACACACACATAAATACAAATTTAAAAGGGTAACCATGATAAAAGATGTTGGCCGAGACAGAAATCTTTAAAAATTTTCAATAGAGACTAGAAACGAGATGGATCAACCAACGTCACCATCCCCGCTTCTTTTTGAGTTGGCCTTGTGCCTAAATTTTTTGTTCATTTTCCCAATTGTATTTTTTTTTTTTTTTCCTGTGAATAAAAAATTTAATATCTCGAAGTGCAGTATCTGTTCTGATGCTACACTTTAATTTTCTGTTTTCGGTTAGTGGAGAAATCCTTCACGACTGAGACAATTTTTATTTTTGTTCCTTCCTCTACATTAAAAACTGAGTCTGCCCTTGTGGGGAGGTAAGTAAATAGGAACTGCTATAAGATCTTGATTCCTCATTTGAGTGGAACGAGATTTCAGACGTGTGGGTAGGAAGTGCCCTCCCTCTAACATCAATATCAGTCCAAGGCAAATAACTCGGATAATTTGGTGGTCTTCGTTATTGTAGCGAAATTCGAAAATGGAAATATTGAATTGTAAGTGAAGCCAAAGGTATCTACTGAATTCTCATGTCACAGTAATGAAAATATCCAAAAATTATGAAAAACGATAAGGTAAAAAAATTGATTAATGAAAAATTTTCAAAAACAATTATCAAGAATATAGTTTTGCTAAATTGGCCAAAGGTTTTCAGTTTTCAGAAAAGATTTACCTCCCTTTTGTTACAAGTAGAACTCTCTGGTTTCTTTTTTGCAAAACTCCATTTTCACTAATTGCCTTCTAAATCTATTTTCATTAATAATTAATTTTCTACTTTATTGTTTTTTTTTTTTTTTTTTTTTTTTGTTTTTTTCATTTTTAGATGTTTATTCCTGTGACATGACAATTCAGTAAATACTATTAGTTTCACTTGAAATTCAATTTTCGAATTTCGCTACAATAACAAAGAACCTATAATTCTGCTACATTCAAAACTACATTGTCTAAAAATGCCATGTTTTGCACATTGTTAAAATTTTCTTTATTAGTTTTTGCTCAAAATTCACTCATGTTTGCATTGGTTATTTATGTGAAATAAGAACCAAAGATGTGAGTTCTCTACTTTTTAACGGAAATCCACTTTTTTTAATTGAGAAAATACTGATTCGACTTTATTTACCTCCTATGGATTAGTTTTCCACATTTTGGGTGTTTTATTTTATTTTTTTTATTTTTTTTTACATCACTATTAGCTCCATCTCTTTCTCCATTCCTCTTCCTCTCTCCATCTTGCCTTGCTTTCTTATAACAGTTCTCTCTGAAAACTGAAAATGTTAATTTTCGCCATGAAGATTAATACTTCAAACCGGTTTAAGAAGATTGTAAGACGGATGATTTGTTTTACTGAAGACTGATTCCCCCCCATCCCCTCTTTCCACATGCATACTCTGTCTTTCTCTTAATTTTGTCTTATTTGAGACTGATTCGAATTGTTCAGTAATTTAAAGAAAAAAAAAGGGAATTGCGCTGCTCTTCACACGTGCACGAGTGGACACATCTTGTTCTCAGCTTATTTTGACGTTGGCTACTCGCATCCATGAAAAATGTGCAAAACCAGAAAAAAAAATATTCTGGTTTGGACATTTTTTTTTTCGAATATTAAAAATTACATGCATTATTGGTTCTTGTCCAGAATTACGTCCATATTAAAAAACAAAAAGAGAAATCTATATAATGTGCATACGCATGAAATATCATATCCCAAAATTATATAAATTGGTAAAGTAGTTTTATTTTTAAATTAGAAAATCGAATTTTATAACTATCTAAGGAATGACTGATGCTTGCCACTTAAAAAAATAAAAATTTATAAAAAGGGGAAGATAACTAAAAAATAATTCAAACTTTGTAATGTCTATGAATTCCCATTAATCGCTTAAAAATGATTTTAAATAAAACTACTTGGATCAATGTTCATGAGTTTGGAATATGATATTTTCGTTTTGTCACAGTTACGTACATCATACAGATTTTCCTTTGTTTTTATTTTTAACCTGGGTGTTTCAAACGTGGTTAATCCCATCGGGGTGTTCGTAGAGCCCAATACAAAAATGTTTATAGAGTTATTATTTTGTAAAATATAGTTATTTTGCTGCTCAAGATATATCTACATTCCCTGCTGAACAGTTTGAATCACTTGTATCTTGTTGATATTAATATAAAATAATGCAATAAAATAAATTATAAAAATAAGAAAAAAATTTTTAAACCTCTTAGATTTAGGTCACATTTATTTAAAAATACCTCTAGGATACACCAGTTTGTGTTATTTTTTAATATCTATGGATGAACACAAAATGTTCCCATAAATTGAAATAGCAAGAAAAATGACTATGAGTGCATTAGATAAGCATTGCCTTTCAATCTGATTCACTTCCAAGGAAAACTGAGATACAATTGCACCATACCACATGTGCTATGCTCTCACCGAGTAAGGAGAGTACAGGGAGGGGGGAAAAGAAATAAGTTGCTAACTAGGAATTATGAGCATTTAAGCAAAATTGTGGTGACAACATACTCCAGTGGACTAACGTAGGGTTAATATAAGGAGAATCCTTGAAAATGTAACAAAAGTTGTGATAAATGGCTTTTTCGATTATTCAAGTTGGCCCGATCGCAGAGGATTGGGCCTAATTAAATAGTAGTTATTGCGTGGAGATAACTCCTGTTTTTACATTTTTAAATTTTAATTCACTTAAAATTAAAAAGTAGATATATTATTCCACTATTTCATAAAAAATCTTATTCACGTTTATTTCATTCAAAGTTATTTAACTTTAAACATTGTATTTTTATTTCATTATGAAAATACAATCTTAAAAAATATGTTTGTCATGAAAATAACGAACTCATTTTATTTTTTTCAGTGGATGGGAATAAGTTCAGGACAGTAAAGCATTTTATGTAAGTATTCTAAGAAATATTAAATTCAAAAACAATTTCCAGTCGCATCTTTAGCTTACAAGCTGCTCTCAATTAAAGCGAAGTAACTCCGTTAATTCTGTCTTTACAGTGACTACATAGTATTAAAAATAATTTTTTGCTCATGTGGATACAATTCCCGTTATTACTTTTTATTCGAAATTTAGCAGTAATGGTTATTTTGGTGCTTATCCAGAATTGCCCTCCTCATATTAAAAAGCAAAACAAAATGTGAACAAATATCTTACTGCACAATTACCTACTTATAATGTCCCCACTCTATATTAATCTGGCCCCTAATTCATGAATGATCCTTTTTTTTTTTTTTTTTTTTTTTTTTTTTTAATAGATTCTGATAGCTTCTTTTCTTGCCTTTCGGGTTTCCTTTCCTACTTTCTGTTTCCCTGACTGTACTGATATGCAGAAATTTTAATTTAATGTGAACAAATATCTTGCTGCCCAACTTCTCATGAAGGTCTTTTTTAATTCTTTTTTTTTTTTTTGTCTCTTTAAAACAATATTAAGGGAAGCAACTCTTCACTTGAAAGTAGGAGTTATTGCCTCCCTTATTTTTGTTTTCGATCTCTACTGCATATTTGTTTCATATCTTTTATAATAAAGATACCTGGATCGAACTAAGTCATTCTTTTTTAAATGCAAGAGACATTCCTAAAGAATGCCTCTTATTTTTTGTTCTGCCCGAATGTATCAAAGAGTATTAATTGTCTATGGTTCTGGGATGAGGTGATTTCATTATGGATTTCGTTTTTTGGACTCATTTCCTCATCTTCGGTGTTTTTTCCACTACGTTTCGGCCGTATCATCCTTCAGCCTTCTTCAGGCGTATCTCGAACTCAGAAACTATTTTTTGGAATTTCGAACCCAACCCTTTATTGTTACCCGAGTTCGAGATACGCCTGAAGAAGACCGAAGGATGATACGGCCGAAACGTAGTGGAAAAAACACCGAAGATGAGGAAGTGAGTCTGAAAAACGAAATCCATAAGGTATCAAAGAGGTTTACAAATTCATTATGATTGAACTCTTGCATTCAGGACCTGACAGTTTCATCTCTCTGTTGTAGATATTAACAGTGTGAGACTATTAAGTAAACAATCTTTGTTGTGGACGTGTCAGAAGCTGCGTCGTTGAATTCCTTCATGCAGAAGTGCATTCAGAATGGTCGTGACTATGTAGAAAAATAAATTTTGGAGCACGAAAGGCTGCTGGTTTCAATGGTATATCACTCTCGTCTTGGTAGCTTTTCAACTTTTTGAGTAAAAAAAAAAAAAAAGGCTTTACTTTTGAAACAACCTTCGTAAACTATCAACATCATTATCATATTCAGTTTTACATGCATTGGATGGCGTTTAGAAATTTACTTTAAAACTAACCTATCTCTGGCCAAATCTTTATTTATCCCTCTTTCTCCGAAATTTATTTTACTTCTATCCATGTTTTCCTTTGTTTTCTCCTGTCAACTGAACCTATTACTTCAACTACTCTACATCTACTAATCCAAGAACCATCATTCTTTCAATGTGGCCATATCATTATAATGTCTTCTCCTGCACATATCTCCCTTTTAAGACTCACATTACGCATCCATTGTATCATTCTTATACCATTTCTTTCCATGCAACCCATATCTTCAACCCTCACTATCCAAGTGTTGTGTTATTCATAAGACCGATCGCTAGTCATGATTTGTTTGAATCTGTACAATTATGCGTGCTTCCACAATCGGATGTAAAAAAGAAAAAAGTTTCTTGTACTTTTAATAACAAGTAACAAGAATGATTACAATTTTTTATTCTCCAGTGACAACACTGACAGCAAGAAGGGGCACAAGATGGTGGTGTGTGTATGTGCAAAATGGCAGAGATATAATGTGCTTGCTCTCTTGCTGTGGTCGGGTCTTCTCTCTGGTTGTCTTTCTTTCTATTGGGACAGATGACATCAGAACATTCCTCTACACCTTTTTTTTTTTTTTTTTGTGGGTGTCTGAAATGTCAGTCAGTCCCAGCTGATGCAAAATTCCCACAATTCTGCCCCCCCCCCCCCATTTGGACTTCCTTGATATTATTGCACCTCGATCTAGGATTCTTCCCCTGACTGACTTTCCCTGGTCCAGCTTCTATTGATGTCATCTTCACAAGCCCAGATAGCCGATTGTCCTCTCTAGAATTACCTCTGCCATTTGAAACTCTACCCCATCCATCTGTAACACAAGTTTCACATTATACTGCATACACATGCCTGATAGATTCGTATCTTGGTTGACAGTGGTAAAACTCTGGTGGTTAGTAATAGCAGAAACACTCTGAACTTAATTCACTCCTCATGCTTGCGATCACATTAGAATCTGCTCCACCGAACAATCTCAATAGATTTACCATTCAAATATACTTTCTCCACATTGTTTCATCCATCTCCATTATCTTATACTTGTTGCACACAAATTGATTATCCACTCTCAAGACAAGTCGGGTAGCACCAATATTGTGATGTAGCAGGGCCAAACAAATAGCAGTTTCTCGGCGGCCAAGAAAAAAGAACTCACAACAACAAAATCGTTTGTTAGAAAACTATAAAATAATCTTTTCTTTCTTGCTTTCTGCTGCATGCTGATTGTCGGCAGGCATATTGTTGTGTTTGTAAAAGACATTTGTTTTGAGCAAAATGGGCGAAAGTGCCTGGAAATTGCACATGACTGGCACTGAACACAAAACAAATGAAAGCTGTAAATAGTTGACCAGTTTTGTTGCGCATTAGAACACTTCAAGTAAATAACTGACCTTTAAAACTTCAAAACTATTTCATAAAATAAAAAGATAAAAATAATTTTTTCCTGTTGTGAATTAAGTTTTTTTGGTTTATTTTATCATTGTTTATATATCAAATTTTGTGTTGAAAACTTGAATTTTGTCTGGAGAAAACCCTGGAAAACTTTGAAATATCTTGGAAAATTCTTGAAAATCGACATTGAAAATTTGTACAAACCCTGAAGGTGTAACAAACTAAGTATCATGGTATCTGTTCGATGCATAATAGGAATTAGTCACTACGTATCACATCTACTCTAGAAGTTTTGTATAAAGCACTTGGTCAGTGAGCTTTTTAACGGGCAAAAATTGTCTGGTTCAGTATATATTAAATAGTAAAATGAAATATAATCAAGAACGGATGAAAATCAGTTTTTTTTTATAGACATAGATATTATGCTATATTTTTATTTATATATATATATATATAATCATTCAAACACAATGTTTGAATATATGATTAAGTGGCAGTTTTAGTCATTTAGAACTGTTTTAAAGCTTCACCGCTCACTGATTTTTCAACCGAATTTCAAACAATTATTGCAGTTTATAAATCAACTTTATTGTGAAAAAAAATGTTTAATTTTCGTTCAGTAAAGCAAAAGTTATGAGGAATTTACTGGTGTTCAAAATCGTAAAAATATGTAAGGTGAGCAACTGACTGGATTCCATAGCAATCATGTCGCTTCAGTGACTACTGTTGTTACCAATTCACCGTTCTCGCAAAAAGAGAAGTAACAAGTGAAACTGAGAGAATCGAAGGGAGATAATTGGGGGAATTTTATTGAAAGCAGACGAGTGCTAAGAGGTCAAAAAACTAAGACTGAAATTAAACAAAGAACAAGTTAATTTACTGGAAGCCTGGAAAAATGGATTACAATGGAAAAATGCTAGCATGAAAAGTAATATGGTTAAGCTTAAACATGGAAAAGTAAACGACTAGTTGTTAAAACTGGAAAGAACTGCAATATTATAAGTTATAAATTCATTATATTTTTTACTAGAATATCTTCAGTTTATAACTTAAAATATTGCAGCATTAAGAATTTTTTTAATTCAATTCATAACATATAATCAATTCTTAATGCTGCAATATTTGAAGTTATAAATTTATTATATTTTTTACTAGAATAACTTGTCCTTTTCTTTTCCAGTTTTAACAACTAGTCCTTTACTTTTCCATGTTTAAGCTTAACCATATTACTTTTCATGCTCACATTTTTCTATTGTAATATATACATACATATATATATATATATATATATATATATATATATTAAGTAATGTGATTTATAATTTAAAAATTAAAAAAAAAAATTTTTTAATTTAAAAATCAAATTTTAATTAAATTAAAAATCAGTTTCATAAGAAGGAACAACAAAGTCAATTATCTGTACGATCGTTTCGGAAATCCGTGCTTTTTATTTGTGGTATACATGAAGTCACGTAGAATAATTATACATAGTTTTTTTTTGGTAAGCACGGTCTCCTCATCAGCAAATTTAGGAGGATTTCTATTGAAATCCTCCTAAATTTGCTGATTTCTATTGAAATCCTCCTAAATTTGCTGATGAGGAGACCGTGCTTACCAAAAAAACTATGTATAATTGTTCTACGTGACTTCATGTATACCACAAATAAAAAGCACGGATTTCCGAAACGATCGTACAGATAATTGACTTTGTTGTTGTTCCTTCTTATGAAACTGATTTTTAATTTAATTAAAATTTGATTTTTAAATTTAAAAAAAATTTTTTTTAAATTATAAATCACATTACTTAATATTGAATTAGCTCTAGGACATTTAACTATCGAGCTTATCATATATCTAAATTACAACGAGCATTTCCTGTATTTTAATTTAACTAGTAATTTCACTATTACATTAAAATACACTTAGCTCTTTAGACTATTATTCTAATCTCCTTTATATATATATATATCTCTGAGGAAAGAACTTTTGATTTTCACTCTCTTAATTAATACTGATTGCAGTTTTAAAAAACGATTTTTGTTCTGCCCTCTCCACGTACACGTGCACATTGGATTTTATTATTCTTCCTTTTTTCTTTTTTCTTGTTTTATCTTTCTCCCCCCTCCGTCTTTCCATCTTCATTTCCTTTTCCCTTAAGAATGGTTCTCTCTTAAAACTATCATTTTGCCACGAAGGTAAAGACATCAAATGATTTATGATAAGGATAGGAGGAATTGCATTACTTTTATTTCATTAAAGAATGTCTTCCTGTCTCTTTTCCTTCTCATACGTACTCGGTATCTTTATATTTTAATTTAGATTTTGTTTACCAAGATTGATATTTCACTGATTAAACGCTTTAGAATATTTTAGTTTTTACTACTAACACATCATCCAAGTGTTTTTATGCTATCCCCTCTTTACACGTGTGCACACAATGACCTTGCTTTCTCCAGGTTGGGAAAGTTATATCGATTTCAGCTTTTTTTTGCCATTAGAAAAAAACAAACCAAATTAAAATTGAATTCATCAGTCTTAAAATGCATCCAACTGACATATCTGTGTTAGGTCAAAAATCGTTGTACTCTTGGTAACATGATATTGCTAATCTGGTCATTCTATCATTTTTCCTCTTCAACCTATTTGAGCCTATATATCCAGTAGTAGATCCTTTTGTAACGGAACATGTTAGAGAATTGGGGATGGCTGCATCCATTAAAGCACATATGTAAATTAGCAACTGTGTGTGAGCTTGCATCATAAAAAAGGAGAGAGAAATACACTGTGGTTGATGACAGAAGCAAGTTGCATGCAGATTCATGAAGATGGATGTGTGAATACAAAGGTGAGGAAGCACTGGCTAGCGCTAACATGAGGTTGTGGGGACAGAGACTTTTAAAAAGCACATGTGTGAAGAGATTTTGGAAAGATGAAATGTTTTGGAGAAACCACAAATAAATGCATTTGATTTGCACTTGGAAAAATGCAGTCGGATTTTAATTTCTTTCATATTTTTTTCTTTATTTGTTCCTGCGACGTTACATTTTATGTGATAAGGTATGCTATCATCGATGATATTTTGTAGGTTGGTTGCTTTTCGGTTGTTGTCTGATTTCTGTGTATTTGTTTTGTTTGTTTTTGTGTTTTTTTTTTAAATATATATATATATATATATAATATATGCGCTGATATTATTGTTTTCTCTTTTGTAGGTAGGAACTAGTTTTGGCTTGCTCATTTACCGTCCATGACAACTTTAGAATATTCCACCTCCATTCTCTAAAAGTGATTTTATTCCCCTTTCCTTTGTACTTCATTCACTATAAAACAACCATGTAAATACTTCATTCAATGTTATTTAACCATTGACAAAAATAAATATATTTTTATTCAACTTGCATTTGACTTGTTATTATTCGTGAATTCTACTGTGTATACAGTGTCTTTGTTTTGTTTTTTTATTTGGATAATTGTTCTCATCTTGAGTGTTGTTTGTGCAACGTTTCGGCCATTTGTAACTTCTAATCTTCTTCAGGTGCATCTTGTCGAACTCTGAGATCTGTACAGAATTTTGAAAAAAAAAAAAAAACTTTCATCAGCAAAGACGCGTGGCATAATTAATAAAGTTCTTAGTGACACTCTTTTGAAAGTACAATCCTCAGTGCAGGCGATATTAACAATACAATTGTGAATTACTTATGATTTCTACCTGGCATAGACTTGTGGAATGAGAGCATGCTATCCCAATGGATTAAATGAAGGATTCTATCTGAAATTTTAGAACTAACGAGGAAAAGAAAATAAGTGAGCGTTACGAGGTTGTTTAATTTAAAAAAAAAAAAAAAAAAAAATTTGTCACTCCAAATAAGAACAAAAATGAAAATTACCTCAAACTAGAATGATCCCTTGTTAACTTATCAAGATCAGAAAAGATGAAATGAAGTATCCTAGTAGATACTACACATTGAAATATTTATTTGTACAAAATATATTTACATTTTGAACAGATTAGACACAAGAGCATCAAAAATGTGACGGAAATCGTGAGAAGCACCATTTGTCTTACATGGATAATGTTTCTGAAATTTTTTTATATGAGAATTGATTTGGTTTATTCATTGTCATTGAGTTATTTTCACATTTTAACCGATGTAACCTTCAACCTTCTTCAGATGTATCTTGTTGAACTATATAATTTTTATGTTGAACTTGAGGAATCTGCGCAGTTCCCCAAATAGGGGCACACTGGAAGTAGGTAAAAATAAAAATTGTCTTAGTCAACAGAGAGGGAAACCCTTCTATACTAAGGACAAATAAACTTGAGTGTAGCATCAGAACAGATTTTATTTAGTGCGCCATTTATTACCAGAGCCTCATTTAGGATCCACCACACTTAGGCACAAGGGCCAGTAGGGGGAAGTGGAGTTGGGGTTTATCTATCTATTCTAATTGTCTTTTTATTAAAAACTTTATTGACGCTTCACTAGTCACTATCCCCATAATACCTCATCCTTTCCATGGTGTTTACCTACTTAAGATCCTCAGCTTATATGATGACATCATTTACAATTGTTTGAAACAGAAACAAACATTTATATACAACAACCAAAGCAAAAAGTATGTACAAACTTAAGGATTTTTTAAAAAATTTTTTATTTATTTTTATTTTTTAAAGGAACAGGAACAACGTTCATACTTACCTAGTTTAGGACTTATAAAATTTTCACTCTAAATGGTTACCTTATGTAACACCTTGATTGGGCTGGGTTCTGCAGAACCCAGGGCCACAATGCCCAATACATCAGGGAGGGAATATGAATCCAAACCCACCACCTCGTCGTCGGATGCACAAACTAGTGTTGTGCACTCATCTTCTGTTGAATTCCATGCAATATAATCTTTTCCAATCGCATCTGATTTTTACTTTAATTTGATGCTTAAAATAACCAACCAGATCCTGATCAAGGCGTGTAGTCCGCATCACTAATCTAGCTACTATTAGGATCACGAGAAAAAACATTTGTTTCTCCCTAGTAAACGGTGAGTCTGTTGTCGACGACATATGTCAAATCAAGGGGCACTAACTCTTCGGGATCGATACAAGCTGTTACCTCTCCGACATACTCCCAGAGACTCCGAAGTCTACTGCAAAGGAAGACTACATGATCTGTAGTTTCATCTTAGTTGCAGCGTGGACAGAAGAGTAGCTCATCTTCCCTTCCTCCATCTCTGGTGTGTCTGTTGTGCATCCCAGACAAATCTCCAGGTAATAGAATTCCGAGTTGTTCAAGTAGCTTCGATATGGTGCCCAATTGCACTGCAAGCGGACCTCCTCCTTTGACCTGTAGCTGCCCCACCAGCGGATCCTTTGTGGTCCCTACCACTAAGCCCCAATATAGTCTCTTTCTAAACCGAGCAAGGTCACTGGACCCCGACAATGCCCTAAGGGCGACCCAGCATTCGGTGAAGAGTGGCGTCTCCCTACCCAGTCTGCAACAACCTTCCGTGGAGTAGTTGGGTATGAGTCGAGGAAAGGAGCATTCAACAACAGAGACCCATGGAGAATCTTGGAGTAACATACGACTTAGGAAAGCCAACCTTTCAGCGTGCCGATGACACTCCAGGTTGGGTATCCTCAAGGCTAAGGCTTTGCATATAGATCTGTTACAGACAAAGGGATTTCCCCTCTTCCAAAGAAGTGAGAAGAGGAGCTGCTCAAAAACGTTAAGGTGGCCCGCAGGCAGGGAAGTACAGACATCTGGTAAAGGATCAACGGAAAGATGTGAGTAATGCACGTCTCCACATGATCCTTCAAGGATAATTTCCTTCGAATCCAAGTCCCCACAGACGATTTGACCTTGGCCTATACCTCCGACCAATTTTCTAGCTGGAGACCTGGTCTGAACCAAACTCCGAGAATATGAACTGGGCCTTCTGACCAGCTGAAATCGCCTGGAAGTGTAAAAAGCCCCTAACCGTAGAACAATCGACTTGCTACAGTTGACAATGGCCCTTGTAACGTTTTCATACTCAACGAGCACCTGAGTTACTGCTTTGATGTCGTTATGGTTCGACATGTACACTGTAATATCATCGGCATACGCAGACGTCTTGGCACACTTTCCGCCAGGAAGATCAATGCTGTGCAGGACTGGCCTTGTCACCTTATCCCTTAATTTGTGAAGGAAGGGCTCCAACACCAGGGGATAAAGCAGAGGCAACAGCGGAGAATACGGACGCACTGACCGAGAGACACCAAACGAGTCTGAGAGGTTACCATTATCGTTATCGCTACTGTCGGTCACCCTCTTTTCTAGCATATCAGCCCTTTTCAGGTTATTTAATGCTGGATCCAGTTGTTTTGGAAATAATATTCATGTTGCATCCAGTTATTTTGTAGGGTTTTATTCTTCAAGTTCTTTGTATCTTCAATCGCTAGTTTGTAGTGTTTGGTTTGGTTGTTTTATAGTGGATTTTATATTTTTTGTTACCTGCCCTGCAGAACATGAATGAGTTTTGCAATGGGAGAGAGAAAAGGGTTACAGAAAAGGGGAAAAGTAGGGAAAAGGTGGGTTGTTGTTTTTTGGTTTTGGTTTTGCAGAACATGATTGAGTTTTGCAAAACAAAAGGAAGTAGAGAAACATAAATGTTAGGTGCAGGAAACCAATATCTTCAGACAGCCTGATCTGGTAGCACCAGTGTTTTGTTATGAAAGCATAACACTAATGAATGTGTAATTGCTGCAAAGCAACTTTTCTCTACTATTATATAAAAGGAACTTTGTCTGGGTTCATTCCTTATGGACTCTAAAATGGCTGGGCCGATTTTTATGAAATTTCACACAAACATACTTTATGTGCCAGGCAGTGTTCTTAGATAGGTTTTGTATCTGAGTGTCTTCGATAAGTATTGATAATTAAAAAATCCGCTGAAAGAAAGAACAAGCGATTTTGACCAAAGTTAACACCTTACACAGCCTAACATGACGAATGTATTTGAAAAATTTTATTACCACACAAGTCCAAAGGCCCGACATATAAAATCAACAGTAGGTTCTTTGATATGACAGGGGCACATTCGAAGTAGATGTTTCTGTTTAAAGCACAATTGCACTATGATACTTGAGTTCCATTTTAAACTTAAATTAATGCCATTATATATGAAAATAATTTTATCAAATCAGCAGTAGGTTCTCTACAGTGCAATGTATAATACAATGTATTGTGGACTAATCCCTCCTGGGAGGCATGTAAAAATGGGCGATTTCACCGATTTCGATGACAGTAAACATATGCGAGTGTGAAACATTCCTTGATCATCATTTAATCCCCGGCAACGTCGGGTCTCCCTGCTAGTAGCACATAGAACCATTATGTTAAATTGTAAAAAATTGAATCGTAGACATGAAATGGTGAAAAAAAACATCTCGTCATATTGGATTCTATTTATATGATTAATCTATACCAGTGGGACCTGTGGAAATTCCACAGAGGACTCATTCATATGTAATATATTGATGTTGGCATTCTGTAGATGTTCAGTGTAAATGGAGACGCTCTGATATTATTGTAGCTTTGTTGTTAAAACTGCAGAAGTATTTATCTAAGCTAGCACAAACACCTGGCAAAGCCCGGTCGTAAAGTACGCTTAAATATGACATTTTAATTCTTGCAGATTTTGTATATATTATTATAGAGTTAATGTTCTATCGTTTTTTTATATGTTATAAAGTTGCGATTTCAAAAATAAAAAATATATCCATATGACTGGGATGCATTAGCTTGAATCGAAACTGAAATAAAACTTATGAAAAAAATATATGTATATATATATATATATATATATATATATATATATATATATATATATATATATATATAACTTGAGTTCCTTCAGCCATAATCGAAACTGAAACCAAAACTTATGAAGAATTCTTGATAAAATTATTTATTAAAAAAAAAAAATAGATTACTGGAGTGCCATCAGTTATAACCAAAACCGAAACTTATGAAGAATTCTTGGTAAAATTATTTATGACAAGAAATGGAAGTACATAACAATTAAACGACCCAGATATAGGCATGACAGAAAACAACACACGTTATCGTATTAATATATAGATAATAATGAGACTTGCTCCTTCCTTTGTTAGTCTGTACATTATGCTTTGAAAAAGGCCAAGTGTGATTTTTGAAAACCAAACTGCTTAAAATAATTTTTAAAAGGCCAATCTGGCAACCCTGGGTGATCTCTCTTTTATGTAACCTCGTTTTCCAATATCATTATAATAATAATATATGATTATTGTTGTAAGAAAGGAACTTGTAGTAATTTCGATGTGCAGCGGTTGTTCACCGAGGAAAGAAGTCGGCTAAACATTATGTAAAAAAAAAAAAGGCAACAATTAGAAGAAAAGTAGGGTAAAAAAAAATGAACATTGTCTGCCAAGAGGTGCTGGACTGAAGGAGTAAATTTAAGATTGTCTCCTTCAATGTAATTTTATTATTTGTATTGAACTATGTAGCACAATATTACTTTCTGAGTATTTATCAGTATTTATTAATTTATCTCATTTGGGTCAGTTCTATATTCAAAATACAGGGTGTTCCAAAAGTCCTGACATTTTGACATTGAATATCTCGAGAATTATTGAGGATATAAAAACGCATCTGGTATAATCAGAAATCTTGTAATATCAAGTTTTTCATGGAATGTCCAAAGATGTCTAATGTGAGCACCATTGGTAACTCGACACACATCAAGCTGATAGTCAAGTTCTTGCCAAACGCGTCTCAGCATTGCATTGTCAATGGTTGAAACAGCTTCAGTTATTCAGGCCTTTCAGCTCATCGACGTATCTTAGTATGGGAGGCACATATACTTTCATAAATCGCCACAAAAAAAGAGAAAAAAAAAATTAAATTTATTGTTTCCCAGAAATTTTGATGAAAAAGTCAAATTCTTCTTAGAGGCTGTTCATCTACAAATTTAACAGTTGTTAAAATTATGAAATTTTCAGGGATTATACAGTTAAACCAACAACTGACTAAGACAAAAAATCAAGTCTCTATTTGTATATAAAAAATCACTTTGTGTGTGTGAGTTCATTCCCTATGGAAATTTCAAAAATATCGGCCCTCTGCAACAGGGCCGATATTTTTGAAATTTCACACATATGTACTTTATGTGTCTGAGAGTGTTCTTAGATAGGTTTTATATTGGAATGCCCTTGATAAGTCTTAAAAATTGATAATCAGATATATCCCATTAAAGAAGGAACAGTTCGATTTCGACCAAAGTGAACACCCTTATACAGCCTAATATCACAAGTGCATTTGAGAAGTTTTATCACCAAACAAGCAGAAGAGCCCAGCATATAAATTTAACAGTTTGATATGACGGGTGTGAGTGAAATGAATATTTCTGTTCAGAACACAATTGAACATGATGCTTGACTTTTGCATTTTAAACTAATTCAGGCTATCATATATAAAAATAATTTTATAAAATCAACAGTAGGTTCTCTACAGTGCAATGTAGACTACAGTGTATTATGGACTAAGTCACTGTGGGGAGGAATATGAAACTTTATTCAAGTACACTGCAGTAGGTCCCCAAATAGAGCATGCAATGAATCGATTTGATTGGCAAATCAGTGAAGCTGATAGTCCTTAATGTAAGTGCGAAACGTTTGTTGATCCTCACTCAATCCTGGATAATGTCGGGTCTCCTTGTTAGCATACAAAAAATAAATGTTAATGGGTCAAAATTAGGGACAAAGTTAAAAATAAAAATTGACCTCTGCAGTCTCTACCAAATTACTCAGCCAATTTTTGGTCTAAACATTTAAAATTTTACATAAAGTATATTTAGACATAAGACAAGCTTTTTAATCGGTTTTTGGCCGAAAATTTTGCTACCAAGAGATCAAAGTTCAAAAGATTTGACCTTTGTGGTCTCTAGCAAACTATTCAGCCAATTTTGGGTCTAAACATTTAAAAGTTTTACATAAAGGGTATTCAGACATGCAGCAAGCTTTTTAATCAGTGTTTGGGTGCAAATTTGGCTGGCAAGAGGTCAAAGTTGAAAGAGTTGACATTACAAACTCTACCAAACTCCTCTGCCAATTTTAGATCTAAACACTTGAAATTTTAGATGTAGGTTACCTGGACATGAGTCAAACTTTTGAATATATGTATACATATGCACATAAAGTTATGAACAGTACATAGGACCCGAGCAAAGCCGTGCTAAACTGCTAGTATCCAATAAAAGTTATTTTTCTACCTGCCTGGCTCTTCTTTTTTTGTTTTTTTTTTTGTTTTTAAGTAGTTTTACATGTTGCTTATTTCATCTCAAAAATTCCCTTTTTACGAGTTGTTAGTCAACAAGATAGCGGCCTAAATTCTTTTCCATGGGAAACAAGCCGGCCGCCATTTTGTTGGCTAACAACTCATAGAAAAGGGAATTTGCGATGAAATAAAGAACATTTAAAATTACTTAAAAATACAAAAAAAAAGGTACTTAATGACGAGTGTGGACCCTGTGCTAACATTAGTCTATTTAGCCATAAAAAACTTTTTCAGGCAAAAATAATTTTTAAAAAGCCGAAGAAAATGCCAAATTGATTTTAAACTCCAAATTAATCTAGCGTGTTTTCTGTTTTGACTTTTTTTTTTCTTTGAGTAAATTTCATTCATATTTTTATTTTGTGCTTGTTTTTATTTTATTTTAAATTTGTTATTTTATTTCATTTTTATTTTATTTTAATGCATTTTAAATTTATTTTTATTTGAATTCATTTTAAATTTGTTTTTTATTTTCATTTTAAATTCATTATTTTATTTTCTCTACTAATTTTTTTTTTTTTTACATTTATAACAACAACAAACGATGCTTACGCAACTATTTGAGTGGACAAAGGACTTTGATTCTTCTCATAATTTCTTGAACGAAAACGAAAAATACTTGCATGCACTCAGTCATCAGGAGATGACTCTCATAAAGTATCGTGACACGAAGATTCATAAGAGTCATAAGACATCCATTAAAAAAGGATCTTTTTTTTCTAGAAAACTCCAAGTTAACTTTACAAGAATTTATAAAAATTGAGTATGTCTGGTCTAGACAGAGATCACTGGTGTTGTTGCTGCTGGTCTATGCTAATTAAATGTGACTACCATTTATCAATGGTATCAATACCTCAGAGACGTCACGAGCCGTCATATGGTGTTCGAACCCGTATCAAATAAGTGGAAAAAAATACTCGAGTTTTTTTTTAGTCAGTACATGTAACAATTTGGAGTTTCAAATCAATTTGGCATTTTCTTTGGCTTTTTTAAAAAATTTTATTTGGCCTGAAAAAGTTTTTCATGGCTAAATAGACGAATGTTTGCGAAGACAGGGTCCACACTCGTCATCAAGCGCCGAAAACACTTTTTACCCCCTCTCCGTCCCTATTAATTGCTGCCCAGCCAGAGAGGGCAGGGTGCTAAGTTTTACTGGTTCAGAATTTTTGTAGGAATTTTTGACACCCCTAACACGAAACTGCGAATACAATATAAAAATCTCGTAATTTCTCTGTTAAAAGTGGGTTATTT
The DNA here is from genome assembly GCF_053919585.1 of Euprymna scolopes. NCBI lineage: Eukaryota > Metazoa > Mollusca > Cephalopoda > Sepiida > Sepiolidae > Euprymna > Euprymna scolopes. The sequence continues at coordinate 92,237,405 of NC_136509.1, forward strand.
ATTTTCTTTATGGATTATACTTCCAAAATAAACTATTACAGTTGTTTTAAAAGTAATAGAAATATTTTTTTTTTTTTAAAACAGTAATGAATTTTCCGAACTCAATATTTTTCAATTTTTAAACTTTAAAAATCTATCAAAATTTTTCTATTGATTCTATTTTTACGATATTTTCAGGGTCAATGTGAAATTTTATGTTCTTTCCAATAAACCGAATATAATATTTTAGACAAACGTTTTTTTTAAAATTCACGCGCCCCCCCAAGTGTCACCCATTTTGAAATGTCTATTAAAAAGTAAATAATTAATTTATTTTGAATAGTTTTATATATCACAAATTGAAGAGAAAAGGTCAGTAAATAATATATTCAAATTTAAAACAAAAAAAAATCGCTTTTTTTAGAAATTTACCTGTAAAGTCCGAAGTTTAAAACCTTATTTTATAAGAACACATTGTTTTTTTTTTTTTGTCTTTTTTTTTTTTTTAATGAAACCTTGGTCCTTGCTCCTTTAATTGAAAAAATAATTAGGGCTTGAATTACATTTTTCGAGGAGTTATAAGCTTGAAAAGACAGGGGGTCGAATAATTCACGCCTCTCATTTTGAAATGTCTATTAAAAAGTAAATAATTAATTTATTTTGAATAGTTTTATATATCACAAATTGAAGAGAAAAGGTCAGTAAATAATATATTCAAATTTAAAACAAAAAAAAAATCGCTTTTTTAGAAATTTACCTGTAAAGTCCGAAGTTTAAAACCTTATTTTATAAGAACACATTGTTTTTTTTTTTTTTGTCTTTTTTTTTTTTTTAATGAAACCTTGGTCCTTGCTCCTTTAATTGAAAAAATAATTAGGGCTTGAATTACATTTTTCGAGGAGTTATAAGCTTGAAAAGACAGGGGGTCGAATAATTCACGCCTCTCATTTTGAAATGTCTATTAAAAAGTAAATAATTAATTTATTTTGAATAGTTTTATATATCACAAATTGAAGAGAAAAGGTCAGTAAATAATATATTCAAATTTAAAACAAAAAAAAAATCGCTTTTTTAGAAATTTACCTGTAAAGTCCGAAGTTTAAAACCTTTTTTTAAAAAAAAAAAACACATTGTTTTTTTTTGTTTTTTTTTTTTAATAAAACCTTGGTCCTTGCTCCTTTAATTGAAAAAAAAAATTAGGGCTTGAATTACATTTTTCGAGGAGTTATAAGCTTGGAAAGATGGGGTGGAATTATTCACTATTTTCACGAAATTTCTGACACTGCCATGAAAGCACTCGTTCTACAAAAATCGGCTGGGAGAATCCCAATAAAATAAAAACATGTGACACCCACCGAACAATGATCTCACCACGTGATACCAGCCTATATGTTGACCTTTTTTCTTTCGGGGGGGGGGGTAAAAAAAAAAAAAAGGTACTTATAAATAAAAAATAATAATATACATTTTTTTTTAAAGATTTTCTCTTTAAAAAAAAAAAAAAAAAATGGCTAATGTAAAATGTTCCAATAACGGAAAATCAAAGTTTAAATGAGTCTCCTATTTCCATCATACGCCCAACGACCAGCCTACCACGAGTTGTTTGGAGTGAGAGTGTGTGTGTGTGTGTGTGTGTGTGAGAGAGAGAGAGAGAGAGAGAGAGAGAGAGAGAGAGAGAGAGAGAGAGAGACTCATTGACTCGTGACTCCATTCCTACGCAGGACTTGATATAACATCACAAGTCTTTCTTGTAAATCCACTTTCCCCATAAGTGGTACCAATCTAGGTTATAAAAGTCATCTAGATAAGGAATTCACACCCTGCTCCAAAAAAGGGAGCGCTTTGAATGAGTGCGAAAGTGGGGTGGGGTGGGAATTTTTAATACAAGAGCCCCAACAAAACGAACATTTACTGGGTGGGTTTCTAACACCATTTTTCTTATTTTGAAGTGATTATCAAGCCTCCAAACACATCGCGGCAATCGTTTCTTGTTCATCGGCAGCATTCAACATTACTCGTTTTTCGAACGGAATAAACATTTTACATTAAATAAAAACACTAAAAACTGATCCAGATAGGTAGAAGAGTAACTTATCTTGCCTTTGAAAACATTTATTTGTTATATATCTGTTTTTTTTTTAACAACTTTTTCGAATCTATGTGCATAGTAAAACAAACGAATGTATGTCAGCCTATCTCATGGTAACATATAGTGAGTGAGTTTTTAAACATTATTTTGTATAATTTTTTAGTTTGAACTCATTTTCCCAAACTTAACGTATTCAGGTAAGAGTTTGCCGCCATTTTTCTTTTTCAAATATATCGATAAACACTATGATTTTTGAACCGATTACATGTTTTAAAGTGAATAAAACCACAAAAAACTTTTCCAGATAGGTAGAAGAGTAACTTATGTTGCTTTTGATAACATTTATTTGTTGTATATTTGTTTTTTAACAACTTTTCAATTCTATGTGTATAGTAAAACAAACATCGAAAACGTGATCACAAAAGAAATATATGACAAATAAATGTTACCAAAGACAAGATAAGAAAGTTACTCTTCTACCTACCGCGATAAGTTTTTTTATTTTTGGATTTCAACTTATTTTAAAACGTTTTTAACTTGAAAACATACGTAATTTCAAGTTTGTTGAGTTAGAACGAAAAAGTCTGTTGAGTTAGAACGAAAAAAAAAAAAATCGTAAAGATAGTAGAGCCATGTCAAGCCTCGATAATCGTTAAAAAATCGAAAATTAAACAACATACTCGTAGAAACACGTCCAAGAAATGTTACCAGTCTTGAGAAAATATAATGTTCAACCAATAGTTTTTGCGTGCTTGGTATTTATTTGTCTAAACGTTGAATAAAAACTGATGATTGTCCTGAAATAAATTTCTTCTTTTAGTGTAAATCCTATTTCAGTCACGTAAATTAATTAAAGTTTCGTTATAGTTATTTTTCACTTATTTTTAAGTAAATCTTGTTTCAGTAAAAAAAAAAAAAAAGTGAAAAACACAATAAACACTAAGTTGGAGCAAGTTTCATTGTGCACGCAAAACGGCAAAATGAAAACCGGACCTTAAAAATATAGTCGCTATCATTATAAACAAGTCCTAAAATATTAGTCATGTTCATAATTTTCTAGTTAAATGAGGATAAAGTAGGGACAAACCAGGAGAGTATCTTACTCATAGTCAGCAGCAAACGGTATTCAGTCAGATTTAGTTCCTGATATCAAAAACATAGTGTTTTAGGTCGCTTCTGGTTTGTCAAAGTTTATACTAATTTTTATTTATTAATTTATTTATTAAATTGTCTGGTGAAAGTACAAAATAATTACCTCCCCCCCTCCTACGGTTAAGAATGGCCCTCTAAGTAATCTGTAGTTTATGGATCGTGTTGAAGTAATAACGTTATTATTTAGAAAGCTATTCTTAACATGGGGAGGGGAAGTTTTGTTAACCATTCTTTACTTTCGCTTAATAGTTCAATAAATAAATAAACTTATATGACGGATGAAGTTTAATATCAGGAACTAAATCTGGCTCAACACCGTCGGCTGTTGACTTTGAGTCGGGTACTTTTCTGGTTTGCCAACAAAAGAAAGAATTTAAAAGACAAATAAAGCATTATTTTACCATTTTTTGATTGAAAATTTTTCCTTTAAAAATACCTGACATTGCCCAGGATTGAATGATGATCAACGAATGTTTCACCCCCACCCATATTTTATTGTCATCAAAATCGGTGAAATCACCTATTTTTTCACTCCTCTCTGCAGTGACTTAGTCCACAATACATTGTAGTCAACATTGCACTGTAGAGAACCTACTGTTCTAAACAGAAACATTCATTTCGAATGCACCCCTGTCATATCAAAGAGCCTAATGTTGATTTTATATGCCAGGCAATTCTTTTTTTAATTTGGTTTTATGTTATTTTCTGACTACAAAGTTCAATTGGAGTCCTGACGAAGCATGAATATATATATATATATATATATATATATATATATATATATATATATATATATATATATATAAGAACAAGTAGTTAATAAAACATGTTAAAAAACACTTTGAAAAAGAGTTAAAAACATATTTAATTTTAAAAAGGAAGCACAAAATAAGTGGATAGTCCTTAATCCGCAGAGTTTTGAAGAAATACTTTCCTTCTCATCAGAGAGTAGGATTTAGCAAACTGTGGGATCGGATTTTGCTTGCAAAAGTATTGAAACTACAAGTAAGTCATAGATCTTACTTGGTAACAAATAGTGAAGGAGAGGGAATATGGTGAAGAAAAAGGTGATTTCACATGAATGGATAGTCTGGTGAAGGGTAAAATATTCAATAACGGTAAAATCCAAAGAAGTTGTTTAAGTTTTCATTTCCACGAGTAAAATCCAAGAGAATCACGTAATTAGAAGATGGTCCAAAGTAATCCAAAAGGCAGAAATCCGTGGAATAATTCACAAATGGGGGCAAGGAAAAGGGAAGGAGTTTAAATAATATTAAAAGGAAGATGAGATGGGCGTAGAAAAAAGAATTTAGAACAATTGTCAAGGCTGGGCTAAATTTTGGGAGAATATATATATATATATATATATATTTATATATATATATATATATATATATATATATATATATATATATATATATATATAGTTCACATGAACTGTTTTCCATATTTATATTCTTATGGTTTTTTAAGTTTTGTGACTACAGCCTATAAAACTTTTCGTTTCATCCTATGCAGAAACCAGCAAATACATAGAAATGCTAAAATTTAGCGTGACTATCAGATTATTTTGCAAACAGTTTTTCATCTGATGAGAAGAATTTGAATTCTTTGAAACTCCGCGGATTAAGGAGTACTAGCTACCAGCTTTGGAGTATTCTGCCAAATAATAAAAACTTTTTGTAAACTTCTACTTTACATCTCTGTTCTTATTATATATATATACTAGCAGGGGTGCCCGGCGTTGCTCGGGTGTTTGGAGGTGTATGCTGTGCAAAAAAAGCAAAAAAACAAAAAAAATGGTTAATTTTTTAAAACTTTGACCCCTATTATGACCCCTTAAAATTTATAGTTTCGGGCTCAAATCACTTTATTAAGTTAGATCCAGGTTCAAGGAACCTATATCTAAAATTTCAAGTGTCTAGACCCAAAATTGTCGGAGGAGTTTGGTAGAGTTCTTAAACGTCAGATCGTTGAAATTTGACCCCTTAACAGCCAAATTTCTGGCTGACACCCGTCACATCGATTTTCCCAAATCTCAGTACCCGGTATTTCAAATTTCGAGTCTATAGACTAAAAATTGACAGAGTTATTGCGTAGGGAAATGTACACAGACAGACAGACACATAGACACACAGACAGACAGACAGACACGTTCACTTTTATAGATATATATATATATATATATATATATATATATATATATATATATATATATATATATGATTACTTAATTTAATTTTTATATATATATATATATATATATGATTACTTAATCACATAAATTAATATACGAAAGTATAATTTTATGCGTAAACTTTAAGTATTTAGTTCAACAGTGCTCAATACATAGGTAAAGCTAGGTAGTAAGTTATAAAATATATATGGCAATTAAGCTACACAGAATATTCCACATTTCATGCACATGGATGAAACATGGAATATTCTGTGTAGCTTAATTGCCATGTATATTTTATAACTTACTACTATATATATATATATATATATATATATATATATATATACTCGGGTTTTTTTATATTCAAAAGTAATGGACTAATGAATTCAACGAGGTTGTTAGATAGTGCTCAATAAAAAGAGCTAAAAATACTTGTTTATTGTTATATAAACATGCACACACCCCGCTGCTACAAATAGCCACTTGTTTCAATCAAACAACAGATATCATCAGGCAGCGACTTGACTATTCAAAAGTTCAATGAATCATTGAACTTTTGAATAGTCAAGTCGCTGCCTGATGATATCTGTTGTTTGATTGAAACAAGTGGCTATTTGTAGCAGTGGGATGTGCGCATGTTTATATAACAATAAACAAGTATATATATATATATATATATATATATATATATATATATATATATATATATATAATGAAAAGAAATCAAAAGTGTAAATTAAAATTTACAAGGAAATTTATTGTTCAATAGAATACTCCAAAAACAATATTTAAGATATCCTTATTTTGCCGAGGAAAGAAAGAAATTAGCAAATTATTAGTATACCGATTTAAAATATGCGAGTTATGGCATTAAATGAAACAGCACTTTATGATGGTTTGTCATAAAATGCAAAAATATGTATTCACATCGGTTAAAATATGTGAAAAAGGCAAAGACAAACCGAACATAGCCAGTCCAGAAAGCATGGAGACTCACCTGATGGTAAATCCAAAAAGCGAAGAAGAAAACAACTTTTCTTCGCTTCAAGCAAAAATATCATATTTATATTAAGATAAGGTTGAAAATGATAGATTTAACTTTTAAATTAATTACATAACCAGTATCATGTGAAGTTAACTATATAAATCCACTGTATATATATATATATATATATATATATTTAAATAAGGGAGTAGTCACCAACAATGTGTATTTTTTAACATTATATTATTATTCCGTGTCTTGGTTTTTCATTGAGAATTATGTTTCGATCATTGTAATAATGTTTTTAAGTCATTGAAATCGTTTACGCGCGTTTCAGACGGTCTGTGATGCGTCCTCGTCAGAAATTATTATATATATAAAGCTGAATGTGTGTGTGTGTCTGGTCACGAATAGGCTCCTATATGGTTGACTATTTTAAAAAACTGATTACATATAATGCTAGAAGATGTATTGAGACACAGGAATGGATATGTTTGATCTGGTAGACCAGTGGTTCATAAAAATTGTGGGGTCTGCGTTCGCGCCTGGTCCACAAAGTATGGAAATAAAAAATAAAAAGAAAACTTTGACAAGTGTTTTTGATATAGATGTACATAAGAATACTTTGATAAGTATGTTTTAACTTAAATAGGGATGGTATAATAAAATTATGGGGTGTTCGTTCGCACCTGACCTCCATAGAATGGAAATATATCACAAAGTTTAACAAGGTTTTTTAATACAGATCCACAGAATATTGTGATAAGTATTTCAGTGTGAACAAGTATGGTATAAAAAATTATGGGGTTTATCTATTTTATTTTTATTTTCATCATATTTTGCTTTGGTTTTGATACCCCCAAATTCAAAGCCATCTCTTTACAACCCTTCCTTTTAATGACCTATCAAATCAGAGTCCATTTTCTGTAGGCTGTTTTTGAACCCAGTCAACGACAGGTACTTTTGCTAGTATTAGCTGAAATTATTTAAATAAACCTTCCAATTTATAATTTTTCTTAAAAAATAGCAAGTAAAGGGGAAACGGGAAAACAAATATATTGCAATATGTAAATGAAAATTTATACGAAAGTAAGGCAAATTGAGAAATGAATAGTTGGACATGTAAATAGAGACTAAAATCTGAAAGGTGTAGTTTAGGAGTTGGAGAATAAATCAATCAATAAATAAATCAGAAAGGAAAAATAATAATAAAAATAGAAAAAACATTAAAAGATTAAATGAATATAAAAATAGAAAATTGTAGAAATATCATCTAAAAATAAGAAATATAAAAGTGGAATACATAAATTTGTAAAGACTGCAGAGGTAATTTTTTTAAAATTTTGACCCCAATTTTGACCCCTTAACATTTATTGTTTTGGTCTCAAATCGAAATAACTTGTTTAACCCATGTCCAAATTACCTACATCTAAAATTTCAAGTGTTTAGACCCAAAATTGGCAGAGGAGTTTGGTAGAGTCTGAAAAGGTCAACTCTTTCAACTTTGACCACTTGGCAGCCAACTTTTCGCCCCAAAACTGATTAAAATGCTTGCCGCATGTCTGAATACCCGTTATGTAAAATTTCAAATGTTTAGACAAAAAATTGGCTAAGCAGTTTGTTAGAAACTGCAAAGGTCAAATCTTTTTAACTTTGACGCCTTGGCAGCCCAAATTTTCGATCCAAACTGATTAAAAAGCTTGCCCTATCTCTGAATACGTTTATGTAAAATTTGAAATGTTTAGACCAGAAATTAGCTGAGTAATTTGATAGAGGCTGCAGAGGTCAGTTTTTTTTAAAACTTTGACCCCTTAACATTCATTATTTTGGTCTCAAATAAAATTAAAAGTTTGACCCATGTCCAAGTAACTGGCAGTTTTCAAAGATCAAATCGTTGAACTCTGACCCCTTAACAGCCAAATTTCTGGCCGAAAACCGATCACATCGATTTTTCCAAATCTCAGTACCCTGTATATCAAATTTCGAGTCTGTAGACTGAAAATTGACAGAGTTATTGCGTAGGGAAATGTACACAGACACACACACACACGTTCACTTTTACATATATATATATATATAGATAGATATAGATAGATAGATAGATTACCTTTAAGTAAATTAATAAAAACTAGTTGAACCTAATTAATTTTAACGAAAGTCATCTTTTGTTTTCTTCTTCCATACTGGAGACGAAATTCTCACGTGTCAGTCAGCAAACCTTTTGTCATTTGAACTCTGACCCCCAAAATCATCTAGAGCTGATATTTTGGGTTTGACCTTTGAGAATCAGCTGCGAGTACTTTCCGATAAACAATTTTCTTTTTATGTGTGTGCGTATATATATATATATATATATATATATATATATATATATATATATATATATATATATATATATATATATATAGAGAGAGAGAGAGAGAGAGAGAGAGAGAGACAGACAGACAGACAGACAGACAGACAGACAGACAGACAAACGAAACATCTGTAAAATGTACCAAAATTCTATAAATTGAAGGAATGTTAAAGATAAAAAAAAACCACGAAACTTGAAATATAGCGAAATTGTCATTCATTTATATATGCTCTATTGTGGTTTTGTTTTAACAAACGGAGTTTCCTAACAAAAAAGGATTGCTATGCAGAAAGAGTGAAAAATAATTACAAGAGCGTACCCCCCCTCCCTCTCTCTCTCTTTGCGATATTTTTTTAATGTTTTGAATGAATTCAATTTTTTATACGAAAGAGCATTTTTACTTTTACCTAAATGTGAGTTGGGAATAATTTTCCCTTTGACCAATTTGGTTCTCCCAAGTGGGGAGCGGCATATGTATTGTTTTTTTTTTTTTATATTTAAAAACAAATACAACACGTGTCAGTGAATAATTATATTTAAAAAAAACAACAGGCAGACACACACACACACACACACACACACACACACACACACACACACACACACACACACACACACACACACACACACATAATAGGAAAATCTTATTGAAAATTAGTTCAAATTTAAAAAAAACAAAACTTATAAACCTGTAAGGAAATTATATAAAATTTTAATTATCCAACAAGGAGTACAAATTAACAAAAAAAAGTCTTATTCCATGGAGTTTCGAAAAATGCAATTCTTCTCATCAGAGGAAAGAGGTTTGCAAAATATACAATAAATTTTGAAGATTAATGCATTCAAAGAAACAAAAAATATGAATTGAATCATATTTGCATAAAAAAGTCAGTGAAAGTTTATAGGGATTCATAATAATCATGAAAACAAGAAACGGGAAAAATGAAGAAAAAGGGATATGGTAAAAATTCATTGAATAAGAAGGTAAAATCCAGAACAGGATAAATCCAAAATGATCCATTGAAAATCCAGTCCATAAGGAACGTCAAAACAATTATAGATGTCCAGGGTAAATTAACGCTTCCAGAAAAACCATACGATCATGGAGAAGTGAAGTTCCTGTTTTTTTATAAAACTTTTTTTTTCCAGAAAAAACAGTTGGAAATAAGTCATGCACCATCGGCTATGACTGTCCAATTTCTACAGCTACATACCTAGAAAACGGAGCCATAAAACCTGACATAGTTATATGGGACAAGAAGGAGAAAGAAGCAACCTTAGTAGAAGTTAGTGTCCCCAATGATGCTGGGTTAAACAGGGCTGAAATGGAAAAGATAACGAAATACCAAGGTCTTATGTATGACATGAAAAGAAATTGGAATCTTAGGAAGATCTTTATCATTCCAAGTAATTATAGGAGCAACTGGATTCGTGAGAAAGAATTTAAAAAACTACCTGGCAAATATACCCGGCGAACCAAGTGCAAGAGAGATTCAAACTATTGCACTTAAAGGGATGGTCAGAATCTTAAAAAGATCTCTCGGTTGGAATATTTGAGTTAGCAGGTGAATATTTGGCATCCGGTAGGATGTTACATCCTTAACTTGAGCAAACTGATACGAAAAATTATATATATGATGAGCTGTGATACAGCAAAGCAATATTGTATGTGGATGACTATAATGATCCTTATCTTGAGTTGAGCATATTGGGAAGTGATAAACGATATACCATTAGCGTAATAAGCGATGCTCTTTGTGTAAACAATTCGAGCTTAGGTATTTGGACGATGTCAAAACATCGTTAATTCACTATCTGCACAGCAGCTGCCGTTTAGCATAATGTTTCGCAGCCTTGGCTGTCGTACGGGCGGTTGGGTTTAGATCCTGGCTTGAGGTAGTTGCCTATCTAGCCGCACTGATGAGCTGTGATACAGCGAAACAGTACTGCATGTGGATGACTCTCTCTCTCTCTCTCTCTCTCTCTATATATATATATATATATATATATATATATATACACACACACACACACACACACACACACACACACACACACTCCAAATGCTTATTTATGATTTAAACAATCACAAACAACTTCTAAATAAAAAGTTACAATGTTCGATAAATATTTATTTGCACATGTGAGATTTTTTTCTTAAAAAGAAAAAGAAGAAAAGATACTTTGTATTATTTTCCTTCTTCAAACAACTGTTCACATCCTGGTTGTTATTTTCAGAACGCCTCGTTTGTTGCAATTTCTGACTTTGACCTTAAAGGTGTTGTTGTTTTTCATACCAAGTCGATGATACGTCTTCAACAATCAGTCCAACAGAATCTGGCACATTTGAGTTTTGGGCGGCGTATTTTTCTGTATGGTCCTATGCAGTTCTAGAAATTTCACTTTCCCAGGTTTTACAATCTCTCTCTGAGAAGGAGTTAGTTTATTTCTAATTGCCTGAGGCGCCCCTACTACGGAATATCCAATACTAACAGAGCTGCTCGTGCATTTTTGTAGATCAGATTTCTTTGCAAAGGGAGAGAAGCAAATACTAACTTCTGACCTTGTTTAAGTTGATATTTTCAAACTTAGAAAAATTTATGTCAAACTAGATTGGTCTGCTTTTGGCTTGGTTTGGTTTGGTTTGGTTTCAGTCTGGTTTAGTTGTTTTGTTTTATGGCATGTCAACCCTTTTCAGGGTATTTTATGCCAAATCCAGTAATTTGGGAAAAAGTTTTTATGCTTCAAGTTCTCTATATCCTCAAATATTTATTCATGGCGTTTGGTTTTGTTCTTTCGTTTTACGATATATCAACCCTTTTCAGCTTATTTAATGCTGAATCCAGTCATTTAGGTCAAGCCCTTATATCAGGCTGGATATTGCATTACAGAGTTCCCACAATTTTTACCACTGACCAAGGTGTACAGTTTGAATCCTACCTCTTCTAGGAACTTTCCAAGATTTTAGGGATCAAACCTATTTGTACAACGAGCTATCATCCTGCTTCTAACGGGATGATAAAACGTTTCCATTGCCAATTGAAAGCTGCACTGGATCCTTATCCTGAACAACAGCGATGGAGTAAATATTTACTTGTCGTCCTTCTTGGCTATTGCACAGCTATCAAAAAGTGTTGCATGTTAAAATTCCACACATGTACACACGCAAGCATAACAGCTGGTATCCAAAACACATTGAACGATTGGGGTAACGCTGTCAAATTGATGTCACTGGTGGTGAAAAATCAACTATTTGATGCACACAGCTGCTGAGGTTAGCGCACATGCAGAGAGCAAGTCACATATATAGCCCAGAGAAAAAGGCAAAAGAGAGGAGAAGCAAGCAGTCAGTTGATTAAGCAACATTAGTACGAGCTTGTGGTTCAATCTACCCACCCTCCTGTCCACACTCTGTCTCTAGCTTGGCGCCCGCACATGAGACGGATAAAGAAAATGAAATGAAATTAATGAGAAAATAAAAAAAAGAATATTTTCTATATTTTTATACAAAACGAAGTTTGTGTTACAAGTTTTTTTTTCTGGCTGACGAGAAATCCTGATAGATTTAACGGTAACTAATCCAACTTTGTACACAAACAGACTGCAAACTTATTTTTGTAAGCTCTCACTTATGCAACTTAGGCTATCAAATATTTGGTCCCAAAATACATTGCATCATGGACTCAAGTTTTTCCGGGAAAGGATGCAATGAAAGCCCCTCTCATTCCATATTCTTATCGTGAGCTTTTATGCACTGACAAACTTTTTACCTTAAGCATAAATGGCAAGAAAGAGGTTGTGTCGATTGACAGGGTAAAAAGAGCCTTTCTTGACACAAAAACAAAAGAGCTACATATCCCCCCCCCCTACATGTACATTACAGCTATATACTTATACAGGGTGACCAAAAAAAAACGGGCCCCAACTCTAATTAGACCCTGTTTCTTAGTGTTTTGTCCGAATGAAATGAAACTTTGATCATAACTAGTTTATTATATTCAAAACGTCACATCAAAACACTAGGGTCTTTGGCCCTTTTTTTTCTCTGTTGACTGTAAAATGCTCATTCGTTTCCAGGCAATGTCGTGTCTCCCTGCTAGACACAAATAAAATAAAGATCTAGTTAATTTATTTATTGCAGACTATTATCCTCATCTTTCTTAGTTGGCCTTCGTCAGGTGGTAACCGCGACGGGATAGAAGCTCTGAATCTCAACTACAACTATGAATAGCAGTAATTGCTGAGAATGCAGTTAGGAGATTCAGAATTCCTATCCTGTCGTGGTTACCACCTGACGAAGGCCAGAGGAATAGTTGGCCGAAACGTCATGAAACAACAACTAAGAAAGATGAGGATAATAGTCCGCAATCTCCGATAGGCTCATAAGAGTAGTGGTACATGGACAAAAATCGGAGGCCTGCAATATAAATGCTGGAGTCCCTCAGGGGTCAATCCTGGGCCCAACTCTCTTCCTGATCCACATCAATGACCTCCCTAAACACATACTTAAATCATTCGTTGACATCTATGCTGATGACACGACCATCTACGGCAACACATCAAAGGCTGTAAATGACAAAGTTCTCTCTGATTCTCTCTCCTCTGATCTCGAGCGCGTGGTTCAGTGGGGGAAGATGTGGCTGGTTACCTTTAATGCATCCAAAACCAAACTCCTATCCTTACATCATCAACGCTCTGATCCCCAGCTGGCATCAATTGTGATGGATGGCTCTCGTCTGGGTGAGGCCCCGTGTTTTGACAAGCTTCTGGGTTTGACCTTTACTCCTGATCTGAAATGGAACACGTACATCAAGTCTGTTGCCAAGGTAGCTGGAAAGATGGTGGGATCCTTCTACTGCTCCAGAAGATATCTCACTACTGATGCAATTCTCTATCTATATAAAATCCAAGTACGTCCAAGGATGGAATACTGTTGCCATATCTGGGCAGGAGCTGCTAAAAACAGCCTATCCTGCCTTGACAGAGTACAAAATAGACTTCGTGGCTTAGTGGGGGATGCCCTTTTCTCTACCCTGCAACCCCTCTCCCACAGAAGAGACGTTGCGAGCCTATCCTTGTTTTATCGTTATTTCCATGGCAGGTGCTCGTCTGAACTCCAATCTCTGATACCCCCTCGCCAATCTTTCACAAAAAACACCCGTCTAGCTGAATCCACTGTGAAAAATTTCCCCCACTCTATATCTGTGCCTAAATCAAAACGCGGATTCCATGAACAAAGCTTCTTTCTTAGAACTGCACGCCTGTGGAACTCTGTTCCGTCTGCTTGCTTCCCTCCGGACTACAACTTGGATGTGTTCAAGTCCAATGTTAACAAATTCCTAATGAACCGCCCCCTTAATTAAACACTTCATCAAATCTCCACACTAACGTAATGTACTTGCAATAACCCTTATCCCTGAGTGGCTTCCGGGCCTTGATAAGTGGTGATCACTGTGTAAAAAAAAAAAAATAAATAAATAAAAATAAAAATAAATTAATAAATAATTCTCAATAATGAATTCCAATTAAATAATATAAAGATCTAGTTTTTCTTGTGGATCAATGTCCACGCTGACAAATAATCTGTTTCTAGAAACTTTGTTCTCTCAGAGATGACTAACTTTTTCTTTGGTCTGATATTCGCTTTTATTTTCTCCCCAATTTCTTTGAAGGTCAACTCTTCCAAATTTCTTTCAAGGTCAACTCTTCCAAATTCCTTTGGATATGCCATCATTGAAACATTCTAGATTTTTTTCACACCCAGCTGTTGTGACGAACATTTCAGTCATTTCATTTTGATCCCCCTTTGATTATCTTTTAGTTTCTTTACTCTGCTCAGCACCTCAAAGCATCCTATCCCTGTTTCTACATTTTTTTTTTTTTTTAATGGAAATCGCTCGAGACATGGCATGAAGCTACTTAATGTAGAGAGCTAACAAGTACGAAAGTTGATTATTGCAGACAGGAGATACTCATTGATCTTAGTCTTGAAAAGACCAAGGCTGTAGGTAGAAGGGAAACAGTGAGCAGGAAGAGAGTTCCACAACCTTACAGTTCTTGGAAAGAAGCTACTGGGATAGGAAGCTGTATTATAATGATTCATTTTTGTATAAACAATATCGCCTGAAGAAGTCTCTAGTTACTTGTAACTGGCTGACCGAAACACGTTCATGAATATGTACTGACATAATGATGCTTATGTTTGAACAAACAGTGTATATATATATATATATATATATATATATATATATATATATATATATATATATATATATATATATATATATATATATAGTGAATAAATGACAAAAAACTATATTCCAAAATTCATGATATTGGCCATCTTATAATTTATTCCTTTAATTCAGTTGACATTAAAGGAATAAATTATAAGGTGGTCAACAACATGAATTTTAGAATATAGTTTCAGTCATTTATTCACTATATTACTCTGTAATTACATTGAGCTTCTTAAATAAGGATTGGTATATATTATAAGAAAATATATTTCTACAGAAATATATATATATGTGTGTGGGTGGGGGATTTAAAGGAAGAGAATAAGATCAATTCTTTAAGAGGAGACTAATCGGGATAATGCAAAGCTCAGCAAATTATATTGGAACTTATAACGAAATCAATAAAGACAGAAAATGATGATATAAAACTATATAGATTTATTCATTTATTAGGGTACAATAGCAATTCCATACTAAATTCCCACTTCCGTTACAATTACCGATTCTATTACAATTACCAATTCCGATTCCGATTCTTTATTAATCTCTAAATATTTAACTTTGAATTTGTCTTGTTTTTTTTTCCTCCATCCAATTACCGTAAAAAAAAGCACCTGTTAAATGTGCAAATATTTTCTCAAACATAAGAAAAAAACACTTGTGGGACAAGTGGTCCATCTATTTTAGTTTTACCGGCAGTTTAAAATCAATAAATATTTGTTATTTTATTGTTACTACAAGCAGTGGAAGATTTTGTTTTAAACAAAATCAAATAAAAATAAAAAGATAATTAAAGGAATCGTTTTTGGTATCGGAAAATAGGCACAAATTTTTCTGATTCCGATACTTCCAAAAGGTCTGATTATTTTGATTCCCGATTTCAATTCCAATTAATCGTCCCAACCCCAATACTACTAAAAAGTCTCTCTCTCTCTCTCTCTCTCTCTCTCTCTATATATATATATATATATATATATATATATATATATATATGTATATATATATATATATATATATATATATATAAAATAGTGTAGCCATCAACAATTGTGGGTTTTTCAACCTTTTATCATAATTTTAGTTGGGGACAGAATGTCTGAAAACACATCACTCTGAAAAACACATTTAGTATCAGCAGATGCAAAAATAACATTTCAAACTCTCATTTAAAAAAAACAACTTTTTACGAAAATATCTGAAGAGAGCGAACCAAAGCTTGAAACGCGTTATAAAAAAATTTTAAATAAAAATATGATAAAAGACTGAAAAACCCACAGAGTTATTTCGTAGGGAAATGTACACAGACAGACAGTCAGACAGACAGACACGTTCACTTTTATATATATATATATATATATATATATATATATATATATATATATAAAAGTGAACGTGCTTGTGTCTGTGTACATTTCCCTATGCAATAACTCTGTCAATTTTAAGTCTACAGACTCGAAATTTGATATACAGGGTACTGAGATTTGGGAAAATCTTTGTAATCCGTTTTCGGACAGAAATTTGGCTGTTAAGGGGTCAAAGTTCAACGATTTGACCTTTGATAACTCTACTAAACTCCTCCGCCAATTTTGGGTCTAAACACTTGAAATTTTAGATATAGGTTCTTTGGACATGGATCTAATTTAATAACTTGATTTGAGTCCAAAACAATAAATTTTAAGGGGTTATAATAGGGGTCAAAGTTAAAAAAATTGACCGCTTTTTTTTTTTTTTCTGCTCAACATACACCTCCAAACACCCGGGCAACGCCGGGCTAAAATGCTAGTATATATATAATAACAACTTCTTTGTTGCATAGAAAATATTATGTATGTAATTATATGCATTCTTATTTACTTGACTCCCTACAAGAGTTAGACGCAAAATCAGTTTTTTAATCTGGGAAAATTCAACTCCCAAAATGGGAGCGACTCAATCGATTGAGACACAAAGTAAAATTGTCTCAATATTGAAGTGGTTTTCCTTCATTAACCGAGGACAGAAAATATGGTGTTGGTAACATTTTACTTTCAATCCACCTTAACAATTACATTCATAATGATAACAGTAATTAAATAAACAAACAAATTAAAAACAAACGATAAATAATTAAAAAAAAAATGAAAACGATAAATAAATAAATTTGTTAGTGTTATAAAAGAGAAAAAAATTTTGAAACAAAATAAATAAACAAAATTATTTTTATTGTTCGTTTTACCTTGTTTAAATTGTATTTCTTGTCCAAAACCAAAATTCTTTTTTTTTTTTTTCAGTGTTCAGAATCCAATTTTAGGTGAATCTATTCTATAGAAATAAAACAAGTAGGTTGTGTGTGTGTGTGTGTGTGTGTGTGTGTGTGTGTGTGTGTGTGTGTGTGTGTGCGTGCGTGCGTGCGCGTGCGTGCGTGCGTGTGTGTGTGTGTGTGTGTGTGTATGAGAGAGAGAGAGAGAGAGAGAGAGAGAGAGAGAGAGAGAGAGAGAATATTTAACCGATAAACTCTTAAACTCCTGGTCACATGACACTGAAATTAACAGGAAATAGTAATCATACGCCAGAATCTTGGATGGATAAATATAAAAATTAAAAATATGTCAGCAAGTTGAAATGCAAAATGTTCATTTCGGCACATTTTTATTTCTCTCTATGCATAGCCAAATTCAATGCATTTATGAAATCTTTCTCATCTATCTGTCGTATCTACATTGGTAAGGAATGCAGCTGGAGTGCTAAATGTTTCAGTTTCAATTCTAGCTGATAGCACCCAAGTCAGTACTACATATTAGGTACAATATAATATTTAAAAGAAAATTGGTTCTGTAAAAATAAATACAAAATCTGCATGAATTAAAATATATTTAAGCGTATTTTATGAGCCGAGCAAGGTCAGGTGTCCCTTCACCCACTAAATCTTGAATAAACAAGGTTGAATAAAGGACAATCGGTAATTACCCCACTATCCAACAACCTTTTAACTTGCTCACATATTTCTATTACCGGAGCTGAATTTAGGGAACAAACAAACAAACAAACAAACAAACAAACAGTAATTAAATAAACAAACAAATTAAAAACAAACGATAAATAATAAAAAAAAAAATGAAAACGATAAATAAATAAATGAATAAATAAATAAATTCGTTAGTATTATAAAAGAGAAAAACTTTTTGAAACAAAATAAATAAACAAAATTATTTTTATTGTTCGTTTTATCTTGTTTAAATTGTATTTCTTGTCCAAAACCAAAGTCTTTTTTCAAAGTGTTCAGAATCTAACTTTAGGTTAATCTATTCTATAGAAATAAAACAGTAGATGCGTGTGTGTGTGTGTGTGTGTGTGTGTGTGTGTGTGTGTGTGTGAATATTTAACCGATAAACTCTTTAACTTCTGGTTACATAACAATGAAATTAACAGGAAATAGTAATCATACACGGAGGATATTTTATAACGCATAAAATTTTTGGATGGATGAATAACACGTACAAAAATATGTCAGCAAGTTGAAATGTCAAATGTTCATTTAAACTTAAAGCCGCCAACCCCACGTATTTCCTCCTGCATCAGAAAACATGCTATACGACATACAAATATCTGTGCGTGATGTTGCCAAGCTAATCAAAAACCTCAATTCCAGTAAAGCAACTGGCCCCGACGGCATTCCTATTATAGTGCTCAAAAGGCTTAAACCAGAACTAGCTCCCATACTTACAAAGCTGTTTAAGCGTTGCCTTAAGGAGAATTGCTTCTCAACATCCTGGAAAATCCCATCGGTATGCCCTGTATTTAAGAACTCAGGTGATCGCTCATCTCCCACTCAGTACAGATTTTTAAGTCTCCTGTGCGTCATGAGTAAGTTACTTGAATCTGTGTTAAATGGAGAAGTAGTCAACCACCTCAGCAAAAATAACCTTCTTAGTGACATGCAATATGGTTTCTGTTCTGCTAGATCTACAGTGGATGTGCTAACGGTTATTTCTCATAGGATTTGCGAAACTCTCGACAAAGGCTTCCTTTCTAGGGCAATTGCTCTTGACATATCAAAGGCCTTTGATAGGGTATAGCATAAAGGTCTACTTCACAAGATCTCCAGCCATGGTACAGCTGGAAATGTCTTTTCAATTATTAAATCATTTCTCTCTGATAGGTTCATAAGAGTAGAGGTTAATGGGCAGAAATCAGAAGCTCATAGTATTAATGCTGGAGTCCCTCAGGGGTCCATCCTGGGTTCAATTCTCTTCCTGATCTATATTAATAATCTTCCAAATCACATCCTTGGATCATTCGTAGACATTTTTGCTGACGACACTACAATCTATGGCAGCACATCAAAGGCCATAAACGACCAAATTCTCTCTCCTCTGATCTTGAGCACGTGGTACAATGGGGAAAAAAGTGGCTGGTTACTTTTAAGGCATCTAAAACAAAGCTTCTATCTTTGCATCATCAACGTTCTGATCCCCATCTGGCATCAACTGAAATGAATGGCTCTCATCTTGGGGAGGCTCATGTTTTGACAAGCTTCTGGGCTTGACCTTTACTCCTGATCTAAAATGGAATACGTACATCAAATCCGTTGCTAAAGTCACTGGAAAAATGATGGAATCCTTCTATCCAGTAGATATCTACCTGCTGATGCAATTCTCTACCTATATAAGAGCCAGGTACGTTCAAGGATGGAGTATTGCTGTCACATCTGGGCAGGAGCTGCTAGGAAGACCTTCTGCCTTGACAGAGTTCAGAATAGACTTCATAGTCTAGTGGGGGATTCCCTTTTCTCTTCCCTGCAACCTCTTTCCCACAGAAGAGACGTTACGAGCCTGTCTCTGTTTTATCGCAATTTTCATGGCAAGTGCTCGTCTAATCTCCAATCTATGACCCCCCCCCCCATCGCCAAACATTCACGAGAAACACTCGTTTGGTTGTAAACATTATAAATAATTTCTCCCACTCCTTATCTGTGCCTAAACCTAAACGTAGATTCTATGAACAAAGCTTCTTTCTAAGAACTGCACACCTGTGGAATTTTCTTCCATTTACCTGTTTTCCAGCTGACTCTTGAAGTCCAATGTAAACAAGTTCTTGATGTAAGTAATCCAATTTACCAAATTTACACTTTTAACGATTACTATATTATCCTTTTGACCACTGTACACCCTTTAACCCTTATCCTCGAATGGCTTGATAACTGCATCAGTAGGAGATGCGGTTGGAGCACTAAATGTTTTAGTTTTGATTCTAACTAATAGCACCCAAGTCATTAAAAAAAAAACTTTTGAAATCACTACGATATATTAGATTAATATTCGATAGAGAATTTGCTCTGTAATAATAAATACGAAATTTGCATGAATATATTTTAGCATATTTTACGATTGGGCCAAGAATGAATCCTTGAGGCATGCTGGAGTAGATACTAAGTCTTTCAGACTTCTTTTCATCAGTACCTAATTTTAGAAACCTCTACCCTGCAACCTCTCTCCCACAGAAGAGACGTTGCGAGCCTATCCTTGTTTTATCGTTATTTCCATGGCAGGTGCTCGTCTGAACTCCAATCTCTGGCCCCCCTCACCAATCTTTCACGAAAAACACTCGTCTAGCTGAATCCACTGTAAAAGATTTTCCCACACTTTATCTGTGCTTAAATCAAAACGTGGATTCCATGAACACAGCTTCTTTCTTAGAACTGCACGCCTGTGGAACTCTGTTCCGTCTGCCTGCTTCCCACCTGACTACAACTTGGATATGTTCAAGTCTAACGTTAACAAATTCCTAATGAACCGCCCCCTTAATTAAACACTTCATCAAATCTCCACACTAACGTAATGTACTTGCAATAACCCTTATCCCTGAGTGGCTTCCGGGCCTTGATAAGTGGTGACCACTGTGTAAAAAAAAAAAAAAAAAAGAATTAGCGAGAAAGGATTTGATTGTTCAGGACATTTCCAGATATTCTATAGCTAGCAAGCTTGTTAAGTAGGCCTTTATGCTAAACTCTATCAAAAGCCTTTGATATGGCAAGAGCTATTGCTCTAGAAATGAAGCCCCCCCCATTTCTATAACAGGTTTGTGGTAGATCAGAAATTGATGTGTGAGATGAACCAGCATAGGAAATTTACTAGTTTGTATAAGCTATTACCTTTTCTTTCTTTGTTCATTCGATTTACTCTTGGTCCCGAGCCTGGGTAGAGACCATCTAGGACAATAATAGTATCTTTGTGTATCATCAAGAACTACATCAACATTTAATATGAATTGGGGTATAAATATTATTTGTTTTACCCCCCCCAAAAAAAAAAAATGAACTGATATATGTGAAACTTGAATGCATAATAAAAAGAAAAAACGCAACACCCGGCCCTTCTCTAACAATTGTTTTCTAAAACTACCCTTCCTCAGTGACAAAATCTCATCTTCAATCCGAAAAGCCATCCGCAGCGAGGGGCTCAACATTCAACTCATCCACACTGGATCTACTTTAAGACAACAGCTCAACCGAAAACATCCATCGCATACACCTTCCCCTTGTTCACTCTCTAATTGCCCAATATCACACACAGGTTTATGCTTTAAGAACCACGTTGTTTACGACCTACAATGCGCTAAATGCAGTGCATCTTACATCGGAAGCACTACCAGATTGCTTCATCACCGCATTAAAGAGCACTTAAACACTACTGCTTCGTCGTTCTATAAACATATTCGCACTTGCATTAATTCAGAACCAGATTTTCACATCAACATTCTTGCTTCTTCAAGAAACGTAGGTCAACTTCGTATCCTCGAATCTTTAATTATTTCAAAAAATACTCCCACACTAAACAATAGACTGGAATTGAGCTCCGCTTTTATAATATAAGTTTAAAACATAAGAAAAACAATAATTAAAAAAAAAAAAAAAAAAAAAAACCTTGCTTGAATAGTCATCTCCCTTGATTCACAAACGCAACAAGTATTTCAAACATCAACTGATTTATTTTAACGTTCTCCTAACGTCATTTTTTGTTCTATATTTCGCGGTATCACGTGGCAAACTCTGCGGCTACTTTTCCAATTTTGAACACTCTTCCGCTGTCTTCTCTTGAAAATGGACTAATAAGTTTGAAATATATTGAGATTTACAACACCATTGAATACAACAGAGAAAAAAAAAATTACTGTTGTTTAGAGTTAAAATTTGTGTCAAAAAGAAAAAACAAACAACAACAAAAAAAAAGAAATTTATTTCTTTTGTTTGCATTTAATTTTACTCTATATAAAAAAAAAAATCTCGCATTGTTCTTGGCTTTTAATTTTATCTTATAAAATGAAAATAAAATGAAACATTGAAATGATAGAAGGGTCACCAAGTAGTAAGTGCTACCTAAAACACAAACAGAGATTTTTAACTGCCAAAATTGAGAAAAATAAAATTTTATAGCTAAACATTTTTATATAAGAGACTAGTGGGGTGGGATGGGGGGCTTACTTGGTTGTAAAATATGCTTAAATATATTTTAATTCATGCAGATTTCATATTTATTATTACGGAGCAAACTCTTTATTGAATATTATATTGTACCTAATATATAGGACTGATTTCAAAAGTTTAAATTTAAGAAAAAAAAAAAAAAATGACTTGAGTGATAGCAGCTAGAATCGAAACCAAAATATTTAGTTCCCAGCTGTGTCTTATACCAATGTAGCTATCGAGGGTTAGGTAAGAAATATTTAATATTAAATGAGTTGAAGAAATGAATCGAAGTTGGGCATGCACAAAAAGAAGTAAAAATATATCCGCAAGTTGAAATGAATAGCTAAGAGGGGTAGGAGTGAGGAGAAAACAGAAAGAAGAGAGGTAAGGAGGAAGAAGAAAGTAATAGAGAAAAAAGAGAAGAACTTAAATAAAATGGGTGGAGGAGGGTAGAGACGGGCGAAAACTATGACTTAAGGAAGGGGAGGGAGAGGAAAGAGAGAATAATAAAGGATAAGAGACGGGAGGAAAAAGAATAAAGTGAGGAGGAGAGGAGGCGACACGGAAGCGCGAAAACAGAATAATATAAAGTGTGTGAAAGAGAGAGAGAGAGAGAGAGAGAGAGAGAGAGAGAGAATAAAAGAAATTAATTGAAAGAGAGATATATGTCTGTACGTGTTATTCATCCAAACAAAGATTTTATGCGTTATAAACGATCCTTCGTGTATGATTACTATTTCCTGTTAATTTCAGTGTTATGTAACTATTTACAATGCCTCCCCCACGGGGCACAGTTAGACACCAGGGTCGTTTTTTAACGTGGAGAAAAGGTACAAAAATAAAAATTGTCTCAGTCGTGAAGGATTTCTCCTCCACTGAAAGAGAACGAGAAATGGAAGTGCTGCAATGCTGCATCTGAAGAACAGATACTACACTTTGATCTAAACCAAAAGGCCAAGTTAATTTCATTGTTATGTAACCAGAAGTTAAAGAGTTTATCGTTTAAATATTACCACACACACACACACACACACACACACACACACACACACACACACACACACACACACACACACACACACATCTACTGTTTTATTTCTATATAATAGATTAACCTAAAGTTAGATTCTGAACATGTAGCGAACTACTACTATGATGCTGCTACGGTATGCTTCCCTTATTTCTCTCTTTCTCCCTACTCTTCTACTTTTCCCTTTCTTTCTTCTCTCAACATCACCAGAGGTTTCAGCCAATCAGAATAGAGTACTGTCCTGGAGGGAGATACAAAGAAGAAATCTGTCTCAGACATGCGGAAACCAGTAATTAAAAAGTTTAAACATGACCAGTAATTTAAAAGTTTATCGGTTAAATATTTACACACATACATACAGACATCTACTGCTTTATAGATAAGAATACAAAAGCTATTTTCATGTTAGTAAATGTACAAGAAAGTTAAGTAAATAGTTTAGTTAAGTTAATAGTTTTTTATTTCTTTATTTTTTTTAATTACATTTTCACCCCAAACAAAGCACATTGCCACTTTGATGTAGGGGGCTACTATTAGGGACACAGGCTACAAGGGTACTAGGTGGAGAGTTGGGCAGCAAGATGTCGGTTCATGTTACACTTGAACTTCTGCATGTCAGTACAGTTGAGGAAGCAGGGACCCGGAATGGAGTTCCAAAGTTTAGCAGTTCTGAGGAAGAAACTATTGGAGTAGAAGGCTCTCTTACATCTAGGGATCTCTAATGTGTAGGGTTGGGATTTAGCTGCTTGTTGTATTTACGTTGAGGGGGTACAGGTGCTTGCAGTTCATCAGAGCATTCACCATTAAAATACTTGTAGAACAGGCAGAGAGATGCAACATTTCGTCGATGGGACAGAGGTTGAAGCTTAGATGACATTTCAAGACCTATCAGGTTGGCGACTCTCTTTAGAACCTTGTCTAGGAGCGAGAGACTAGTAGCAGATGCACCAGCCCAAAAATGATACAAGGATTAAAAATGTGTGAATATGTGTGTGCAAGTAATATATGTGTGTGAGTATTTGGCAGCATGGCATTGTGCATGTGTGTGTGTGTTGGTTTATTTTGCTCTTGTTAATATATGTATAGGTGTGTGTGAGTTAATGGAGCCGGTATGCGAGCCATTAGATCCTTTTCTTTTGCGCCTTGCCTCCCTCTCACCACCAGGGGTGAGGATAAAGGGCATATGCTCTGGTGTCTTTCATGTGCGGATGGTGAAGTCTGAAGAAAACTGATTTTGTTGATCTGTTCTCATAAGGACTCCTAAGTTCACCCTGGCTTATTACGTTCATGTGTACATGTTATTTTTTGGGGTTGGATAGATTTTGAGTTAACGTGCACATGTTAAAACTTACTAGCATTAGTGTAATATTGTCATCCGTACATTTTATGGTTCACACGTTTACAGAAGGCATGCCATAGTATATACACTCTGATAACCGTGTTTTTGTAATCAAACGACAATTTGTTAAATCAACAAAGTTTTATTTACATTACAGAGATAATATGACAAGTAAGAGAGTTCGGGTAGTATGAGGTGGTGTGTGGCCGTGACAGTAGAAGGGTGTCGGCGGACTTCTCCATCTTCTGTCTGACTGACTATCTTTGTTTTGATTTATATTTACATCACCCACATTCCTTGATCGGAATCTAATTAGCAGTTCTGGCTGAGATGGCGGAAATTTTCTGTTTCTATGTCTATCCTTGTAGCCATGTCACTAGTAAGGGTGCTGGAGGTAAACGTTTTGTCTGGGCTGACTTTATCCGCCTGATAGTCAGGGACCCGAACCTTGGATTGACCACTAAGGAGGCTGTCCTATCAGCAGGTGCAAAGTACTGGGGCTGCTGTATTGCCATTTGGTGAATGGATTCTGGACCATGCAGTAGCTTCTGGTGGGGCCTCTCGATGCCATACTAGTGGGTAATTGTTACGGCTTTACCTTATCATTAGCTAAAAATAAAAAAAAATAAAAATTCTTCGTTTTTTTTTCTCTCTTAATTTCCCCTCTCTGTCCTGCTCTAAGTAAATGTGACGACCTAGTCCACAAATTTCAAAATTTCATCAGGACAAGTTTCAAGAAAAAATACACGATTAAACCCGGTTCTCCAACTTCCAACGTAGACCCCTACTACCATGTCTCCTTCTCCAACATCAGGGGTCTACGTTCTAACCTTCCAGAGGTTGAAACCCAATTACAGGAGACTAAACCAGACCTTTTATTTTTAAGTGAAACTGGCATTGGACAGGCTATTTCCCTAGAAGAGTTCGCAATTAAAGGATACTCTAACTTAACTTCTAAATCTGACCCCCAAGATCGCCATGGGCATGGAATATGTGCCTACATTAAAGATAGCTTTCCATGTGGTAGGGACATCTCCAGGGAAGATCCTAACTTACCCTATATGTGCTTCCGGGTTGCTTTAGCTCACACTACGGCATTTTTATTTACTCTCTATCGCCTCCACAACAGCGGAGTTACTATCTTTAAAAGCATATCTGAGAAAATTGACCAAGTCCTATCTGCTTATCCTTCAGCTAACATTCACGTATGTGGAGACTTCAATGTTCACAACGTCGAATGGTTGACCCACTCAAACAAGACCGATGATGAGGGGAGGTTCTGTCATGATTTCTCCATTGCCTCACTCAGATTGTTCAGGAACCCACCCGTGTGCCCGACAATGACGGCCAGTATGCGAACCTACTAGACCTTTTTCTCACAACTTGCCCTGAACTATGTTCAGTTTCTGTTTTGTCACCTCTTGGATCTTCCGACCACTCTGCTGTATCAATTAAGATAAAAATGAAATGTAATAAGTCCCCAGACGTACCTCTCCATCGTACAGTATATCGATACACTAAGGCTGACTGGGATAGCTTCCGTACATTTATAACTGATCTACCTCTGCATTCCATATTTAAAAAGGATGTGTCCTCTATAGTATTAGACCTGACGGAATGGTTAATTGTAGGTATTGATCGTTTCATACCCTCGAAAAAGTTTCAGCAAAAACCTAACAGCCAGCCATGGTTCTCTCCAGAATGTGCTGCTGCCATTGCACACAGAAATCACTTTTTCCACTGCTTCCAACGTAATAGATGTATGGAAACTAAAGCCGCTTTCAGGACTGCCAGCAACCATTGTAAGAAAGTAATAAAGAGCGCAAGATGGTTGTATGCTCAATCTGTTAAGTCCAAAGTAGCTGAGCAGCGGCTTGGTTCCCACCAGTTTTGGCAAATAGCAAACAGAATTCTGAACAGAAGCGTGTGCTCCATTCCAACTATCATCAATGGACCTGAGGTAATCTCGTCAGCATCAGACAAAGCCAAACTCTTTGTCAAGAACTTTGCAGCTAATTCTACCTTTTGCGATCAAGGCCGCCAACCCCCAATATTTCCTCCTGTATCTGAAAACACACTATGTGATATACCTATATCTGTACGTGATGTTGCCAAGCTAATCAAAAACCTTGATTCCAGTAAAGCAACTGGCCCGGACGGTATTCCAATTATAGTACTCAAAAAACTTCAACCTGAACTAGCGCCCATACTTACAAAACTATTTAAACGTTGTCTTAAGGAGAATAGTTTCCCATCTCCCTGGAAAATCTCATCAGTATGCCCTGTATTTAAGAATTCAGGTGATCGCTCATCCCCCTCTCAGTACAGGCCAATAAGTCTCCTGTGCTTCATGAGTAAGTTCCTGGAATCTGTATTAAATACAGAAGTAATCAACCATCTCAACAAAAATAACCTTCTTAGTGATACTCAATATGGTTTCCGCTCTGCTAGATCTACAGCAGATGTGCTTACAGTTATATCTCATAGGATTAGCAAATCTCTCGACGGAGGCAACCTTTCTAGGGCAATTGCTCTTGACATATCTAAGGCCTTTGATAGGGTATGGCATAAAGGTTTACTTCATAAGATCTCTAGCTATGTTATAGCTGGAAATGTCTTCTCAATTATTAAATCATTTCTTTCTGATAGGTTCATAAGAGTAGTAGTTGAGGGGCAAAAATCAGAAGCCCACAGTATTAATGCCGGTGTCCCTCAGGGGTCCATCCTGGGCCCAACTCTTTTCCTGATCTACATTAATGATCTTCCAAATCATATCCTTACATCATTTGTAGACATTTATGATGATGACACTACCATTTATGGTAGCGCATCTAAGACAGTAAACGACCAAGTTCTCTCCAATTCTCTCTCCTCTGATCTTGAGCATGTAGTACAATGGGGAAAGGAGTGGCTGGTTACTTTTAATGCATCCAAAACCAAGCTTCTCTCTTTACATCATAAACATTCTGATCCACATCTGGCATCAATTGAAATGAATGGCTCTCGTCTTCAGGAAGCCTCAAGTTTTGACAAGCTTCTGGGCTTGACCATTACTCCTGATCTTAAATGGAACATTTACATCAAATCTGTTGCCAAGGCCGTTGGAAAAATGGTGGGATCTTTCTATCGATCCAGTAGATATCTCACTGCTGATGCAATTCTCTATCTATATAAGAGCCAGGTACGTCCAAGGATGGAATACTGTTGCCACATCTGGGCAGGAGCTGCTAGAAAGGACTTGTCCTGACTTGATAGAGTTCAAAATAGACTTCGTAGCCTCGTAGGAGATGTTCTTTTCTCTTCCTTGCAACCTCTATCTCACAGAAGAGATGTTACGAGTTTGTCTCTGATGTATCGTTATTTTCATGGAAAGTGTTCGACTGAGCTTCAATCTATGGTCCCCCCTCGCAAAACTTTCACAAGAAACACTCGTCTAGCTGTAAACACTATCAATAATTCCCCCCCACTCTTTATCTGTGCCTAAACCTAAACGTAGATTCCATGAACAAAGCTTTTTTATTAGAACTGCATGCCTGTGGAATTGTCTTCTGTTTTCCTGCTTTCCGGCTGACTACAATATGGTTGTCTTCAAGTCTAACGTAAATAAGTTCTTGATGAGCCGTTCCATATAAGTTATCAAATTTACCAAATTTTCATTACTAATTATTATTATATTGTCCAATTTCTACTGTACACTCTTTAACCCTTATCCTTGAGTGGCCTCTTGGCCTTGATAATGTGTTGATACCTATGAAAAAAAAAAAAGGAAAAAGTCCAATGTGAACAAGTTCTAATTGAATCGTACCCCTAAGTAATCCAAATTACAAAATTCCCACTGTTTACTATGCTAAAATCACAATGACTGACGTATACCTATTAACCCTTATCCTCGAGTGGCCTCTGGGCCTTGATAAGTGGTGACACCCATGTAAAAAAAAAAAAAAAAAAAATTGTTCTCTTATTTTGATCTTCAATTTAAAATTTTGTTTGTTTTATTGTTCTGCCTTTGAGCAATTCTAATCCAGTTAAAATATTTTCTCCCATTGTTTCATGATCTTGATACTTCGATTGAAATGTAGGGTTGACATTGTTGCCAGTACTCCAATTTACATCTGGTTTTGCCTGGATCCAATATTCTGGCATTGTCTGTCACCTATGGAACGTTAGGAAGTGATGAACAGAGCATATTCAAATGAACTGTATTATTGCCACATCTGGGCTGGTACATCTACCACTAGCCTCTCTCTCTCTTGGATAGGATCTAAAAAAGAGTTTTCAATCTAATAGGTCCCACTTTGTTAACAAAGCTCCAACCCCTGTCCAATCACCGCAATGTTGCATCTCTGTGTCTGTTTTACAGAAATGTTTAATGGAATGTGCTCTGATGAACTCGCTGCACTTGTGCGTCCTTGACATACATATCCCTAACAAACCTGCTTAACAACAAAATCTCACCCCTTCACTGTTGAGGTCCCTAAATGCTAGAAAGCTTTTTACTCTAATAGTTTTCGCTCGAACAGCTAGACTTTGGAATTTCCAGACTGATATCAGTACAGACATGCAGAAGTTTAAATGTAATGTAAACCAACATCTTGTTAATCTTTCCTAGGTATGGTTCAAATAGTAGTCCTTTACATCCAACTGGCGATATGTTTTGTTAGGGGTGAACATGAGTAAAAAAATAAATAAATAAAGAGGGTGACTAATTCGAGCCATTTGCATTTTAGCGTTCGTTGGAATTGCTTTGTGATTCTGTCACACTCTTTCCTCCTTTTTCTTTTTTACTTCTTTCTTCCTTTCTGAAAGGGGGGAGGCACTAAAATTATTTACTCTATTTGGCAGTGGGGTGTCAGATTTTTACATAGAGGTGTGAACTCAGTATTTTTTAACCAATAAAAATGATTCCTATTTTAAATGGTATGGATATGCAAACTCGATATTTTTTTTCTAATATTAAATGATTTCTGCTTGTTTTAAACCCCAAAAGTGACAAACCTATCTCAAGTGAACAAATTTTATAAAAACAGTGACCTGGTCAACAAAATCAGTTCTTCCAGGTGACACTAAGCGACTTTCTTGGGTGGCTTCTTCCAGGTGCGTCCGGATGGAGTAATTTCCCTATCTCTAGTTTTTAATTGTTTTCTAGAAGTTTCTAATTTTACAAGGATTTACTACTTTTACAGAGACGTATTTTTGTTTTATGTTTACAAATTTATTATATTGCTTATAAATAAAAAAAAAAAATTAAAAAATTAAAAAACACGATATGATTTAGGAATCTTAGGTAGGACGACCCCCCCCCCCACACACACACAAACACTCTTCCCCTGCCCGGTGTGCTTGAGGTATTGTGGTGAATGAAAACTTTAGCTAGGAGGATCAGCATAGACTAGCCAAAGTACAGTGGCGAGGATGACCATAGACACCTCTGTCCCCAATCTTTGAGTGGCTTTTTGCCTAATTTTTTGTTTATTTCTGTTTTGTTTGTAAACTTTCAGAGTGAATAAAAAAAAATATATAACTTAAACGAAAATTTGCGGTGGAGGAGGAGGTGTGGGAGTGTAGGAGAATAGAAATAAGACTAAGGGAGTGGAAGAGAGAGAGAGAGAGAAAGCGAGAGAGAGAGAGAGAGAGAGAGAGAGAGAGAGAGAGAGAGAGAGGACGGAAATAGAAATAAGACGCGAGGAAGGGGAAGAAAATAAAAATAAGACGTGAGGAGGAGAGGAGAACAAAGAGAGGAAAAATATAAATAAGACGTGAGGAGGAGAGGAGAGGGGGGAGAGAGGAAAACAGAAATAAGGCAGAGGGGTGGAAGAAAAAGTGAGGAAAAAAGACATGAGGAGATGGTGGAAGGAAGAGAGAAAAATAAGGCAAGGGGAGTGAGATACAAAGAGAGGAAAATAAGACATGAGGAGTAGAGGGAGTGAAGAAGAAAGAGAGGAAAATAGAAATAATACAAGAGGAATGAGAGGAGGAAGAGAGAATAATAGAAAAAAAAAAACAGGAGAATGATAGGAAGTGAAAGAGACAAACGGAGGTAGGGGGTGAGGAGAAAAAGAAGAAAGAAAATTAGAAGAATTGAGATAAAACGGCTGGAGAGGGTAGAGACGAAGACTATCACTGGAGGAAGTGGGAGAGGAAAGAGAGATTAATAAAAAAAATAAGACAGGAGAAAAAAAAGAATAATAAGACAGGGAAAGTGAGGAGGGGAGGAAGCGACATGGTAGGGTGAAGAAAGAATAATATAAATAAAGTGTGAGAGAGAGAGAGAGAGAGGAAGTGAAGGAGGAGGAGAAGCAGTCACGTGACAATCAAGATTCATATAAAACGGTATTCTTCCTTCTCCACCGCAAATTCGTACTTGCAAAACATGAGGATGTATTTCTCCTCGAGTTATCGACTGTTCATCTTTTCCCTCACCATTTTGGTAACATTTGCTTCAGACGAAGATACATGGAACCACAGAAAGGTAAATAAATACAATTTATCATATATATCTATTAAAAAAATTATTTCATTGGTCGTTGACGTTCCATTTAAAAAGATGTAAAACCACTCTGTCCAAACAATAACAAATCCGAAAATCACTTGTATATAAAAACAATTAAATGATTGTTTAAAACCGATCCTTAACAATCTACTTTAAAAGTAAATAATGACAAATATACAGACTTTGAACCGAATTTATTTTATTTTTACTCATAACTAAGCTTACGGTTTACTTCGACAAAAAAAAAAAAGTCTACTAGGTTCACATTCTGTAGAAGCTCCAAACAATCTTTGATATTTATGCACTTTTGGTACCGTGATATTAAAAAAGAAATAGTATTTTCAAGTTTTCCGATATTTTTTAAATTGTTAGGTGAAAGTACAGAAAAATTACACCCCCCTGCCTATGTTAAGAACGGCTTTTTAACGTTATTACGTTATTTTAGCACGGTATAAGTACCCTTTTTTTTTTTCTTTTTTTTTTTTTGTATATTTTCGGTCTATTATCCTCCTCTTGGTTATTATATTCACAGCGTTTCAACCGATATAACCTCCGATCTTCTTCAGAATCTGAATAAAGCAAGATGGCCCGAAAACAGAAATTATCAATGTTCGTTTACGAAACTTCAAATTTGTGCGGAGTCGAAATAATATAACGACGAAAACGAATGTTGGAGATTATATCGGCCGAAATGCTGTGAAAATAAAAACCAAGATGAAAATGGTCTGAATGATCCAAACTCTCATAAAAAAATATATAATTTTAAAAATTGTTTTTAAGTCACATATTTTGTTTCTTAACAACAAAACAAATGGAAAAGAAAAATTGGACGCTTCCATTTAATAGAATATTTCAAGTGAAACCACTGATATCTACTGAATTGTTATGTCGCAGTAATGAACATATCCAAAAATTACGAAAAGCGATAAGGTAGAAAATTAATGAAAATAGGATGCTTATGCATTTTGGGTACTTGTACAGTTTAATCAAGACATTAAAAAATGAGACGTACGTACACGAGTGAGGGAGGGCGGAGGCTCCCAAAGCGAAATATGCATTGGCTCTGTTGTACGCATCAGGTTCGAGGGAGCTTTCATTAATTTGAAAAGACAGGAAAGAATTTTGGCGTGTGTGGCCTTTTCTTTTTTCTTTTTTTTTTTTTTTTAAATAAAAAATAATTATTAAAACAAAAACGGTCGGGTTCTCGTCGAGTAGGTTTTTATTATTCAAGAAAATAAAAGGTACTCCTCATACAGTGCATTTGCATTGATCCGATCCGTGCTGAAATAACGTTATTTAGAAAGCCATTCTTAACATGGGGACAGGAGGGTGTTGTGTATCTATTCTGTAATTTCACCTAACAATTTAATAAAAACATATCGTAAAACTTTAATTATTTAAAATATAACGCGGATCAATACGTGCAACGTGCAGTGAGTGCTCTAGTAGCAGGGTCGTGTCAGAAACCAATTTTAAGAGTGCGTGAAAAAAAAAATTGAATAATTCGACCTCCTATTTTTACAAGCTTATATAGGCACCGCCAAAACTGGGGGGGGGGGCAGGTAAGTACTTTTTGACGGACCGTCTTTTTAAAAATCTACCAAAAAATCAGATAATTATCCGATCAATACGAAATTTTCAGCGATTATTAAGAGAAGAATGAACTTTATAACAGTGTACTTATTTTTCATAAACGATATTTATATATATATATTTTTTTGCTTACAACCCCCCCCTTGTTTTGAGGGGGTACAAATATGCTTAAAATAATCATCTGAAACTGAACAAAACATTGTTGTTGTAAGGGACAGAATTATAGATTTTAAAAAAAAAATTGGGGTTGTATTAATGTACACATAGATTCGAAAAAGTTGTCAAAAAACAAATATATAACAAATAAATGTTATCAAAGGCAAGATAAGTTACTTTTCTACCAAACTGGATATATTTTACGTGTTTTTATTCAATGTAACATGTTTATTCAGCTCGAAAACCATACAGTGTTTACCGATGTATTGGAACATTAAAGATGGCGTCTTATTCTCTCTTTAACACAGTAAGTGTGGGATAAGATGTTATAAATAAAAAACCGGATAAAATACTGTTAAAAACTCGCTCAATATATGTTACCGTGACATAGGTAGACATATATTCGGCGGGTTTTTAATAGTATTTTGTATAGTTTTTTTATTTATAACACCTTTTTCCATACTTACGGTGTTAAAGAGGGTGTGAGACGCCATCTTGAATTTTCGAATACATCGGTAAACACTGTATGGTTTTCGAGCTGAATAAACATGTTACATTGAATAAAAACACGAAAAATATATCCAGTTTGGTAGAAAAGTAACTTATCTTGCCTTTGATAACATTTGTTATATATTTGTTTTTTGACAACTTTTTCGAATCTGTACAGTAATACAAACCCAAAAAAATTTTTTAAATTGTTTGCGTACCTTATTTTGACATCTAAATATCAGAACTTCGATTGTGTTTAATTATCCCGCTTTTGAGTTTTGAAGTGTGAAATTCGGTGAATATGTTAAGTAAAATAATTAAAGTTAAACAAAACAAATTTTTTTTAATATTTATACGATAAAAAGCCATTTTAAAATCTTTGATAAATAAATTAACAATTTTTTTTAGCGAGCCGAAAAATGCATGACCATTATTAAACAGGGCATGCTTTGAAGAAGCGATACAAAAAAAAAAATCGATAAATATTGTGCCCTTTGTGTTAAAAATAGCATCATTTTTTCGATCCCGTTTGAAAACGTTTGCCGCCTTTCGACTATGGTGGACCAAACGCGCTGAAATATATTTTTTTTATTCTGCTTTAAATTGCCCCCCCCCCCATTTTGGGGAGCTTGTCCCCACACACATACACATTAAAAACCAAACTCATACAAATGGTCACCCATCTGGTACTGGCCAGCCTCAGCGTTAATAATACATTGAAATTTTCGTCACTGAAAAATAATTTTTTTTGGCCTGTTTGGTCTTCCATAGTTTGCTTTTTATCAACTACAAACGTAAACATTGTCGATCTAGACTCTAGATCGACGCGAAGTAACTGGTTGCCTATATGAATAAGTGGAATTATTTGAAATCCAGGTACTTATATTATAATATTTTTGCATATTCTCATAGAAAATCATCCTAAATCTTAGTTAGACAACAAATAAATAAATTATTTCAAAAACCTTCTTTTTTTTTTTTTTTTAATATTTATGTACGTTTTTTGTGCAAGACAAAAAATGTCAATTGTTAACTTTTTGGGAAAATTTAACATTTAAAATTTAATTTAAAAAAGTTTTACATTATTCTGTTTTCTATATGATAAAATTCAGGGTTTTATCTTTCTGGAAAAAAAAAAGTTACTCAGGAATAATGATTTTAATGAATGTAATTTCATTTTAAAAAACAACTTGATTTTTCGGCCATTTTTTGGCGGTGCCTAAGCTTATAACTACTTGAAAAATGTAATTCAAGCTCTAATTTCTTTTTTAATTAAAGGAGCAAAGACCAAATTTTTTTTTAAATAACAGGTTTAATAGCAAATTATGCAATATTTTTTAATCGACTTTCTTTAAAGATTTGAAGAAAACCAACGAAAATTTTCTTCAAGTATAAAAAATCGATATAAATTCCAAAAAATCACTTACCTAAAAAAAAAACAATTCGATGTGTAGTTCCATTCTTCATTGTTAAGAATTTATCCATATTTATATTTTAAGTTCCATTTATTTTTTTAAATAAAAGAATTTTTTAAACGACTATTTGAAAAACGTGCTCACTAGCACAAAATAAAATTTCACTGTTTTTTTCGATATGAGAAAAAACACCGACATTTCCGTGAGAGGTGGGTACATGATAAAGCTTGTTTATTTTTGTTTATCGCCATAAGTGCTAAACTGGACTTGCACCAATTTTTCTTTTTCTGTTATTAATTTACCTATAACTATAATCTCCGGCCAAAACCAAAAAATAAAAATAAATAAATAAAATAAAACATAACAATAATTCGAAAATCGCAAGGGTATTTTTTTTAGATTAGATCCACCTCACCTCTACAATTTTCTTTTAAATGACGACTTTTATAAGTTTTCGACTATGCTGAATACGGAAATCGCATTGAAAGTTTGCAGAAATAAGTAGTTATCGATGTATTATGCATTGTATTCTTTGGCGGCCATTTGGCATATTTCCATTTTTTTTTTTTTTTTTTTTTTTTTTAAATGTCTTGATTAAACTGTACAAGTAGCCGCAGCTTTGTACAATTTGTTAAAAACAAACCAAATTTATATTTTAAAGTGATTTCTAATGACAACTTCTTGCGTCTGTTTTCTTTCTGTTACGAGAATTGAATTAACACTTGCTCTATTTACTGATGTATATTCAAATCAAATTCGATATTATAAAACTTTTCGGTGCTTCTGCAGAATTTGAACCGAACCAAACACTTTTTGCTGAACTAAATTTGGGTTATGGTAAAAACTATTATGTCAATTATGTTAAAATAATACCCACAAAGACAATTTTAATTACGAAATTTGTACTCCCTGTAGTTTATATCAAAGAATTGGCCAAAAACATTCATTCCTTCACCCTCAACTGGGCACAGGAAAGGTCGTGTTTTTTTTGTTTTTTTTTGTTTTTTTTTCGCCAATATTTTAGAAAGTCCTCGCCTCTTTTCGATTGTCTAGCCTTAATTTAAACTTACGTCACTTCCAGCTTGGCGATGGGCGCAACAGCAAAGACGCTACGTTCGTTTTTTATGTTCTTTTCCTCCTTCGCGGTACGGGTTCGAGCCTGCCTGGCTACCTTTTTTTTTTTTTTTTTTCTTTTTTCTCAGCAGACACCTCCAAACACCCGGGTAATGCCGGGCACCCAGGCTAGTAAATTATATATTTATAACTTCATGCCAAAGCTATAATTATTATAGTAATATTTTAAGCTCTATAAGAAAATCTGTCAGTTAATAGAACCTGACAAAAATCTGATTTCTGATCATGACATCTACTTTATTTGTTAGGAAATTATTAACTGCTAGCAAGACTTCCACAGAATAAGAAATATATTAAATCAAATGTATTAAAGCTTTTTTTTTTTTTTTTTTTTTTTTTTTTTTTTGTCAGATAGTGCAAAAAAATTTTTTGTGCTGTAAACCCAATAACAGCAAATATGAATTAACATCTCTACAACAATTGTCATATTATGATATGTGAAAACAAGGCCATATCAAAGGGAGGTCACTCTCACGTGTACGGTTGTCAAATTGGCCGTTTAAAGCCAAATCTGGCCTTCAAAAATGGTATTTGGCCTTTTTCAAAGCGTGACATACAAACTAACATACATACAAGAATACTCTTCTATAATATAGATCTCACTTGTCTGTTTAAATGTATGTATGTTTGTATGTCTGCCTATAACTTTCGACATAGCCAACGAATTTTCATGAGATTGGTATAGTTTTGAAGCTCGACCCTTCGGACGACAAATATCGAAAAAATTGGCCCAAAACATTAATTCCTTCACCCTGAACTGGTCACTTTTCTATAGAGAGGGGTCGCTTTTTTCACCGATATTTTCGAAAGTCATCCCTTTTTGATTGTCTAGCCTTAATTTAAACCTGCATCACTTCCAGTTTGGCGATGCGCGCAACAACAAACACGACGCATTTTTTTTTTGTTTTTTTTTCATACTCTTTTCCTCCTTTGCGGTACCTGTTCGAGCCTACCTGCCTACTCCCACTTTTTTTCTCAACACACACCTCCAAACACCTGGGCAACGCTGGGCATCCAGGCTAGTATTATAGATTCTAAAATAATTTCTGCTATTCATAATGTTTTCTCATAACTTAATTTTTATAATCTAAATTTTTATATTTTCCATTTTATGAAAGTAGTTAAAACCTTATTTCGAAACGAGACAAATTTTTCAACTTATGTAAGAAACAAAACAAGTTTGTTACTGATAAACGGACAAAATATACTTATGTAAGATTTACAAATATGTATTGTGTAAGTGAAGTCGTCACGCGGTTCTGATTTGAATGAAATCGGATGTGGAAATCGTTTAAAGGAGGCACAATTTACATAAATTTAAATCTGGTTTCAACTTTGACCTTTTTTTTTTTTTCTAATCTAATTAAAACGTAAAACATGTTAGACTTTGGATGTTTTTGTTTATAATCGGGGGGGGGGGATTTTGATGTACGTTTGTAACAAAAGCTTCAAATAAAAAAGAAACAATTATTTTCTGAAACAATGAGACTTTGAATTATTGTCACTAAATAAACAGTCAGTTTATTTATTTACTAGAGGGGCGGGAAGGGGCACCCGGTTTAGTCCGGTTGTCAAATACGCTTAAATATATTTTAATTTGTGTGTGTGTGTGTGTGTGTGTGTGTTTATCTATCTATATATCTATAAAAGTGAACGTGTCTGTCTGTCTGTGTATCTGTACATTTTCTTTCGCAATAACTCTGTTAATTTTCAGTCTACAGACTCGAAATTTGATATATAGGGTATTGAGATTCGGGAAAATCTTCGGTCGGTTTTCGGTCAGAAATTTGTCTGTTAAGGGGTCAAAGTTCAAAGATTTGACCTTTGAGAACGCTACCAAACTCCTCCTACAATTTTAGGTCTAAACACTTGAAATTTTAGATATAGGTTCCTTGGACATGGATCTAACTTAATAACTTGATTTGAGCCCAAAACAATAAATTGTAAGGGGGTCATAATAGGGGTCAAAGTTTTAAAAAATTTGACCTCTGCGGTCTCTACCAAATTACTCAGACAATTTCTGGTCTAAATATTTGAAATTTTATATAAAGGGTATTCAGAGATAGGGCAAGCTTTTTAATCAGTTTGGGTCGAAAATTTTTAGTTACCAATATATAAATGTATGTATGTTTGCATATCTGCCTAAAACTTTCGACAGAGCCGACTGATTTTACCAAGATCAGTATAGTTTTGAAGTTCGACCTTTCAGATGACAAATATCCAAAAATTGGCTAAAAACATAAATATCTTCACCTTCAACTGGGCACTGTTCTACAGGGGGGGGGTCGCTTTTTTTCGTTGATATTTTTGAAAATCATTCTCTCCTTTCGTAGCCTTAATTTAAACCTACGTCACTTTCGGTTTGGTGGTGGTCGTAACAGCAAAGGCATCAGGTTTTTGTCCTCCTTCGCGGTACGGGTTTGAGCCTTCCTTCCTACTACCACTTTTTTTTTTTTTTTTTTTTTTTTTTTTGCTCAACATACACATCCAAACACCCGGGCAACGCCGGGCTGAAATGCTAGTACATATATATTTTTGTTTAATCTATTTATATATCTATAAAAGTGAACGTGTCTGTGTGTGTACATTTCTCTACACAATAACTCTGTCAATTTTAAGTCTATAGTACTTCACTGCAAAATAATTTCCGGTATATTTACGAAAGTAAAACAGAAATTCAACTTCTCTTTCTGAAATCAGCATTTCATGAACTACAGATATTTGGACAGCTGCAAAAGATAATGTTCCCTTTCTGAGTTTGACAGGTCATTGGTTTTTAAATGACTTTGGACAGTGCAGAGCTGTGCTTTGAGTTCTTCCATTTCCTGGTGCACATACAGGTGCAAGAATAAATGAAGAATTGCACAATGTTCTGAAGGAGTATAAAATCTTATATATATATATATATAAAGATTTTATACTCTTTTTATACTGATTTTATACACATATTTTGCCTTTATATATATATAAAGGCAAAATGTGTGTGACCATTTCGTGTATTTCTTCAAAAGGCTTTTCTCGCACACGGTCCCGGGTTCATTACTATCGCTTAAAACTGTGTATATAGGTCCTATATAATAATATCCAGGAATTAGGAAACCGCGTAGCGTATAGATTTATTTACGTCGATTTTTACAAAATTATTGCTATTTTGGCTTATCGCGTGTTGATTGGGCTTTTTAGTATAAATAAAATGAAACTAAACTCAAATGTCGTCTTCTCGGCATTGCGCCGGGAAAAACGTCCAGAAGCAATCAGCTTTGATCAGACAGTTCTGGACAATTGGGAGCTGCTTCCCCCCTCCCCAACATCTGTTGGGGGAAGAAACAGTTAAATTTGGGTAAACAAACCCAAACGCTGCGTGACTTCTATTTGACCTTCTTAATTAGGTCAAATGGAAGCAGTAGAGTTAACTTTTATTGTGCATGCCTGTTTTTATAGTTAAATAACCTGCTTAATGTTGTCTGTCGCCGTGGCTCAATGGGTAAAGTAGTACGTTTTTTTTTTTTTTCACACATTAATTTCCAACTCAAGGTTACGGGTTCGATTCTCATACTTACCTACCAAAACATTTATTTTATTATTTAACCCCCACCCCCGGAGTTTTGATTTACCTCAAGACACCCGGGCATCACCGGGTACCCCCCCGCTAGTCTTCAATAAAGTTTTCTTAGTTTTGCAGGATACAAGAACAAACATGGGTGCTAATGTCAGAATGTGATTTAGAATAACTATCATACATTGTAACTCAGACTGAAGACAACCTTTACTTCTAACAGAAATAGATTCGCACTTTAATTGCTTTCTATTAGCAATTAAATTAACTGAAATACAGGATCAGCTTGATTTGGAAAAACAAATTAATTCAAGGTCTGACAACATGGTGGAATTCAACATATATGCTGAAAAATAAATTAAGTATAATGAAAAGCTCTTGTAATGTGAACTGTTGATAATTTGGCAATAAGAACTTGTTTGAAAAAAAATGTCCAGTTCTTGAGCCCACTTGAAGAAATCACCAAAGAAGCAAGTTCAACCATATCGATGATACCTATAAATTTAGCTGTGAGGTTATTTCTGTCAAAAGCTGTCCAATCTAATTCTAGTATTTCTGACTTTAGTGGAACCCTTCTTACAATTGTTGAACAATTTAGGTTATCAATGGAAACAACATTTTCATCCTATCTAAATGATAAAAACTTGTGTATGCCTACTTTCTTAGACTCATGATGCAAATATTAATTTTAAGATTGGCATAGAAAACATTTAGAATTGAATTCTACATCTACTTTTCACTGATCAGCAGTATACACTACCCTGCTAAGAGTGAAGAATCATCGACGTGTGTAAATTACAACATGGTAATTTTGAAACCAACTGACAAAAAACAAAAACGAGTAAAAAATGTCACAAAAGATGTTTTCATCACTCTTTGTATAAGAAGACAATAGGAAATAAAAGTACAATTATTTATAATTTAATTTCGGCCTTAATTTTTGAGGTGTGCAAAGTGAACATTGCATCATTTATAATAGCAAAATTGCACTGATGGACAATTTTTAAAATATCATTAAATAAAACTGAATTAAATGACAGTAAATATGAACATTTAATATAATTCTATACATAATGATTATTATGCCTATTTTTTTTTTATTTTTTTTTAAAAACAATTCAACTTAATTATAAGTCGATAAAAATGCTGAAGTGTTCAATTTTGGTGGCGGAAATAAAGTACCAAATGTCATAAACATATACTAATTTTGAAATCACATATCGCAAAAACTATTAAGATACAGATTGGAATAATGCATACCTAATCAATACACATTGTAGAATGCTATATCCAAATGTCGGCTCTTTACACCATGTACTCCTTAAATAGTATTTTCAAGAGAATGTAATAATTTTATTTAGTGTTTTTCACTTTGTTTATCATGGAGATGTAATTAAGTAAACGTACAAGTGCAATATCAATTTAATTTTAATAAAAGAGCTGCATGTATCAATAATAATTATTTATACAATTGGTATTTCTTTGCGATTCTGTTGAATTCTTCGCTTGGCACTGATTACATTCGTCCATTTGAGGTGGTTTCCTCAACCCCTTCCCCAGTCAAACACATAGAGAAAAAACTTCAGTTGTCCTCCAATGCTTGTGGTACAACTCACTTGTTTTGTATTGTTTATTAAATTGTTAGGTGAAAGTACAGACTAGTTAGAAAAACACCTTCTCCTCCACATGTTAAGAAATAGGTTTCCAAAAAGTTCTTTGCATAAGTACTACTGTTTTGTTTTGTTTTTTTTTTGTTTTTTTTAACATCTTTAGTTTTGTATTGCTACTGTTCCAAGTTAACGCTGCGATTTAAAAAAAAAAAAAAAAATTTTTTTTTTTTTTTTTAAATGATTTCTTTCCGATTGATGCGGGCCATTCTGCTTTACATTGAATGCCCAGAAAATGCCCATTCTGATTAATGTTTACCAGTCTTAAAATAAGCAAACCAACTTGACTGTTTTTCAGAAAACAATATTTTTTTATTTGGTAAACATTAATCAGAAAGGACTTTTTCATAGCATATATGTGAAGCGGAATGATTTGCACAAACCAAACTTTTCTAATTAGATTTTTTTCATACGATAATTTGTGATGCTATAAGATTCCTAGCTTAAAGATTTACCAATGGGGACAAAAAATTGCCCAGTTAAATCACCAAAGAAGCAAGTTGCAGAACTTCAACCATATCAATGGTAATACCTACAATTTTAGCTTCGAGATTATTTCTTTCAAAAGCTGTCGAATCTAATTCTGATATTTCTGACTTTAGTGAAATCCTTACCACTGAACAATTTACTGAATCAATGGAAAAAAATTTTCATCCCATCTGAATGATAAAAACTTGTGTCTACATTCCTAGATCCAAGATTCTCATTTAAATTTCAAAAGAATGGCATGGAAAATACTAACAATTGGATTCTATATCTACTTTCTACTGACAATGAAGCAGAATCAGCAGGATATACATCTTCAAGCTCTGTTAAAGGTCAAGAAGATCAAAGTGAAAGCAAAACTGTATCTCTTTCAAGCCTGTTTGATGAATTAGCTTCAAATAAGCCTACAGTAACAAATCAAAACTTAGAGTAGGTAAAAGCTGAGTTAAACCTGAAAACAACAAAAATACAGAATCCCAATTTAAACTCAAAAGGAGTAAATCCCTTATGGTTCAGTGCACAAAAGAACTTGACCATTATGAAGCTTTATAACTGCTCGCAAGAGGTGATGATCCATTTCAGTGGTGGAAGGAGACTATACCACTGAGTAAACTTGCCTCAAAATATTTAAGCGCATCACCTTCATCTGTGGAGAGTGAGAGGCTCTTTAGTACAGGTGGTAATGTGTGTATAAACCTATGAGGAACAGGCTGTATCCTGAGAATGGAGAAACTTTCATGTTTCTTCATTACAACTTAAAAGTATTCAACTTGAATACTAAGGAAACTATGAGAGCAGAGGAGGCAGGCAGTAAGAATAGAAGAGGAAATAGAGCAGCAGCAGCAGCAGGTGTAGAACTTTAGTTTACAGTTATTCATTTAAAGAATTACAATTTTTACTTTGTAATTGGTTTGTAATTTCTTTTTCTTATCTAATTTAATTATGTTCATTTAAGAATTGGAAATTGTACTTTGTGTTTTGTAGTAGGTTTAGTTAATAAAAGCAAAAAGCCATAATAGTGGCCAGACACTTAGCTTAACTAACATCCGGCTGAAAGGTTCTGCTGGGGGATGGTTACTATATGATGTGACACAAGAAGTGTAAATATCTCCACTGGATGATCTATAAAACGTTGAATATAGAATGCAGTAGTAAGTCTTTGGAGCATATACCAGAAAGAACAGTTGGAGATAAGTTATTCACTATGACTGTGATTCCTACAGTTGTGTACTATTAAACCAGACCTAGTGATATGGGCCAAGAAGGCGAAAGAAGCAATCTTAGAAGTTAGTGTCCCTGATGATGCTGGGTTAAACAGAGCCTAGGGAAAAGATAACAAAATACCAAGGGCTTCAAAAGAAATTGGAATCTTGGGAAGATCTGTAATTCTAGTAATTATAGGAGCAACTGAACTTGTGGAAAAGAATTTCAAAAACTACCTACTAAATATATATGGTGAGCCAAGTGCAAAAGATACACAGTTGCACTTATAAGGACGGTTAGAATCTTAAAAAGTTCTGTTGGAATGCAAGATAGCAGGTGAAAGTCTGGCATCTGGTAAGCTGCCCCATCCCCAGTTAGCACAAAAACTGGAATCTTGAAGATATCCACTAATTATAGGAGCAACCGGACTCATGAATTGGAGATGAATTTACTTGCCTTCTTTCTAGCATAACTGAGTTACTTCCCTTGTTTTTTAGCATAACTGAGTTACTTCCCTTGTGTTGCATCTTCTCAAAGAAATATGGCAAAGATTTTTTTTTATGATAAAGACTGAAAACTAATTTTAAAATGATGCAGTAATATTTAGGTGCTTCTAACATGCCAGTTAAGTAGATATCATTGCTTTTAGATGAAATTGACACAAGTCGGTAGATACCATTTTTTTTTTTTTTTTTTCTCTCGTTTTTTTTAAACGAAGGTCACTAGCTAAAGCTCAATCTCTTTGCACTGAGACTGATAAGAAAGAATGAAGATTTAATTATCATTTACTATTTATCTCTAACGCTTATCAACTTTTTTTTTAATTACTACATGTATATAACTGGCAGTGCCCGGGTGTATTGTTTTTGTTTCTCTTTGATTTATTTGGTCTATAAAATTTCTTTTTTTCCAAGCTAGAATTAATAGGCACATTAATTCTAGTAAATTGAATAAAATAATTATAGCTTTGGCCTGATGTAAAGGCAATGTTTTAAGTGCTATTTATATTAAAAAGTTTTTTTAAATAGATCTGGTGGTAGAACTTCTGATCTGAACGTTTTGGTTTTTGGCCATGACACCCACTTTATTGGTCCCCCGACAAAGGAGGGATTGGACCTAGTAATTCATTCTCATTCGTTTGTTTGCACTTTTCTTAATAACCATGCCTTGGATTTAAAAAAAAAATTTTGCACAAACATTAGTCATGGTGAAAATAAATTTTTTGCCAGAATGGATTTTCCGGAATAATTCTGGTTGCGCCCCTAGAGGGGATTGTAGGCATAAAATTGCCCTCAAATTGTTCATCCGTTCGTTCGTTTGTTTGTGGTTTCTCAATAACCACGCCTTAAATTTTTTTTTTTTTTAATTAATTTTGCACAAACATTAGTCATGGTGAAAGTAAATTTATGCCAGAATGGATTTACTCACATGCTCGGTTTGTTTGAGAATTTAAACAGAAGAGCCCGGTGTAT
The DNA here is from genome assembly GCF_053919585.1 of Euprymna scolopes. Lineage (NCBI taxonomy): Eukaryota > Metazoa > Mollusca > Cephalopoda > Sepiida > Sepiolidae > Euprymna > Euprymna scolopes. The sequence continues at coordinate 92,281,858 of NC_136509.1, forward strand.
AAAATCAACAGTAGGTGCTTTGATAAAACGGAGGCGTGTTCAAAATGCGTCTGTTTTGAGCACTGTTGAACCATGATATTTGACATTTGCTTTTTACATTTTAATTCAAGCCATTATATAAAATTTTTTTTATAAAATAAAGTGTAATGTAAACAATGTATTGTGGGCTGTCACTGCGAGAAGGCATGAGGTTTCTTCTTCGTGAACAGTGTCGTGTCCCAGATTAAAGCAGGCAATCAATCTATTTGATTGAAAAATGGGCGATTTCATCGATATCAATGAGAATAAAAGAACTGGAAGTATGGAATATTTGTTGAGACCCGAGTAATGTCGGGTCTCCCTGCTAGTCTATGTATAAAATAGTTGTCTATAATTGTTTCATCATCTCTGACTTCTCAGCATGGCCAGACTAGTGAGATTCAAATAATAAACCTTTGTAACTGACGTTCAGTGTTCTATAACCTGAGCTAAGAACCTTCTCATGGACGATGTGAGAGAAATTGTATTTTGTGAATGTTATGAATAGTTTTTTTTTTTTTTTTTTTTTTTTTTTTACTTAGTGATTTAAAAGTATTTCATGCTTTTTTATCTTTTTTTTTTTTTTTTTTACAGAAAAAGCATCGACACAATGCAAAGTGGAAATCATTATGTGCTTCACTTATGAGGAATGTAAAAATAATTATTTACTAGCGAGACCTGTGGAAATTCCACAGTGGACTCGTATATATGTAGTATATTGATGTTGGCATCTGTAGATGTTCAGTGTAAATGGAGACGCTCTAATATTATTGTAGCTTTTTGTTAAAACTGCAAAAGTATTTATCTAAGCTAGCACGAACGCCCGGTAAATATATTTTAATTCTGGCAAATTTTGTATATATTATAGAGTTTATGTTCTATCAATTTTTATATATTATAAAGTTGCGATTTCAAAAATAAAAAAAAAATATATCCATATGACTTGAGTGCATTAGCTTGAATCGAAACCAAAATAAACTTATGTAAAAAAAAAAAAAAAAAAAAAAAAAAAAAAAATATATATATAGGAACTTGAGTTCCTTCAGCCATAATCGAAACCAAAACTTATGAATAATTCTTGATGAAACTATTTATAAAAAAAAAAATAGACTGGAGTGCCATCAGCTATAACCGAAACCAAAATTTATGAAGAATTCTTGGTAAAATTATTTATGAAAACAAATGGAAGTACATAACAATTAAACGACCCGAATGTCAGCATGACACAGAAAATAATGCGCACGCTATCGTATTAATATATAGATGATGATTATTATAAATATTGTGTTCATACACACTGGTCGAGGCACAAACACGTGTGATCTCCATTTCAAACATTCGAACGCAAAGAAGGTTAGGGTTATGCAAATTTGTTTTTTGAATAATCAGTGATATACAAATATCCTGAGCAGCAAATACAATTATTTGAAAGAGTTGAATAAAAAAAAAAAAAAATTATTAGAAAAAAAAAATGAATGAATGAATAAAACGAAATAAGCATTTCAATTTTAAAAGAAAAAAAATTAATATTTTAATATATTTAATATTAATTTGGTTTCAAAACAGTTTGTTCAAAATTTTCATAATGATTCTTTTAGTGTTTTGCCAATAAAAAAAAAAAATATATATAGCATCAATTTCTGGATATGATACTGGTCAGATCAGTTTCATGAGAAAGCAAGTTTATAAGATGTTATGAGAGGGCATTTTTCTTCTAAAATGAATAGAACATTAAAATATTCTATTTAGAACGTTTCAGAACAATCTGGAATAATCAATTTTTTTGATAGGGTATGGCATAAAGGTTTACTTCATAAGATCTCTAGCTATGTTATAGCTGGAAATGTCTTCTCAATTATTAAATCATTTCTTTCTGATAGGTTCATAAGAGTAGTGGTTGAGGGGCAAAAATCAGAAGCCCACAGTATTAATGCCGGTGTCCCTCAGGGGTCCATCCTGGGCCCAACTCTTTTCCTGATCTACATTAATGATCTTCCAAATCACATCCTTACATCATTTGTAGACATTTATGCTGACGACACTACCATTTATGGTAGCACATCTAAGACAGTAAACGACCAAGTTCTCTCCAATTCTCTCTCCTCTGATCTTGAGCATGTAGTACAATGGGGAAAGGAGTGGCTGGTTACTTTTAATGCATCTAAAACCAAGCTTCTCTCTTTACATCATCAACATTCTGATCCCCATCTGGCATCAATTGAAATGAATGGCTCTCGTCTTCAGGAGGCCTCAAGTTTTGACAAGCTTCTGGGCTTGACCATTACTCCTGATCTTAAATGGAACACGTACATCAAATCTGTTGCCAAGGCCGCTGGAAAAATGGTGGGTTCTTTCTATCGATCCAGTAGATATCTCACTGCTGATGCAATTCTCTATCTATATAAAAGCCAGGTACGTCCAAGGATGGAATACTGTTGCCACATCTGGGCAGGGGCTGCTAAAAAGGACTTGTCCTGCCTTGATAGAGTTCAAAATAGACTTCGTAGCCTCGTAGGAGATGTCCTTTTCTCTTCCTTGCAACCTCTATCTCACAGAAGAGATGTTACGAGTTTGTCTCTGATGTATCGTTATTTTCATGGAAAGTGTTCGACTGAGCTTCAATCTATGGTCCCCCCTCGCAAAACTTTCACAAGAAACACTCGTCTAGCTGTAAACACTATCAATAATTCCCCCCCACTCTTTATCTGTGCCTAAACCTAAACGTAGATTCCATGAACAAAGCTTTTTTATTAGAACTGCGTGCCTGTGGAATTGTCTTCTGTTTTCCTGCTTTCCGGCTGACGACAATATGGTTGTCTTCAAGTCTAACGTAAATAAGTTCTTGATGAGCCGTTCCATATAAGTTATCAAATTTACCAAATTTTCATTACTAATTATTATTATATTGTCCAATTTCTACTGTACACTCTTTAACCCTTATCCTTGAGTGGCCTCTTGGCCTTGATAATGTGTTGATACCTATGAAAAAAAAAAAGAAAAAGTCCAATGTGAACAAGTTCTAATTGAATCGTCCCCCTAAGTAATCCAAGTTACAAAATTCCCACTGTTTACTATGCTAAAATCACAATTACTAATGTATACCTATTAACCCTTATCCTCGAGTGGCCTCTGGGCCTTGATAAGTGGTGACACCCATGTAAAAAAAAAAAAAAAAAAAAAACCCTCAAATTCCTCGTTGGAACCTTAAAAAAGCTAACTGGAATGAATTCAAATTACTATGCAAACACAAACTCCTACCTGGAAAACATGAGAAAGACCCAATCACTCACTTTACAGATACCATTATCTCAATAGCAGAAGACAAACAAAATCATCAACTAAGTATAATCATCCCTGGTTTAATGACTGTAAAAAGGCTATCAGGCTACAATGTGCTGCATTTAGAAAATTCAACAATCAACCAACTACTCAGAATTTAAACAATTTTAAAATATGCAGGGCTAAAGCACGCCGAACAATAAACGAAGCCAAAAGGGAATTGTGGAAGAATTTTGTGTCTAAAATCAATAACACCACCAAAGACAAAACTGTATGGAATATGATTCAGAAAATATCAGGAAAAAACACCAGTCCCCCTCTCAACCGCCTCTGTATAAACAATAATAAAATAACTAAAAAAGAGGATATGGCAAACCTGCTTGCAGATACTATTGCAAATAATTCATCTTCTAAAAATTACGATAAAAAATTCCAGATCATTAAACAGGAATCGGAAAAAAACAAACTGAACTTTAAAAGTAATAATGAGAAAGAATACAACAAACCTTTTACCATCCATGAACTAAAGAATACATTAAAAAAAAGCCAACAACACGGCTGAGGGACCTGATAAAATAACGTATGAATTTCTAAAACAACTACCAGATGAACCATTAAAGTATTTACTTTCTATTTATAATGACATCTGGCTCAATGGCAATCTTCCAGCCAGATGGAAACAAGCCACAGTCATTTCTATACCAAAACCAAGAAAGGGTGCATCTGACCCCTCCAATTATCGCCCCATAGCTCTAACAAGCTGCGTGTGTAAGATCATGGAGAGAATGGTCAACAACAGGTTAATTTGGTTTCTGGAAACAAATAAAATAACTAATTTTCAGTGTGGCTTCCGAAAACATTGTAGCACAACAGACCATTTAATTTGTTTAGAAACTTTCATCAGAAATTCATTTATACAAAAAAAGCATATGACTGCTATTTTCTTTGATCTTGAAAAGGTGTACGATACCACATGGAGGTATGGCATCATGAAAGATCTCAAAGAAGCTGGAGTGAAAGGAAGACCACCCATCTTTAACAACTTCATTAATAATAGACTATTCAATATCCGTGTAGGAACGTGCCTATCGGACATCAAGGAACAGGAAACGGGGAGTTAGGGAAGTATTTTGTCGGTAACATTATTCAGCCTAAAAATTAACAGTATTGTTTGATGTATAAACCAAGGCGTGGATTGCTCTCTATATGTTGATGATTTTTTTATTGTATACAGCTCGGGATATATCCATCTAATTGAGCGTCAACTTCAACAATGCATTGACAAAATAAAAAAATGGACAACTAAGAATGGCTTCAAATTTTTCATTAACAAAACAAAATGTATGCACTTTTGTCAACTAAGAAAACTGCACCCAGATCCTCTTTTAAAACTAAATGATACTCCGATTCCTGTTGTAAATGAACATAAATTCTTACGGTTAATACTAGACAAAAAACTTACATTCATCCCTCACATAAAACATCTTAAAAATAAATGTAAGAAAACTCTCCAGCTAATGCAGGTCATTGCCCACACAGATTGGGGAGCGGACAGACAAACCCTATTAAAGTTATATAAATCACTAGTGCGATCGAAACTAGACTATGGCAGCTTCATTTACGGTGCCACCAGAAACTCGTACATAAAGATATTGGACACCGTTCAACATCATGGCCTCAGGGAGCCTTCCGAACTTCCCCCATCGATAGTCTCTATGCAGAAGCCAATGAACCCCCATTATCAATTCGACGCGACAAACTAGCCTTGCAATACCTGACCAAAATTCTCTCTTACCCAGACAATCCTGCTTACGACTGCATTGCAAACTCACTAGATTACTTGCTCTATGATAGGGAAAAATCACAACCAACAAATCCAACCTCTAACTGTACCTTCAATCCAAATTACCAAAATCTATATGACCAAAAAGTAAAAGCTATAAAACCTTTTGGGCTCCGTACAAAACCACTAGTAGAAAATGCAGGTATCGCAATCACCAATATCCATAATGTCAACCAACTAAGCCTTCCACCCTGGCTACTAAAACAACCTGAAATCATCCTTGAATTAAATAACCTCCCAAAAAATCAAACCCATCCACTAACCTATCAAGAAAAACTCCTTATCATTCAGGAAAAATACCCAAACCATCAGCACACATACACAGATGGGTCCAAAGACAGCAACAAAACCAGATGCGGAGTTGTATCCACTAACATTACCTTACAGAAGCGACTACCAGACCATGCCTCAATTTTTAGTGCCGAAGCCACAGCCTTAGATATAGCACTAGATCTCATCACTGACCTTACCCACAACAAATTTATAATTTTTTCAGACTCCCTATCGGTACTCGAATCCTTAAAGAATAAAAATTTAAATAACCCACTACTCATCAAACTGCTACAAAAAATACACACTCTCTCACAAAACAAAAGTATCAAATTCTGCTGGATCCCCAGTCATTCTGGAATTCAGGGCAATGAAAAAGCTGACATAGCTGCCAAAAATGCTTTAAAACTCCCTAAAAGCAATATAAAAATTCCACATTCTGACTACAAACAACAAATAAATAATCTCATTATGAAGAAATGGCAAGAAAGATGGAATAACTGTCCAAATAATAAACTTTTCAAGATCAAACCCACAATAGAAGAACGATTACCAGATGCCAGAAGATCACGTAGAGAGGAAGTGATTTTGTCCCGTATTCGCATATAACCCACTCTTTCCTGCTAAAAAAAAGAAGACCCTCCAGAATGTTTTGCATGCCAAGAACCTTTTACAGTAAAACACTTTCTTTTGGATTGTGGCGATCTCGCGCATATCCGGCAAAATTATTACAATGTCAACAATATGAAAGAACTATTTAAAAAAATAAACTCCAACAAAATAACATTTCTGAAAAAAGTAAATCTATATAAAAGAATATAACTTTAATTCAATCCAACTTTACACCCCACCCCCAAAAAAAAGGAAGAAAAGAAGCACATCACCTAATGATACAAAAAGTCTAATTTGACTCACTGATTAAATTAAAATATCTATTCCACAAAAAAAAAAAAATTGGAACTTGGCATTAAATAACAAAAAAAAAAGGTTGATATGCCGTAAAACCAAACCAAACCAAACCAAAACCTTCATCCTCAACTGGGCAGTTTTCTACAAGGAAGGGCCGATTTTTTTTTTTTTTTTTTTTTTTTTTTTGAGCCATTTTTGCAAGTCATCGAATCGGTTGGATTGACTTTGCCTAATTTTAACGTTCTGAACTTCCAGTCGTGTCATGGAGTAGGGGGGAAAAACATCGGGTTTTCTTTCACTTTTCCGCCTTCGAGTCACGGGTTCAAGCCTGCCTGCCTATTACCATTTTTTTTTTTTTTTTCTCTCCTCAACACACACCTCCAAACATCCAGGCACCCAGGCTAGTATGCTATAAACCATTTAAAACGAAAAATGTGTTCACCATTTTTTATTTTATTTTTTAAACTTCAGCTGACCACAAAAACTTATGGCAATGATTTGGCGTACGTGAAAGCAGAAGGAAAGGGCGACATCATTCACTACTTGTTCAGCGGAGATGATCAAATGTCGATTTTATCCATTAAGTCGACCCTTGATGGAGTACTAAATATAAACACAACATTTTCACCCCCACTGATCGAAATGACACCAAACAGCAGTGTGTTATATTCATTTGGAATTGTTTTCAATCAGGTGAGTTAAAGTGATTTACTTTGTGTGTGGAGGGGGGGGGGAGTTAATGTATACGGGGTTTTTTTTTTTTAATCTCTTTAAATAAATTTTTGATTTTATTTTTGCACCTTCAGGGTGCTGTCTCTGTAAAAAAAAAAAAAAAAAAAAAAAAAAAAAAAAATGGTCACTTTTAACTAGAAGGATCGAAGCGATCTAAAAGTGCCTTTCATTGTTCATCCCTACATAAATACAATAAAGTACAAGTTAATAACAATACTGATTTGGTCTTGTAAAACTTTCATTTTTTTTTTTTTTTTTTTTTTTTTTTACAAGGTAGTAACCAATTATCAAGGACTGAAGGCCACTCGAGGATAAGGGCTAATAAATGTAAGATGTTAGTGTAGTAATCATTAATGGTGTAAATTGGGTAGGATTTGATTATTTTAAGGGGACGGCTCAACAAGACCTTGTTTACATTGGGTTTGAAGGCTACTATGTTGTATGCAACCGAGAAGCAGGCCAGTGGAACAGTGCTCCTCCGCAGGTGAGCAGTTTTAGAAAAGTTTTTTTTTTCATGGAATCTGCGTGTAGATTTAGGCATAGATAGTTGGGGGGGGGATAACTTAACTAGAAATGCATTTTCATTATGTACTAACTTCGATTCTTTTTTCTTTTAGCTGATTGAGTACAACGATAGCAGCGACACTGCTAACATCAACAGCTACGCACCTGAAACGTGGAAAAGGCATTCAACTTCAATGGAAATTATCAAGTCTAGTAATAACAATATTGTTTTTGCCCGAAATTTCAATAGCAGTCACAATGCTACCAGAGATGTCACGTTTTCGGTATGTATGATTTAACAAAACAAAAACCGGTACTTATGCACTTATGTTACCACGCTGAAAGAATAACGTTATTTAGATAGCCATTCTTAACATAAAGAGAGAGAAGGGTGTTTTGTAATTCTGTGCTTTCACCGAAAAATTTCATAAAGATATTGTAAAGCTTGAATTTAATCTGAAAAATACTATTTTAAAAGAATAGCATTGTAACATAAAGTGCATAAGCACCCAAAAACCAATTTGCATGAAATAATTTCTCATTGTTTTAAACAAGACGCCTGGAATGAATCTGTCAAAGACGGCAAGGCTCTTCTGGCACCGAAAGAGACCTCCCAGCAGACCCAGAACTTCCCTAGAAAGAGTGGGTAACTCAACCGGGCCGAAGCGAAGGTTGCCAAAACCCTGGACAACTTGCACAAGTGAGACTATATGCAAGACGCTCAATATCTCTGACGCCGACGTGCAGACTATTGCACACATTCTCACGGCCAATTCTCTATTGGTTATCATATTGTACCCAATATATAATAGTCATTTGAAAAGTTTTAAAAAAATGACTTTGGTACCATCAGTTAGAATCAAAACTAAAACATTTAACACTCCAGCCTTAGTTGATACCATCCAAGCTAAATCTACATGCTTATTAAAACTTAAAAAATTAACGTACTTAAACATTGTTCTGTAGCTCCAAATTCCCCGTACATATCAAGTTTCCAATCTAAAGACTAAAAACTGACAGTTTGAAGATCGTTCTGCACACATAAAAGGTCATTAAATATTAACAATTATTCTAATGCCTACAGACACTGGTGTTTATGCTTAAGCAATCATCAGTGTAGGAAGTGATCTTTAAAGATCTCAATATGTCATCCAGAACGGTAATTGAGAACAGTAAACCTGAGTGAAGTGATATATTGCTCCCTTCCCTGAAAAAATGTTGGAAAGTGGAAGAGGAAATAAGGTGTATCAGCAGAGCAAAAGTGAGGTGTTTAGAAAGACTATGGGAAAGAAATTGTTCACCAAGGCACACAAAAAAAAAAGCTGAAATAGAACTGTTAATCAAGGTGGGACAAAAAATTGGACAATTATGATGAAAAAAAAAACATTCCTTCATCCTTAACTGGTCAGTTTTCTACAAGGAAGGGCCGATTTTTTTTTTTTTTTTTTTTTTTTTTTTTTTTTTTTTTGCAGCCATTTTATATTTAGCCATTTGATATTTAGAGTTACTTTATAGACTGTTTTAGGAATGCCAGTGAGTTTTATGACCGTCTGGTACAGTTTACAGGCGGTTTCATCTGTCTGTCCAGTTGAGGGTGAAGGAATTAATATTTTTGGCCAATTTTTCAGTATTTGTCGTCCAAAGGATCGAGCTTCAAAACGATACTGATTTTGTCAAAATCCGTCACCTGAAAGTTTTTGCGAGACATACAAACATACATACATTTTAAACACAGGTGAGATTTATATTATAGACTAGCGGGGGTGCCCGGTGTTGCCCGTGTGCTTGTTGTTGTAAAACAAAAAAATAGTTTTGGTAGGGGAGTAGGCTCGAACCCGAAGCCTTGCAGTGAAGGTGGAAAAGGAAGGAAAAAAAAGTTGGCATCTTACCCGCTCGGCCACGATGGGCGAGGAATGAAAACATTTTAATTTAAGGATTAAAAACTTAATCGAATGGGTGCGTGAATTTAATGAGGTCAAACATGACTCCATAGAGGGAATGAAATCCCGCACTTAACGTTTGCTGCGAAGCAGTTTTCTTGTTTCCACAATTTTAGTTGCGCGGTAGTACCGCACAACTAAAATTGTGGAAACAAGAAAACTGCTTCGCGCCGCGGTACCCCAAGAAGTTGGGAGGGGGGGGGGACCAGCTCCCCATAAAAAAGGGGAGTAGGAATTGTCAGATATAAGGGGTTTCCCCCGCATTGATCAAACCTCATTGCTTTTGTGGACATCCCTAGCACGAGTGCAAGGGAACTGACTTTGCTACGCATTCAGTTTTGCTTATATACGACAAAGCCAAAGAAATGCGCAGCGAGTGAAAACTATCGCAAAAATAGCATGTGAAAGTCGCCCAAATTAAAGATAGAGGCGACCTCGTTTCGTAAACCTTAGATATTATAATCTAAGTAGCATATAAAAGGTTCTAAGAAATGGTAACTGCCCGGAGCAACCCCCCCCCCAAGCTTTTGCCGGACATACACAAAAAATGTGCATGCACGCACACACACACACACACATTTTGCCTTTTATATATATAGATTATTATTTTGTAATTGTTTCTGTTAGATCTTAATTTTATTTATTTTTCCTTTTTTTGCAGTTCAAATATTTTACTTCCCCGACTCGTCAGGATGTTCTCCCTCACCTGATTGTGACGAGTAATTCCACTCAAATGGATTTTACCGTAGACGCACATCCAATATTCAAACGCTCCAGATTTGCTCTTGCAACATCTTTCATTTCTCAGTGGAATCGCACCACGTTCAGCATCAAACCGGAAAAATCTCTTGATGACGAATATACACCTGGGACATTTGAAGTGAGAAAAATGAATTTTCTGCGCTTCTTCATTTATAAGAGCTAAAATCAAAATATTGAGTTTCAAGTAAAACCAATGGTGTCTACTTAATTGTCATGTCACAGTGATTAACATATCCAAAAATTATTGAAAAACAATAAGGAAGAAAATTATCAATGAAAGTAATTTTTGAAGAGAATTACCAGAAATTGAGTTTTGCTTAATATACAGCAATCACGTTGACACACTGGTTCCCGACAAATTACTGAAGTTAAGCAACGTTGAGCCTGGCTAGTACCAGATAGGTGACTATTTGGGAAGGCTAGGTGTTGTATATACCTTCTGGTAAGGTTGAGCATGGGGCCAGCATCTTTGTCCAGAAAAAAAAAAAAGAACTCCTCTCTACAAAAGCATCTATAAAGTTGTGGATGGCCTGAGCCCCTCCAGGGGCTCAAAGCTATGGATGGATGGAGTTTTGCTAAAGAAAAGAAACCAAAAAGTTTGAATTGTAATAAGGGAGGTAATTACTTTCTGAAAACTTTGAAAATCTTAGGCAAATTTAGCAAAACTCAATTTTTGCTAATGTCTTTGATAACTGCTTTCATTAATAATTTTCTACTGTATGGTTTTTCATAACTCTTGGATATGTTCATTACTGCAACATGACAATTAAGTAGATCCTATTGGTTTTACTTTAAATTCAATATTTTAAATTTGGATTTTATAATGAAGCACAAATTTTTTTATTTTTTAAATTTATTTTTTTAAACCTTACCAAATTTGATTTTTACTCTAATAAATTCTCCTTAATAATATCTAACTTAATTCATCCATGTTCCAGGCAAGCAACAAAATCCCACCCCTTCACTGTTGAGATGCCGGAAAATTTTCTACTGATAATTTCTTCTCTCAGATTGTTAGACTTTGGAATTCCGTTTCCTGCTTTCCTGACCTGTAGAAGTTTAATGAGATGTGAAAACCTCTTGCTTCTCAATTTCCCACAGTGCCCCTGTTAGACACGTCCTCATATAGTACCCCTTATATTTCAAGTGGTAATATGCTTTGTTTGGGGTGAAAAGTTTTCTTGATGGATTTTCAAAGTTGGACCCGAATAGCAGTCCATATGATGTGGCAAGTCCAAATCAAATATCTGTTTTTTGTTTTCACTGATATTGGCATGAACATACTTGATTTTTTTTTTGAAATGATTTTTCTGGAAGCTAATAAATACATAGATATTTCCAAGGCTGCTGCAAAGAAAGCCCCCCCCCCCCACACACACACTTTTTCTATGTAACATTCTGCTGACTTTCTTCAGTGAATAACTGCTGGACGTCGAAATTATGAGTTCCTGTCTCACACCATTACAACAATGATCATGTTATATTTGAAAACGAGGCTACATTAAAGGCAGTCACTCATATTCTTGCTTAGAGTTAGTAGATTGGCCTTTTTAAAGCTAAATTTCACAAATTTGGCTATTTTTTAAGCAGTTTGGCCTTCAAAAATTGTATTTGGCCTTTTTCAAAATATAATGTACGAACTAAGGAACAAGTAGAATATTTTCTGGATTAACGGTTCCAACATTGTATTAAATTCTATACTAGGTCTTATGAGGCTATTGTCGCCCGGCATATGTGCTGTTTTAGCCTTCTTACTCTTCACTGTTCTTTAACCTATAATTTCTACTTTGTCCAATAAGGATAGATGGTTCCTCTTTTCTATCCATATGTCGTCAGCCATACATAGCTCTTCAATATTTCCATCTTTCGGTGTTATACTTTTATTGGGCAATAGGTCTTACCTTTGTATATTTTTTCCGCACTTGTGTGGAATTGTATAAAACATGAGACAACTATGGATGGCAGTAATTGCTGAGAATGCAGTGAGGAGATTCAGAGTTCCTATCCTGTCATGGTTACCACCTGACGAAGGCCAGAGGAATAGTTGGCCGAAACGTTGTGAAACAAGTAATAAAGATGAGGATAATAGTCCGCAATAAATAAATTAACAATACTCATCTCAATAATGAATTCCAATTAAATATTGTATAGACTGACAATTCCGTTTTTTAAATTATGTGCGTGGTTGGAGTAAAGTGTCCAGTAAAGTTGGTTTTCGATTTACGGATGACCTGGATCCCTGATCTGTGTGATCAAAGTACGAATGTGTCATCCACATGTCGTAGCTCTATTAACTTCTGTGGCAAAGATCCTAATGCCATTTCCTCTAGGTAATCCATGTATACATTGACTAATACTGGAGACAGACTTTTTTCTTTTTTTTTACAAGTCACCACTTATCAAGGCCTAAAGGCGACTTGAGGATAAGGGTTAATGAGTGTATGGTTGTCACTGAGACAACAGCATAGTGATTGTTAGTGGTGGAAATTAGTTAGAATGTGATTATTTAAGGGGATTGTGCAACAAGAACTTGTTTACATTAGACTTGAAGACAACCATTTTGTAGTCAGCTGGAAAGCAGGCCAGAGGAACGTTTCGGATTCCATCACGAATATGTAGTTTCTTTCAATCATTATTATATTGCCCTTACACGATGTTAAAGATAACTGACGATTCCATTTATGTGCATGGAGAGTTAAAATTCAAATATTGTGAAAGTTTTTTTTTTTTACAGATGATCTAGACATCTGATCAGTGGGCTATTAACACATTTAAGGATATTTTCTATTATGTAAAAGAAACTGAGTTTGTTCCCTATGAACTCGAAAATGGCTGGACCCACTTTTATGAAATTTCACACAAATGTACTTTGTACCTGGCAGTGTTCTTAAATAGGTTTTGTATTGGAATGTCTTTGATAAGTATCCATAATTAAAATAATCTGATGAAAGAAGGAACAGGCGATTTTGACTAAAGTTAACACCTTACACAGCCTAACATCATGAGTGCATTTGAGAAGTTTTATTACCACACAAGCCAAAAGTTCTGGCAGATAAAATCAATAGTAGGTTCTTTTATATGACAGGGGCGTGTTCGAAATGAATGTGTTTAGAGCACACTTGAACCATTGTACTTAAATTTTGTATATTAAACTTTAATTCAAGAAATTATATATAAAATTTTTTTTATAAAATCAACAGTAGGTTCTTTACAGTGCAATGTAGACTACCATGTATTGTGGACTGTCACTGCAGATAAGCATGTGAAGCTTCCTCCCGATGCACCATGATGGGTCCCCAACTAGAGCAGACAATCGATTTGATTGAAAAAAAAAAAATGTGCAATTTCAATGACTATAAAAATATGGGAGTGAAACATTTGTTGATCATCATTTAAACCTGGGCAACATTGGGTCTCCCTACTAGTTTGTTATATTTCTTTCTCATGATTTGTATAGATGGACTTGATAGTCCAGCAATAAGTTAACTCCTAATGAGGTCAAAGTATGAATGTATCCTCCACATATCACGGTCAAATTGTTGGCTTTAGTGGTGTTGATCCTAATGCCATTTCCTTTAAGTAGTCCATGTATAACTTTGTCTAAATTTCGGAAGGCCATACAGGTGTGAGTTTCTTGCTATCTAGTTGAACTAGCAGTCTATATTTTATGGGTGGTATTAGGTCCTTGTGCTTGCTGAAGATGTGATGGTTTGCTGTCTTCAGTTCGATTTTTTTTTTTTTTTAATTCACAGTAGTCACCAGATCCTGTTAGATCTGCCAGTTTCTTGGAATACATTGCTTTATCCATTAACACTGTTACATTGCCTTTGTCTGTTGGTAGTATATCATCACTAAGACTATAACAATATTCTTTTTCATTGTTTTGACTCGCAAGTATATATCCGACACAGTTAGACACCGTAAATCAACCGAGAGCTACATCACTCTATATAAAAGCATATAAGATATCATCGGATACACACTTGAAAACAAAAACAATGAAAAGAATATGCTGTTGTCCTAGTTCTAATCACCACTTTGTAGTGACCCTACAACGAACACCTTTTGTTTTTAAAGGTAAGACAAGCACTCAAAAACTCGAAGCCTCTATCTTGGTTCATCTCCTTGAACATTGTTTATTCGAGGCTGCTGCTTCTATTGGAGCCATCATGTCTGGCTATAGAATCTGTTATCAAGTTGAGATCTTTGTTTAGCACCAATTTCTTGGCGTTAGCTGATGCTTATTTTTGTTGACAATGGCTCTTATTGGTGAATGCTGGACTTTGAGGCTTATGCTTTTCATTTTTTCCAATTTCTTAATTTGGTGAGATTTGAAGTCTTATGATATATATTCAGCAAATACATTGAGGACATTGTGAAAGCTGCTGCAAAGAAGGTGGGCTTCCTCTATTGGGCTAGAAGACTACTCGCACTGGAGAGTATCCTGTACCTCTACAAGGCCACCATTCATCCATGCACACAGTATTGTTGCCACATCTGGGCTGATGCATCTACCACCAGCCTCTTCCTCTTGGATAGGATCCAAAGAAGAGTCTTCAATCTAATAGGTCCCACTTTGTCAACTAAGCTCCAACCCCTGTTCTATCACCGCAATGTTGCATCTGTGTCTGTTTTACAAATATTTTAATGGAATGTGCTCTGATGAACTTGTTGCACTTGCACCCCTTCGACGTACATATCCCCGATAAACCCACTTAGTAACAAAATTTCACCCCATCACTGTTGAGGCCCTTAAATGCCAGAAAACTTTCTACTCTAATAGTTTCTTCCTCCGTAGAACAGCTAGACTTTGAAATTCTTTTCCTGCTATCTGCTTCTCTGACTGTACTGATATGCAGAATTTAAATGTAACGTAAACCAACATCTTGTTAATCTTTCTTAATTATGAATATAAGAAGCATTCTGAAATTAATGTCTCCTATTTTTTATTCCGCCTGAATGGATCAGATTGGATTTCAAATTACATTATAACTGAACTTCTGCATTCATGACCTATAAGTTTCATTTCTTTAATGCAGATATTGACTATGAAATTCTAAGAAAACAACCTGTCATGTACATGGATCAGAAGCAGAAATGCATCATTTAATCCCCGGAAAAAAGTGCATTGCAGTGTTTGAATGCTACCACTCCAGTCTTCATAGCTCTTCCTATTTTTTAGTTAAAAAATAGGAGGCTTTACTTTTGAAACTACATTTGTAATAGATCATCATTAAAAAAAAAAAGACTACATCTAAAAAAATAAAATGTTTAAGACTGCTAAAATTCATATTAAAATTGTCTGCAAGGAACTGTGGAGTAACGGATAAAGTGCTTAGTTAAATCTGTTCAAACTGACAATCTTTTGGAGATTGAAGGGTCAATCCCTGATGCTGTTAATACAATTACGAATCAAGACTTTCTCCGGTTACGGCTGACAAAATGAGTACAAGCTAGCCTCGGGGTTTAAAATTTAGAGTTCTGTTTGAAATTTAGAGTTCTGCAAAATGCACCTGAAGGTCAGATTACTTTGGCTGAAGGTAAGAATAACATCAAAGGACCGTAGTCTGAATTATACAAATTATGAATTCTCATTCAAAAAAAAATTCCAGAACTATAAAAAAATATCTTGAATGAATTTAAGTTTACATATCCGTTGCTCTTTAAAATTCTATCATTCAAACAGTATCGTGTTTGAATATATGGTTGTGGCAGTTTTAGTCATTTTAGAACTGCTTTAAAGCTTCACCGCTCGCTCATTTTTTTTTTTTTTCAACCAAATTTCAAACAATTACAGTTTATAGATCATCTTCTCAGCTATATTTGTGAAAAAAAAAGTTTTCAATTTTCGTTCAGTAAAACGAAAGTTATGAACTTACCGGTGTTCAAAATCGTAAACAAATTGTAATATTGCAACATTAAGATTTTTAAAATTCAATTTAACATTATATAATAAATTCTTAATGCTGCAATATTTTAAGTTATAAAGTTATATTTTTTAGTAGAATATCTTGCCCTTTTCTTTTCCATGTTTAAGCTTAACCATATTACTTTGCATGCTCGCATTTTTCTATTGTAATATAATATACTTGAAGTAATGTTCGTATTTCCATGCTCTTAACTGCCTATAAAAGTAAAGTTGTTTAATTGTTTGAAAGTTCCCAATGCAAGGGAAGTAACTCTCACTACTGCTTATAAGGTGCCATTAGTTCAACTTCTCTTCATAACTATAGGGCGTTTTTCAAAATCTTTTCTTTTTTTTTTTTTTTTTTTAGAGGTGACCGACTTCGACGACAGGTTTACTTTAATTGCAGATTTGGCAACTATCGGTTATTTTGAGTTCAGCTTGGTTTGGCAACTCATCATGCAGAGACTGACACTCGAGCAACGTTTGCATCAATTTACTGAAACTTTTTGAGCAAATAATTTCATGAAATGGACCTGTCAACGGGTCACCTTGTCCGTGCGATCTAACCCCAGTAGACTATTTTCTTTACGAATATGTAAAGTCCCATGTCTATGTTGATAAACCAGACACAATAGACCACTTGGATGACATTTGATGTGTTATTGGCGAAATACAGCTTAATTTAATGCATAGTTTTAAAATTGGATCTCTAGATTATGCTGTATATGTGGGGGAAGGGTATGCGCCTGAAACTATTTAAATTATAAATGGAAAAAAATTCATCTTTAAAATATTTTTGTTTATTTTAGTTAAAAGTTTGCCATCTAAAAAAAACTCTTTATTAGACTATATATTTATTCCAAAAAATATAAAAATGTAAAAAAATGTTTATTTTTTTTTACACTACATAACTAAGTTTTATTTATTTTCAATTTATAAAGGTTTTCAAAGTGTGGTTACAATTTTTTTTTTTTTTTTTTTTTTTTTAACCGTGCATATAAAATTATGAATTTAGACCATGCATATGAAATGAAAGCAAATATTTTTTTTTAAATTTGAAATTGATTTTTTGGCATAAAAAGTTTTTTTTACTTGTTTAGTCTCCAAATTCATATGTTCAAATTTCTTTTTTCAAAAAAAAAAAAAAAAAAAGAACCCTATTTAAATTTCTACTAGCATAGCCAACATGTATACGGTCACATACGGTCCCTGAATCCTTACTCCCATAACGTCACTACTTTCACTAAAGAGAAAGTATTTAGAAAAAAAAAAAAAACTCTTTTGTAGAGCAAGTGTCTATGCCAAAAATTTACCACTTAAAATAAGTATTTTATTTTAAAAAAATAAATAAATAAATCTTTTTTTTTTTTTTTTTTATAATTCATAATATTAAATGCTTATTTAGGATTTGATTAAAAAAAAAAAACCCCAAAAAAAACCCCAACAATCTTTGTATATACTTGTCATGAAACAAGTGTCATATTCCAAAAATTATATAAATTGATTAAGTATTTATTTTTTACATAAGAAACTCAAATTTTATAAGTAAGCAAGACAGGAGCCGCCATGTTTTTTTTTTTTTGTTTTTTTGGTTTTTTTTTTGTTTTTTTTTTGTTGTGTGTGTGTTCAAATTCAAAGCCTGTCAACTCCATTCGACTACAGATTTACAAACCATTATTTTAATCAATAAAATTTGTAAAATTTGATTTTCTTTAAACAAACTACTTGATCAACTTGCATAATTTTTTGGAATATGACATCTTTGTTTATAAAGATTTTTTTTAAGTAATTCCTACATGTTTTTATTTTTATTTGTTCAGGTTTTCAACTGGAAAGCTGTCAACGATAAAGCGCAAAGCTTTTTACAATGGAAACCTGTCTGCTACTTTGACAAAGCTTTCAGCACAATGACCTCTACTTACGTGAAAAGTTATGACTTTGTAAAGAATAACTTCACTTTGAACTCTAGCCTTGCCTACAACTATTTTGCGACGAAAGACAATTATAATATTACCAGCAGCTTTATTTCTTTCGGACGCTCAGAAGATAAATTTTATAACCGAAAAAATTACACAACATGGTGAGTAAAAACATCACAGAATTTTTTACTATTGGTGCTTGTTTACTTTGATCTTTTAAACACACATTTCAGGTGAAAACATTACATACTTACATGTCATGTTGAAATTAGTATAAATTCCAAAAATTATAAAAAATGATCCCGTAGAAAAATAATTGTAAGTAAAAACAAGATTTATCAAGTTTTATCGTATGTTTTTAATATGGAAGAGTTGTGCGCCGAATTTAGTATGAGAAATAAGGGAGATAACCCTTGTCCTCAATTGACAAATTAAGGATCCGCTATTTTTAAACTAATACATTTCAGGGTTTTTTGTTTGCTAAAAAGTAAATTTAGCACATCTTCTACTAGAGCATGTTTATAAACTTACGGAATTTATATCAATTTTGCCATAACATGTAATGTTTTCACCTGAAATGTGTTGACTTAAAAGATCATCAATTTACACATACTTTTACGATTGAGTTGTACTGCATGGTGAAAAGTGATATGATGAATGTGTGTGTTTTAAAAATGTGATTAGATTTTTTTTTTTTTTTTTTTTTTTTTTCATTCCATTTTCACCCCAAACAAGGCACAATGCCGCTTTGAAGTAGGGGGCTACTATCAGAGGCATAAGTTGCAGTGTTACTATGTAGGGAGATGAGCAGCAAGATGTCTGTTCACATTACACTTGAACTTCTGCATGTCAGTACAGTTGGAAAAGCAAAATCCTGGGAGGGAGTTCCAAAGTCTAGCAGTTTCACAGTTCATAAGTGCAGCTAGACAGGCAACTGCCTCAAGCCAGGATC
This sequence comes from Euprymna scolopes, assembly GCF_053919585.1. NCBI lineage: Eukaryota > Metazoa > Mollusca > Cephalopoda > Sepiida > Sepiolidae > Euprymna > Euprymna scolopes. The sequence continues at coordinate 92,300,894 of NC_136509.1, forward strand.
GAGACCCGACCGCCCAAATGACAGTCAAGGCTTCTCACCAATGCGCTACTAATATATATATATATATATATATATTAATAGCCTGGCAAGGCTATGGGGAGACAACCAAGCAAAAAAACCCTAAGCAGCAAAATTAGGATCGGCTTGCCAGGACACTATATATACAAATGTAGGCAAATTTGGGCATATTTTATTGGTTTGGAAATATAGGTTCTTTTTTACCAATTGTCATAAGAATTGGAGTAGAAGGCTTTCTTACATCTAGGGATCTTTACTGTATAGGGGTGGGATTTAGCTGCTTGCCAGGTTTATTTATGTTGAGGGGGGTACAAGTGCTTGCAGTTCGTCTGAGCATTCACCATTAAAATACTTGTAGAACAGGCAGAGGGATGCAACATTTTGTCGATGGGACAGAGGCTGAAACTTAGATGACAGTTCAGGACCTATTAGGTTGGCAACTCTCTTTCGAACACTGCCCAGGAGTGAGAAACAAGCAGCAGATGCACCAGCCCAAATGTGACAACAGTACTCCATAAAAAGCAAGACTGGCAAACATATCTGTTATAGAAAAGTCACTTTTTGTGTGTGTGCGTTCGTTTGTTCCTTCCTTCCCAATAGGTTCTGAAACGGCTGAGCCTATTTTTTCAAATTTCACAAAAGCTAATTTATGTGTCTGGCAATGTTCTTAGATATGTTTTGTACAGAAATTCATCTGAAAAAGTCTTTCTTCTCTTATAGATAAAATAATTTTTACAGAGAATATTTTACATTACACCAGAGTGTACACTTGGCGGGTCTAAGGTAAAATTCATTTTTATCTATAACAGAGGAAAGCCATTTTTAAGATCAGCAGACTTAATATTGTAAATAGACAGAATTGGAATGACATTATCATTATTTTTTTTTTTACTTTATTTTTTTTTTTTAAATTTCTTTTTTTTTCTTTTTTTTTTTTTTAATTTAAAAAAAATTTTTTTTAATTTTTTTCTTTAAATTTTTTAAAACTTTTCAAATTTAAATTTTTTAAATTTTTTATTTTTGCAACTTAGTCCAAGCAAATTATTCTTCGTAATATATAATATTCAATAGAGGGTTGATTTTATAATAATTAGGGCTATGACAACAGTATATTCTTTTTGTTTTGACTCTCGAGTATATATCCGACACCGTTAATCAACCGAAGACCACATCATCTATCATATAAACCTCACCTATCTGTTTAAATGTATGTATGTTTGTATATCTCGCAAAAACTTTTGACAGGTGACGGATTTTCATGAGATTAGTATCATTTTGAAGCTCAACCCTTCGGACGACAAATACCGAAAAATTGGCCCAAAACATTAATTCCTTTACCCATAATTGGGCACTTTTCAACAAGGAGGGATCACTTTTTTTTGTTGATATTTTTGAAAGTCATCACCTAGTTTCGATTGACTAGCCTTAATTTAAACCTATGTCACTTCTGGTTTGGCGATGGGTGCAACAGCTAACGTCATTTTTTTTTTTTTTTTTTTTTTTTTTTTTTTTTTTTTCATTCTTTTCCTCCTTTGTGGTACGGGTTCAAGCCTGCCTGCCTGCTACCACTTTTTTTGCTCAACCAACACCCTTACACACACCTTCACTTTCCTTTCCGTCTTCACGTCACAGGTTCGAGCCTGCCTGCCTACTACAACTTTTTTTTTCTAGTGTTTTTGTTTTTTTTCTCAACACACACCTCCAAACACCCAAACAATGCCGGGCACCAAGGCTAGTTCTATATAAAAGCATATAAGATATCAACGGATACATACTCGAGTCAAAACAATGAAAAGAATATGCTGTTGTCATAGCCCTAATAATGATATATACAAAATCTGCATAAATTAAAATTATGTTTTAAGCGTATTGTATGACCGGGCAACCCTGGGCGTCCAGCTAGTAGAATACCAAATAAAAGACCACCCATAAAAGGTTTGATGACCAAATTGTTTTGGAACAAAATGAAAAGAATGAGGGAGAGAGAGAAAAGGATATCAGTAGAAAAGGGGGAAAAAGATTCAGAAGAAAAAGGGAGAAGGAGGTGATCTCATCTATTGAGGAAGAAAGAAAACACAAACTCATAAAAACTATTTGTTTTAGCATATAGAAGCGGTTGGGCTTGCTATCTGCCAAACAGCACATGTTGGCTTGGGTGGACAGCCTAAAACTGCTCCCCCCCCCCAAAAAAAAAAAATATGCAAAGTGAAGAGACTTTCCCAGTACTGGGTGAGCAGACAGTTAAACCTTATCTCAAACCTTGCAGTGAAAAACAAATTAGCTTGAAAAATTCTACATCTGAAAACATTAGTTTGCTCTTCTTAAATCTGAGAAAGCTAAAATTAACTTCTTTGCATGAACTGTATATTCTATTATGCAAATAATTACTATTTAAGAAAATGATCTCCAAAGTTTTCATTAACTGTTGATTTCTTGTTGGTTTGAGAGTAACCCAGTTGATTCCAAACTTATCCTGAAACATGATACCCAAGCTGCAGCCGAGAGAAGCACATATTAACGATCACCAAAGTACCTGTGGATAAAGGAAGACCTCTACCACAATGTCTGGCAACAAACGTCCAGCCAACATGTTAAATTAACTTAGGGTTGTGTTTTGTGCATTCTAGGCATCAGTGATAATTTCCAGCAACCAGTGAGTGTCTGGTTACATTTTGAGGGGTCCATCTCTAGATGAAGGAAAATATAGCTACTGGGACTTAGGGTTAATGCACATCTTTTGCCCGTGTGCACGACTTGCTGACAGGATCCCATGACAAAGAATCATGTAATCCTCCCAGTTCACTTATTTCAAATGCACGCACGTTTATCTTTTATAAAGTTAGATATGTATTTATGTGTGGGTGGGTGGGGGAATATGCGTGTTCAATTATTTCATCCTTTATTCATACGAATCCTTTTATTAATCAAGCTCGATGTATGTTAAAATATAACAAATGAATGAAAAAGTCTATATTCCAAATTTTAAGATGTAGTTCATGTTACCGTTTGTTTCTTTCATTGTGTTAAAATATTCAATTCTTGACAGCACCTGTTTCGTAGTGCAACAGCAATCATATAATTTATCTGTTTTTGAATATTTTCTGCCCTGACTCGTCAGAAGAATAAGAACTCTTAAACTTTGAAAAGAAAACAGAATTTGGGCATGATTACATAAATCAAAAAAAAAAAAAAAAAAAAAAAAATCCAAAGAAGTTGCTTCCTGTTAAGTGGTATTTATGCCATCTTTGATTTAAAAAAAAAAAAAATAAATAAATAAATAAAAATAAAATAAAAAAAAAAAAAAAAAAAAAATCCAAAGAAGTTGCTTCCTGTTAAGTGGTATTTATGCCATCTTTGATTTAAAAAAAAAAAAAAATAAATAAAAATAAAATAAAATAAAAAAAAAAGCATGTATATGTATGTACAAAATTCACTTCTAAACTAATTAACCGATCATTATGAATTTTGGAATAAAGTTACTTAAGTCTAACAAAAAATTGAGTGGTACATGTTCTAGCAAACATTAACATTTCCTTTTTTTTTTTTTTTTCTTTTTTTCTTTTTCTTTTTTCTTTTTTCTTTTTTTTTTTTTTTTTTTTTTTTTTTTTTTTTTCTTAAGGTCTGCAACAATTGGATATGGAGTTCCGCCTGCAGAGACTGTTTCAGTAATGGCTATCACCATAATTTCTGTTGGACTTGGAATCCCTGTATTAATGTTTGTCGGTGGTGGTATTTATTTGTGTCTCAAACGAAGACGTAGCGGTTATCAGCCGGTTTTTGGTACAATTTCAACATAAGGTTAGGGTTAATAAAGATTTAAAATCATTGAAAAAGTGTTGACAAATTTTTTTTTTTAAACATATTCATTATTACAAGATAAAATTGCAAAGTTCAGAAAAATCTTTGCAATGTTTGTATATTATCTGAAAAGGTAAAAAGGTACAGAATAGTTAAAAGTTGAGAAACTAAACAAAAGAAATGACTTGTACCAAACTTTATTTTAACTTTTTGGTTCTTATTTAGAATTTGAATAAAAAAAAAAAACACAAATACAGTAAAATCCTTGTACATACTGAACACAAAATGAAGATGTCATATTCCAAATATCACATAAATTGATAAAGTATTTTTTTAGTTTTTTTTTTTTTAACTAAGAAATGCAAAATTTATGAATTTTTAGTAAAACAATTTTTATTTTGAATACAAAATCTCAGTAGTCGAATTGAGTTGCTGCCCTTGAATTTTGTCATCTAAAATATGGCAGCTTTCATCTTGTTTGTTATAATGTTATATAAAGATTTTTTTTTTTTTTTTTTTTTTTTTTTTTTTAAGCCTTCTAAATTAGAACCACTTCTTAGAACAATTTTTCTGAAGTGGAAAAATAAAAATGGCCACCATATGGTGCTTGACTTCATGCCTGAAAATATAGTTAGTAATAAAAAAAAAAAAAAAAATCATTGCTCAATCACTAATCCTAAGTTCAGGAATGGACTTTGTCACTCTAACTAGGTAGTAGGGTAAGTTTTAATAAAAACAAAAGGTTCTTGTCGAGAATTCCTTTTGTATGTAAAAAATTTTAAAGAAAAAGGCCGTATAATGACGAAGCAATATCATATTCGAAAAAAAAACTTGTAAGTTTATCAAATAGTTTTATTTTTTAAATCAATTTCATTCTTTTATCTGGAATGATGACAGTTTGAAAAATAGCTTAAAGGGAGATAACTCTTCAATACTTCATATTTGTTAGATTTATGTTGCAATAAATTCCCATTAATCGCTTAAAAATGATTTTCTTTTAAAAATAAAACTACTTTATCAACTTTTGGAATATATTTTTGTTTCATCACGGGTATAAAGATTTTATTTTGCTTAATATGGGGGAAATTCTGAACAAGACCCCCCTCCCTCATCCCCTCTGCAAATATTTCACTCTTTTTGATTCCCTGCCCCAATTAAATGACAGACATGTTATAAAGGCTGACTTGAAACAAAGAAAAAAAAAATTAACATTTTCAACATGTCAAATGTAAACATAGATAATTACCCCATACTATGTCTATAAGTTTTTAATTTTTTTAACTATTTCTTGATTGTTTAACTATTCTGTAGTTTCTGAAAATATCCATTCCATTCATGCTATATCTGACATCTTCTGCCAATGAGAAAAAAAAAAAAAAAAAAAAAAATGAACAATTAATGAATGCTAAACGGTTTATTTGAATTCACAAGTTTCATTGCTGGAAGATTTGCATAATTCCAACCAGAAAATTTGATAATTTTTTAAAAAATGTATTGCCAGGAAGTCTTCTCATCTGAGCTATATAAATTAGCTATATCTTCAATGAGTCATTTTAATTTCTTTTAAATTGACAAAGATAATTTTAGTTATAAAAATGACTACTGTTTTTATATTCAATTTTAACAATTATCCAAGTGCAACTAAATTTTTTTTTTTTTGATGACTGAAAAATTGCTTGTCGGAATACAAGTTGGATATGTCAACTCTAAAAAAACAATCTTCCAAGACAAAGTTTAATTCACACATAAAAACTGCAGAAAAAAAAATTTGTATCCTGTTTTTTTCAACAAGACAATTTGACTACAATTGTAGGTAAAACAATTCTGTTGGGTCACGTTTTGAAATATATAACAAAACAATTTAGTTCTGAATTTTTAGATGAGGGCTGATTGTTTGTATTACTTGTTTTGATTGAACTATTGTTCTCGTCTTCAGTGTTATTTGTGCAACGTTTCGGTCGGTGTGGCCTCCGGCCTTTTTCAGGCATGCTGGTCGCCATCTTGAAAAAAGGAGAAACGTGCTAGCTCCGCAGACCAAGCATAGATATCAGCAGTATATGGGAATCTCTAATATTAAAGAAAAACAAATTGTACAACTCCTTAAAATTACGACGGTAAAAGGGAGATAATCCCATCAAATTTTATTAAAGTTACTTTCCCTTGTTAACTCCCTCCCTGCTTTTTTTTCACATATATAAAACCATGGCGAAAACAAAATAAAGCTTCAAGAATACAAAACCATCTACAGAGCCAGTAACATTTCTCCTTTCTTTTCCAAGATGGTGACCGAAACGTTGCAGAAATAACACTCAAGATGAGAACGATAGTCCGATCAATATAAGTAATAAAAAAGAAAATTATATTTTGTTTGAAGTAATACTAAAAGAAGAATGCATCAGCTATGTGCGTGGATCTAGTGTAGTTTGACTTCCCACGTGATACTGACTAAAAGAAACGGACAGTTCATTACACGCTTCAACTGGTTATATTGAAGCAGTTCCTAAAATGGCTGCCAAATTTTACCAACTAGTTTTGTTTGATTTTTCAATATGATGAACTGGTAAATTAGTACACAATATTAATTAATTATTAATTTATCTGATTTTTGCAGAGATTTTTTTTTTTTTTTTTTTTTTTACTTTACTTTTGCAATTAAAGATCAAACTGGATGAAATCGAAAATTATTACAAATTAACGACATAATAGAATATTGCCAAAGAAACTTGTCTTTCATACAACATAAAATTTTGCAGTAAACTAAATAACAAATGAAATGAATTTATATTGCGAAATAAAAACTAAAAGAAATCCATAAAAGAATCTGACAAATTCTCTGAGGTGTATTAATTAATTTGCCCTTTTATTATTTTAAAAATCAGATGAATTGGTGGCTAAAATTTGGCAGCCGTTTTTGGAAGCTTATTGCTTTAATGTAACAAAATAATTTGCTCAGTTTTCTAATCCATACTTTTCGTTGAACATTTAAGCCTGTTCGTTCACTGGGGGGGGGGGGGAATGGTTCACAGCTAGTTATTTTATGTATTCGTCCTTATTAGCTTTTTCGTTTATATGAGTAAAGTTTATAGGATTACGTAATAGTACTCAATAGCAAGTAGTGCTATAGTTTATTATAAAATTTTATTTAGACCAAAATTTTAAGCTACATATGTGCAAACATGTTTCATCCATATCGTTTTTCAAGGCCCAAACTCTTTGGGCAAGTCCATAGTGAAGCTGGAAAAATGGCTTTCTCACTAGACTGACTTGAACAAGTTTGGCTTTGAATAAGGCTATTTCTGAAACATGTTTAAATATATGTAGCTAAGATATTTGTATTAAAAACTCACTTTGTGAGTTCCTTTCTTGTTGATTCCAAAATGGCTGGGCCAAATTTTTAAAAATTTCACACAAATGTACTTTAAATCCAATTAAAGAAGGAATGGTCAGGTTTTGACTCAAGGTAACACCTTTATACAGCCTAATATCACGAGTGCATTTGAGAAGTTTTATCACCACAAGCAGAAGATCCTGGTGTATAAAATTAACAATAGGTTCTTTGATGGGATAGTGACACATTCGAAATGAATGTTTCCGTTTCAAGCATAATTGAACCATTAGACTTGACTTTTGCATTTTAAACTTTAATTCAAGCCATTATATAAAGATCTTATAAAATCAACTGTAGTTTCTCTACAGTGCAATGTAGACTACAATGGATTGTGGACTAAGACATTGTGAGTGAGGCGGTATGTGAGGCTTCCGCTTGCTGCTCCATGGTGGGTCTCCAATTAGAGCAGGCAATCAATCGATTTGATTGATAAATGGTCGATTTCACCAATTTCGATGACAAAAACAATATCATAGTGTGAAACATTCGTTGATCATCATTCTGTCTTAGGCTACATCAGGCACTTGTATCAGAACTCTCTTTACACAAAAAAATATTTTGAAAATTAACTTTTAAAAGATCTTTGGTTGGGAGTTCAAATAACTGCTGAGGAAGACAATTTGCACCCAAAAGATAACTAAACTTTTAGAATGAAGGTTGGAAGGTAAAACCGCAGTTTAGTAGCCTGAACATAACACTAGGAAAAATTGCAAATGAGCAATATTATCTTGTTAAATGTTAGTAAATGATAAAACCATTAAGAAATAAAAAAACTATTTAGTATTATGCATGTAATCTTAACACACTTGAAATGTGTGTATGCAGGGCTCTACGGACAAATTTATATTTTGTTGACCTTTGACAACTAATAATTCCATAATATGATCAAACAATATTTATTGCCGGTATGCAAATTTTCATCACATTCTGTTCAGACCAGTAAACTAGTCTTATCAAATTGGAAAATGTAGCTTAATGTGGAATGGTGTACTCATACCAAGTATTGAAACATTAATTTCATAAATGTGATGGTCTTTAAGAAAATTTGTTGACTTTTTTTAATTAATTATAAATGTGTAAAGTTAAAACTGTAAATTACCCAGGTCTCAGAGATTCAATATTTTTACATTGAAGGTTACCCCCCCCCCCCACAAAAAAAAAAAAAAAAAAAAAAAAACTCGTGATATTTGAATGCAAGGGAGGTAAATCACGACAAACATTTTGATTCATTATTAGATTAACTTCTAAAAAATTTCCCCTATTGTAACAATTTTCCTAAATGGATTTTTTTTTTAAGCAAATACTGAAAGACAACAGTTAGGCAGAATCAAAAAGCGATATATGACAAGTGAATTTGCTAAATTAAGAATATTTGTAAATTGGATTTTGAGTCCAATAATCAAGTTTGTATCTTTTTTTTTTTTTTTTAAATGAAAACAAAAAATTGTTGCCAAAAGATTAAGGAAAATATACAGAAAAAAATGCTCACTTTGTATAAAGACAATGTACATTAAATAGTTGGAAGTATTTTGCTTGAAATTTATTCAAGGCAAATCTTTTCCAAAAATCATGTAAAGTTTCTGTAATTTCAAAGATTAAATTTTTTTATATTCAAGCTCAAGTTTGTTTTTTTTTTTTCTTTATTTTTGTTTTTTTTTCTTTGCAATCTCATTTTCAGAGTTTCCAACATGGACAATCTTAAGACGTTTACAAAATGATTCTTTTAGATATGTTCCACATCCACAAACTTACTTTAATCCAATATTTTAATTTAATTTTGGGAAAAAAAAAAAAAAAAAAAAAAAATTAGTGACAACTCAGATCAATCTAGATCAAGAGTTCCCAAAGTTGTCAAACAGGAGGCCATATTGCTAGCTGTTTTCTTTTTTTTTTTTTATATAAAGTTATGCAGAACAAAAATGACCTGGACTTGTTTTATACTGTCCCACTAATTAGCTTTGCTTTTTAGTAAATCTGGGTCTCCAAAACTTAATTCTTTTAATCATTTTCTGAACAAAAAGGAAACATCACTATTTTCACATATTTCCATTTTTATAAAGAAATTTTCCTGAATATTCACTTTCCATAAAAAATTCACAGGCCGGATTAAACATTTGGCACGTTAGATCTTTTTTTTTTTTTTACATTTTCACCCCAAACAAGGCACATCGCCACTTTGATGTAGGGGGCTACTATCAGGGACATAAGCTACAGGAGTACTATGTAGGGAGTTGGGCAGCAAGATGTCGGTTCACGGTACACTTGAACTTCTGCATGTCAGTACAGTTGAGGAAGCAGGGTCCTGGAAGAGAATTCCAAAGTATACCAGTTCTGGTTGGAGGTTGTAAGTATTAAGTATGTTTAAGTTAGATCTGGCCATAGTTTTGAGTTTCTAGATTATATAATATCCATAGTGCTTCCCCCCCCCCCAAATTAGGTTGAATTGTGAACTTGCACCAAAGTTTTATACCATAATATGTAATTTAGGAATGACTGACTAACTTGGTGTTGGTTCTTCTATTCCTATATCTGTCTCTGGTCTTTTGTACACATGCTGTCAACAGAAAGTTGCTGAAAGTGTCTTACCCCCAATGAAAATCAAGACAAAAGACTCACCTTTTTTTTTTTTTTTTTTTTTTTTTTTGTAAACATTGTGACCACTCCTTTCATTTAAAAATTCACCAAAATTCAGAAAATCAACCAATTTTAATTAAATATTCAGTATTGATTAACGACCACAGAATATAATCTGTATATCAATAGGATAATGTGTGTGTGTTATTTATATTGTGTGTCACACTTACATCCGAGTGAATGTCGTTCAATTGTTATGGACTTCCATTTATTCTAATAATTTTACTAAGAATTCTTCACAAGTCTTGGTTTCTGTTTCAATTCAAGCTGATGCGCCCAAGTCATATGGATATATCATTTTTGAAATCGCAACTTTATAAAATATAAAATTCGATATAACATTAACTCTATGATATATACAAAATCTGCAAGAATTAAAATATATTTTAGCATATGACCAGTCTACACGCTGGACATCCCTGCTAGCTTAGATAAATACTTTTGCAGTCTTAACAAGAGCTACAATATCAGTCCTCATTTAGACTGAACGTCTACAGAATGCCAACATCAATATATTACATATGAATGAGTCCTTTGTGGAATTTCCACAGGTCCTGCTGGTGAATCCATTATTTTATTCTTAAACTTTTACTAAAGTTTTAGTTTTAAATACTTAAAAAAAAAAAAAAAAAAAAGTGCATGAATTTTTTTAGTATGAAAATAAAGCATCATAGGTGTTAACAATTTAAACTTTTTTTATTTTTTATTTTAGGAACATTATGAAAAAGCCCCTAAAGTCTGTGTTAATGAAATCAATATAACTTGAAGAAAAATTAATTTCTTGTTTATTCAATATTTTTACACCTCCCCTCCCAAATATAATTGCAAAAATTATTTCGCTTGATTTTAATAACAATTCTTGTGAAAATTTCACATGTAATATAATTTCCTTTTAAGCATGAATGCGTAAACATCAGCGTAAGAATTATTTTCTTTCATAATCTTGAAAAAGAAAAAAAATATAATTAAAAAAAAAAAAAAAAAAATTATTTCTACTAATGATTAATTTGAAGAAGTACGGGTGCACAACATTGTGAAAAGAGAATTTATTATTCTATTGAATTACTAGATACACCTGACGTTGTCAGGTATTAAGCATAACATTAAATTCTTTTTTTTTTTTTTTTTTTTTTTTACACAGTGATCACCACTTATCAAGGCCCGGAAGCCACTCAGGGATAAGGGTTATTGCAAGTACATAAAGTTAGTGAGATTTGCTGAAGTGTTTACTTAAGGGGGCGGTTCATTAGGAATTTGTTAACATTAGACTTGAAGACATCCAAATTGTAGTCCGGAGGGAAGCAGGCAGACGGAACAGAGTTCCACAGGCGTGCAGTTCTAAGAAAGAAGCTTTGTTCATGGAATCCGCGTTTTGATTTAGGCACAGATATAGAGTGGGGGAAATTTTTCACAATGGATTCAGCTAGACGGGTGTTTCTCGTGAAAGATTGGCGAGGGGGGACCAGAGATTGGAGTTCGGACGAGCATCTGCCATGGAAATAACGATAAAACAAGGACAGGCTCGCAACGTCTCTTCTGTGGAAGAGAGGTTGCAGGGTAGAGAAAAGGGCATCCCCCACTAAGCCACGAAGTCTATTTTGTACTCTGTCAAGGCAGGATAGGCTGTTTTTAGCAGCTCCTGCCCAGATTTAAGTGCATGCTTTGTTTTTTCTAAACAGTTCACTTTTTGTAAGTAAAAAAAAAAAAAAAAAAAAAATTTCAAGTTGAGATCGAAACCAAAATCTAAAGACAGTAAATCATGTACAATAACCATTAGACTAACTTCACACGACCTTTTTTAAAAAGTGTTTTCAAGCCTACTTATTCTAAACATACTGTGAACGATTCGCACATGTACAGTTGTGGAACAGTTGACAGATAAAAATATGATGACCTCCATATACCAATTTTTCAATATTGACTCCGTAGCAGCCCATTTTTCAGGATGAAAACCGATTAGTTTTAACATATCTGAATATGTCAAATTCCAAGTCTGTAGATCAAAAATTCGTTGAGTATATAGGTTGAGAAGTGTCCACACACACTTTCTCACTTTTAAAGATATACTAGCAGGTCATACAGCATGTAAGAATAGTCATGTTTGTATTCATGCTAACCCGGAACCAAATGGCTTGGGCAAGGTGTGCTGTCAGGAAGAGTCTGTTGCTGGTTAAAATTTTTATATACTGTCACATGATTGAGAGCTGGCTTTTGATTGGATAAGCCAGGAAGAAAATGGATTCAAAATCTCAAGCCACGAGAATTTGCTCCTGCTTATGTTTGTTGCAAATTCGTCTGCTACAAAAGCGAAGATTGTTTCTAAAACAGGATTCTGATTGAAAAAAAAAAAATTTTCTAAAGGATTTATACGAACTTTGGATTGCCTTCAGTAAGTGAATCCCCCTCTTTCTTTCACTCTCTCCCTGCTCTACCTTTTCAAAAATGTTGATACAAGGATTTCGCTTGTAAACCAGATGGACAACTCTTGGCAGTCAGTAGATTACAGACTTTTTCCTATCGGCACTTTCACTTTAATAAAAATCATTTCTTTCAAGTGGGTTTTTTTTTTCTATTCTTTTCACCCATGAATGTTTCTTTCGCTTTATCTACGGTGCAGATATCAAGCTAAGAAAAATTACCATATGTGGGACATTGCGGATAAAATTTTCTTCATATTTTAAAGATGTCTGGAAAAAATAAAGGGGTGAAGTTGTTACTACCACAATTATTAGTAATATTAATGGACTTGACTTTTTTATGTCTTATGTGCATTCTCCATAGGTCTTCTCCACATGCTTGAGAACAAAATTCTGCTAGTCTTTCAGTTGTCAGGAATAGCATATCAACATTAGCCCTAATTTGGTCAACCTATCTTTTTAGTGGTCGTCTTCTTGATCTTTGAACAAATCTTTATATGATTATGAGTATTAGTATTCATAATAACTAGCGAGACCTGTGGAAATTCCACAGTGGACTCATTCATATGTAATATATTGATGTTGGCATTCTGTAGATGTTCAGTGTAAATGGAGACGCTCTGATATTATTGTAGCTTTGTTGTTAAAACTGCAAAAGAATTTATCCAAGCTAGCATGGACGCCTGGCAAAGCCCGGTCGTAAAGTATGCTTAAATGATATTTTGATTCTTGCAGATTTTGTATATATTATTAGAGTTAATGTTTTATCGATTTTTTATATATTATAAAGTTGCGATATTAAAAATAAAAAAATATATATCCATATGACCTGCGTGCATTAGCTTGAATTGAAACCAAAATAAAAACGTATGAAAATATATATAAACTTGAGTTCCTTCAGCCATAATGGAAACCGAAACCAAAACTTAGGAAGAATTCTTGGTAAAATTATTTATAACAAGAAATGGAAGTACATAACAATTAAATGACCCGGTTGTCAGCGTGATACAAAAAATAACACACACGCCATCATATTAATATATAGATAATAATAGAAAGCAAGATAACTGTATTAATTGTTATTTTTGTCATAAAACCATGAAACATATTTGGGCAATTTATTAAAGAGTAATTAACATGTCCTTAAAAAAATAGCTATATCAGAAAAAAAAAAAAACACTTTCTCTGTCAATATTGAATACGACTACAAATTTTTTGTTTGCTTAGTTTTTGTAACTATAAAAGGCTCCTCACCACCAATCGCAACACTTTCGTTCATTACCTTGCTCCCTTTCTCCTTTTTATTGGCTTAGATCAGAAGTCTCCAAACTGCTGGCCAGATCCGGCCTGTGGAGCTCTGATGAAAAATGTAAAAATATTCATGAAAATTTACAAAATGGAATTGTGTGAAAATAATGCAGTTTTTTTTTTTTTTTTTTTTTTTTCAGAAAATGATGAAAGGAATGAGGTTTTGCCGAACCAGATTCGCTAAAAAATAAAGCTAATTAACACAACAGTATAAAACACATCCTGATCATTTTATTATTTTTTATTTTATTTTAAAAATTTATTTTATTTTTTATTTTTTATTTTTTTTGAATTAAAAAAAAAAATCTTTTTTATTTAATTTTTTATTTTATTTAAAAAATTTTTTATATTTTATTTTATTTATTTATTTTTATTTTAGAATTGATATGTAGTTTGCTTGAAGCATTGTGTGTGATAGGTATGTAGTAGAGATTTAGAAGCCATCCAATTTCTGCCCCATCATCTAGCATGCTTTGAATCGATCTGTCACGTCTACCATTTGAAAAGGGAATTTTTTCCCGAAATTATTATGGATATTGTCGCAGACATAACAAGACATTTGTATTTAATACAACTGAATAAATATATGTATATATATATATATAGACATATATGTATGTACTTATTGATTTGTAAATCGCCACTTGTTTTCGTCTTCTTCCAACAACACCGACTATATCTCATCCCTCGCATTGTGATAGCCTTCTAAATCTCTACTACATTTTTTTTATTTTATTCAAAATTTTTTTATTTTTAATTTTTTTTTTTTTTTTTTTACAAAAAAATTAAAAAATGTTTATTTTATTTAAAAAAAAATTTTTTTTTTAATTGTTTATTCATTTTTTATTTTATTGAAATTTTTATTTATTTATTTTGGCCTGCATAACCCTAAAAAAAGTTAACAATGTAGCCACCCTGCTTGAAAACTTTGGGGACCTCTGGCTTAGAGTGTTACATGTATACACACCAATTCCCACCTAAAGAGTTTGATATTACAAGTTTTTAAAACATTGCGTTAGACTAACTATTCTTACCGTTTTCTTTTTGAGATATTTTTACTAGACATGCCAGGCAAGTGCGCTGCCGCTTTCATAAGTAGTTTCTTTTATATACAACCCAGTGTTGCCTGGGATTATGCGACTTTGTTTACAAAAGCATTAATAGTTTAAAATATCATGAACGTCTAATCAAAATAACTCCTTTTCTTTTATTTTTTAATTTATGAAAAATTTAGTTTGCTTCGTATAAATAAGTTTATGAAATATGAAATGTATACGTCTAAATCTGACTTTCATGAAAAAGGAAATTGTTGCAGGTGATGAACTACCATCATCACTACATGCCAACACTTGAGAGCCACATTGTATAGTCGCAAGGAAACAAAGACAAGTAAAGAATCTGACTCCCATTTTTTTTTTCAATTGAAACAGACATTTTAGGACACACACACACACACACACACACACACACACACACACACACACACACACACACATTATGGCGGTCTTAACAGAGCTGAAAGAGAGAAACAGACCAAATACCAAGGTCTCATGTATGATATGAAAAGAAACTGGAACCTAAAGGGGATATCGATCATACCAGTTATCATAGGTGCCACAGGGCTTAGGTAGGACTTCAGGTTCTTCTTCATAACTAATATTCCTGGTGAACCAAGTGCAAAAGAGATTCAGACAATTGCACTTAAGGGAACAGCGAGGATACTGAAAAGAGCTCTCGGTTGGTTTCAATAAAAAAGCGGGGCAATGTTGGCAGCTGGTTTGGCTGCCCCATACCCGGCATTACAATCTTCAAAGGAAGAAAAATAAATAAATAAATAAAAAAAAAAAAAGGAAAATTTATTAGAAGGTTACTATATATTAAATACAATAGTAGAATTGGTTCTAAATACAAATTTACATAAATTAAAATATGAATTGGACAACCAATTTATATTTAAGTGTATTTTACGACTGGACAATGCCAGGTGGCCTGCTAGCAAACCCAAAGAAAATTCACCAGATTTATACAATAGTTTTCGATAATAAAACTATCATTATATTATTACGCTTATCGCTCCGTCCGTTATCCCCTAAAGGAAAGTGGAATAAAAACTTGTCACCCCTTAAAAGCAAAGTGGAATATTCCAACATTCCTGATAAAACAACAAAAAAATTGGTGTCGCTGTTGATGCAAAGCTAATAAAAATGATTTGTCTTTCTTAGCATTTTGGCTAAGATCAAAGTGTAGTATCTGGTCTTCAGATGCTACATTTCAATTTCTTCTCTCTTAGTGGAGGAGAAATCCTTTGCGACTAAGGCAATTTTTTCTCCAGGTTAAAAACGACCCTGGTGTCTAAATCTGTCCCGTAGGGAGGCATTGTGAATAGGTGCTACGTTTAATGTAACAAAGTTTTAATATTACAAAAGTAACTGGGAAAAGTAATTTCTGGTTCAATTACAAAATGCCCTGGAAATGTCCCTTCTGATTAATTATAAAATGCACTGGAAATGTCTTTTCTGATTAATTATAAGATGCCCTGGAAAATGTCACTTCTGATTATTTTTTGTTGTTTGTTTACTTGCCTCCCCACAAAGACGGAGTTGGACATGAGGTTGGTTAAAATTTTTTGGGGGAAACCAGCTCCCCAAAAGGGGTACTCTGATCAATAACAAAAATAAAAATTGTATCAGTAATGAAGGATTTCTCCTCCATTAACCAAGACCAAAAAAGGGGGGATTTAAGTCACTGGAATTCTTGGACTGATACTACACTCAGAAATTCATGTTGAAGCAATGGTTGCCTAATCCCTAACCATGTTAATGTTTTTATGTATTAATTTCGAAAAGCTGCTGAAACAGTTTATGATTTAAACATTATTTTATTTCAAGTATATTTTAAACAGTGAGGTGGAGGATATAAAGTCAGTCCCGGAAATTACTTAAACCGTTTACAATTTAAACATTACTTTATTTCATGTATATTTTTAACAGTGGGGTAAGGGTTATGCAATCAGTCCTGGAAATGGGTGAAACCGTTTACGTATTAAACATTACTTTATTTAATGAATATTTTTAACAGTGAGGTAGGGGTAAGAAGTCAGTCCCGGAAATAGATGCAACTATTTACGTTTTGGACATTACTTTATTTAATGAATATTTTTAACAGAAGGATGAGAGATAAGAAGTTGGTCTCGGGAATGGCTGAAAAAGTTTACGATTCAAACATTACTTTATTTCATGTATATTTTTAATAGTGGGGTGCGAAATATGAAGTAGTCCCGGAAATGGCTGAAACAGTTTATTATTTAGACATTACATTATTTTATGTATATTTTTAGCAGTGGGTTGGGGGATATGGAGTCAGTCTCGGAAATGGCTGAAACAGTTTGACTAAAACATTACTTCATTTCATGTATATTTTTTAACAGTGGGGTGGCGGACATGAAGTCAGACCCGGGATTGAATATGATAAGCGCAAATATATACTAGCAGAAAGCGGCGCCCAGTATTGAATGAGACAAGTAGAAAACATATAATAGCAGAATACCCAGCGTCGCCCAGGATCGAATTAGATAGGTGAAAGATATATACTAGCAAAATATGCGGCGTCATCCGGGATTGGATAAGATAGATGGAACATATATACTTATGAGAATACCCGGAATAGATTGATATGTTTGTAATGAAATAATCATCCCAGGCAATATATCACAGTTATTATTTAAGTGAGGGGGACTGACATAGTGGGTTTAAGTTATGAAAATTATTGTCGAAATTAGTAACATATCCAAGAATTATGAAAAATGATGAAATGTGAGTTATTTGATTGGTGTGTTTGTAATGAAATAATAAGCCCAAACAATATATCAAAGTTCTTATATTAGTAGGAGGGGGGGCATAATGTGGGTTTTTAATTATAAAAAATGATTGCCGAAATTAGTAACATATCTAAGAATTATGAAAAATGATGAAATGTGAGTTATTTGATTGATGTGTTTGTAATGAAATAAGCAGTCCGGCAAATATATCAAAGTTATTATTTTAGTAAGGAGAAGGCTATAAGGTGCGTTAATTTATGAGAAATGATTGTCGAAATTAGTAACATATCCCAGAATTATGAAAAATGATGAAAAGCGAGTTTATTGATTGGTGTGTTTATAATAAAATAATCAGTCCAGAAAATATATCAAAGTTATTATATTAGTAAGAGAAGGCGATAAGGATGGTTTTAATTATGAAAAATGATTGTCGAAATTAGTAACATATCCAAGAATTATGAAAAATCATATGTGATTTAATGCAATAATGTGTTTGCAATGAAATTATCAGACCAGACAATATATCAAAGTTATTATTTTAGTAGTGTGGGGTTATTAATATGAGAAAAAAATATAAAAAAAGTGATTGTCGAAAATAGTAACATATCCGAGACTTATGAAAAATTATGACGTGTAAATTAATAAATAGTTGTGCTTTTTATGAAATAATCGGCCCAGAGAGAGGGCGATGAGAATGGTTTATATTATAAAAAATATTGTTGAAATTAGTAAGATATCCAAGAATAATGAAAAATGGTGAAATGTGAGTTAACTGATCGGTGTGTTTATAATAAAATAATCAGCCCAGACAATCTATCAGTATTATTATTTAAGTAAGGGGAAAGGCAATAAGAAGGGCTAAAATTATGAAAAATTATTTTCGAAATTAGTAACATATCCAAGAATTACGAAAAATGATGAAAGTTGATTGATTGGTGTGTTTGTAATGAAATAATCAGCCCAGACAATATATCAAAGTTATTATTTTAGCAAGAGATGGCGATAGGGATGGTTTTAATTACAAAAAATTATTGTCGAAATTAGTAACATATCCAAGAATTATGAAAAATGATGAAAAGCGAGTTTATTGATTGGTGTGTTTATAATAAAAAAATCAGTCCAGACAATATATCAAAGTTATTATGTTAGTAAGAGGGGGCGGTAAGGATGGTTTTAATTATGAAAAATGATTGTCGAAATTAGTAACATATCCAAGAATTATGAAAAATCATAATATGTGATTTAATGCAATAATGTGTGGTGTAATGAAAAAAATCAGCCCAGACAATATATCAAAGTTATTATCTTAGTAAGAGGGAGGGTAATGGCGTCGGTTTAAATGATAAAAAATGATTGTCGAAATTATTAACATATCCAAGAATTATGAAAAATGATGAAATGTGAGTTAATTGATTAGTGTGGTGTAATGAAAAAAATCAGCCCAGACTATATATCAACGTTATTAATTTAGTAAGGGGGGGGGAGCTATAAGGTGTGTTCAACTTATGAAAAATAATTGTCGAAATTAGTAACATATCCAAGAATTATAAAAAATGATGAAATGTGAGTTAATTGATTGGTGTGTTTGAAATAAAATAATCAGCCCAGACAATAAATCAAAGTTATTATTTAGTAAAGGGGGGGGGGGTGATAAAATATGGGTTAAAATTATGAAAAATGATTGTCGAAATAAGTAACATATCCAAGAATAAGGAAAATTGATGAAATGTGATTTCATGCATTAGCGTGTTTGTAATCTAATAATAAGCCCAGACAATATATCAGTTATTATTTTATTAAGGAGGGGGGGGGATAATGTGGGTACAAATTATGAAAAATGATTGTCGAAATTAGTAACATATCCAAGAATTATGAAAAATGATGAAATGGAGGTTAATCGATTGGTTTGTTTGAAATGAAATAAGCAAATATATCAACGTTATTATTTTAGTAAGTTTGGGCGATAATGTTGCTTAAAAATATTTTTAAAAAATATTGTCGAAATTAGTAACATATCCAAGAATGAAAAATAATGAAATGTGAGTTAATTGATGTGTGTGTTTGTAATGAAATAATCAGCCTATACAATATATCAAAGTTATTATTTTAGTAAGGTGTGCGAAATGGTGAGTTATAAATGATGAAAAATTATTGACATAATTAGTACCATATCCAAGAATTTATTACATATGAAAGATGCCGCTGTGGAATTTCCACAGGTCCCGCTAGTTTATATTAATATTTATTTATACAGATTTATATAAGCTTTTTCTTTAAGTGTTCATATTGGAAAGTTTAGATTTGTCAATACGAACACCTAAACAAAGACAGAATTTTTTTTGGCTGATGAAATCTTAGTTATTAATAGAGCTATGACAATTGTTTTGACTCTCGAGTATATATATCCGACACAGTTAGCCACAGTTAATCAATCGAGAACCACATCGCTATCTAAAAACATAAGATATTAAC
This sequence comes from Euprymna scolopes, assembly GCF_053919585.1. Classification (NCBI taxonomy): domain Eukaryota; kingdom Metazoa; phylum Mollusca; class Cephalopoda; order Sepiida; family Sepiolidae; genus Euprymna; species Euprymna scolopes. The sequence continues at coordinate 92,320,746 of NC_136509.1, forward strand.
TGATATTTACTCGAGAGTCAAAATAATGAAAAGAAGATTTATGGCGGTTACCATAATGTAATTCTTGTTGGGTAGGTCACCATTTTGGCGGGTCCCCCTTTTGGGGAGTCGTCGAAATTAATAAGACGGGAGTAGAAACCGATCTGAGAATAATAATAAAGAAACAAAGGAACTTCCAAATTAAACGGTTTTATATTCACTTCAGCGTACAAGTGGTATCGGGTTATAGAAAGTTTGTGATTTTCATTTTTGTCCCTTGACTCTGGAACCACTCGCGTCTCCGTCTTTTTTGCTGCTGACACTTTTTGTATCTCTCTTTTTGTCTTTCCCACCAGAACTGTTCTCCGTCCTGATTGGTTACAACCTCTGGTCACATTTTTGAGGAAAGGAGAAAGGAGGAAGGAAGGGGGAAAGAGAAGAGTAGAGAGAAAGGGACATGTAATGGAGAAATAGTAGTCTTGGCTTCACTACACGAGTTCCCCTCCAGTAACGGAGTTAGTTAATATCCTTAGAATTACTACTATGTCTACTTCTGTTTAAAAATAAAAATATTCATTTTTCTTTTTCCATGTCAGTTTTCTTCCTGATCTATATTTATACATGCCATCAGCAATTTTACTCTCTACTTTATCGGTATCATCTATTCTGACATCCTTATCATTAGTAGTACCGATCTGTGCTTTCTCGGTCACTCTAGTTCTATTACTGCTAGTTGGCTCTGTAAACGGTTTTAACCTATCGATTGATACATGTGCATGAGTACCGTTATTCATATCGATCTGGAAGTGTTTATCTGATCGCGTCAAAACTTTATAAGGACCTGACTACGGTGCTTCTAATGGTTTCCTAACTCAATCAACCCTTAACCATACTTTCTCACAGGAAAGTAAGGTTTTCGGTATAAAAGATTTTGCATTCCCATAGATAAATCCTTTTCCATCGTTGAGTACGTCGATTTGGGACATCCATTCACACAAATTACGTACATACTTGTTGTTAACTGGAGTTTCTTTTTCTACTCTCTGCTTGTGTATCAGCTGATGAGGAATCAATATTGGTGCTCCAGTAACAGTGGTAAAAGGTGAAAAGCCTGATTCATTAGGGGTGCTGCGTATACTTAGTAGGATCACTGGTATCGCTTTCATCCAGGATACTTTTCGCGCTATTATCGCTGCCTTAAGAGTACGATGTGCTCTTTCAATCATCCTATTACTTTGAGGATGATACGAAGTTGTTCTCAATCGGTAAAAACCTACCACCTTGGCCAACTCTTGAAACAATTAGCTCTCAAATTGGCTTCCTCTGTCAGTTACCACATGCAATGGAACTCCAAATCGAGATATCCATGCATTGATAAATGCCTCTGCTACCGACTGCGCAGTTATTTCGATTATTGGCTGTACTTCGATCCAACGAGTTGCACAATCGATACAGGTCAGCAAATATTTGTATGGACTGAGGTAAGGATCTGACTCATTGCGCGTTAGGGGTAATGGGCCAACAATATCAATATGTATCGTTTGGAAACGTGCGGATGGTAAATCAAACTCCTGGACTGCGGACTTTGTGTCTGTGAACTTTTGACAGTTGACATACAACACATTCTACAAAGAATTGCTTGACTGTCTTATCTAAGTTAGGCCAGAAGTATCTAGACTTCCAGGGTGCGCTAAACCATGTAAACTGTCAAAGACAGCCCTACGAAGCTCTTTTGGGACAAACGGCCTGGGGTACTTGATTGAGGTATCACAGGACAGAGCCAATTTCACGTGACACGCAGTATTCTTTTAAATTAGCATATGACTTTATTTTGTCATCTCCATTTTGTGCCTGGGCTATTTCAGCCAAATCACATGCATCTATTTGCGGCGCTAAAGCAGTTCTAGACATACAGTCTGCAACTACGTTCTCATCTCCTTTAATATACACCACGTCAGCAATATATTCAGCAAGTACTGACAAGTGTCGTTGTTGTCGATCCAACTGCGGGTGTATGACCATAAAAGGCTCCACATAATGGCTTATGGTTAGTGAATAATGTCACGTGACGACCCTCTATGAGGTGACGGAAATGTATTACTGAAAAATAAGCCACCAGTAGCTCTCTATCGAATGTAGAATACTTGGCCTGGGCTTGCGAAAATTTCTTGGAAAAGAAACCTATAGGTAGTGGATTCTAATCTATTAGCTGGTGTAATGCACCAGCTGCGTATTGACTACTGTCCGTAACCAGGTGGTACTCTGTGGCTGAAGACTGCAGATGAGCTAATGCCGTAATTTCTGACAATTTGCTTATTATTGTTCTGAAAGCATGAGTTTCTTCTTCGTTTAGCTCAAACGTTGCTTTAGGGTCCAACCTCATTCGTTCGGATAGTGGTAGCACTACGGTTGCGTAATTAGGGACTAACTTGCAATAGAAACCTGTCATTCCCAAAAATCTACGCAAGCTTTTTGAATCTTTGGGTACTGGAAAGGTTTCTAATTCTTTAATTTTTTTAAAGTAGGCAACAAGCCTTCTTTGCTTACATGAAAACCTAAGAAGTCCAACTCTGGCACTCCGAATACACACTTAGCTAAGGAAATCTTTAAATTATTATCACTAAGAATCCTGAATACCTCATCTAAGTCTTCCTTGTGCTGTTGTTCACTTTCGCTAAAAACTAATGTCGTCTAAATATACGAATACACAATTTAATCTTAGAAATATCTTGTCCATAAAACGTGGAAATGTGGCTGCAGCATTCTTTAAACCAAATGGCATGTAATTAAATTCAAATAAGCCAAAAGGTGTCACGACTGCCGTCTTAGGCACATCTTCAGGGTGTACTTTAATCTGGTGATATGCTGCAGTCAAATCGATCTTGGAAAAACATTGTCTACCAGCAAATTGTGTGCAGAATGAATTTATGTTCGATATCGAGTAGCGGTCTGTCTTGGTAACGCTATTCAGCGCGCGGAAGTCACCGCAAGCTCGATATGAACCATCTGATTTCTTCACTAAGTGCAAGGATGTTGCCCACTCGCTACTGGAAGGCTGGATAACTCCAGTATTTAGTAAGTTCTTAAATTCTGCCTGTGCTGCGTCTAATTTAGGACCGGAAAGTTGTCTGGCTTTAGCAAAGACTGGTACATGGCTGCCTGTATCAATCTTGTGGTATACTCCGCCATATTCTGTCTGTATAGCTATGAGGTGATATTACGCTACTATAGTTATTTATTATTTCGTTAACGTATTTTGCTAGGTCTATTTTATTAATACAGTATTGGTTTCAGTTACTTTAATTTCGCGCTCTGTTACATTATCATGGATGGATCTATTCTTGCAATCCACTACATTATTAAACTTGTTTAAAAAGTCAAATCTTAACAAAGGGTTAGTGACATCCACGATCACGAAACTCCATTGGAAAGATCTTTTTAAACGTAGAATGGCTGTATCTAGCGAGATTCAAAATCGGGACCCAACGGTAATGAGCCTAAACCCTTACCCCTGGACCATCTCGCCAATATTTCTGTAGAAATATATTTTCTTATAATATATATCAATCCTTATTTAAGAAGCTCAATGTAATTACAGAGCAATATAGAGAATAAATGACAAAAAGTTATATTCCAAAATTCATGAGTTAAGGGCATAATAGATTCACTGATTGATATAATAATTAAGTGATTGATTTTGTGCTACGAAACAGATACTGTCAAGAATTGTTTAAGTCAACTGAATTAAAGGAATAAATTATAAGATGGTCAACATCAAGAATTTTGGAATATAGTTTGTCATTTATTCTCTTTCTCTCATTAAAAAAAAAAAAAAACGGGGCCCCAACTCTAATTAGGCCCTGTTTCTTAGTGTTTTGTCTGAATGAAATTAAACTTTGGTCATAACTAGTTTATTATATTCAAAACATCACATCAAAACACTAGGGTCTTTGGCCTTTTTTTCTCTGTTCTCCAGCATATGTTCTAGATGGCCTCCATTTAGCTTTTGTTTTTTTGGGGTCACCCATATATAATTATCTCAAAATTTAGGTATTTAAATATTATGATTGGAAAAGGTTAATCTTCAAATATCGAATTTTTTATTATTTGAAAACAAATAATACAATTGAATAAATCTATTTCGTTAACACGTGAGTGTTCGAAAATCACTGGATTTGCAACCAGTAGATATATTTCATTATTCTGAAGTGTGTGTGTGTTTGTTATATATATATATATATATATATATATATATATTATATATATATATGCCATAATTCATAATGATTAATTAGTTTAGGAGTAAATCAAATCATAGAAATATATAAAAACAGACAAGTGCCTAACTTTATATATAAATAGAGATAAATCCATGAATCATGTGCCAAAGAAATTTAAAAAATGTGAAAAGTTTTAGTCATTTTATTTTAAAAGATTTAAAAAAAATTTGTTAAATATTTTTTTTTTAAAGACTTATTTTTTATATAAATTTTATTTTAAAAGATTTTATTTATATAAATTTTATTTTAAAAGATTTTGATTTTTTTTATATAAATTTTAAAAGATTTCGATTTTTTTTATATAAATTTTAAGATTTCGATTTTTTTTTTTATATATAAATGCAACTTTTTTTTTTTTGCAATCTCATTTTCACCATTTTTCTCCAACAGACAACTCAAAAACATTATTTATAAAATAATTTTATTTCAATTTTTTATTATATACATTTTATATACCACAATGCCGCATCAGGCAAAAATCCAATATTTTTAATTGAGTTGAAAAATAAATAAAACATTGGCAAACGTTCGTGTGAGTTTTTATTTATCACAGTTTCGATTAGTAAAATATCCGAGTCAACAGTTGTTGTTTGGCTTTTCTGTGAGCAAAGGTTTCCTTGCTTCGTTCGTTCCGTACGTGTTCGTCTGTTGTGCAACATTCGCAGAATATAAACGTAATAATCCTGAAAGAAAGAATAAAAGAAAGTATTTCCATGCGATCTGAGAATAAAAAAAAAAAAGAAAAAAAAAAAAAAAAGAAAAAAAAAAAAAAAAAAAAAAAAAAAGAAAAAAAAAATTATAAACAAGGTTGAATTATGAAAAAAAAGTGCGATAAGACATGGTTCATATCCAGAATTTCCCCTATATTAAAAAACAAAAATGAAGAAAAATCAGGTTTGTTTTACAATCCACAGAGATTCCAAAAAGTGGTCAAAAAATTAAAAAATCTATATAAACGGCTATATGTCAGTGTCTGTCTCCATATTTTCAAACTACGAAACTAAGTCACAGAGCGGCACTAGGGGCCTCAAATGATTGGATTTTTTTTACAGACCATTCTTTTACGGGTCATTAGCCGAGTAAAATAGTTTTTAAGGGGTCAAGAAGGGGTCAAAATTATAGTCTAGCGTTAAGTGCAAACAAGAAAAATGTCAGGGACTTGACCCCTAAAATATTCAAAATTAAAGATAAAAATTAAACATAATACCCACCCAATATATGTTACCATGACATTTATTGGGTGGGTTTCTACAATCATTTTGCTTTATTTTTTACTTTTAAGTTATTCTAAAAAATTTAAGATGTAAAGAAACATTGCGGCCATTTTTTCTTATTCTTGCATAGCGCTCAACACTACTTGTTTTTTTTTTTTGTTTCTTATATTGAATAAAAACACTAAAAACTTATTCAGTAAGCAAAGTAACTTGACTTTGATGACATTTATCTGTTACATATTTGTTTTTTTGACAACTTCTTCGTACCTCTGTGGAAAAAAAATTGTATAATGTATATACTCGTGACTAAACAGATATCATATTCCAAAAATCACAAATTGATCAAGTAGTTTTATTTTTAAATAAGAAAATCAAATGAATATCTGAGAGGTGATCAAGGTATCATCCTTAGTCAATGAATACATCTAAAAAAAAAAAAAAAAAAAAAAAAAAAAAAAAAATTGGTGCTGATGTATTTGAGTAGTACCCAATTTTTGGCCTCTGAAAATTTAGACCATGTGATATTGTAGACGGTGTAAACTCCACTCAAATTATAATGCGCTTTTTATCAATGTGTTTGTAAAAAGAAAACAATTAAATTCAAGTTATAAAAGACATACAAGAAGCGCATTTTATAAATAAAATAAATATATTTATTTTATTAAATATATTTAATAAATATATTAAATATATTTAATAAATATATTAAATATATTTAATAAATATATTAAATATATTTAATAAATATATTAAATATATTTAATAAATATATTAAATATATTTAATAAATATAATAAATATATTTAATAAATATAATAAATATATTTAATAAATAAAATAAATATATTTAATAAATAAAATAAATATATTTAATAAATAAAATAAATATATTTAATAAATAAAATAAATATATTTAATAAATAAAATAAATATATTTAATAAATAAAATAAATATATTTAATAAATAAAATAAATATATTTAATAAATAAAATAAATATATTTAATAAATAAAATAAATATATTTAATAAATAAAATAAATATATTTAATAAATAAAATAAATATATTTAATAAATAAAATAAATATATTTAATAAATAAAATAAATATATTTAATAAATAAAATAAATATATTTAATAAATAAAATAAATATATTTAATAAATAAAATAAATATATTTAATAAATAAAATAAATATATTTAATAAATAAAATAAATATATTTAATAAATAAAATAAATATATTTAATAAATAAAATAATATATTTAATAAATAAAATAATATATTTAATAAATAAAATAATATATTTAATAAATAAAATAATATATTTAATAAATAAAATAATATATTTAATAAATAAAATAATATATTTAATAAATAAAATAATATATTTAATAAATAAAATAATATATTTAATAAATAAAATAATATATTTAATAAATAAAATAATATATTTAATAAATAAAATAATATATTTAATAAATAAAATAATATATTTAATAAATAAAATAAATATATTTAATAAATAAAATAAATATATTTAATAAATAAAATAAATATATTTAATAAATAAAATAAATATATTTAATAAATAAAATAAATATATTTAATAAATAAAATAAATATATTTAATAAATAAAATAAATATATTTAATAAATAAAATAAATATATTTAATAAATAAAATAAATATATTTAATAAATAAAATAAATATATTTAATAAATAAAATAAATATATTTAATAAATAAAATAAATATATTTAATAAATAAAATAAATATATTTAATAAATAAAATAAATATATTTAATAAATAAAATAAATATATTTAATAAATAAAATAAATATATTTAATAAATAAAATAAATATATTTAATAAATAAAATAAATATATTTAATAAATAAAATAAATATATTTAATAAATAAAATAAATATATTTAATAAATAAAATAAATATATTTAATAAATAAAATAAATATATTTAATAAATAAAATAAATATATTTAATAAATAAAATAAATATATTTAATAAATAAAATAAATATATTTAATAAAATAAATATATTTAATAAATAAAATAAATATATTTAATAAATAAAATAAAAAATAAGAGAACAAATAACTTAAAAAAAATAAATAAATAAATAAATAAATAAATTAAATATAACTGTATTTGATTTAGTTTGCCTGTTAAAATAATTATTTTTCAATGAATTTATAATATAAATCTTACCTGTCTTTTTAAATGTATGTATGTATGTTTGCTTAAAACTTTCGACAGGTGATAGATTTTCACAAGATCGGTATCGTTTTGAAGCTCGACTCTTCGGACGACAAATATTGAAAAATTGGCTAAAAACATTAATTCCTTCACCCTCAACTGGGCACTTTTTTTTTTTTTACAGGGAGGGGGTCGCTTTTTTCGCCGATATTTTCGAAAGTCATCCCCTCTTTTCAATTGACTATCCTTAATTTAAACCTTTGTCACATCCGGTTTGGCGATGGATGCAACAGTATGGGTTCGAGCCTGACAGCCTACTACCAGTTTTATTTTTGGTCAAAACACACCTCCAAACACCCGGGCAACGCCGGGCACCCAGGCTAGTTTAAAAAGAAAAGAATCCACAAAGTTAGTGTTAGGTAAGAAAATCAAATTTTATAAGTATTCAAGGAGTGATTGTTTCGCCCACCATTTTGAAAAAAAAAAAAATAAAATAAAAAATAAAAATAAAAAAAAATAATAATTCATACTAGAGTTATGTTGCAATGCCCGGAAAATTTCCATTAATTGCTTAAAATGAGTTTTTATTTTTAATTAAAAAAAAACTACTTGATGAATTTACATGATTTTCGGAATATGATATTTTGTTTCATCACAGGTACATACGTCATACACATTAAAAAGAAAAAAAAAAATTTTCTTTTTAATATAGGTGGAATTCTGGACAAGAACCTAATGCACTATGCGTGAATGAAAACAAAACTTATGACACAAAATCCAGTGAGGAAAAGATAAAAAAGGAAGCAATCTAAGAAAGCAATCAAGCAATGCAATAGTTTTAATGTTTTTGCAGATTTTAGATTTATTAACCATCATTTGAAGTCGAACAGAGGAGAGAAAGAGAATTTGAAAACTTATAAGACGCCACCTTCGAGATTTTTTTTGTGTCATTACAATAAAGTTTGTTAGGATCCTCTTAAAAACTTGCAGTATTTTTGAGACAATGATTGACAATTTGTGTGGGTGGTACTAAGAATACAATTGCAAATTACACTCCCCCCCCCCTTTTTTTTAAAAGTGAAATCGCTCCAGACAAGTTATAATGTTGGGAGCTAGGAGAGGGGGGGGGGAAAGAAAAATCCTACTTCCAGATTATGATTGGCAGAAATCAGGAACTCATAGCATTAACGCTGGCATCCTTTATCCTAGGCCCAATTCTTCTTCCTAATCTTCATTAATGATTGTAGTGTCGGCTGTATAAATGTCTATTAATGATCACATTCTTAGATCATTCGTAGACATTTGTGCAGACGACACCACAATCTATGACAACACTTCAAAGGCTGACAATGACTAAGATCTTTCTGATTCTCTCTCTTCTGATCTAGAGCACGCAATGCAATACAGAAAAAGCTGGCAGGTTAATTTTAATACATTGAAAACCAAGCTTCTTTCTTTTCATCGTAATCGCTCTGACTCCCATCACACCCCAATTAAAATGAGTAGCTCTCGTCTTGGGGAAGAACCATGTCTTGATAAGCTTCTCGGACCGACCTTCACTTCTGATCTGGAATGGAAGAAATACATCAAATCTGTTGCCAATATCGCTGGAAAAATGGTTGGATCATTCTACCATTCCAGTAGGTATCTCACTGCCGATACAATCCTCTATCTGTATAAGAACCAGGTACTCCTAAAATTGAGTACTGTTGCCATATTTGGACAGGAGTTGCTCGGTGCACCCTATCCAGTCTTGATAGAGTTCAAAATCATCTTTGAAATCTAGTGGGTGATACCCTTTTCTCTTCCCTGTGACCTCTTTCCCACAGAAGAGATGCTGCGAGCCTGTATTGTTTGAACTCCAATCTATGGTTACCCTAATCCAACAACCTGACTTGGGCTGCTCTCCACAGGATTAAATAGATGTCAATGTTTTGAATTTCAACAACCTCATAAAATAAGAAATCTAAGAAAGCAAATCAAGCAATCACAACGTTTTGACCGATGTAACGACTGACCTTCAGGTGTACCGTGTCAAACTCAGGAATATTTTCTTTCAAACTTGAGAATCTATACTGAAATTCAGTTCAAGCGACTCTTCTGGAGTCGGAAGGTTTAATTCTCAATGTCGGTGATACTAAGAATACAATTGCAAATTACATATGACTTCTATCAGGTCATGGCTAACGGAATGAGAGGATGCTACTATTCTGATTTAAAGGATTCCGTTCAAAATTTTGTACAAATTCCAAAGTTCAACAGAAAGATTCTCAAGTTCAAAAAGATACACCTAAAGAAGGTCGGAGGTTTCATCAGCTGAAACATTGTGAAAATAACACTCAAGATGAGAAAAATTATTTGAATGATCCAAATGATTCAAACTCGGATGTTGTCGAGAAAGAAAAAAGTCCGTCTTGATATATCTATGCACAGAGTTATAATGAAAAAAAAAAAATAAATAAATAAAATAACAGGAGACAAGTTCAAAATCGGGCAAAACAAAACAGTGACCACAAGAAACAGAAACTAGATGATTAGGTGGTTCGATGATTTCATGGCAAGTGCTCGTCTGAGTTCCAATCTATGGTCTCCTCTGGCCAAACTTTCACAAAAAACTTGTCCAGCTGAAAACACTAGCAATAATTTCCTCCACTCTTTATCCGTGCTTAAACCTAAACGTAGATTCCATGACCAAAGCTTCTTTCTAAGAACTGCACACTTGTGGAACTCTTGTTTGTCTACTTTCCAGCTGACTACAATATAGTCATCTTCAAGTCCGACATAAACAAATTCTTGATGAGCCGTTTCCCCTTAAGTAATCCAATTTGCCAAATTTACACTTCTAACGACTACTATGATATTGTCCCATGACTACTGCACACTCTTTAACCCTTATCCTCGAGTGGCTTCCGGGTCTTGATAAGTGGGGGACTCCTTTGTATATATATATATATAAAAAAAAAAAATCCGCCATTGTTTTAGCATTGGATTGTATGAGAAAAATAATGGTATGCCTGCTCTTAAAGGTGCTATCATAAGTACAATTCCAACAGAAGAGCTCGATTCTGGTCCTGGAACTGAGGCTCTCTTACCGAGGAATACCAATGGAGCTGCTCAGGCATTTTTTGCAGGTCAGAGTGCCCCTCCTATTGGGACGCCAACTTCTCAATCCCACTTTCCGACCCTGGTGTCGGAGTTCTTGCAGTGGGTTGGTTGGTTGGTTGGTTGTTTTACGGCATATCAACCCTTTTCTGGTTATTTTAGTGCCTAATCCAAAGATTTTTAAGAACATTTTTTTTTTTAATAGAATATATTTGTTGTTTTCACGTCGGTTTCTATTCAACCCATAGTTCGGACCCTAACAGGTACTACCACTCCAGGCCAGAGTGGACCTGGGAGCAATAGTAATTAAAGGGTGGCTCCACACTCCCGAAAGCCCACAAGCTGGGGCCCTCACCACTGGATATAGTTTACGGTCATATCCAGGATCCCCATTGAGGGACTTTTACCCTCTGCAGGGGGGCAGTCGGCGTATTCTAATGCCCCACCGACAGGGCCGTCTTGCAGTGGGAGAAAACTAAACTCAACTATTGTTAAGTACATAACCCGAGGTTTTTGTGACTGCTAATCACTTTATAATATTGGTAGATATCACCCTTAACTTTTGATTCCCAAGCTGAAGAGGTGTTATTCAAAATGACTAGATCCTTTAAAAAGGCCGATTGTGAATATGATGACCCATGACGTAATATCTTTTCTCTCTGCTGAACAATGCATAAACGAAGGAGTCAAAGCAGGCACTGAAGCACATGTCCCCCCCCCGAAAATTGTATAGCAAGCTTCCCAACCTGTGCAGCTGTCATTGTGCAAAAGCAGAAAGCGTTCTATTAATACAGCCATCATAAATCTGATACAAATATGCAAAAATTTACAGGAGTTGGAAATCCTTTTTACAAGTTAAATAACCAATCTAGAGAAGCTATACTGAAATGACCAGAAAACGCATTCAGTTGCAGTAATTAAAAACTTGTGATTTCTGGAAACAATAGTGGAGAAAACAATGAGCAATCAACAATTCTCCCACTAACAACCATGATATCTCCTGCATGTCAATCCAGAAGGCAGACCTGCTTGCCTAGCAATTTGCCTCTAACTCCATTTCAGATACCACAAATTACTCCCTCCCAAATATCCCTTTGCGGACAAAAGCCACACTCGATCTGAAAATCTCTTCCCCTGTCTGTGATATAAAAAAAAAAAAAAAAAAAAAAAAAATCAAGACACCTCCAAGGCATATGAGCCTGATCTTATCCCTGCTATACTAATACAAAAATACTTTGCTGAGCTTGCCCCACCCTGTTCTCTCCAAAGTATATAACAAATGGGTTGCCAAATTTTGCTTCCTTGATAGCTGTAAAATTGCCTCTGTTGTACCAGCATTCAAAAATTTTAGCCAAAGAACTGACCTGCTCAATTATCAACTCAGTTTCCTCTTTGTTAAAATCTTTGGTTTGTTGGTTTTGTTTTACGGCATATCAATCCTTTTCGGGTTATTTAATGCCGAATCCAGTTATTTTGAAGAAAAACATTTTAATAGAATATATTTTTTTTTCAAGTCAGTTTCTATTTAACCCATAGTTGGAACCCTAACAGGTACTATGGGTCAGAGTGTACCTGGGAGCAATGGCAATTAAAGGGTGGCTTCACACTCTGTAAAGCCCACAAGCTGGGACCTCACCATCGGATATAGTTTAAGGTCATATCCAGGACCTAAAATCTTTGAATTTTTAATCAAATGAAAGTCCGGCACCTCAGAAACGCTAAACTTCTGTTTAATTTTTTTTTTTTTTTTTTTTTTTTTTTTTTACAGACCTTACTATATGTACATCACAACTGATATAAACGTCAAATTTTCACTAAGATTTTTATGCGTTTTCGTGTAAATCACATTGACTGGATGATGCAGTTTGCAAATCTATTAGCTTTTTCTTTTTTCCAAGCAAATCCCTAAAACAATCCATAAAAGCAATATCGATTCAAATGTTGCATTTGGCATGGTTCTAATCTCCACATTAAAATTTAACCCCACAACGAAAACAACAAAAGAACTTACTGAGGTCGAACTTCAGCCTAATTGAC